>NC_064041.1:1582250-2782250 GCF_932526225.1 Nematostella vectensis | reverse complement strand
TTGGATCGCGGTCAGGAGAAGCAGCGGTAGAGTGGTATCGCGCATGCGTGAGATTTTTATATTGGAGTGACTTTGAGGTTTGATTCGGGCTTGATGGGACATTTCCGGTTATTACGATCATTATAACTGTCACGTTCGGGAAATTTCCGGTTATTACGAACGGTGTTCGAGTAACAAAATAGAGCCGAAGTTTAGCGTCCTTTTAGTCGGCGTGGTCGATCTGACGAATCCTTTCCCGGCGTTGCCGTGTTGCTATTCACTGCTGTGTTCTCTCTTAGTTATTGGGTAAGTAAAGACATGCATTTTCTTGATTACAATTGTAAATTGAGATTTAGCTTTCACATCGTGTTGTTAGAATTGTTTACATCGATTTTTTGCCTCCAATAGGGATTTTTTGCCGTGGTAAGTTGAGAATTTGGTTGTCGAGCGGTGTCACAATTTCAGTTTCCATGCGCTTAGTGTTTAGTTGTCAGAAAGAACCAAATACAATTCAATGGATAGTGATATAGTTTAGGTTTGTATATAATAACCGTTAAACTACAGAATAATCCCAAGTTCAGGTCTCAACGATCTATAGGTGAGCCGGTGGAAACTGATTGAAACATTGCGATCACCGATCATTGGAAATGGTCGAAAGCAATGTATTAGGTAAATCGTGCTTGAAATTCTACAGACTTGAAAATAAAACTTTGCTTCATTGTTTATTAGAGTAAAATAAGTAAGAGATGTTATAAACAATTGATTTAGTACAATATTTCGAATTTATTAACCCTTTCCTGCCTAGATAGGGAATTTTCCGTATTTTGCTGCATGAAATTCTGCACGTTTCTCTCTTACAGCTCAAGTCAGCACAACGAATCGTTCGTCATAAAATTTTTATCCAAAGTTAAAACTTTTTCGCGGGTTCGAAATCCATCCACGACCACGGACCTTGCCTTTAGATCATGGACTTGACTCATGATATTTTGGTTGATTTTGATAGCGATATAAAAGAGTTTTACGGCCTGGGAGAGAGAGATTCACAATCGGTAAACAACGATGGCCGTGGGCTAATTTCTAGCAGAAAAATGTCGGTATTTTGCGACCCAAAGACCAACTTTGGTACAGAACTGGTACTGCCATTGAGGAACAAGAAGCTACTCCATTTATCGGACCGAAGAATCATCCAAATAATGACTTTGAACTTTGTTTTTTTTTATATTTTCATCATTCTGAATTGATTTAATTTCTTGTCAATCGAACAAACTTGTTTGAGGCGCTTCTAAATGGCAAAAAGAAAACGAAGAGAAAGATTCTGAGTGGTTTGAGAGCAACAGCGAACGATGCAGAAACTAGCGGTGAATAAATTCAGCCACCATCTCGGTATTTTTGTAAGTACTCATGGCATCGGACTATTGCCAACAATTCGCAAATATTTGAGTGAAAAAGACTTGTTTCTCGTCCAGTTGGATATTGCAAAACCAATAGCAGCAAATAATACTTTCTTGCAAGCCTATTTTGGCCGCATCTGAACAACAATGCAGAAAATTCTTCCCAATATCATCTTGAATTTGTTCAATAGTCACCACTCGTTCCGCTCGATGATGTTCTCAAATCCTCGTGTTGTTGTGCTATACTTGATTTATTCACAGATTATGGCCAATTGTCAATCAATTAGACAGTCATGAGCAAAAATGGACAGTTGAGTTTTGTTCAATCCATGAAATAAAGCCGCTAAAATTTAGAAATGAAATGACGATGCAAGCCGTGCTTTTATTGCCGCCATGTTGATGCTGTATTGTGTAGAAACTTTCTCATAGAAATTCCTAGTTTTTGTACTATAATTGCTTTGTAAATAATATTCTCTTGCTATACTTAGTTTAGATAGCTAACTATTTGTTATACCTTGTATTCATATTAACTGTAGTTTTGTATTATTGCTCGGAGTGAGCGTAGCGAACGGAAAGCAACACTAATCTAGGTGGGCTAGGATTTTTGCGGTTTGATTTTGGGGTTTGGATCGCGGTCAGGAGAAGCAGCGGTAGAGTGGTATCGCGCATGCGTGAGATTTTTAAATTGGAGTCACTTTGAGGTTTGATTCGGGCTTGATGGGACATTTCCGGTTATTACGATCATTATAACTGTCACGTTCGGGAAATTTCCGGTTATTACGAACGGTGTTCGATTGACAAAATAGAGCCGAAGTTTAGCGTCCTTTTAGTCGGCGTGGTCGATCTGACGAATCCTTTCCCGGCGTTGCCGTGTTGCTATTCACTGCTGTGTTCTCTCTTAGTTATTGGGTAAGTAAAGACATGCATTTTCTTGATTACAATTGTAAATTGAGATTTAGCTTTCACATCGTGTTGTTAGAATTGTTTACATCGATTTTTTGCCTCCAATAGGGATTTTTTGCCGTGGTAAGTTGAGAATTTGGTTGTCGAGCGGTGTCACAATTTCAGTTTCCATGCGCTTAGTGTTTAGTTGTCAGAAAGAACCAAATACAATTCAATGGATAGTGATATAGTTTAGGTTTGTATATAATAACCGTTAAACTACAGAATAATCCCAAGTTCAGGTCTCAACGATCTATAGGTGAGCCGATAGAAACTGATTGAAACATTGCGATCACCGATCATTGGAAATGGTCGAAAGCAATGTATTAGGTAAATCGTGCTTGAAATTCTACAGACTTGAAAATAAAACTTTGCTTCATTGTTTATTAGAGTAAAATAAGTAAGAGATGTTATAAACAATTGATTTAGTACAATATTTCGAATTTATTAACCCTTTCCTGCCTAGATAGGGAATTTTCCGTATTTTGCTGCATGAAATTCTGCACGTTTCTCTCTTACAGCTCAAGTCAGCACAACGAATCGTTCGTCATAAAATTTTTATCCAAAGTTAAAACTTTTTCGCGGGTTCGAAATCCATCCACGACCACGGACCTTGCCTTTAGATCATGGACTTGACTCATGATATTTTGGTTGATTTTGATAGCGATTTAAAAGAGTTTTACGGCCTGGGAGAGAGAGATTCACAATCGGTAAACAACGATGGCCGTGGGCTAATTTCTAGCAGAAAAATGTCGGTATTTTGCGACCCAAAGACCAACATTGGTACAGAACTGGTACTGCCATTGAGGAACAAGAAGCTACTCCATTTATCGGACCGAAAAATCATCCAAATAATGACTTTGAGCTTTGTTTTTTTATATTTTCAACATTCTGAATTGATTTAATTTCTTGTCAATCGAACAAACTTGTTTGAGGCGCTTCTAAATAGCAAAAAGGAAACGAAGAGAGAGAATCTGAGTGGTTTGAGAGCAACAGCGAACGATGCAGGAACTAGCGGTGAATAAATTCAGCCACCATCTCGGTATTTTTGTAAGTACTCATGGCATCGGACTATTGCCAACAATTCGCAAATGTTTGAGTGAAAATAACTTGTTTCTCGTCCAGTTGGACATTGCAAAACCAATAGCAGCAAATAATACTTTCTTGCAAGCATTTTTGGCCGCATCTGAACAACAATGCAGAAAATTCTTCAAAATACCACCTTGAATTTGTTCAATAGTCACCACTCGTTCGGCTCGATGATGTTCTCAAATTCTCGTGTTGTTGTGCTATACTTGATTAAGGGCCCATCCGCACTTGTACAAAACTTGTTTATTTAGACACAAATTCTGTCATCAACTGTAAGAAACAAGTGCGGATGCGTTTGTTCGGCTGAGACAAAATTTGTTCGGCCAGGCCAAACTACAAAGACGCCGCTGGGGAGGTTTGGAGCCCTACAAAACTAGGCCAAACGTCAAAATCATGTCGAACATGACAGCTTTGTCAATTATCACCCTACTTGATAACCCAACGTGATCGAATTGCGCGGGAAAGTTCATCTTCGCAGAGTGAATCGAGGTCACAACATGGCGTACTTTCCTCGGGACTATTATTTCAACTATTATGGCTCACAAGTGTTTGATCCTGCTGGTATTTATGGTCAATCGCAGTCTCAAATTGTAGAGCAACCAAATGAAGTTCTCGAATCTCGTGTTTTGCCGGCGTATATATGGCGTAATTGTTGCCAACAGCAAGTCAAACGATACGCGTTTCATTCTCATCTGGCGATAAAAAAAATTCTCGGGAATTATTCTTTGGCGGTAATGAATTTCAAACCATGACTGCAATGGCCGAGGCAAAACCCAGTATGGTCGAAATAAACGTTGTCTTCGCCGATTTATGCGTTGTAAAATGACGTTCTGGTGAATTACGTTAAATTGCCAATAGCAAAGAAGAAGTAGAAGTTGTTGCTGATGTCGATAATATGAATAAATTGCCAGAAACGACACGAGTAGAGCGATGTAATTCATTGGAAGCATGGCGAATTGTAAAGGTAAACAAACCACACGTGCAATTTAATTCGCGCCAGAAATACGAGAATGCATTTTGATTGACGTCGGCGGTTTGTAATTAATTTGTTTGGCCCGATAAGTGCGGATGTACTTTAGCTAATAACTTTTGGCCGAGACAAAATTTGTTATCATTTTTGTTCGGGCCAGACAAACTTTGTTCGACAAGTGCGGATAGGCCCTAATTCACAGATTATGGCCAATTGTCAATCAATTAGACAATCATGAGCAAAAATGGACAGTTAAGTTTTGTTCAATCCATGAAATAAAGCCGCTAAAATTTAGAAATGAAATGACGATGCAAGCCGTGCTTTTATTGCCGCCATGTTGATGCTGTATTGTGTAGAAACGGTGCTGACATGACTATCACAACCAGCTCGCTTAAACCTGAAAAATAGCTATGTATAATACTTGGATATGCTTTCCTAAAGAGTTAACTCTGAATCTTTGAAGTTAATTTGATGTAGTTTATCTGAAAACATGCATAAACTGGAACTAACAAGCGACGAGCACGCGGTTAAATTGCGCTAAATTCAAAAAAGTTTGTCTTTGCCGGCTTATAAAAATTGATGCAATACAATATTTGGAAAACCAGTACTTTATTCCGATCAATAATTATGTGGGCAATATTTGTTCTTACTATGTCAGCCCATGAAATTCTCAGGAAAAAGAAAAAACCTATAAAAACTGAAGACCTGGTGTCATTTTGTGTGCTAAGTTTGACTTCTGTTATGTTAAATACAGAAAACGAATTCTGTTATTTTTATCACGTTTATCTATGATTCATTCATTTCGTCGCGTGATATTTCTACGGAGGACGCCGTTTCGAATGCGGGCTTATTATCCCGCAGCGGATATACGTTTTATGCATGCGCTAGTCATTGTGGGCTCAAATAGTGGCCAGTAATTAATAAACGGAGCATGCGCTGTGGATCTCGTCCACGATCGTGGACGGCGGTTTGATCAAACGAACTTGCGACCCATGGCAGAGGTATCTTTTCCTCGCGAACTCCAGCCCAGCGAAATACAGAAAAGAGGCCTCTGCTAGCAGGGAAAAGACTTCCCAATTTCCCATAAATAATAGGTTCCCTCCGAGCACTTCCCTATCTAACAGATATTCCTAGTCTTATGTCTTCTAGGCGATATGTTTCTCGTTCCTGTTTCTAACAGTCTGTAAAGTATCAGTATCAATAAATTCTTTTCCGATCAACCTGTTGCTATCCTTTTGTGCCTGCATTGTGCCTAGCGCCGGTCACATTAAAATACTATGCATATATAGTGCATAAATATTATACCTGCGCACCATCCTCAGCCGCGCGTGATTTGCTCATCGTTAAAATTCCATCTTATTATTTTTAATGATAACGTTTTATTACAATAGCGTAGTCGTATGATTATATACTAATTATCTATCTTTTTTAGATCATAACGAATCAAGTCCCCCATCCTACCAGATTTCCCTGCTTTTTCACCAGTACGTCGGGAGACATGGCCAGTGCGTCGGGAGACATGGCCAGTGCGTCGGGAGACATGGCCAGTGCGTTGGGAGACATGGCCAGTGCGTCGGGAGACATGGCCAGTGCGTCGGGAGACATGGCCAGTGCGTCGGGAGCCGGTGAGGCTATCTTCCAGGTAATAAGTATGAATGCTGGACCAAAAAAAGAAAACATTACACCAGGCTATAAACAGCGAAGAGAGTATGTGCGAGGTGTGATAGATAAAGAAAACCCCGATCTTGTGTTTTTGCAAGAGTTTCCAAGTCCTCGCAAGTTCATTGAGGAAAAACTACCAACAGGGTATCAGATTTTGACAGGGGTCCATGAGAAGTCCATATTTACAACCATTCTCTATAAAAATGAACTTGAAGTCAAGGAATACAACAACTATGATGATAACTCATTCCTCGGACGGTTGTACGTAGGACGCTGCAAAAAAGCCGGTTCATTAGACCTTTTGGTTGCGTCCTATCACGGACCCAATACTAAAAAAGATGAAATAAAGGAGGATAATCTTTGTAAATTACTAACACTGCTAGATGGAGTTAGCTCTAATGAAGGATGCCCTGTTCTTGTTGGAGGTGACTTCAACCTTACGTATGAGAAAGCTAAAAGAGTAGTTCAAAACAGAAACAGAGCCAACAAGATCGAGTACAACCTGTATGCAGCAGCCTCCAAGGAAAAAGGAGAGAATGACATGGTGGACTATTTTATGTATAGCGGTCCAGTTGAAGATGTCAGCAATGTAGAAATTGTGGATGCGGGTAACGAGTTGTTTGATCATAAACCTCTTTATGCAAATTTTAAGCAATCTAAACTCGCCCCATCACCGTTTGCCAAGAAGGAATTGTTCCGACAAGAAAATGACTCTCCCTTACTTGACTCTAAATTATCTGCGAACTCAGAACAAAATTATCTGCGTGCTGAGAACGCAAAACTACAGTCTACGGTCGAGATGTTGACAGAAGAAAGAGATTACCTTCGTAAAGCCCTTCTTGAAGTGGGTAAAAACCGGCACCCAGTCGTTATTTGCTGTTGCGCGGACATCCACAGGGAAAAATATGGCCCTTTCCCAGAGCAAAAAGAATAACTAAAAAAAACAATATTGACTAGTTTATAAATTATATTCTGGTTGTGAGATGCTCTACGTACATCACATCCTTCCAGGATCACCAGAAAATTATATAAACGTATAAGTGCATAGCCCTCTCCTTTGGGCTGCCAGTAAGCCATATGTAACAAATATAACACCCACTCCCCCCTTAGTAGTAGTGTAATTACGGTGAAAAGGTGGATAGGTTCGACTAGTAGGTTGTGGAGGGTGGTGAAGAGATAAAGTGGGACTATAGAATAGGTTGTGATAGTGTGTGGTGGGTAGGTGAAAAAGAAAAAAAAATAATATGGTGTGGTATGGAGATGGCTAATGGCTGTGTTGGTGGGGAAAAAATTGGTACGGTGTATAGGTAAGAGTGGTGGTGAGGGAGATGTGTAGTAGAAAAGGCTTATAATTTAGTGTGAGGGGTCTGTGTGTGTTAAAATGGTAGTGGTGCAGAGGTCGATTTAAAATTTGTGAGGTTATTGTGTAAATGTGGGTGATAATGTATCGTTATGATGTTAAGTGATCGTGAGGTGTTGGTTTGTGGGTTGGTAGGGTGGGTCATAGGGTGTGGTCATTTGTAGTTGGGTTTTGTGCTGTGGGGTAAATGTTTGTATGGTGGGGGAGGGGGCTGTATGTAGGTGTTTGTAGGGGAGGGAATTGGTTGTGGGGTAGTGTCTGGTGTAGGGTGTGGCTTGTTGGTGTGTTGTGGGTTGGTTGATATAGTCGTGGAATGCTATGGTGTGTATGTAGTAGGCTATGTGTGGAGGGGTAGATAAGTTTGTGGTGGGAGGTGGGTTGGGCTGTATGTAGGGTGTGGTGTTGGAAGGAGCGCTGGTTGTAGGACTAGTGGCTGCTGTAGGGTGTGGTTGGTTTGGTGTGTTGTAGGGTGAGTAGTGTTGTGGCCATGGGGGGGGGGAAAGGGGTGTGTGGTTTTTGTGTTGGCAGGGGTCTGGCTTGTGTAGGGTGTGTTAGGTGTGTATATTTTAGGTGAGAGTGTAGGAAAGTGTGAGGGGGGGGAGGAAGTGTAGGTGTGTGGGGCTTAGGTGGGTGTTGGTGTTGTGTTGGGGCTTGGAATAATCGTGGTGGGTTGTATGACAACGTGGTATGGGTGAAGTGGGTACGGGGCTGTTTGTGGGGTGAGGGATGAGGGGGTGCTTGTTGTGGGGTAGGTGGGTGGTTGGGTGCGGGTGATGTGAGTAGAGGGGTACTTGGGTGGTTAGCTAGGTATGAGGGGGGAGAGAAAGGGGGTTGTGACATGTATAGAGCTTGGTGGTAGTAGTGGGTAGGTATGTTGTGTGGTAAGGATAGAGTAAGATTTAATTTGTGAGAGGGATGTTGGTATGTATGTGTTTGTACTATGTGTAGACGGGAAGGTGGTTGTAGGTGGGGTGGTTGTGTGTTTTGGGCGTGTGGTGTTAGGGGAGTGGGATGGTTCGGGGGTCTGTATGCCTAGGGGTGGTGGTAGTGGCATGTTGGGGTGTAGTTGAGGTGTGTAGGTGGGGTAAGGGGTGTGGGGTACAGGGGAGGAGTGTGCTAGTGGTATGAGGTGGGTATGGGAGCGTGTAGGTAGTAGGGCGCGTTTAGTGGTGAGAGTGGTGGTGAGAGGGATGTGGAGTAGATAAGGCTTATAATTTAGCGTGATGGGTCTGTGTGTGTTAAAATGGTAGTGGTGCGGAGGTCGATTTCAAATTTGTGAGGTTATGGTGTAAATGTGGGTGATAATATATCGTTATGAGAGAGTGAGTGAGTGTGGTATTGTAGTATATAGGAAGGCGGTGATAGAAGATAAAGATGGTGATAGGTTGAGATAAGTAGGTGGAGAGGTGGTTGTGTAGCGAATGGTGCACTGCTTCTTTAGTTTCAGTTTTTCACATATGCGCGCGTTTACTGCACTTGAGTATTTACAAAGAGTTTAAAAAGTTGAATCGTTAAGACATGTTCTGCAATCTAAAATGGAATAAATGTTTGGGCTAGAAAGGGTACATCTGTACCCTCATGGTACAGACGCCACTATAAAAGATGAACTCTCAATTTCGCACTTATGTCAAAAACATAATTGCAAAACCCAACCTCGGTATATAGGTAGACTCTCCATGTGCAGTTATGTGAAAAACATAATTGTAAAACCCAACCTCGGTATATAGGTAGACTCTCCATTTTGCGTCTTGTTCCCATTGCTCTGTAATTAAAGACATAAGTTTCAATTAGAGTTATTTCCTATTGTACCGATGGATCAATCTTTTATGTTCTCATTGTGAGTTTTACCGTATAATCGTTGAGCATTGTTTGTGTAATTTTGCATAATTGATCTCAGGTCACACGTAGGTTTTTGCATAGATACTTTTGTCGTATTTTCATGCGCTAATCGCAAAGTATTCCGACCTTACCTTTTGTCAGTGTTTCCGGCATCCTATGTTCCGATAGTTTTGAGTATTAACCTTGTTTTTTCCGTAGTATTCCAGTTATAAAAGCCATATTTTAAACGTAGATTGTTTCACGAGTTCGATGTCTCGTGCGAGTGTACTTAGGCTCAGATTTCAGCGGTTTCTATGCATAATTAGGCATTACTATTTCCGGTTTTGCATCAACTCCGGGATACCTGTGTTGAAAATAGGCTTTCTTGTTTATATGTTGAGTTTCTTTCATTATACTATATTTTCTGTGCTGAACTATTGTTCATCGTACTTTTTCTGGTTACGAAGACCATTAGAGAGCTATTTTACTGTATTATTTTGAGCTTTCATTCATGTAAACAAGAATAGTTGAACATTTCCTGACAACTTATTGCTGCCGTTATGCAGCAACACTATTCAGGTTGTGTGTTGCCCGTTGCCCAGTCATATCTGCCCAGTTAGTAGATGGATCTTTGGATCCATGGTTTTTCGCCTCGATTGCATGTTCGTCCTCCATATATGGAACCTCTACTACTACTCGTCAATATTCCATATATGGAAATCCTCGCAATCCCGAGTAATTTCGCAAGTTGTCGATAGCGTCCGAGTAGTTTTCCAACAACGTGCTGTGTCAGCGTAGATTTCAACTTTTTGTTGGAGGATTTTTGGTGAAGAAAGAGCAAGATTTATATCAAGAAAGGTGAGTGTTGTCGTTCCTATCGTATCGAAAACTTACGCAGCTTCCATAGCATGTATCGCCATAGTCTTTGCAAAATTTCACGAGGGTTTTCTCGTGTTCTAGGAAGCTTTTTTACAGGTCAAATTGGAGGAAATTACGGGACCACATTCCATCATGCTACTAAACGTGTGCAGTCATTTTCATCACCTTCGAATCTCTATTTGAGCTTTCATAAACCCAGTTTGGGTAAAAATTATCTCCTTTGCGGGATCAATGAACCCAGTTTGGACGGCGTACATGAAATCGAAAGTCGTGCAATTCGTACTTCGCACAGTGTTGACGAGAACGAAATAAGCTTAGATACTTGTGCTGAATACACAACTTTGGAAGCTATAGTAACATTTAAGACCCATAATGAATTGGAACATAAAAGTTTTTCTACGGATCCCTGTGATTTGTTATCATATAGAAGTTCTGTTCGAAAACTTGCTACTGTAGGTCAAAACAACACAATGCCGAAAGAGACCGTGAACCATCCCGCTATAGGAAGAAAAAACTTATACACGTTTTAAACAAAAGACGACAGAGACACAAATGTAAAGCCTCACTCAGAAAAACCATACCGAAATCTTCTACGATTTACTTATTCATCACAAACTACAAGCAACTTTTTGTTGATTTTATCTACAGAAAGGAGTGTTTTTTTAGCAGATTTTGTGTAATGATTAGAAGGAAACAGCATGCTGCTTCAAATGGAAAAGCAAAATATATGACATACACGTATCTTTAGTAATACTGATCAAATGCTTCCAAAGAAATATAAAAGTTTGAGTGGAGGGATGATCCTTCAATCCTTCAATCCAAGACTTCTCCATGGCAAATATTAACTAGAAAACTGACTCTTGTTGGCCTACAACCATTGGATGTTGGTGGTTCAGGTGCCTGCTTCTTTCAAGCTTTTAGTTTTCAATTGTTTGGCAAACCAGATTTGCACTATGACATTCGTTTGGCAGGAATTGCACATTTGAATGATCACCCAGAGCTCTATGTTGAAAGCATTTTTGACAATAATTGGCAAAGTTATATCCAAGAAATGTCTAAACCACACACTTGGTGTGATAATATAATCATTCAAACAGTAGCTAATGCTTTCAATCTCATAATTCATATTACCGACTCTAACCCAAATGCATCACAAGCAACTATTACAACACCAGATGGGTCACCACAAGGAATGAGGACTATATTTTTGGGATATATTAACAATTTGCATTATGTAGCTGCAGTACCAATTGCAAATGCAGAACACAGAAATGCACTTAGAGGCTTAAAAAGAAAGCTAAACTGTTTATGTGAGGGAAGTGATAGTAAAGAAAGAAGATTAGATAAACAAAGAAAGCAATAACATATAAATAGATCATGTGAATCTAAGCAAGATGCACAAAAAAGAATTGCAAAAAGACAAGAATTTTATCATACTAGAAAGTTAAATAAAGCAGAAGAAAAATCTAAAACTGGGCAATTCCACCATCACGGACGTTACATTCAGACACAATTTTCCATGTTAAACCTTATGAAAAAAGTATTTTAACACAATTTATTTGGCTTTACTTTAATACATAAATGGATCAGCATTAATGTATTACATGAGTAGTAGACATTCCCAAAATTTCCTTTTTGGTGACAGAAAAATAGACAGGACAATTAATGTCACAGACGTTACATGAAAACAACCAATATTCTATTACATTCAGATAAAACCTCGATTCCTGTGAACTTTCAATCTTTTTCATAAAAAAAAAACACAGCAGAAGTGTCTAGCCTGGGTAACATGCTTGCTAACTATAAAGTTATTTTTTTGATTTTTTTATTACTAATTCAGCAGCTTTTGTTAAGTGTTGTCACAGACGTTACAATGAATGTCACAGACGTTACAGCATGTGATTTTTAACCAAAATTTGGCGTTCTGTTTACTTTTACTGCTTTAGCTTAAGAATATGTGATACAATTGGAGCATTTAGTTATCATAAATGACAGCCATATTTGTGTTCAGCAGTTCTGACCTTTTGCTCATGCACCTGAGCATGGTACTCAGGGGAATACTCAAAATGAATCCATTCAAAAAATCCCTAAGTGGAGCAGAAAGAAACCGAAAGTACAGGAACAAAATTAGAGCAAATCCAGCTAAACCTGCAGCGTATAAAGCTAAAGATAGGCAAAGGAAATGCGAGAGTCGAAAAAAGACTTTGAGTCCACTGGAGGCCGGAAGGCAGAGAATCAAAGGCAGAGAAAGAGTGAGGTTACATCAATTATTGAAAAAGCAAGCTGCCAAAGGAATTTCTACTCCAGTTCAGCATAATTTAAATGACATCAAGGCTGCTTACAAGACCCCCAAGCATTAGGAAAAGTAGTTCACAAGGTGACACCACATCTCCCACACAGCCCTAGAAAAAGAAGTGCAGTTGTTTGAAAACTTGCAAAATCTGCTGGTGTGTCATTGAAAGAGCAGAAATCATGCAGTTCAGGCAACAACAAAATCGATGAGTTTACAGTTAAAAGCGTATAGAAGTTCTATTTTTTGGACTCAATCTCCCGTCAGGCCCCAGGATGGCGTGAATTTGTAATCGTCAGAAAGGATGGCAAGAAATCCAAACTTCAAAAGAGACATTTGATATGGTCTTTAAAAGAAACATTTGGATTGTTTCAGACAGAGCATCCTAGTATAAAGATAGGTCTAAGTAAATTTAGTTCACTGCGGCCAGTTAATGTTTTGCTGCAGTCCTCAATGCCAAGAGAAGTCTGTCTTTGCATGCACCATGAGAATGTGAAGTGTCTTTGTGATTGTCTCAGTAAGGAGCTTTCCAGCTTTGCAGCATATTCTGGATCATTTGTCGACCAATTTGTTTGTGACAGTGGCAAAGAGGATTGCATGATTCCATTCCATTCATTTATTTATCCATTCACTTGATACATTTTCTATGTAATTACATTGAATTTATATGCAAATGGAAAGGATTCTAAAGGAAGCAAAGCTTGTAATTATAGGATCCTTTTATAGTTTTCAGAGTTTTCAAAGTTGTTTTTTATTTGGCTCTTAAGATGTGATTAACACAGTACACTTTTTTAAATCATTACATGTCATTGGTGATCAAGTATAACTATGCTGATTATAAATCACAAGCAATCATCCAGTTATTTTATCAAACATTATGAATCATGCCCCAGGTCATCAATAAGCTGTTTCCGTATGCTCGTTTTGAAAGATGGAATGCTTGGTTTTGATTTTATTTCAGAATTCAAATTGTTCCACAGCTTTTTCCCTATATAAGAAATGGATTGCTGTCCAAATGAAGTTTTTTTGAATTTAATGTAAAGATTATTTGAAGTTCGGGTACTGTAAGAATGTGACTGTTTCATTTTTTAAAATAGTGACCAAAATGTTTGGTAATATACCGTGAGTTAACCTATACATAAAAGTAGCTGTCTCCAAGTAGTGGATCTCGTCTATTCTTGAAATGTTCAGATTTTTAAAAATTGGCTTCATATGGGCTAGGAAATGTGAATATGAAATAATTCTAACTGGGGAAATGTGTCGACTGTCCCAAGTGGCTGGATGGCATTAAAGAAGATGCCCCTTTAGATGATGTTGTAAAGTGGAGTCAATGGGAAAGGGTTACTAACACTATAGACACAAAACAGGGCAAGCCTAAAAATGTAACAAAAATGCAGAAAACAATCAAGGAGGGAACTGTAGAAGAGGCCCTATATTGTCTGAGTGAGAAAATCCCTAGCTTTTTAAAGCATGTGTTCATCAAGAGGAAGCAATCAGCCTTTTTTGAAGACTGTATTGCCAACTTAAATGAAAATGAAGCAGTTGTACATTTAGATTTCTCAGAAAATTAAACATGCCAGCACCAGGATGAAATCCAACCAGCGCATTGATGCCAAGAACAGGTGACATTGTTCGCAGTAGCCATATGGACAAAAGATTCAGCCAACACTGACACAACCTGTAACTCCCATGTTATAGTCACCGATGATCACAACCATGACAAGCAATCAATAACAGTCTTCATGGACTATACTATTAATACTTTGTTAAAAGAGATGTTCCCACAGGTTGCAAGTGTTGATATCTTTTCAGATGGTCCCAGCTCCCAATTTAAAAACAGGTACATGGCAAACTTTTACCAAACACTGCAACAAAACAGCGTCAAGATCAATTGGCATTTTTTCGCATCATCGCATGGAAAAGGGGTAGTCGATAGATTAGGAGGGACTGTCAAAAGGGTCGTGTGGACAGCAGTGTCTAGATGACACAGATGAAAGTGCCAAGAGTGGGGAATGCTGAGGAATTTGCCAAAGTTGCTAATGTAATGTATACTGCCATCTCTACTCATCTTTTTCTCAAGGCAGATATAATCAAAGCTAGCATCAAACTTGGGCTTGATAATTGCTTTCTAGAGGCAAAGCCTATACCTGGTATAGCAAAGATCCATTGCTTGGAGCCGAGTGAGGGACCTAGTCTGCACTGTCGCCTATAATCAAGTCAATGTTCTGCCCATAAAGTGATCCATTTGCATGGGAATCAAGATATATCTTGGGGTGAGAGTTCAGCTGATGAGAGTGGTGGAAGTGTGGCCACTGATGAAAGCAGCGAGGATAGTGATACAGAGAGTGACATGGACAGGGTCATAGATAGTGACTTGGAGATATGTGAAATGGATGAGGACGGTGACTCTACTCATCATAGCAATGATGATACTCTTTCTCAAGGCAGCGGTGGTGATATCCTGATTCAGCTTGGGTTGCCGAAAGAGATTAAGAACAATCTAAAGGAACATTGTACAGAATTTGAGTGTAACCCATGTACTAGTACCCTGGTACAGCTGATAATAGGTGAGGGAGTTGCATTTGAGGGTGACCCATTAATCAATATGCAGGACCTGAAGGAAGTGGAGGGAAAACTGCCTAAAGATAAGATGAAATGGCACTCAAATTTTGTGATTGACTCCTATCAAAAGTGAAAGCACTAATGTGGAGGTATTTGGATGGGAGGAATTTGAGAGAGGTGTAGAAAACAAGAAGTTGGAAGAGCTTCTGAAGGGAAAGGGCAATCTACTTGAGTAAAATATGGTGTTGTTTCCTTGCAATCCAGTAAACAGTGAGCATTGGTTCCTGGGAGTAGTACTTCCAAAAGAGAAGACCATCGTTATCATTGACAGTTTGCCCCAGAATTATATCAAGCCGACAGCAACTACGCAGGTAGACAAGATGATGTTTTTTCTTAAAGAAGTAGACAAGTCAATCACCATAGACCAGTGGTCTTTTTATACCAATAAGCCTTATGAGATTCCCCAACAGGTGAATTCATTTGACTTTGGTGTATTTACTTGTATATATGCAAGATGTCTTGCAACCAAGTGAAAGATGGTTACCCAGCAAGACATCCCTGCATACCGCATACTGATGGTTCAAGAGCTACACCAAAAAAGGCTTTCACCCATCCCACTATTGCCCATTCAACAAGGGGAATACTATGCCGTAGATTATGTAAAGAACTTTTACATTGGTCGAGTATTGGATGCCACTGCAACACATGTCAACTTCAAGTTCCTGTACAAAGTCGGAGCAACCACTTTTCACTGGCCAAGAAGGGAAGATGTGACCAAGGTTCACGTCTCAACCATATTTTATTGTCCGATGACTGTCCCTAGTTTTATTAGTGGACCATTTGCCATTCCAGAACTTTCTGATGTTGAGAAACTTTTCAAGCTTGTCAGTAGATTCAAGAAAGTCTCCAAGTGACATCAGACAACCTACTGTACTATGAACACTCTTTAGCCGATTATATCATCCATTCAGGATAGGAAATTGACTTTTTGGTGATTGACACATTTTGTTGTTCAATAGGCATTTATGTATCAAAACAGCCAAGTTTTTTTTGTTAGCCAAGCCTGTACATTAACAATGATTTTCCTATTCAAAATTGAGACTTAAGAAGAATGTTGAAACTGTAACGTCTGTGACTTGAAACTTTGGCTTCATGTGGTCTTTGAAGGTTGTACACTGATGTTTTATATCCATAATTGCGTATCCCTAGTACCAATAACTTACCAGCAGGAAGGATCTTTTTATTCTTCTATTAGTTTTTCAATTAAAGTAAAAATATGAACAAAATGTCACGGACGTTATGTAACGTCAATGACAAAAATTGGAATCTCAATATTTATTTATTGGAATAATTTTGATAAAATATTAATTGATACCAAATTGTTTGAAGTAAAGTATTTATAGCCATGTTTTTGTTTTTGGCTGAAAACATTTTTCAAGCATGATTTTATTGCTTGAAATGTTCAATGTGGCAAGTTGTTTTCTTGATGAATGAAGTACACCTATGTACATGTTTTAAGTGCCCCCCCCCCCCCCTGAGTACAGCGTTGTTCAACATCAGCAAAATTTTTTTTTACAAACTCCAATATGTATATAATGCACTAGAGGCAATAATTCACTCTAAATCACTGTGAAAATTATTTATTTTAACACTTCTCATGTGGAATTGCCCAACTGCAGATGCACAAAAAGCATATTTAAAGAAATCTGATCCTTATAAGAATGGTTTTCTTCATGAAAATAATTGGGCAAAATCGAATATGTCAAGTTTTACCAATCTATTCAATATAAATTATGTCATTGTTGTATTTGCAAAGAAGCATGGTCACTGAATGTTAATGCTAGGTTGAGTAACCCTTATGTTTGTGCACGATGCTCCAAGGATAAGCTATGTCCAAAACAGTTTTCAGAACAAAATTTTATTATTCCTAGTCAAATACCAAATGAATTACAGGACTTAACTCAAATACAAAAAATGCTTATTGCCCGTGCTCTCCCAATCATGAGAGTTTATATAAAACCAGGTGGGCAGAGAGGATATTCAGGGCATTGTATAAATTTACCCCAAAATGTAAAAGAGCTTGCGTCAACATTGCCTAGATTCCCTAATGAATTATCTGTTGTAATTCCGAAAGTTAAAGGTAAAGACAGTACATTTAAAGATGTGTATGTTAGACGGCAGAAAGTAGCTAAAGCTCTAGAGTGGCTAATGATGCAACACAATCCTCTTTATAAGGACATTCAAATTAATGAGACTGCTCTGTATTCGTTGCCCCATAATGGTATTCCCCCAGGATTGGCAACAAAGTTAAACATCTATATCCATCGTTTCACTTTCAATACATTAAAATACTTACTTGGATATGAGGCCAGTCACGTGATGCAGTATCTTTTTATTTATTCCAATAAGCCTCATATCCAAATAAAATTTTACAATTTGATATTGAAAGTGGCTTACTATTAGAACCTGGAGTTTTAACCATTTCAAGAATGAGTTGTGTACAATAAATTCATCAGCACTGTAGTTTATATTACCCACTGGTACCCGTACTTTAAAATGATATACAAATTCTCTCACTTACCCTTTTAATGTGGTCTGAGCAGGTTAACCAGTGCCATTTCTGACCATTTATGAACACCAACTACTTTTCAAAAAAGACATTTTATTGACACTAGATCTTCTTTAAGGAACAAATCAAGTTAGCCTATCTCTAATCCTCAGTTTAGCTTAAAACTTGTTATGTATGTCAAAAGCTTGTATAATGTTGCCATTGAATAAACTATTCGTTGAATTTCAATCTTTTTTAGAAATTTTCCTTACACCCCCTTTCAATGCTGTCATAAATCTCAGAACAATAAAACAACTCTTTTTCTTACATAATTCAACTGTTTCATTTGATGATGATAATATCGTTGCACTTCCCATAAGCCAGGCAGCACTTCACTTTCTCATAGAAATTCCTAGTTTTTGTACTATAATTGCTTTGTAAATAATATTCTCTTGCTATACTTAGTTTAGATAGCTAACTATTTGTTATACCTTGTATTCATATTAACTGTAGTTTTGTATTATTGCTCGGAGTGAGCGTAGCGAACGGAAAGCAACACTAATCTAGGTGGGCTAGGATTTTTGCGGTTTGATTTTGGGGTTTGGATCGCGGTCAGGAGAAGCAGCGGTAGAGTGGTATCGCGCATGCGTGAGATTTTTAAATTGGAGTCACTTTGAGGTTTGATTCGGGCTTGATGGGACATTTCCGGTTATTACGATCATTATAACTGTCACGTTCGGGAAATTTCCGGTTATTACGAACGGTGTTCGATTGACAAAATAGAGCCGAAGTTTAGCGTCCTTTTAGTCGGCGTGGTCGATCTGACGAATCCTTTCCCGGCGTTGCCGTGTTGCTATTCACTGCTGTGTTCTCTCTTAGTTATTGGGTAAGTAAAGACATGCATTTTCTTGATTACAATTGTAAATTGAGATTTAGCTTTCACATCGTGTTGTTAGAATTGTTTACATCGATTTTTTGCCTCCAATAGGGATTTTTTGCCGTGGTAAGTTGAGAATTTGGTTGTCGAGCGGTGTCACAATTTCAGTTTCCATGCGCTTAGTGTTTAGTTGTCAGAAAGAACCAAATACAATTCAATGGATAGTGATATAGTTTAGGTTTGTATATAATAACCGTTAAACTACAGAATAATCCCAAGTTCAGGTCTCAACGATCTATAGGTGAGCCGATGGAAACTGATTGAAACATTGCGATCACCGATCATTGGAAATGGTCGAAAGCAATGTATTAGGTAAATCGTGCTTGAAATTCTACAGACTTGAAAATAAAACTTTGCTTCATTGTTTATTAGAGTAAAATAAGTAAGAGATGTTATAAACAATTGATTTAGTACAATATTTCGAATTTATTAACCCTTTCCTGCCTAGATAGGGAATTTTCCGTATTTTGCTGCATGAAATTCTGCACGTTTCTCTCTTACAGCTCAAGTCAGCACAACGAATCGTTCGTCATAAAATTTTTATCCAAAGTTAAAACTTTTTCGCGGGTTCGAAATCCATCCACGACCACGGACCTTGCCTTTAGATCATGGACTTGACTCATGATATTTTGGTTGATTTTGATAGCGATTTAAAAGAGTTTTACGGCCTGGGAGAGAGAGATTCACAATCGGTAAACAACGATGGCCGTGGGCTAATTTCTAGCAGAAAAATGTCGGTATTTTGCGACCCAAAGACCAACTTTGGTACAGAACTGGTACTGCCATTGAGGAACAAGAAGCTACTCCATTTATCGGACCGAAGAATCATCCAAATAATGACTTTGAACTTTGTTTTTTTTATATTTTCATCATTCTGAATTGATTTAATTTCTTGTCAATCGAACAAACTTGTTTGAGGCGCTTCTAAATGGCAAAAAGAAAACGAAGAGAAAGATTCTGAGTGGTTTGAGAGCAACAGCGAACGATGCAGGAACTAGCGGTGAATAAATTCAGGCACCATCTCGGTATTTTTGTAAGTACTCATGGCATCGGACTATTGCCAACAATTCGCAAATATTTGAGTGAAAAAGACTTGTTTCTCGTCCAGTTGGATATTGCAAAACCAATAGCAGCAAATAATACTTTCTTGCAAGCCTATTTTGGCCGCATCTGAACAACAATGCAGAAAATTCTTCCCAATACCATCTTGAATTTGTTCAATATCACCACTCGTTCCGCTCGATGATGTTCTCAAATCCTCGTGTTGTTGTGCTATACTTGATTTATTCACAGATTATGGCCAATTGTCAATCAATTAGACAGTCATGAGCAAAAATGGACAGTTGAGTTTTGTTCAATCCATGAAATAAAGCCGCTAAAATTTAGAAATGAAATGACGATGCAAGCCGTGCTTTTATTGCCGCCATGTTGATGCTGTATTGTGTAGAAACTTTCTCATAGAAATTCCTAGTTTTTGTACTATAATTGCTTTGTAAATAATATTCTCTTGCTATACTTAGTTTAGATAGCTAACTATTTGTTATACCTTGTATTCATATTAACTGTAGTTTTGTATTATTGCTCGGAGTGAGCGTAGCGAACGGAGAGCAACACTAATCTAGGTGGGCTAGGATTTTTGCGGTTTGATTTTGGGGTTTGGATCGCGGTCAGGAGAAGCAGCGGTAGAGTGGTATCGCGCATGCGTGAGATTTTTATATTGGAGTGACTTTGAGGTTTGATTCGGGCTTGATGGGACATTTCCGGTTATTACGATCATTATAACTGTCACGTTCGGGAAATTTCCGGTTATTACGAACGGTGTTCGAGTAACAAAATAGAGCCGAAGTTTAGCGTCCTTTTAGTCGGCGTGGTCGATCTGACGAATCCTTTCCCGGCGTTGCCGTGTTGCTATTCACTGCTGTGTTCTCTCTTAGTTATTGGGTAAGTAAAGACATGCATTTTCTTGATTACAATTGTAAATTGAGATTTAGCTTTCACATCGTGTTGTTAGAATTGTTTACATCGATTTTTTGCCTCCAATAGGGATTTTTTGCCGTGGTAAGTTGAGAATTTGGTTGTCGAGCGGTGTCACAATTTCAGTTTCCATGCGCTTAGTGTTTAGTTGTCAGAAAGAACCAAATACAATTCAATGGATAGTGATATAGTTTAGGTTTGTATATAATAACCGTTAAACTACAGAATAATCCCAAGTTCAGGTCTCAACGATCTATAGGTGAGCCGATGGAAACTGATTGAAACATTGCGATCACCGATCATTGGAAATGGTCGAAAGCAATGTATTAGGTAAATCGTGCTTGAAATTCTACAGACTTGAAAATAAAACTTTGCTTCATTGTTTATTAGAGTAAAATAAGTAAGAGATGTTATAAACAATTGATTTAGTACAATATTTCGAATTTATTAACCCTTTCCTGCCTAGATAGGGAATTTTCCGTATTTTGCTGCATGAAATTCTGCACGTTTCTCTCTTACAGCTCAAGTCAGCACAACGAATCGTTCGTCATAAAATTTTTATCCAAAGTTAAAACTTTTTCGCGGGTTCGAAATCCATCCACGACCACGGACCTTGCCTTTAGATCATGGACTTGACTCATGATATTTTGGTTGATTTTGATAGCGATATAAAAGAGTTTTACGGCCTGGGAGAGAGAGATTCACAATCGGTAAACAACGATGGCCGTGGGCTAATTTCTAGCAGAAAAATGTCGGTATTTTGCGACCCAAAGACCAACTTTGGTACAGAACTGGTACTGCCATTGAGGAACAAGAAGCTACTCCATTTATCGGACCGAAGAATCATCCAAATAATGACTTTGAACTTTGTTTTTTTTTATATTTTCATCATTCTGAATTGATTTAATTTCTTGTCAATCGAACAAACTTGTTTGAGGCGCTTCTAAATGGCAAAAAGAAAACGAAGAGAAAGATTCTGAGTGGTTTGAGAGCAACAGCGAACGATGCAGAAACTAGCGGTGAATAAATTCAGCCACCATCTCGGTATTTTTGTAAGTACTCATGGCATCGGACTATTGCCAACAATTCGCAAATATTTGAGTGAAAAAGACTTGTTTCTCGTCCAGTTGGATATTGCAAAACCAATAGCAGCAAATAATACTTTCTTGCAAGCCTATTTTGGCCGCATCTGAACAACAATGCAGAAAATTCTTCCCAATATCATCTTGAATTTGTTCAATAGTCACCACTCGTTCCGCTCGATGATGTTCTCAAATCCTCGTGTTGTTGTGCTATACTTGATTTATTCACAGATTATGGCCAATTGTCAATCAATTAGACAGTCATGAGCAAAAATGGACAGTTGAGTTTTGTTCAATCCATGAAATAAAGCCGCTAAAATTTAGAAATGAAATGACGATGCAAGCCGTGCTTTTATTGCCGCCATGTTGATGCTGTATTGTGTAGAAACTTTCTCATAGAAATTCCTAGTTTTTGTACTATAATTGCTTTGTAAATAATATTCTCTTGCTATACTTAGTTTAGATAGCTAACTATTTGTTATACCTTGTATTCATATTAACTGTAGTTTTGTATTATTGCTCGGAGTGAGCGTAGCGAACGGAAAGCAACACTAATCTAGGTGGGCTAGGATTTTTGCGGTTTGATTTTGGGGTTTGGATCGCGGTCAGGAGAAGCAGCGGTAGAGTGGTATCGCGCATGCGTGAGATTTTTAAATTGGAGTCACTTTGAGGTTTGATTCGGGCTTGATGGGACATTTCCGGTTATTACGATCATTATAACTGTCACGTTCGGGAAATTTCCGGTTATTACGAACGGTGTTCGATTGACAAAATAGAGCCGAAGTTTAGCGTCCTTTTAGTCGGCGTGGTCGATCTGACGAATCCTTTCCCGGCGTTGCCGTGTTGCTATTCACTGCTGTGTTCTCTCTTAGTTATTGGGTAAGTAAAGACATGCATTTTCTTGATTACAATTGTAAATTGAGATTTAGCTTTCACATCGTGTTGTTAGAATTGTTTACATCGATTTTTTGCCTCCAATAGGGATTTTTTGCCGTGGTAAGTTGAGAATTTGGTTGTCGAGCGGTGTCACAATTTCAGTTTCCATGCGCTTAGTGTTTAGTTGTCAGAAAGAACCAAATACAATTCAATGGATAGTGATATAGTTTAGGTTTGTATATAATAACCGTTAAACTACAGAATAATCCCAAGTTCAGGTCTCAACGATCTATAGGTGAGCCGATGGAAACTGATTGAAACATTGCGATCACCGATCATTGGAAATGGTCGAAAGCAATGTATTAGGTAAATCGTGCTTGAAATTCTACAGACTTGAAAATAAAACTTTGCTTCATTGTTTATTAGAGTAAAATAAGTAAGAGATGTTATAAACAATTGATTTAGTACAATATTTCGAATTTATTAACCCTTTCCTGCCTAGATAGGGAATTTTCCGTATTTTGCTGCATGAAATTCTGCACGTTTCTCTCTTACAGCTCAAGTCAGCACAACGAATCGTTCGTCATAAAATTTTTATCCAAAGTTAAAACTTTTTCGCGGGTTCGAAATCCATCCACGACCACGGACCTTGCCTTTAGATCATGGACTTGACTCATGATATTTTGGTTGATTTTGATAGCGATATAAAAGAGTTTTACGGCCTGGGAGAGAGAGATTCACAATCGGTAAACAACGATGGCCGTGGGCTAATTTCTAGCAGAAAAATGTCGGTATTTTGCGACCCAAAGACCAACTTTGGTACAGAACTGGTACTGCCATTGAGGAACAAGAAGCTACTCCATTTATCGGACCGAAGAATCATCCAAATAATGACTTTGAACTTTGTTTTTTTTTATATTTTCATCATTCTGAATTGATTTAATTTCTTGTCAATCGAACAAACTTGTTTGAGGCGCTTCTAAATGGCAAAAAGAAAACGAAGAGAAAGATTCTGAGTGGTTTGAGAGCAACAGCGAACGATGCAGAAACTAGCGGTGAATAAATTCAGCCACCATCTCGGTATTTTTGTAAGTACTCATGGCATCGGACTATTGCCAACAATTCGCAAATATTTGAGTGAAAAAGACTTGTTTCTCGTCCAGTTGGATATTGCAAAACCAATAGCAGCAAATAATACTTTCTTGCAAGCCTATTTTGGCCGCATCTGAACAACAATGCAGAAAATTCTTCCCAATATCATCTTGAATTTGTTCAATAGTCACCACTCGTTCCGCTCGATGATGTTCTCAAATCCTCGTGTTGTTGTGCTATACTTGATTTATTCACAGATTATGGCCAATTGTCAATCAATTAGACAGTCATGAGCAAAAATGGACAGTTAAGTTTTGTTCAATCCATGAAATAAAGCCGCTAAAATTTAGAAATGAAATGACGATGCAAGCCGTGCTTTTATTGCCGCCATGTTGATGCTGTATTGTGTAGAAACTTTCTCATAGAAATTCCTAGTTTTTGTACTATAATTGCTTTGTAAATAATATTCTCTTGCTATACTTAGTTTAGATAGCTAACTATTTGTTATACCTTGTATTCATATTAACTGTAGTTTTGTATTATTGCTCGGAGTGAGCGTAGCGAACGGAAAGCAACACTAATCTAGGTGGGCTAGGATTTTTGCGGTTTGATTTTGGGGTTTGGATCGCGGTCAGGAGAAGCAGCGGTAGAGTGGTATCGCGCATGCGTGAGATTTTTAAATTGGAGTCACTTTGAGGTTTGATTCGGGCTTGATGGGACATTTCCGGTTATTACGATCATTATAACTGTCACGTTCGGGAAATTTCCGGTTATTACGAACGGTGTTCGATTGACAAAATAGAGCCGAAGTTTAGCGTCCTTTTAGTCGGCGTGGTCGATCTGACGAATCCTTTCCCGGCGTTGCCGTGTTGCTATTCACTGCTGTGTTCTCTCTTAGTTATTGGGTAAGTAAAGACATGCATTTTCTTGATTACAATTGTAAATTGAGATTTAGCTTTCACATCGTGTTGTTAGAATTGTTTACATCGATTTTTTGCCTCCAATAGGGATTTTTTGCCGTGGTAAGTTGAGAATTTGGTTGTCGAGCGGTGTCACAATTTCAGTTTCCATGCGCTTAGTGTTTAGTTGTCAGAAAGAACCAAATACAATTCAATGGATAGTGATATAGTTTAGGTTTGTATATAATAACCGTTAAACTACAGAATAATCCCAAGTTCAGGTCTCAACGATCTATAGGTGAGCCGATGGAAACTGATTGAAACATTGCGATCACCGATCATTGGAAATGGTCGAAAGCAATGTATTAGGTAAATCGTGCTTGAAATTCTACAGACTTGAAAATAAAACTTTGCTTCATTGTTTATTAGAGTAAAATAAGTAAGAGATGTTATAAACAATTGATTTAGTACAATATTTCGAATTTATTAACCCTTTCCTGCCTAGATAGGGAATTTTCCGTATTTTGCTGCATGAAATTCTGCACGTTTCTCTCTTACAGCTCAAGTCAGCACAACGAATCGTTCGTCATAAAATTTTTATCCAAAGTTAAAACTTTTTCGCGGGTTCGAAATCCATCCACGACCACGGACCTTGCCTTTAGATCATGGACTTGACTCATGATATTTTGGTTGATTTTGATAGCGATTTAAAAGAGTTTTACGGCCTGGGAGAGAGAGATTCACAATCGGTAAACAACGATGGCCGTGGGCTAATTTCTAGCAGAAAAATGTCGGTATTTTGCGACCCAAAGACCAACTTTGGTACAGAACTGGTACTGCCATTGAGGAACAAGAAGCTACTCCATTTATCGGACCGAAGAATCATCCAAATAATGACTTTGAACTTTGTTTTTTTTATATTTTCATCATTCTGAATTGATTTAATTTCTTGTCAATCGAACAAACTTGTTTGAGGCGCTTCTAAATGGCAAAAAGAAAACGAAGAGAAAGATTCTGAGTGGTTTGAGAGCAACAGCGAACGATGCAGGAACTAGCGGTGAATAAATTCAGCCACCATCTCGGTATTTTTGTAAGTACTCATGGCATCGGACTATTGCCAACAATTCGCAAATATTTGAGTGAAAAAGACTTGTTTCTCGTCCAGTTGGATATTGCAAAACCAATAGCAGCAAATAATACTTTCTTGCAAGCCTATTTTGGCCGCATCTGAACAACAATGCAGAAAATTCTTCCCAATATCATCTTGAATTTGTTCAATAGTCACCACTCGTTCCGCTCGATGATGTTCTCAAATCCTCGTGTTGTTGTGCTATACTTGATTTATTCACAGATTATGGCCAATTGTCAATCAATTAGACAGTCATGAGCAAAAATGGACAGTTGAGTTTTGTTCAATCCATGAAATAAAGCCGCTAAAATTTAGAAATGAAATGACGATGCAAGCCGTGCTTTTATTGCCGCCATGTTGATGCTGTATTGTGTAGAAACTTTCTCATAGAAATTCCTAGTTTTTGTACTATAATTGCTTTGTAAATAATATTCTCTTGCTATACTTAGTTTAGATAGCTAACTATTTGTTATACCTTGTATTCATATTAACTGTAGTTTTGTATTATTGCTCGGAGTGAGCGTAGCGAACGGAGAGCAACACTAATCTAGGTGGGCTAGGATTTTTGCGGTTTGATTTTGGGGTTTGGATCGCGGTCAGGAGAAGCAGCGGTAGAGTGGTATCGCGCATGCGTGAGATTTTTATATTGGAGTGACTTTGAGGTTTGATTCGGGCTTGATGGGACATTTCCGGTTATTACGATCATTATAACTGTCACGTTCGGGAAATTTCCGGTTATTACGAACGGTGTTCGAGTAACAAAATAGAGCCGAAGTTTAGCGTCCTTTTAGTCGGCGTGGTCGATCTGACGAATCCTTTCCCGGCGTTGCCGTGTTGCTATTCACTGCTGTGTTCTCTCTTAGTTATTGGGTAAGTAAAGACATGCATTTTCTTGATTACAATTGTAAATTGAGATTTAGCTTTCACATCGTGTTGTTAGAATTGTTTACATCGATTTTTTGCCTCCAATAGGGATTTTTTGCCGTGGTAAGTTGAGAATTTGGTTGTCGAGCGGTGTCACAATTTCAGTTTCCATGCGCTTAGTGTTTAGTTGTCAGAAAGAACCAAATACAATTCAATGGATAGTGATATAGTTTAGGTTTGTATATAATAACCGTTAAACTACAGAATAATCCCAAGTTCAGGTCTCAACGATCTATAGGTGAGCCGGTGGAAACTGATTGAAACATTGCGATCACCGATCATTGGAAATGGTCGAAAGCAATGTATTAGGTAAATCGTGCTTGAAATTCTACAGACTTGAAAATAAAACTTTGCTTCATTGTTTATTAGAGTAAAATAAGTAAGAGATGTTATAAACAATTGATTTAGTACAATATTTCGAATTTATTAACCCTTTCCTGCCTAGATAGGGAATTTTCCGTATTTTGCTGCATGAAATTCTGCACGTTTCTCTCTTACAGCTCAAGTCAGCACAACGAATCGTTCGTCATAAAATTTTTATCCAAAGTTAAAACTTTTTCGCGGGTTCGAAATCCATCCACGACCACGGACCTTGCCTTTAGATCATGGACTTGACTCATGATATTTTGGTTGATTTTGATAGCGATATAAAAGAGTTTTACGGCCTGGGAGAGAGAGATTCACAATCGGTAAACAACGATGGCCGTGGGCTAATTTCTAGCAGAAAAATGTCGGTATTTTGCGACCCAAAGACCAACTTTGGTACAGAACTGGTACTGCCATTGAGGAACAAGAAGCTACTCCATTTATCGGACCGAAGAATCATCCAAATAATGACTTTGAACTTTGTTTTTTTTTTATATTTTCATCATTCTGAATTGATTTAATTTCTTGTCAATCGAACAAACTTGTTTGAGGCGCTTCTAAATGGCAAAAAGAAAACGAAGAGAAAGATTCTGAGTGGTTTGAGAGCAACAGCGAACGATGCAGAAACTAGCGGTGAATAAATTCAGCCACCATCTCGGTATTTTTGTAAGTACTCATGGCATCGGACTATTGCCAACAATTCGCAAATATTTGAGTGAAAAAGACTTGTTTCTCGTCCAGTTGGATATTGCAAAACCAATAGCAGCAAATAATACTTTCTTGCAAGCCTATTTTGGCCGCATCTGAACAACAATGCAGAAAATTCTTCCCAATATCATCTTGAATTTGTTCAATAGTCACCACTCGTTCCGCTCGATGATGTTCTCAAATCCTCGTGTTGTTGTGCTATACTTGATTTATTCACAGATTATGGCCAATTGTCAATCAATTAGACAGTCATGAGCAAAAATGGACAGTTGAGTTTTGTTCAATCCATGAAATAAAGCCGCTAAAATTTAGAAATGAAATGACGATGCAAGCCGTGCTTTTATTGCCGCCATGTTGATGCTGTATTGTGTAGAAACTTTCTCATAGAAATTCCTAGTTTTTGTACTATAATTGCTTTGTAAATAATATTCTCTTGCTATACTTAGTTTAGATAGCTAACTATTTGTTATACCTTGTATTCATATTAACTGTAGTTTTGTATTATTGCTCGGAGTGAGCGTAGCGAACGGAAAGCAACACTAATCTAGGTGGGCTAGGATTTTTGCGGTTTGATTTTGGGGTTTGGATCGCGGTCAGGAGAAGCAGCGGTAGAGTGGTATCGCGCATGCGTGAGATTTTTAAATTGGAGTCACTTTGAGGTTTGATTCGGGCTTGATGGGACATTTCCGGTTATTACGATCATTATAACTGTCACGTTCGGGAAATTTCCGGTTATTACGAACGGTGTTCGATTGACAAAATAGAGCCGAAGTTTAGCGTCCTTTTAGTCGGCGTGGTCGATCTGACGAATCCTTTCCCGGCGTTGCCGTGTTGCTATTCACTGCTGTGTTCTCTCTTAGTTATTGGGTAAGTAAAGACATGCATTTTCTTGATTACAATTGTAAATTGAGATTTAGCTTTCACATCGTGTTGTTAGAATTGTTTACATCGATTTTTTGCCTCCAATAGGGATTTTTTGCCGTGGTAAGTTGAGAATTTGGTTGTCGAGCGGTGTCACAATTTCAGTTTCCATGCGCTTAGTGTTTAGTTGTCAGAAAGAACCAAATACAATTCAATGGATAGTGATATAGTTTAGGTTTGTATATAATAACCGTTAAACTACAGAATAATCCCAAGTTCAGGTCTCAACGATCTATAGGTGAGCCGATGGAAACTGATTGAAACATTGCGATCACCGATCATTGGAAATGGTCGAAAGCAATGTATTAGGTAAATCGTGCTTGAAATTCTACAGACTTGAAAATAAAACTTTGCTTCATTGTTTATTAGAGTAAAATAAGTAAGAGATGTTATAAACAATTGATTTAGTACAATATTTCGAATTTATTAACCCTTTCCTGCCTAGATAGGGAATTTTCCGTATTTTGCTGCATGAAATTCTGCACGTTTCTCTCTTACAGCTCAAGTCAGCACAACGAATCGTTCGTCATAAAATTTTTATCCAAAGTTAAAACTTTTTCGCGGGTTCGAAATCCATCCACGACCACGGACCTTGCCTTTAGATCATGGACTTGACTCATGATATTTTGGTTGATTTTGATAGCGATATAAAAGAGTTTTACGGCCTGGGAGAGAGAGATTCACAATCGGTAAACAACGATGGCCGTGGGCTAATTTCTAGCAGAAAAATGTCGGTATTTTGCGACCCAAAGACCAACTTTGGTACAGAACTGGTACTGCCATTGAGGAACAAGAAGCTACTCCATTTATCGGACCGAAGAATCATCCAAATAATGACTTTGAACTTTGTTTTTTTTTATATTTTCATCATTCTGAATTGATTTAATTTCTTGTCAATCGAACAAACTTGTTTGAGGCGCTTCTAAATGGCAAAAAGAAAACGAAGAGAAAGATTCTGAGTGGTTTGAGAGCAACAGCGAACGATGCAGAAACTAGCGGTGAATAAATTCAGCCACCATCTCGGTATTTTTGTAAGTACTCATGGCATCGGACTATTGCCAACAATTCGCAAATATTTGAGTGAAAAAGACTTGTTTCTCGTCCAGTTGGATATTGCAAAACCAATAGCAGCAAATAATACTTTCTTGCAAGCCTATTTTGGCCGCATCTGAACAACAATGCAGAAAATTCTTCCCAATATCATCTTGAATTTGTTCAATAGTCACCACTCGTTCCGCTCGATGATGTTCTCAAATCCTCGTGTTGTTGTGCTATACTTGATTTATTCACAGATTATGGCCAATTGTCAATCAATTAGACAGTCATGAGCAAAAATGGACAGTTGAGTTTTGTTCAATCCATGAAATAAAGCCGCTAAAATTTAGAAATGAAATGACGATGCAAGCCGTGCTTTTATTGCCGCCATGTTGATGCTGTATTGTGTAGAAACTTTCTCATAGAAATTCCTAGTTTTTGTACTATAATTGCTTTGTAAATAATATTCTCTTGCTATACTTAGTTTAGATAGCTAACTATTTGTTATACCTTGTATTCATATTAACTGTAGTTTTGTATTATTGCTCGGAGTGAGCGTAGCGAACGGAAAGCAACACTAATCTAGGTGGGCTAGGATTTTTGCGGTTTGATTTTGGGGTTTGGATCGCGGTCAGGAGAAGCAGCGGTAGAGTGGTATCGCGCATGCGTGAGATTTTTAAATTGGAGTCACTTTGAGGTTTGATTCGGGCTTGATGGGACATTTCCGGTTATTACGATCATTATAACTGTCACGTTCGGGAAATTTCCGGTTATTACGAACGGTGTTCGATTGACAAAATAGAGCCGAAGTTTAGCGTCCTTTTAGTCGGCGTGGTCGATCTGACGAATCCTTTCCCGGCGTTGCCGTGTTGCTATTCACTGCTGTGTTCTCTCTTAGTTATTGGGTAAGTAAAGACATGCATTTTCTTGATTACAATTGTAAATTGAGATTTAGCTTTCACATCGTGTTGTTAGAATTGTTTACATCGATTTTTTGCCTCCAATAGGGATTTTTTGCCGTTTTAAGTTGAGAATTTGGTTGTCGAGCGGTGTCACAATTTCAGTTTCCATGCGCTTAGTGTTTAGTTGTCAGAAAGAACCAAATACAATTCAATGGATAGTGATATAGTTTAGGTTTGTATATAATAACCGTTAAACTACAGAATAATCCCAAGTTCAGGTCTCAACGATCTATAGGTGAGCCGATGGAAACTGATTGAAACATTGCGATCACCGATCATTGGAAATGGTCGAAAGCAATGTATTAGGTAAATCGTGCTTGAAATTCTACAGACTTGAAAATAAAACTTTGCTTCATTGTTTATTAGAGTAAAATAAGTAAGAGATGTTATAAACAATTGATTTAGTACAATATTTCGAATTTATTAACCCTTTCCTGCCTAGATAGGGAATTTTCCGTATTTTGCTGCATGAAATTCTGCACGTTTCTCTCTTACAGCTCAAGTCAGCACAACGAATCGTTCGTCATAAAATTTTTATCCAAAGTTAAAACTTTTTCGCGGGTTCGAAATCCATCCACGACCACGGACCTTGCCTTTAGATCATGGACTTGACTCATGATATTTTGGTTGATTTTGATAGCGATATAAAAGAGTTTTACGGCCTGGGAGAGAGAGATTCACAATCGGTAAACAACGATGGCCGTGGGCTAATTTCTAGCAGAAAAATGTCGGTATTTTGCGACCCAAAGACCAACTTTGGTACAGAACTGGTACTGCCATTGAGGAACAAGAAGCTACTCCATTTATCGGACCGAAGAATCATCCAAATAATGACTTTGAACTTTGTTTTTTTTTATATTTTCATCATTCTGAATTGATTTAATTTCTTGTCAATCGAACAAACTTGTTTGAGGCGCTTCTAAATGGCAAAAAGAAAACGAAGAGAAAGATTCTGAGTGGTTTGAGAGCAACAGCGAACGATGCAGAAACTAGCGGTGAATAAATTCAGCCACCATCTCGGTATTTTTGTAAGTACTCATGGCATCGGACTATTGCCAACAATTCGCAAATATTTGAGTGAAAAAGACTTGTTTCTCGTCCAGTTGGATATTGCAAAACCAATAGCAGCAAATAATACTTTCTTGCAAGCCTATTTTGGCCGCATCTGAACAACAATGCAGAAAATTCTTCCCAATATCATCTTGAATTTGTTCAATAGTCACCACTCGTTCCGCTCGATGATGTTCTCAAATCCTCGTGTTGTTGTGCTATACTTGATTTATTCACAGATTATGGCCAATTGTCAATCAATTAGACAGTCATGAGCAAAAATGGACAGTTGAGTTTTGTTCAATCCATGAAATAAAGCCGCTAAAATTTAGAAATGAAATGACGATGCAAGCCGTGCTTTTATTGCCGCCATGTTGATGCTGTATTGTGTAGAAACTTTCTCATAGAAATTCCTAGTTTTTGTACTATAATTGCTTTGTAAATAATATTCTCTTGCTATACTTAGTTTAGATAGCTAACTATTTGTTATACCTTGTATTCATATTAACTGTAGTTTTGTATTATTGCTCGGAGTGAGCGTAGCGAACGGAAAGCAACACTAATCTAGGTGGGCTAGGATTTTTGCGGTTTGATTTTGGGGTTTGGATCGCGGTCAGGAGAAGCAGCGGTAGAGTGGTATCGCGCATGCGTGAGATTTTTAAATTGGAGTCACTTTGAGGTTTGATTCGGGCTTGATGGGACATTTCCGGTTATTACGATCATTATAACTGTCACGTTCGGGAAATTTCCGGTTATTACGAACGGTGTTCGATTGACAAAATAGAGCCGAAGTTTAGCGTCCTTTTAGTCGGCGTGGTCGATCTGACGAATCCTTTCCCGGCGTTGCCGTGTTGCTATTCACTGCTGTGTTCTCTCTTAGTTATTGGGTAAGTAAAGACATGCATTTTCTTGATTACAATTGTAAATTGAGATTTAGCTTTCACATCGTGTTGTTAGAATTGTTTACATCGATTTTTTGCCTCCAATAGGGATTTTTTGCCGTGGTAAGTTGAGAATTTGGTTGTCGAGCGGTGTCACAATTTCAGTTTCCATGCGCTTAGTGTTTAGTTGTCAGAAAGAACCAAATACAATTCAATGGATAGTGATATAGTTTAGGTTTGTATATAATAACCGTTAAACTACAGAATAATCCCAAGTTCAGGTCTCAACGATCTATAGGTGAGCCGATGGAAACTGATTGAAACATTGCGATCACCGATCATTGGAAATGGTCGAAAGCAATGTATTAGGTAAATCGTGCTTGAAATTCTACAGACTTGAAAATAAAACTTTGCTTCATTGTTTATTAGAGTAAAATAAGTAAGAGATGTTATAAACAATTGATTTAGTACAATATTTCGAATTTATTAACCCTTTCCTGCCTAGATAGGGAATTTTCCGTATTTTGCTGCATGAAATTCTGCACGTTTCTCTCTTACAGCTCAAGTCAGCACAACGAATCGTTCGTCATAAAATTTTTATCCAAAGTTAAAACTTTTTCGCGGGTTCGAAATCCATCCACGACCACGGACCTTGCCTTTAGATCATGGACTTGACTCATGATATTTTGGTTGATTTTGATAGCGATTTAAAAGAGTTTTACGGCCTGGGAGAGAGAGATTCACAATCGGTAAACAACGATGGCCGTGGGCTAATTTCTAGCAGAAAAATGTCGGTATTTTGCGACCCAAAGACCAACTTTGGTACAGAACTGGTACTGCCATTGAGGAACAAGAAGCTACTCCATTTATCGGACCGAAGAATCATCCAAATAATGACTTTGAACTTTGTTTTTTTTATATTTTCATCATTCTGAATTGATTTAATTTCTTGTCAATCGAACAAACTTGTTTGAGGCGCTTCTAAATGGCAAAAAGAAAACGAAGAGAAAGATTCTGAGTGGTTTGAGAGCAACAGCGAACGATGCAGGAACTAGCGGTGAATAAATTCAGCCACCATCTCGGTATTTTTGTAAGTACTCATGGCATCGGACTATTGCCAACAATTCGCAAATATTTGAGTGAAAAAGACTTGTTTCTCGTCCAGTTGGATATTGCAAAACCAATAGCAGCAAATAATACTTTCTTGCAAGCCTATTTTGGCCGCATCTGAACAACAATGCAGAAAATTCTTCCCAATATCATCTTGAATTTGTTCAATAGTCACCACTCGTTCCGCTCGATGATGTTCTCAAATCCTCGTGTTGTTGTGCTATACTTGATTTATTCACAGATTATGGCCAATTGTCAATCAATTAGACAGTCATGAGCAAAAATGGACAGTTGAGTTTTGTTCAATCCATGAAATAAAGCCGCTAAAATTTAGAAATGAAATGACGATGCAAGCCGTGCTTTTATTGCCGCCATGTTGATGCTGTATTGTGTAGAAACTTTCTCATAGAAATTCCTAGTTTTTGTACTATAATTGCTTTGTAAATAATATTCTCTTGCTATACTTAGTTTAGATAGCTAACTATTTGTTATACCTTGTATTCATATTAACTGTAGTTTTGTATTATTGCTCGGAGTGAGCGTAGCGAACGGAGAGCAACACTAATCTAGGTGGGCTAGGATTTTTGCGGTTTGATTTTGGGGTTTGGATCGCGGTCAGGAGAAGCAGCGGTAGAGTGGTATCGCGCATGCGTGAGATTTTTATATTGGAGTGACTTTGAGGTTTGATTCGGGCTTGATGGGACATTTCCGGTTATTACGATCATTATAACTGTCACGTTCGGGAAATTTCCGGTTATTACGAACGGTGTTCGAGTAACAAAATAGAGCCGAAGTTTAGCGTCCTTTTAGTCGGCGTGGTCGATCTGACGAATCCTTTCCCGGCGTTGCCGTGTTGCTATTCACTGCTGTGTTCTCTCTTAGTTATTGGGTAAGTAAAGACATGCATTTTCTTGATTACAATTGTAAATTGAGATTTAGCTTTCACATCGTGTTGTTAGAATTGTTTACATCGATTTTTTGCCTCCAATAGGGATTTTTTGCCGTGGTAAGTTGAGAATTTGGTTGTCGAGCGGTGTCACAATTTCAGTTTCCATGCGCTTAGTGTTTAGTTGTCAGAAAGAACCAAATACAATTCAATGGATAGTGATATAGTTTAGGTTTGTATATAATAACCGTTAAACTACAGAATAATCCCAAGTTCAGGTCTCAACGATCTATAGGTGAGCCGGTGGAAACTGATTGAAACATTGCGATCACCGATCATTGGAAATGGTCGAAAGCAATGTATTAGGTAAATCGTGCTTGAAATTCTACAGACTTGAAAATAAAACTTTGCTTCATTGTTTATTAGAGTAAAATAAGTAAGAGATGTTATAAACAATTGATTTAGTACAATATTTCGAATTTATTAACCCTTTCCTGCCTAGATAGGGAATTTTCCGTATTTTGCTGCATGAAATTCTGCACGTTTCTCTCTTACAGCTCAAGTCAGCACAACGAATCGTTCGTCATAAAATTTTTATCCAAAGTTAAAACTTTTTCGCGGGTTCGAAATCCATCCACGACCACGGACCTTGCCTTTAGATCATGGACTTGACTCATGATATTTTGGTTGATTTTGATAGCGATATAAAAGAGTTTTACGGCCTGGGAGAGAGAGATTCACAATCGGTAAACAACGATGGCCGTGGGCTAATTTCTAGCAGAAAAATGTCGGTATTTTGCGACCCAAAGACCAACTTTGGTACAGAACTGGTACTGCCATTGAGGAACAAGAAGCTACTCCATTTATCGGACCGAAGAATCATCCAAATAATGACTTTGAACTTTGTTTTTTTTTTATATTTTCATCATTCTGAATTGATTTAATTTCTTGTCAATCGAACAAACTTGTTTGAGGCGCTTCTAAATGGCAAAAAGAAAACGAAGAGAAAGATTCTGAGTGGTTTGAGAGCAACAGCGAACGATGCAGAAACTAGCGGTGAATAAATTCAGCCACCATCTCGGTATTTTTGTAAGTACTCATGGCATCGGACTATTGCCAACAATTCGCAAATATTTGAGTGAAAAAGACTTGTTTCTCGTCCAGTTGGATATTGCAAAACCAATAGCAGCAAATAATACTTTCTTGCAAGCCTATTTTGGCCGCATCTGAACAACAATGCAGAAAATTCTTCCCAATATCATCTTGAATTTGTTCAATAGTCACCACTCGTTCCGCTCGATGATGTTCTCAAATCCTCGTGTTGTTGTGCTATACTTGATTTATTCACAGATTATGGCCAATTGTCAATCAATTAGACAGTCATGAGCAAAAATGGACAGTTGAGTTTTGTTCAATCCATGAAATAAAGCCGCTAAAATTTAGAAATGAAATGACGATGCAAGCCGTGCTTTTATTGCCGCCATGTTGATGCTGTATTGTGTAGAAACTTTCTCATAGAAATTCCTAGTTTTTGTACTATAATTGCTTTGTAAATAATATTCTCTTGCTATACTTAGTTTAGATAGCTAACTATTTGTTATACCTTGTATTCATATTAACTGTAGTTTTGTATTATTGCTCGGAGTGAGCGTAGCGAACGGAAAGCAACACTAATCTAGGTGGGCTAGGATTTTTGCGGTTTGATTTTGGGGTTTGGATCGCGGTCAGGAGAAGCAGCGGTAGAGTGGTATCGCGCATGCGTGAGATTTTTAAATTGGAGTCACTTTGAGGTTTGATTCGGGCTTGATGGGACATTTCCGGTTATTACGATCATTATAACTGTCACGTTCGGGAAATTTCCGGTTATTACGAACGGTGTTCGATTGACAAAATAGAGCCGAAGTTTAGCGTCCTTTTAGTCGGCGTGGTCGATCTGACGAATCCTTTCCCGGCGTTGCCGTGTTGCTATTCACTGCTGTGTTCTCTCTTAGTTATTGGGTAAGTAAAGACATGCATTTTCTTGATTACAATTGTAAATTGAGATTTAGCTTTCACATCGTGTTGTTAGAATTGTTTACATCGATTTTTTGCCTCCAATAGGGATTTTTTGCCGTGGTAAGTTGAGAATTTGGTTGTCGAGCGGTGTCACAATTTCAGTTTCCATGCGCTTAGTGTTTAGTTGTCAGAAAGAACCAAATACAATTCAATGGATAGTGATATAGTTTAGGTTTGTATATAATAACCGTTAAACTACAGAATAATCCCAAGTTCAGGTCTCAACGATCTATAGGTGAGCCGATGGAAACTGATTGAAACATTGCGATCACCGATCATTGGAAATGGTCGAAAGCAATGTATTAGGTAAATCGTGCTTGAAATTCTACAGACTTGAAAATAAAACTTTGCTTCATTGTTTATTAGAGTAAAATAAGTAAGAGATGTTATAAACAATTGATTTAGTACAATATTTCGAATTTATTAACCCTTTCCTGCCTAGATAGGGAATTTTCCGTATTTTGCTGCATGAAATTCTGCACGTTTCTCTCTTACAGCTCAAGTCAGCACAACGAATCGTTCGTCATAAAATTTTTATCCAAAGTTAAAACTTTTTCGCGGGTTCGAAATCCATCCACGACCACGGACCTTGCCTTTAGATCATGGACTTGACTCATGATATTTTGGTTGATTTTGATAGCGATTTAAAAGAGTTTTACGGCCTGGGAGAGAGAGATTCACAATCGGTAAACAACGATGGCCGTGGGCTAATTTCTAGCAGAAAAATGTCGGTATTTTGCGACCCAAAGACCAACATTGGTACAGAACTGGTACTGCCATTGAGGAACAAGAAGCTACTCCATTTATCGGACCGAAAAATCATCCAAATAATGACTTTGAGCTTTGTTTTTTTATATTTTCAACATTCTGAATTGATTTAATTTCTTGTCAATCGAACAAACTTGTTTGAGGCGCTTCTAAATAGCAAAAAGGAAACGAAGAGAGAGAATCTGAGTGGTTTGAGAGCAACAGCGAACGATGCAGGAACTAGCGGTGAATAAATTCAGCCACCATCTCGGTATTTTTGTAAGTACTCATGGCATCGGACTATTGCCAACAATTCGCAAATGTTTGAGTGAAAATAACTTGTTTCTCGTCCAGTTGGACATTGCAAAACCAATAGCAGCAAATAATACTTTCTTGCAAGCATTTTTGGCCGCATCTGAACAACAATGCAGAAAATTCTTCAAAATACCACCTTGAATTTGTTCAATAGTCACCACTCGTTCGGCTCGATGATGTTCTCAAATCCTCGTGTTGTTGTGCTATACTTGATTAAGGGCCCATCCGCACTTGTACAAAACTTGTTTATTTAGACACAAATTCTGTCATCAACTGTAAGAAACAAGTGCGGATGCGTTTGTTCGGCTGAGACAAAATTTGTTCGGCCAGGCCAAACTACAAAGACGCCGCTGGGGAGGTTTGGAGCCCTACAAAACTAGGCCAAACGTCAAAATCATGTCGAACATGACAGCTTTGTCAATTATCACCCTACTTGATAACCCAACGTGATCGAATTGCGCGGGAAAGTTCATCTTCGCAGAGTGAATCGAGGTCACAACATGGCGTACTTTCCTCGGGACTATTATTTCAACTATTATGGCTCACAAGTGTTTGATCCTGCTGGTATTTATGGTCAATCGCAGTCTCAAATTGTAGAGCAACCAAATGAAGTTCTCGAATCTCGTGTTTTGCCGGCGTATATATGGCGTAATTGTTGCCAACAGCAAGTCAAACGATACGCGTTTCATTCTCATCTGGCGATAAAAAGAATTCTCGGGAATTATTCTTTGGCGGTAATGAATTTCAAACCATGACTGCAATGGCCGAGGCAAAACCCAGTATGGTCGAAATAAACGTTGTCTTCGCCGATTTATGCGTTGTAAAATGACGTTCTGGTGAATTACGTTAAATTGCCAATAGCAAAGAAGAAGTAGAAGTTGTTGCTGATGTCGATAATATGAATAAATTGCCAGAAACGACACGAGTAGAGCGATGTAATTCATTGGAAGCATGGCGAATTGTAAAGGTAAACAAACCACACGTGCAATTTAATTCGCGCCAGAAATACGAGAATGCATTTTGATTGACGTCGGCGGTTTGTAATTAATTTGTTTGGCCCGATAAGTGCGGATGTACTTTAGCTAATAACTTTTGGCCGAGACAAAATTTGTTATCATTTTTGTTCGGGCCAGACAAACTTTGTTCGACAAGTGCGGATAGGCCCTAATTCACAGATTATGGCCAATTGTCAATCAATTAGACAATCATGAGCAAAAATGGACAGTTAAGTTTTGTTCAATCCATGAAATAAAGCCGCTAAAATTTAGAAATGAAATGACGATGCAAGCCGTGCTTTTATTGCCGCCATGTTGATGCTGTATTGTGTAGAAACGGTGCTGACATGACTATCACAACCAGCTCGCTTAAACCTGAAAAATAGCTATGTATAATACTTGGATATGCTTTCCTAAAGAGTTAACTCTGAATCTTTGAAGTTAATTTGATGTAGTTTATCTGAAAACATGCATAAACTGGAACTAACAAGCGACGAGCACGCGGTTAAATTGCGCTAAATTCAAAAAAGTTTGTCTTTGCCGGCTTATAAAAATTGATGCAATACAATATTTGGAAAACCAGTACTTTATTCCGATCAATAATTATGTGGGCAATATTTGTTCTTACTATGTCAGCCCATGAAATTCTCAGGAAAAAGAAAAAACCTATAAAAACTGAAGACCTGGTGTCATTTTGTGTGCTAAGTTTGACTTCTGTTATGTTAACCCTTTCACTATCAAAACGGCCAAAAGCGGCCAAACGGAAATGTGACGTTTTTCCTGGAGCGGCCAAAAGCGGCCAATTTGCATACAACTCAAAACAATCGTCCCCCTCCTCCCTAGGGAATCCATGCTGCAGGAAAACACGTGGACTATTGTTCTTACGACATTAGCCAATCAAATCCCACCAACTGCGCATAATTTTTCATTGTATAAGGTGCGTGAGCGCCGACCGAAAACTTATCAGTCACCCCTGTACTGCAAACATGGCGGAATCTTTAGCGATCGATGCGAGCGAATTTAGAGCGATTTTTGGTGTTAATCCTGACGAGAATGATGATGTTAACAATTCTGAAAATGAGTTTCAGGGTTTTGAACTTTCTTCTGAGGAAGAAAGCAGTTCTTCTGAGGAAGAAAGCGAAGACGAGAGCGATGAAGATAGTGTTAAAAATTGGTCGGAGCAACTCACGCATTTCGACCTCGAGGACTTCACCGGGCAACAACGGTTAAAGAAAACGGTATCAGAAGATGCAAAAGCTGAAGACTATTTTAGCTTGATGTTTTCGGATGAACTTATTGGTTTAATTTCTGACGAAACTAACCGATATGCACGATTTATTATCGGGCAGAAGGCCGATAGAGAGGCACGGCTGGCGAAGTGGAAGGACGTCACTCCCGACGAACTCCGCATGTTCCTTGGGGTAGCGCTCGTGATGGGGATTAATTCCTTGCCACAGCAAGCCCTTTATTGGTCCCAGAACCCCCTATTTGGAAACCTTGGGATTCAGGACGTGATCCCCAAGACAAGGTTTGAAGAGATCGCCCAATTCCTGCACTTCAGCGATCCGAACAACGAGCCACAACGTGGGGACGCCGATTACGACCGTCTCTTTAAAGTTCGCCCGGTACTGAGCGATGTCTTAAAAAGTATCCAGCAAGCTTACGAGCCCTCAAAGGACATATCAGTCGATGAGGGAATGATTGCCTTCAAGGGAAGACTTGGTTTTCGCCAATATATGCCTGCAAAGCCGACGAAATACGGCATAAAAGTATGGATGGCGGCCGACGCGAACAACGGCTACGTGTGCAACTACAAAGTTTACCTTGGGCAAGAAAACAGACAGCGTGTCCATGGACTCGGCTACGATGTGGTTATGGATATGGCTAAGCCTTTCCTTAACAGTTACAGACACATCTTCTGTGATAACTTTTTTACTACTGTTCGGCTTTTTGACCACTTGCTAGATCAAAAAACCTATGCATGCGGGACTGTGCGCGTGAATCGCAGGGAATTGCCGCCATGTGCCAAAGAGAAGTTGAAGCCCGGTGAAATGCTTCAGCGTCAGCGAGGCCAGCTCCTCTTCACAAAATGGCACGACAAGAGGGATGTCAGTCTTCTTTCGACAAATGTTTCCCCTCTTGAGCCGGGTCGCACAGTGAGAAGAAAGTATCGCAGCCGCGAAGAAATAGACATCGAAAAGCCGAAGGTGACGGATGTTTACACGGCGCACATGGGAGGAGTTGACCGCGCGGACCAGCTCCGATCGTTTTATTCCTCGGGCTGGCAATCGCGTAAATGGTATAAATACGTGTTTTGGTTTTTATTCAATCTGGCGGTGACAAACGCATTCGTCCTTGAAGGATTTAAGCGCCAATTACAAGGAAAGGCGAAGAGGACTGTTATCGTTTTCAAGACAGAACTAGCGCAATCGCTTATTGCTAAGTTCAACTCGAGAAAGCGCCCACGAGTCCCTGCTCCCCCAACTCCCCAGAACATCCCAGCCTCAGCTCATGTCGCCACTCGTGTAGAAGGAAGGAAGAGGGCATGTGTTCTTTGCAGCAAGAAGGGAAAAACGACCCCGAAAGGCTACAAGATCGAGACATACTATGAGTGCGCGGTCTGCAAAGTCGGTCTCTGTCGTAAAGGTTGCCACCAGGCATTCCATGAAATGGACCATGGCACGGCTAAACTATCATAGTACAGACTTTATTTTTACACTATTTCTTATGACTATATGCTGACAACTACCTTTATTATATGTTCTATTTATATTTTGTGTCTAAGATAAACAATAATCTTGTAAATGATGCAAAATTTGAGATCATTGGTAAAGAAGATGGCGCGAAATTTGAATTTTTGTATGAAATTGTAAATTCAAATCATTATAGCTCTAAGCAATAGTGGCAAAAACGCCAATATTTCGGTTCATTAAAAACTTCATTATCTGCACTACTTGTTTCTGTGCTTTATTCTTTACAATCTGCCTCCAAAACCTACTGAGCATGCATGTTTTGTTTTGGTGTGTAAATTAGTGGGGAATGCTAATTAGGCTCCAGGAACAGCAGGATGTGACACACATTGGGCTTCAGTAGTGAAAGGGTTAAATACAGAAAACGAATTCTGTTATTTTTATCACGTTTATCTATGATTCATTCATTTCGTCGCGTGATATTTCTACGGAGGACGCCGTTTCGAATGCGGGCTTATTATCCCGCAGCGGATATACGTTTTATGCATGCGCTAGTCATTGTGGGCTCAAATAGTGGCCAGTAATTAATAAACGGAGCATGCGCTGTGGATCTCGTCCACGATCGTGGACGGCGGTTTGATCAAACGAACTTGCGACCCATGGCAGAGGTATCTTTTCCTCGCGAACTCCAGCCCAGCGAAATACAGAAAAGAGGCCTCTGCTAGCAGGGAAAAGACTTCCCAATTTCCCATAAATAATAGGTTCCCTCCGAGCACTTCCCTATCTAACAGATATTCCTAGTCTTATGTCTTCTAGGCGATATGTTTCTCGTTCCTGTTTCTAACAGTCTGTAAAGTATCAGTATCAATAAATTCTTTTCCGATCAACCTGTTGCTATCCTTTTGTGCCTGCATTGTGCCTAGCGCCGGTCACATTAAAATACTATGCATATATAGTGCATAAATATTATACCTGCGCACCATCCTCAGCCGCGCGTGATTTGCTCATCGTTAAAATTCCATCTTATTATTTTTAATGATAACGTTTTATTACAATAGCGTAGTCGTATGATTATATACTAATTATCTATCTTTTTTAGATCATAACGAATCAAGTCCCCCATCCTACCAGATTTCCCTGCTTTTTCACCAGTACGTCGGGAGACATGGCCAGTGCGTCGGGAGACATGGCCAGTGCGTCGGGAGACATGGCCAGTGCGTTGGGAGACATGGCCAGTGCGTCGGGAGACATGGCCAGTGCGTCGGGAGACATGGCCAGTGCGTCGGGAGCCGGTGAGGCTATCTTCCAGGTAATAAGTATGAATGCTGGACCAAAAAAAGAAAACATTACACCAGGCTATAAACAGCGAAGAGAGTATGTGCGAGGTGTGATAGATAAAGAAAACCCCGATCTTGTGTTTTTGCAAGAGTTTCCAAGTCCTCGCAAGTTCATTGAGGAAAAACTACCAACAGGGTATCAGATTTTGACAGGGGTCCATGAGAAGTCCATATTTACAACCATTCTCTATAAAAATGAACTTGAAGTCAAGGAATACAACAACTATGATGATAACTCATTCCTCGGACGGTTGTACGTAGGACGCTGCAAAAAAGCCGGTTCATTAGACCTTTTGGTTGCGTCCTATCACGGACCCAATACTAAAAAAGATGAAATAAAGGAGGATAATCTTTGTAAATTACTAACACTGCTAGATGGAGTTAGCTCTAATGAAGGATGCCCTGTTCTTGTTGGAGGTGACTTCAACCTTACGTATGAGAAAGCTAAAAGAGTAGTTCAAAACAGAAACAGAGCCAACAAGATCGAGTACAACCTGTATGCAGCAGCCTCCAAGGAAAAAGGAGAGAATGACATGGTGGACTATTTTATGTATAGCGGTCCAGTTGAAGATGTCAGCAATGTAGAAATTGTGGATGCGGGTAACGAGTTGTTTGATCATAAACCTCTTTATGCAAATTTTAAGCAATCTAAACTCGCCCCATCACCGTTTGCCAAGAAGGAATTGTTCCGACAAGAAAATGACTCTCCCTTACTTGACTCTAAATTATCTGCGAACTCAGAACAAAATTATCTGCGTGCTGAGAACGCAAAACTACAGTCTACGGTCGAGATGTTGACAGAAGAAAGAGATTACCTTCGTAAAGCCCTTCTTGAAGTGGGTAAAAACCGGCACCCAGTCGTTATTTGCTGTTGCGCGGACATCCACAGGGAAAAATATGGCCCTTTCCCAGAGCAAAAAGAATAACTAAAAAAAACAATATTGACTAGTTTATAAATTATATTCTGGTTGTGAGATGCTCTACGTACATCACATCCTTCCAGGATCACCAGAAAATTATATAAACGTATAAGTGCATAGCCCTCTCCTTTGGGCTGCCAGTAAGCCATATGTAACAAATATAACACCCACTCCCCCCTTAGTAGTAGTGTAATTACGGTGAAAAGGTGGATAGGTTCGACTAGTAGGTTGTGGAGGGTGGTGAAGAGATAAAGTGGGACTATAGAATAGGTTGTGATAGTGTGTGGTGGGTAGGTGAAAAAGAAAAAAAAATAATATGGTGTGGTATGGAGATGGCTAATGGCTGTGTTGGTGGGGAAAAAATTGGTACGGTGTATAGGTAAGAGTGGTGGTGAGGGAGATGTGTAGTAGAAAAGGCTTATAATTTAGTGTGAGGGGTCTGTGTGTGTTAAAATGGTAGTGGTGCAGAGGTCGATTTAAAATTTGTGAGGTTATTGTGTAAATGTGGGTGATAATGTATCGTTATGATGTTAAGTGATCGTGAGGTGTTGGTTTGTGGGTTGGTAGGGTGGGTCATAGGGTGTGGTCATTTGTAGTTGGGTTTTGTGCTGTGGGGTAAATGTTTGTATGGTGGGGGAGGGGGCTGTATGTAGGTGTTTGTAGGGGAGGGAATTGGTTGTGGGGTAGTGTCTGGTGTAGGGTGTGGCTTGTTGGTGTGTTGTGGGTTGGTTGATATAGTCGTGGAATGCTATGGTGTGTATGTAGTAGGCTATGTGTGGAGGGGTAGATAAGTTTGTGGTGGGAGGTGGGTTGGGCTGTATGTAGGGTGTGGTGTTGGAAGGAGCGCTGGTTGTAGGACTAGTGGCTGCTGTAGGGTGTGGTTGGTTTGGTGTGTTGTAGGGTGAGTAGTGTTGTGGCCATGGGGGGGGGGAAAGGGGTGTGTGGTTTTTGTGTTGGCAGGGGTCTGGCTTGTGTAGGGTGTGTTAGGTGTGTATATTTTAGGTGAGAGTGTAGGAAAGTGTGAGGGGGGGGAGGAAGTGTAGGTGTGTGGGGCTTAGGTGGGTGTTGGTGTTGTGTTGGGGCTTGGAATAATCGTGGTGGGTTGTATGACAACGTGGTATGGGTGAAGTGGGTACGGGGCTGTTTGTGGGGTGAGGGATGAGGGGGTGCTTGTTGTGGGGTAGGTGGGTGGTTGGGTGCGGGTGATGTGAGTAGAGGGGTACTTGGGTGGTTAGCTAGGTATGAGGGGGGAGAGAAAGGGGGTTGTGACATGTATAGAGCTTGGTGGTAGTAGTGGGTAGGTATGTTGTGTGGTAAGGATAGAGTAAGATTTAATTTGTGAGAGGGATGTTGGTATGTATGTGTTTGTACTATGTGTAGACGGGAAGGTGGTTGTAGGTGGGGTGGTTGTGTGTTTTGGGCGTGTGGTGTTAGGGGAGTGGGATGGTTCGGGGGTCTGTATGCCTAGGGGTGGTGGTAGTGGCATGTTGGGGTGTAGTTGAGGTGTGTAGGTGGGGTAAGGGGTGTGGGGTACAGGGGAGGAGTGTGCTAGTGGTATGAGGTGGGTATGGGAGCGTGTAGGTAGTAGGGCGCGTTTAGTGGTGAGAGTGGTGGTGAGAGGGATGTGGAGTAGATAAGGCTTATAATTTAGCGTGATGGGTCTGTGTGTGTTAAAATGGTAGTGGTGCGGAGGTCGATTTCAAATTTGTGAGGTTATGGTGTAAATGTGGGTGATAATATATCGTTATGAGAGAGTGAGTGAGTGTGGTATTGTAGTATATAGGAAGGCGGTGATAGAAGATAAAGATGGTGATAGGTTGAGATAAGTAGGTGGAGAGGTGGTTGTGTAGCGAATGGTGAAACTTAGTTTATGTTTGTGAATTTGCAGTGTGAAGGAAGGGGAAGGGGTGATAGGGTTATCAGGTTATGTTCGGGTGGTTAAGATTATGGATTATGAGACGACAGTTAAGGTTGTTATAAGAGATGGGGTTGATAATAAAACGACATGAGAGTTATGAATAAAGAGTTTTTTTTTGTTGAGTGGAGAAGGTAGTTAGTAAATATGATATTATGTGGAGATTGAAACAGTTAAAATCGGTAACTTGTGGCGAGTGTTGTGTAGCGGATGTGAAGAGGTGATGGCGGCATTAGTGAAATCTGATGAAGGGGGATAATGCGAGTGTGAACAGAATGATGAGCAGGGATATTGTGACTGTGTAGTGTTTTTGAGAAAGTGTGTTGTGTGTAGGGTAGAAAAGTAATATGTAGGGTAAGAGAAAGAAAAGTGTTTGGATTGTAGAGAGGAAATTGTGAGCGGTAATGGAGAGGGTGAGGTATGTGTGGACGTATGTATCTAATGAAGTGTGTAAGTGGTATGATTGACAGGCGGAATTAAATAATAATAATAATAATAGAGATTGAATGAGTGTTGCGAAAACGCCGAGAAAAAATATAAAATACTGTAGCGGTGAAAGGGAGTATTGCGGACAATGGAAAATGATGCTAGTAAAACGGCGAGAAGAAGATGAAGTAGGGGCGCGGGAGGCGACAAAGGGAGCGCGGTGAGAGTGGAGATGACGCTGAAACGTTAACAAGACAGGAAGGATAGTTTACCCCAGATAAAGCGATAATCGGTGGTAAGAGATAAGGGGAAAAGGCAAAGGCATGAAAAAAACAACCGGCATGTATATGCAAAATAAACATAACAAAATAAACCAATAAGACAAAAGTGTGTAGGTCATTTCAAAGAGCTCTGCGAAATGTAGAACTAAAGGCATATAACGTCAACCAAGACTTCTCATCAGGGGGCGAGGTCTATTGATTGGTCATATACGAACCTGGAGAATAAAGCTGGTAGACTTAGGGGAAAGCTAGGGGAAAAGCGGCGATGATGGTGGGAGTAAAAAGGGTAAAAAAACTAGGGAGACGATTCGTATATGAAGCGTGTTTCGAATGATAAGGCCCTCATCACCCGCCCCTACACGCTCGTTAGTAATGCCTCTAGTGAAGCGTGGTGCATGCAATGGCCAAACCTGTGTAGCGCCTGGCTCCGGCTGAGTGCACGGCTTGGTATGAAAAGTAAAAGTTAGCGCGCCGGGGAATGAGGTAGAGAGAAAAAAGTGGATAAAGGCTAAGATAGGAGGGGGAAGTGTGTAGTGGACAAAATGGTGCATGTGATGGCCCTGGCTAGTGGCTGTATGTGGTGGACTAAATGATGAATAAGTGTGGGAACTTATGCATGTAGCAGGAAGGGAAGAGAATACGGGTGTCGTGATGTGGTGGGTAGTATATAGGATGTGTGGAAAGGAGGGTGTACATACCCGAGATGTGTATTGGCGGAGCTTAGATTGCGTGTCTTGGAGGTATTCCGTATGCAGCGAAGTGAGGGGTTATGAGGGGATTGCGCTCGTGGTTATACGAGTATTAGATGAAAATAGATATCGCTGGTTCCGGTTCCGGTTATTGTACATCCGGGTATTTATTAACTAGGTTGCGGTTTGGTTTACAAAATTGGCTAAATATGGCGGATAAATACAATGAATGGCAATATTATTGTACGGGAATATTTTTGAAGTGTTCTGTGCTAGATAGGATGACGGGGTGGCATACGCTGAGAGGAAAGAGTGTTGGTGAGGAGCCAGGTGAGGATATTCAGGGCAGTAGCGTGTGTTACGTAGGAGTCTCGTGGAAGTTTTCCTACGGTCATTGTTGATGTCTATATCTGGAGATGGTGGCTTGTTGTCGATGGAATGTACTTTTATAGAATGACTGTTTTTATTGGTGTGGATATGCTGTGTGGTACAGGAGACTCGTAGGATTCCTTTTAGGTTTGGATCGGGTATTCGTACCAAGACGTAGGGGCCTAAAGTGGTGTGATAGTGAGGTGGGTGTGATCATATGGTATGGTGATGTTGGAGGGTGATGGTGAAGGATGGCTAGTAAGGTAATGTATAGTGGAGATGGTAGTAATGTAATTACGGTGAAAAGGTGGATAGGTTAGACTAGTAGGTGGTGGAGGGTGGTGAAAAGATAAAGTGGGACTATAGAATAGGTTGTGGTACTGTGTGGTGGGTAGGTGAAAAAGAGAAAAAATAATATGGTGTGGTATGGAGATGGCTAATGGCTGTGTTGGTGGGGAAAAAATTGGTACGGTGTATAAGTAAGAGTGGTTGTGAGGGAGATGTGGAGTAGATAAGGCTTATAATTTAGTGTGAGGGGTCTGTGTGTGTTAAAATGGTAGTGGTGCGGAGGTCGATTTAAAATTTGTGAGGTTATGGTGTAAATGTGGGTGATAATGTATCGTTATGATGTTAGGTGATCGTGAGGTGTTGGTTTGTGGGTAGGTAGGGTGGGTCATAGGGTGTGGTCGTTTGTAGTTGGGTTTTGTGCTGTGGGGTAAATGTTTGTATGGTGGGGGAGGGGCCTGTATGTAGGTGTTTGTAGGGGGGGGAATTGGTTGTGTCTGGTGTAGGGTGTGGCTGGTTGGTGTGTTGTGGGTTGGTTGATATAGTCGTGGAATGCTATGGTGTGTATGTAGTAGGCTATGTGTGGAGGGGTAGATAAGTTTGTGGTGGGAGGGGGGTTGGGCTGTATGTAGGGTGTGGTGGTGGAGGGAGCGCTGGTTGTAGGACTAGTGGCTGCTGTAGGGTGTGGTTGGTTTGGTGTGTTGTAGGGTGAGTAGTGTTGTGGCCATGGGGGGGGGGAAAGGGGTGTGTGGTTTTTGTATTAAGATAATCTTAACACAGATTGTCATCGCAGTAATATACTGTTAGCTCCACTTGATATTTATTTGTTTAAGGAAAAAAAAACAAAATAACAAAATTGTGTTAGGAGAGCTAAAAAAATATTCAACCAAAAGTGAAATGCGGAACTTTTAATTGTTTTGTACTACAAAATGTCTTAATGGATGTGGAGTGTCTCTTAAATTGTAAATGGCACTTGAATGTTCTTTGCTCCGCAGGGTAACACTTCATGTATACGGTATTGTAAAGAACTGCTATTTTCATAGTTTTATGTTCAGGAATGCATTGCTGATTATTCATGGAAAGACATTAAAACAGAATCCTACATTTCCAGTAATATATTATCTCAACCCAAAGGTGGCGAAGGTTTACTTTCTACAAGAAGTCTTTTTTTCCTGTCACGAATTAAAAACAATTACAGTGAACAAATATGAATATATTGCAGTTTTTATAAGTCGGTAAACGCTACTCAAGCAGATTATAGCTCAGATACATCGTTTTGTCTTATGGAATCAACCTTTTTCTCTAATCAAACCGAATCGCTGCGTAAGCTACGTAAACAACCAAGTTGCTGTTTTGATTTTGTAAAATACTGTTTTCGTTGTCTGTGTTGTAAAAAAACAAGCTTTCTATAGTTTTTCGTGGTATATACTTTTATACAGCACGATATTCATAGGCCTACTCCGGGTCTTAAGATCGCCGTAGTCTTGGGCAATTTTAGGCGATCTTGGCAAATTTTGCTATATTTTATGTTGCATTCTTAAGCGATCTTGGAAAACTCAGATTACTATTTTAAGCTGAGAAACTCTAATTTCTACTAGTTCAACATAGGAGTTGTACTATCTAATTACAGTATCAGACCACAAACAATATAATTGTGAAACACTATTTATTAAATAGTACTAAGTAGTTAAATTTGGTGTTCCTGAGAAAAAGAAATACAATAGCATAAGAGCTGCATTATAATAATTACAATATATTTCACACTTATAAGACAAAATATAAAACTATCAGCCCAGTTCACTGCTTTCTGTTCGGGATTCTTTTGGTTGGCTGTGATGCAAAAGAGGGATTCGGGTGATGTCACATCAAAACACCACAGGAAACCCGAAAAGAACGCCAGGGACGGCTGTAAAACTCTGTTTTTATTCTAATTACTTTATTCATGTATTTATTCAAATATTTTTTTCTAGAATGGTAAAATATTTTGTACAGCATATTTTATTTTATTTTCCTTGAATTAAATAAGAGTAAGAAAGGAAATAAAAATAAAGAAACTAAAAAAGGTTTATCCGAACAAACACAAAGAAATTAAAAACGTAATAATTAAATTTGGTCAGAAAGTTTTAGTGCGTAAGCTTTTAGTGCAAACTATTTTTTCCCCTAGATTAACAGTAACAACAACATAAGTTGGTGACAAAGGCGAATTTATTATGTTTTAACTGAGTTTCTAACTAACTCTAGCTAGTCTGGAGATCAATTTTAATGTCAAAAATTCTAAATATTGGATAATTGCAATAAATATGAACTCAATAATCAACTCTCTAAAGTAAAGGGGTACGTTCCTTGCCGTCATGAGCTCCCACCCTCGCTTCCTGCTTAACTTTGACGATGGCGATAGCATCTGGTGCAATCTGGACGAAGTCCGACGCGTACCGCTTCGACGAGAGCAAGGTGGGATGTATTTTTGTCTTAGTGATTATCATAATGAGAAGGGGAGGGGACGGTGGTTTCCACAACAATGGATGTTTTCTTATCTGGGGGATAGAGTTAACCTAGTTTGGTTTAGCGAGGGGATAGAGTCATCCGACTTTGGTTTAGTGACGGAATAGAGTCATCCGAGTTTGGTTAAGTGAGGGAATAGAGATATCCGAGCTCAGGTTGGCAAGAGGATAGAGTATCTAGGCTAACGTGATTCTATTGTATATTTTGCAAATGAGTAGGATTTCGCAAATCTTTGCCATGGATGTCGCTATCACTTAGATTAAACACCGCCAGTCTATACCGACTGCTGTATCGCCATCATCATCGTCGTCACTATCATCTCCATCACCATAACCATCATAACCACAACCATAACCATTACCCACCCACCGCTATCACCATCGCCACCACCATCATCTTCTCTATCACCGCCTTCTAGGGGGCGATCAGAGTTTCCAAATAGAGAAGAGTAGGGGGATCCCTTTCTTTTCTTTTAGAATATGGTATATTCCTCTTTAGTTCATGAAAATGCAAGTTGAGGGAATTTTATATGTTATATAATTTTGGTATATATTTCTTTCAGCCTTTCGCTCTTTCTATTCACATTGGTGTTATTCCTTCCCTTAGTATGCTCTGAAATTTGTACACTTTATGGGATAAAATTACACATGTGAGATCACAGCATTTCCTATAATCTTCATCCGTGCCATCTCGGACAGTAAACACAGTGTGTAATTCTTCACAGGGTTGCTCGCCTGCGTCATGGACATTTCCTTTAATATCACAGGATGCCCGGACCATTCCGGAATCACCTCCTGGGAAATCTTGTCCAGTTCTTGATTGTCATTTTGAGTCTGAAGCACTTTAGAATACGTCCATAGAGATCTAGCTTCACAAATTTTCTGTCGCGAATTTTTTACGTTTCCTCGCCACAGGTCACAATGACGGGTTTGGCATGGGAGATTTTTCTCGGTGTGAAATGTTTGATTTGCTTTCCTTCCATCGTCCACTTCTCGCCTATGTGATGATATCATTTCTTCCTCAAAGTCCTGTATCTCATAGCAGGCTGCAGTTGTCAATCGTCCGTACATCTTGATACAGAATCCGCGCTCAACATGCTGAAAATAACGCTTGTCTCCTTCGTGAAATTGGCATTTCAAGTGGTTTGCTCTTTCCCACAGTTGCGTGACGCCTAGTTGAAACAAGCGCTCTTCCGTAGTGTAACTGTCATCAATTGGGCCCTGCAGCCTTTGAAGGAGAGATAAGAGTTAAGAGGTTTTATTTTTTGTCGTACGAACTTTTAACGTTTTGTAAGTTGGGATATCGGACATCAACAGATTACGAATATGGTTTAAAAGTTGTCGGCTTATGTGAAAATAGCTTATCTTTTGTCTTGTAAAAGAAGTAATCGGAGAAATAGATTGGAAGTGAATTACTGAAAATGTACGAAAATATCTGACAAGCAAATTTTAAGTCCTCCCCTCCCCCCCAGAAAAGATTGACTCCAAGATATAAACAATAGCAATTAAATCCCTAGAGTTTGTTAGTTGCTTGGTGTGTGTCTTTAGGAGATACTAGTTTTAAGAAGAACGAGATTTTTTCCAGGGGGGGGGGGAGGGGGGGTTGAAGCCATCTAATGTCGGCGACACGAAATTAAACGAGGTTACTCATTTCCCTCCCCTGATCCGCTACCGCTGTTAAGACACTTTATGCAAACGTACCTGATGTTTTTCATGAACGGTTCTATGCACCAAGCATTAGAGCATCTATTTCTCTCGGAGCTGATGACACCTTATGCCTGCGATAGCACATGTTGCAAATAGTCTTTATAATCAGATCATAATTGGAAGTGAGTACCTCCATCGTCCTAACATTAGTCGGGGAATATAGTTGTGGATCTGTGCCGATTTCTTGCACTTTGCTTTTGATGGTGTCATATTTGTCCTCTGAGATAACCCCGTCAATCTCAAGGACATTGATGCCGGGGACCAAGAAACTATCGCACACTTTCGAGGTTAACTTACGGCCAAGTAGCTCAAATACCTCTTTAAAAGCATGACAAAACCTTCCATCATCTTCCTGCTTCCAGAAATGGGCTTCCTTGCGACTTTTGTCGCGCAAAAACTCAAAGAAAACAGTTTTGATTAGGTATGAAGGAAGTGATGAGTATTTCTGGGTTTTCTTCTCCGATTTTAGTGAACTGGCACTCTCCGTGTTTCAGATGTGAATAGAAAACAGTCTTCAAGGCCAGATACACAAGCTTTTGAAATGCAGTCATGGCGTTTTTAAACAACAACTGTTCTGCAGTAGACGTGGATAGACGCCATGTGTTTCTCAAATCTGGTTCATTTTTGGATACAACCTGAAACCCTTTTTCAATTATTGCCTCCCGGACGTCAACTGGTGGCCAATTCTCATCGCTTTTTGACAACCATTTGGCAACATAGTCTGGTGAGAACTTTAAAGCAATGCAGCTGAAATTGTCCACTGAACAAGATCCACCAGTTGCTCCTATGAAACTATACAGTTAACTAACAGTGGTGATACGTTGAGTTGACCAAAGTACATACTAATAGGCACATCAACCATCGTTGATGTTCCTGTTGGAGAAAATTCAGGAGAGTCTATGGCTTTCAGGACATCAGTCTTGGCATACTTTTCATCTCCATCTTTAGTCAGTTCAGTCACAACTTTAGCATTGTGCACCCCCCTTTTTGAGTATTATATTGAAGAAAATTAATGCCTAACCTTGCTGACGCGACAAATCCTTGAATTCAGCATGAAGTATATTGTTAGATCTATGCGACCTACCAAGAACCACTGGATCAGTTATAAGCCGTCTATACGGCCATTATCCACCCCCATTTTGAAATTCTGGATCCACCCCTGGATCTAGACAAATAATGTTCGTAAAAACAATTGCCAAAAAACAATTGGCAATAAAAAATAAATGCATTGTGCTCGAAGTGATGCTCTGATTGCTTAGTATTATATGTATGGTAAGAAAGATTGCAGGAAAAAGACATGAAGGACACAATAATAATACGTATGTAAATAATGCATATTTGAGAATAAATAGATCCTATAAATAAATGGCCAATAATGATATGGTTCACGAACATGTTGATATGACATCCTCAAACAAACATTGCTGTTTTTGTTTTATTTTATTTGTGTAAATCTTTTGTGATTAGTGTTTTGATGATATTATTTTTTTAAAGATGCTATATCAGGTGATTAATAACGCTGCTACTACTATTATAATTGTTATTAATAAGAAAAATTAATTACCTTTGCTGTACATTCACTGTTTAGTTGGTTGTATGGTGTGGGGCCGCTGGTCAGATGGGCGCTACTTCCTCGGGCGCGTAACTGACGTGAGAGATGGCAAGATCCATGTGACCTTCGACGATGGCGACAACATATCACATGACCTTGGTGACGTAAGCGCGGTGATCGTGGACCTTGTACCCAACCCCACGCACGTGCCAATCGGTGCACGAGTGATCGCCGCATTCGAGGGGCGTTGCCATTACTATAAAGGGCGTGTGACGCAGATAGATTCGACCAATCCGTATGCGCCACGTTATCACGTGACTTATGACGATGGGGACAAGGGCTGGGTGAACTGCGACAAAGTGAGGCTTCTGCCCATGCGCGTGGATGAAGGTAGGTGAATATTCCAATAATGACTATCATATATCAAGCCGAAAATCTGGGAAAATCTGTGTATGTCACATGACTCGTTATATGTTCTCACTCGTTGTCGTCCGAAAGACGGTATGCGTGATTCTGAGAAGATGCAACAAGACTTGAAATCGTACGGACACAACCCTTATTATAAACCTTACTAACTTTATCAGTAAGGTTAGTATTTATTAATATTATAAAAACATGCACATGGCGCTTACTCTCCAGGTCTCACGTTGGGAACTTAAGCAAGATGACGGTAACGCGAACGACAACGGTGGAAAACAAATAAAAATTCAAACAGACAGATGTGAAATGCACTCTGTCTGATACATTTCAGCCGTTTTCCTCCAAACCACGACCACACGTTCTAGCGTGAACTGAAATGCGTGAGCTGAAAACTAGAGTATCCTTGTTTGATTTTTTAGATATAAGGTTAAAGGTTCTTTTTCCCTGCCGTCCTATTTGCTTAAATTCCCTATGAATAAAATAAATGAGAAAAGGAACCTTAAGCAAAAGCGACGACGACGGCTTAGACAACGAGATCAAAAAAGATGCGTTCGCGTTTGGCGACCAATTTCAATTTAATTGCAATAGAATAAGCAAAACGTTATAGTCAGAGACAGATAAAAATAAACTAAGGACATTATTTCCACAGTAGCGAACGTGGTAAGGAGTTTACAGTGCAAACGTCCGCGTCCTCAATTAACCGTGAAAGCTTGAGTTTTCACGTCGTGTTTTTTTTTTTGGGAAAACGGCTGAAATGTACGGAGACAAGACGCATTTTCACGTGCTGCTGTTAAATTCTGAATCAAATCCCATGTTAACGTCGTCATTGCTTCAGGTCCCTAATGGCTGAAATATCCTTAATCTGACATTTCTTGTTTTGGATCTCTCCAGTTGGGGCGCGTGTTTACGCTCGGTGGACCAATGGCCAGTTCTACCTCGGCACCGTGGAACGCGTGGGCCACAAGATCGAGATCAAGTACGACGATGGAGATCGTATTGCGCATGACCCAAGTGACATCACGGCTGCTGTCATTCTCGACAGTACCCCCAACCCAGGCTCTGTTGGCCGCGGCACCCGTGTTATCGCTGCGTGGCCTGGGAAAGAGAAGTACTACCTGGGAACGGTTGACGCCGTCAACAAAGATCAGATGTACGAGCCTCAATATCATGTTAAATATGATGATGGTGACGAGAGTTGGGTGACTGTGAATCAACTAAGGGTTATCCCCGCCCCTGGACCGGCCCCTGAATGTAGGTAATTTCGTTAGTTTCGTACGTAAGTGTCAGGACGATATTTTTTTATTTCGTCTTTCTTTACGTTGTGAAAAGGTCGGTCGGTCCGTCCGCCCGTCTGTCTGTATTAAATGCAAATATTCCATGATCTGAATATTCTTTGTTGCCCGCAGTGCGCCCACTCCAAGCTACATGCCTGATATGAAGTCTTCGACTTTTTTCTTTCCCCAGAGCCCAGTTTATGGTCGTCCAGATTGGAGCTGATGTGGTCGCACTGAACAGTATTGCACATCCCCATTTCTACCTTGGCCTTGAGGGAGGTTATCTCCGCGGGAAGGTAAAACAAACATGAGTGATGGGTGATAGGGACGATGGTGTATGTAGGTGACGATGATAGTGTGATAGTTATGATCATGTCCAGGATGATGATGTCATGATTATCATTTCTACCTTGGTCTCGAGGAAGGATATTTCCGCGGGAAGGTAAAACATGAATGAATGATAGATGATTATGTAGGTGACAATAAAAGTGTGATATTTGTGATAATGAACAGGCTGTAGGTGAAGATGATGTCATGATAATGACTATTATTAATACTTTGTGGTAAAGATGAAGCTTCTGGTGTGGTGTAGACGATAATGATGATGGTCGTGGTAGTAGTAAATAGGGTGATTTAGATCCACGACGCCGGCAAGAAGACGCCGCCTCGCGCACGTTCGATTGCGCGCGCACGCGCGCTCGAAAATTGTGCTGGGATAGACAGAAAGTTACATGAAATTTATAATTAAAATAAACCTGTCTCGCTAGTGTCACGCACTAAACTCGAATCCTGCAAATGACATTTTTTGCAATGAAATGGAGGTAATTACAGGCGATGAAGAGGTGTTTTGGGGCTTCTCTGCGAAAATAAAATCACCAAAGATAAATATTTGAGTTGATCTACTGTGAGTATCCTATGTGAATTTTACTCATCAAACCAGTTTTTCATTCGCTTAATCCAGGGTTAGTAAATCGGGGGATTACTTTCGGCTTTCGGGAACGGTGAGTTATCCGTAGGTTAGCTAACCTACGATTAGCGAATTTTAACCCGGGATTATTCGCGGATCTAGGGTTAAGTTAATCGGCCTTTCAGGAACCGGCCCCTGTTCGGGACGGCATTTTATGCTTTTTCACGTCCTCTTCAGGACAAGACGCCGGCAAAAATTAGCGTGCGTGCGCAATCGAACGTGCGCGAGGCGGCGTCCTCTTGCCGGCTTCGTGGATCTAAATCACCCTAATGATGATGACAATTACATGGAATAATGATTATTATTGTGATACCATGATGATGATGGTGATGCTCAGAAGAATAGTGATGGCGTCGATGATTAGTGATATGGTGATGATGATGGTGATAACATCAATGATGCTGACGATTAAAGAAGAAAAACAGATGATGATGATAACAAGGATTTCGGTGACAAAGCTGGTATCAAGAAAGGAAATATGAGAGTATATAAGAGTGTAACAAATTATTGTCAAACCTTCCAATTTTATTCAACCCGTCTAAACAGCCACTCATTTTCAATGAAATAGATTTATAAATAGAATCTAGTTTGCCTACTCAATACATTTTGACCTTGAATAAACGGTGCAGCCTGTTCCAAATCCTGAAAGTGCATTTTTTTAATCCCTCCCATCCAGTTAATGTTATGAGAATACACCAAAATAATGTGTTTATCTGACCGATTAAGACCGTCAAACCTGCATGGTTATTATAGTTATGGAATTGTAATTGCAACTGTGTTCAGTCTTTTTAAAAGAACACTAAGATCACCATCGGCTTTCTTGTAAGCTTTCCTTTGGGCGTGTCGATGATATTGATAATAGTAAAAATGATGGCGATGGATGATAATGGAGAGATGATCTTGACGATCGGTGAAACCCTAACCTTTTCTTCTTTCTACTTAGTGGTTTGATACGTACTGTCACTTCTACTTGCGCGAGGCTCCAAATCAATTCATGTCATTGGAAGCATGTATGTTGCCAGGACAACATGTCGGTGTTGATAGCAAGGGAAGCGTGATGCCCCCTGCGTCAGTGTATGCAGGAACTGAGCCTGCAATGTTTGAGGTCAAACTACTGGTAAGAGGACTTGGAGTGTAACAACCATAGATTAATCGACATTGCTTAGATAACTCAGGTGATTTACTATTACTTGACCTTGTTAAGCAACCTACAATCTGTTACAAAACTAATGGGGCACTTTCCCTCCCCCTTTCTCAATGTTGGAGGGCAAATGATCACCTTGCTACTGCTTGTGTTTTGAGCTGAAAAATCGCCTCTAACCAATATTAATCGGGGGGAGAGGGTTGGCGGTTGTTCGTATGGGAAGTGTCCCACTTACTTTTGTTGAAGATTGTAGTTGCGTTACATATTGTGTGACAGGGGTCAGATTAGCTGTGAAGGAGACTAATAAAGATTCTTTTACAGTTCAGCCCCTATGGTCAGACATACAAAGCAAACCACTCCCAAGGTGGATACCCTCAGCCAGGAGGTCAATTTCCCCCAGGGGGGTACCCTCAGCCAGGAGGTCAATTTCCCCCAGGGGGTACCCTCAGCCAGGAGGTCAATTTCCCCCAGGGGGGTACCCTCAGCCAGGAGGTCAATTTCCCCCAGGGGGGTATCCACAACCTGGAATTCATCCTCCCCCAGAGCATGGTGAATACCCTCCTCCAGGGGGCTACCCTGGCTATGGAAGTGCTCCACCACCATACTAGACATGTGAGGTAAGAAAGACAATACATAAGACAGAAAAAAATTGTCGTAGGATTTTTTGTGTGTGATTCCATACATTCAATACATAGGTCTATTTTCTTTAAACTAATAACTAAGTACTATAAGCTTGCAATGCTGTTTTTTGGATAAAATAAAACCTTAGATTCAAAGTATGTGTGGAATGTTTATTGTCTTCTGACAAATCACAAACAAGAATTCATGTATTGAGAATTGTTGAGATATGTTTAGTTTGCAAATCTTGCAGGTGATATGGTCAAAACAAACATTCTGGTTGCAGTGTTATATACATCCAAGAAAAGACAATGATTCAAATTCTCTCACACATGCCTCAATGCCTGAACTTGCCTCTTCTTTCCAATAACTTTTCCTATACTTGAGAATTTAAAAAAGTGATTATTGTGTTAATCTGTTAAAGTATAAGTTGTAAATTCATAGGTAGAGCAATAAATCCCAGCGATTCAAATCTTGTCAGTGAGTATATGCATTTGTTTGCTTTACTCAACAGATGCTAATGAAGGAAGGAAAAATGGAAACATGGATATGATTTACTATAATTGAAATAATAAACAGTATTCAAAGAAACGAAAGTAAAATTTGATTGAGACAATAAATGAGAAAAATATGCGATCACAAAATGTTTGTTTATGTAAAGATTAAATTGAATAAAAATTATTTCAATGCAAATAATTGTAATAGCAGTTGTTTGTACAGCATCTTTCTTGACCCATAACAGTAAGATCTGCAAAGGAGGGAGAAGGGGGGAGGGCAGATGTCTAAAACAATGTAAAATGATCGAGGTGGTGTTTCATATTGTGAACCTGAGCTACTTGCTTATGATGTCCTACGCACCTGTAGTACCGCCAAGTACTGCCCCCTCCCCTCCCTTGCTACTCAACGTGTCAGTAGCTTTACCTCACTCATCTGCAAAAAAAACATTGCCAATGTTATATTAAACGTTAGAACCTTCTGCAACAGCTTCAGCACTGCAATGCATCTTTCTTTTGTACTTTCTTTTGTGTACATTTAAATAAATGAAATAAAATTATAAGTTATTATGGACACTAGGCAAGCAATGGGGTGCTATATGATGGACACTGAATCAGCAAGGGGGTGTTATATGATGGACACTAAATCAGCAATTGGGTGTTATATTATGGACACTAAATCAGCAATTGGGTGTTATATTATGGACACTATATCAGCAATTGGGTGTTATATTATGGACACTAAATCAGCAATTGGGTGTTATATTATGGACACTAAATCAGCAAGGGGTGTTATATTATGGACACTAAATCAGCAATTGGGTGTTATATTATGGACACTAAATCAGCAATTGGGTGTTATATTATGGACACTAAATCAGCAATTGGGTGTTATATTATGGGCACTAAATCAGCAAGGGGTGTTATATTATGGACACTATATCAGCAATGGGGTGCTATATGATGGACACTAAATCAGCAAGGGGGTGTTATATTATGGACACTAAATCAGCAATTGGGTGTTATATTATGGGCACTAAATCAGCAATTGGGTGTTATATTATAAACACTAAATCAGCAAGGGGTGTTATATTATGGACACTAAATCAGCAAGGGGGTGTTTAATTATGGACACTAAATCAGCAATTGGGTGTTATATTATGGACACTAAATCAGCAATTGGGTGTTATATTATAAACACTAAATCAGCAATTGGGTGTTATATTATGGACACTAAATCAGCAAGGGGTGTTATATTATGGACACTAAATCAGCAATTGGGTGTTATATTATGGACACTAAATCAGCAATTGGGTGTTATATTATGGGCACTAAATCAGCAATTGGGTGTTATATTATGGACACTAAATCAGCAAGGGGTGTTATATTATGGACACTAAATCAGCAATTGGGTGTTATATTATGGACACTAAATCAGCAATTGGGTGTTATATTATGGACACTAAATCAGCAATTGGGTGTTATATTATGGACACTAAATCAGCAAGGGGTGTTATATTATGGACACTAAATCAGCAATTGGGTGTTATATTATGGACACTAAATCAGCAATTGGGTGTTATATTATGGACACTAAATCAGCAAGGGGTGTTATATTATGGACACTAAATCAGCAATTGGGTGTTATACTATGGACACTAAATCACAAGGGGGTGTTGTTATATTATGGACACTAAATCAGCAATTGGGTGTTATATTATGGGCACTATATGAGCAATTGGGTGTTATATTATGGACACTAAATCAGCAATTGGGTGTTATATTATGGACACTAAATCAGCAAGGGGTGTAATAATGCGTACTAAATCAGCAATTGGGTTTTATATTATGGACACTAAATCAACAATTGGGTGTTATGTTATGGACACTAAATCAGCAAGGGGGTGTTATATTATGGACACTAAATCAGCAATTGGGTTTTATATTATGGACACGATATCAGTAAGGGGGTGTTATATTATGGACACTAAATCAGCAAGGGGTGTTATATTATGGACACTATATCAGCAAGGGGTGTTATATTATGGACACCATATCAGTAAGGGGTGTTATATCATGGACACCATATCAGTAAGGGGTGTTATATCATGGACACCATATCAGTAAGGGGTGTTATATTATGGACACTATATCAGCAAGGGGTGTTATATTATGGATACTATATCAGCAATTGGGTGTTATAACGGACACTAAATCAGCAAGGGGTGTAATAATGCATACGAAATCAGCAAGGGGGTGTTTAATTATGGACACTAAATCAGCAATTGGGTGTTATATTATGGGCACTATATCAGCAAGGGGTGTTATATTATGGACACTATATCAGTAAGGGGTGTTATATTATGGACACTAAATCAGCAATTGGGTGTTATATTATGGACACTAAATCAGCAATTGGGTGTTATATTATGGACACTAAATCAGCAATTGGGTGTTATATTATAAACACTAAATCAGCAAGGGGTGTTATATTATGGACACTAAATCAGCAATTGGGTGTTATATTATGGACACTATATCAGCAAGGGGGTGTTATATTATGGACACTAAATCAGCAAGGGGGTGTTTAGTTATGGACACTAAATCAGCAATTGGGTGTTATATTATGGACACTATATCAGCAAGGGGGTGTTATATTATGGACACTAAATCAGCAATTGGGTGTTATATTATGGACACTAAATCACAAGGGGGTGTTGTTATATTATGGACACTAAATCAGCAAGAAGGTGTTATATTATGGGCACTAAATCAGCAATTGGGTGTTATATTATAAACACTAAATCAGCAAGGGGTGTTATATTATGGACACTAAATCAGCAAGGGGGTGTTTAATTATGGACACTAAATCAGCAATTGGGTGTTATATTATGGACACTAAATCAGCAAGGGCTGTTATATTATGGACACCATATCAGTAAGGGGTGTTATATCATGGACACCATATCAGTAAGGGGTGTTATATCATGGACACCATATCAGTAAGGGGTGTTATATTATGGACACTATATCAGCAATTGGGTGTTATATTATGGACACTAAATCAGCAAGGGGTGTAATAATGCATACTAAATCAGCAATTGGGTGTTATATTATGGACACTAAATCAGCAAGGGGTGTTATATTATGGACACTAAATCAGCAATTGGGTGTTATATTATGGACACTAAATCAGCAATTGGGTGTTATATTATGGATACTAAATCAGCAAGGGGTGTTATATTATGGGAACTAAATCAGCAAGGGGTGTTATATTATGGGCACTAAATCAGCAAGGGGTGTTATATTATGGACACTAAATCAGCAAGGGGTGTTATATTATGGACACTAAATCAGCAAGGGGGTGTTATATTATGGGCACTAAATCAGCAAGGGGTGTTATATTATGGACACTAAATCAGCAAGGGGTGTTATATTATGGACACTAAATCAGCAAGGGGTGTTAAATTATGGCACTAAATCAGCAAGGGGTGTAATAATGCATACTAAATCAGCGATTGGGTGTTATATTATGGACACTAAATCAGCAAGGGGTGTTAAATTATGGGCACTAAATCAGCAAGGGGTGTTAAATTATGGGCACTAAATCAGCAAGGGGGTGTTATATTATGGACACTTAATCAGCAATTGGGTGTTATATTATGGACACTAAATCAGCAAGGGGTGTTATATTATGGACACTAAATCAGCAAGGGGTGATAAATTATGGCACTAAATCAGCAAGGGGGTGTTATATTATGGACACTAAATCAGCAATTGGGTGTTATATTATGGACACTAAATAAGCAAGGGGTGTTATATTATGGACACTGAATCAGCAATTGGGTGTTATATTATGGACACTAAATCAGCAAGGGGTGTTATATTATGGACACTAAATCAGCAAGGGGTGTTATATTATGGGCACTAAATCAGCAAGGGGTGTTATATTATGGACACTAAATCAGCAAGGGGTGTAATATTATGGACACTAAATAAGCAAGGGGTGTTATACTATGAACACTGAATTAGCAATTGGGTGTTATATTATGGACACTAAATCAGCAAGGGGTGTTAAATTATGGGCACTAAATCAGCAAGGGGGTGTTATATTATGGACACTAAATCAGCAAGGGGGTGTTATATTATGGACACTAAATCAGCAATTGGGTGTTATATTATGGACACTATATCAGTAAGGGGTGTTATATTATGGACACTAAATCAGCAATTGGGTGTTATATTATTGACACTAAATCAGCAATTGGGTGTTATATTATGGGCACTAAATCAGCAAGGGGTGTTATATTATGGACACTAAATCAACAAGGGGGTGTTATATTATGGACACTAAATCAGTAAGGGGTGTTATATTATGGACACTATATCAGCAATTGGGTGTTATATTATGGACACTAAATCAGCAAGGGGTGTTATATCATGGACACCATATCAGCAAGGGGTGTTATATTATGGACACTATATCAGTAAGGGGTGTTATATTATGGACACCATATCAGTAAGGGGTGTTATATTATGGACACCATATCAGCAAGGGGTGTTATATTATGGACACTAAATCAGCAATTGGGTGTTATATTATGGACACTAAATCAGCAAGGGGGTGTTATATTATGGACACTAAATCAGCAAGGGGGTGTTATATTATGGACACCATATCAGTAAGGGGTGTTATATTATGGACACCATATCAGCAAGGGGTGTTATATTATGGACACTAAATCAGCAAGGGGGTGTTTAATTATGGACACTAAATCAGCAAGGGGTGTTATATGATGGACACCATATCAGTAAGGGGTGTTATATTATGGACACCATATCAGCAAGGGGTGTTATATTATGGACACTAAATCAGCAAGGGGTGTTATATTATGGACACTATATCAACAAGGGGTGTTATATTATGGACACTAAATCAGCAATTGGGTGTTATATTATGGACACCATATCAGTAAGGGGTGTTATATCATGGACACCATATCAGTAAGGGGTGTTATATTATGGACACTAAATCAGCAAGGGTGTGTTATATTATGGACACCATATCAGCAAGGGGGTGTTATATTATGGACACCATATCAGTAAGGGGTGTTATATTATGGACACTATATCAGCAAGGGGTGTTATATTATGGACACTATATCAGCAAGGGGTGTTATATTATGGACACCATATCAGCAAGGGGTGTTATATTATGGACACCATATCAGTAAGGGGTGTTATATTATGGACACTAAATCACAAGGGGGTGTTGTTATATTATGGACACTAAATCAGCAAGAAGGTGTTATATTATGGGCACTATATGAGCAATTGGGTGTTATATTATGGACACTAAATCAGCAATTGGGTGTTATATTATGGACACCATATCAGTAAGGGTTGTTATATTATGGACACCATATCAGCAAGGGGTGTTATATTATGGACACTAAATCAGCAAGGGGGTGTTATATTATGGACACTAAATCAGCAAGGGGGTGTTATATTATGGACACCATATCAGCAAGGGGTGTTATATTATGGACACTAAATCAGCAAGGGGTGTTATATTATGGACACTAAATCAGCAATTGGGTGTTATATTATGGACACTAAATCAGCAAGGGGGTGTTATATTATGGACACCATATCAGTAAGGGGTGTTATATTATGGACACCATATCAGTAAGGGGTGTTATATTATGGACACTAAATCAGCAAGGGGGTGTTATATTATGGACACTAAATCAGCAATTGGGTGTTATATTATGGACACTAAATCAGCAAGGGGGTGTTATATTATGGACACTAAATCAGCAATTGGGTGTTATATTATGGACACTAAATCAGCAAGGGGGTGTTATATTATGGACACCATATCAGTAAGGGGTGTTATATTATGGACACCATATCAGTAAGGGGTGTTATATTATGGGCACTATATCAGCAATTGGGTGTTATATTATGGACACTATATCAGCAAGGGGTGTTATATTATGGACACTAAATCAGCAAGGAGGTGTTATATTATGGACACTAAATCAGGAAGGGGTGTTATATTATGGACACTATATCAACAAGGGGTGTTATATTATGGACACTAAATCAGCAAGGGGGTGTTATATTATGGACACTATATCAGTAAGGGGTGTTATATTATGGACACTAAATCAGCAAGGGGGTGTTATATTATGGACACTATATCAGTAAGGGGTGTTATATTATGGACACCATATCAGCAAGGGGTGTTATATTATGGACACTATATCAGCAAGGGGTTTTATATTATGGACACCATATCAGTAAGGGGGTGTTATATTATGGACACTAAATCAGCAAGGGGGTGTTATATTATGGACACTATATCAGTAAGGGGTGTTATATTATGGACACCATATCAGTAAGGGGTGTTATATTATGGACACCATATCAGCAAGGGGTGTTATATTATGGACACTAAATCAGCAATTGGGTGTTATATTATGGACACTAAATCAGCAAGGGGGTGTTATATTATGGACACTAAATCAGCAAGGGGGTGTTATATTATGGACACCATATCAGTAAGGGGTGTTATATTATGGACACCATATCAGCAAGGGGTGTTATATTATGGACACTAAATCAGCAAGGGGGTGTTTAATTATGGACACTAAATCAGCAAGGGGTGTTATATGATGGACACCATATCAGTAAGGGGTGTTATATTATGGACACCATATCAGCAAGGGGTGTTATATTATGGACACTAAATCAGCAAGGGGTGTTATATTATGGACACTATATCAACAAGGGGTGTTATATTATGGACAATAAATCAGCAATTGGGTGTTATATTATGGACACCATATCAGTAAGGGGTGTTATATCATGGACACCATATCAGTAAGGGGTGTTATATTATGGACACTAAATCAGCAAGGGTGTGTTATATTATGGACACCATATCAGCAAGGGGGTGTTATATTATGGACACCATATCAGTAAGGGGTGTTATATTATGGACACTATATCAGCAAGGGGTGTTATATTATGGACACTATATCAGCAAGGGGTGTTATATTATGGACACCATATCAGCAAGGGGTGTTATATTATGGACACCATATCAGTAAGGGGTGTTATATTATGGACACCATATCAGTAAGGGTTGTTATATTATGGACACCATATCAGCAAGGGGTGTTATATTATGGACACTAAATCAGCAAGGGGGTGTTATATTATGGACACTAAATCAGCAAGGGGGTGTTATATTATGGACACTAAATCAGCAAGGGGGTGTTATATTATGGACACCATATCAGTAAGGGGTGTTATATTATGGACACCATATCAGCAAGGGGTGTTATATTATGGACACTATATCAACAAAGGGGTGTTATATTATGGACAATAAATCAGCAAGGGGTGTAATAATGCGTACTAAATCAGCAATTGGGTGTTATATTATGGACACTAAATCAGCAAGGGGGTGCTATATTATGGGCACTATATCAGCAAGGGGTGTTATATTATGGACACTAAATCAGCAAGGGGTGTTATATTATGGACACTAAATCAGCAATTGGGTGTTATATTATGGACACTAAATCAGCAAGGGGTGTTATATTATGGACACTAAATCAGCAATTGGGTGTTATATTATGGACACTAAATCAGCAAGGGGGTGCTATATTATGGGCACTAAATCAGCAATTGGGTGTTATATTATGGACACTAAATCAGCAATTGGGTGTTATATTATGGACACTAAATCAGCAATTGGGTGTTATATTATGGACACTAAATCAGCAAGGGGGTGCTATATTATGGACACTAAATCAGCAATTGGGTGTTATATTATGGACACTAAATCAGCAAGGGGGTGCTATATTATGGACACTATATCAGTAAGGGGTGTTATATTATGGGCACTAAATCAGCAAAGGGGTGTTATATTATGGACACTAAATCAGCAAAGGGGTGTTATATTATGGACACTAAATCAGCAATTGGGTGTTATATTATGGACACTAAATCAGCAAAGGGGTGTTATATTATGGACACTAAATCAGCAAAGGGTGTTATATTATGGACACTAAATCAGCAAAGGGGTGTTATATTATGGACACTAAATCAGCAAAGGGTGTTATATTATGGACACTATATCAGCAAGGGGTGTAATAATGCGTACTTAATCAGCAATTGGGTGTTATATTATGGACACTATATCAGCAAGGGGTGTTATATTATGGACACCATATCAGCAAGGGGTGTTATATTATGGACACCATATCAGTAAGGGGTGTTATATTATGGACACCATATCAGTAAGGGTTGTTATATTATGGACACCATATCAGCAAGGGGTGTTATATTATGGACACTAAATCAGCAAGGGGGTGTTATATTATGGACACTAAATCAGCAAGGGGGTGTTATATTATGGACACTAAATCAGCAAGGGGGTGTTATATTATGGACACCATATCAGTAAGGGGTGTTATATTATGGACACCATATCAGCAAGGGGTGTTATATTATGGACACTATATCAACAAAGGGGTGTTATATTATGGACAATAAATCAGCAAGGGGTGTAATAATGCATACTAAATCAGCAATTGGGTGTTATATTATGGACACTAAATCAGCAAGGGGGTGCTATATTATGGGCACTAAATCAGCAAGGGGGTGTTATATTATGGACACTAAATCAGCAAGGGGTGTTATATTATGGACACTAAATCAGCAATTGGGTGTTATATTATGGACACTAAATCAGCAAGGGGTGTTATATTATGGACACTAAATCAGCAATTGGGTGTTATATTATGGACACTAAATCAGCAAGGGGGTGCTATATTATGGGCACTAAATCAGCAATTGGGTGTTATATTATGGACACTATATCAGCAATTGGGTGTTATATTATGGACACTATATCAGCAAGGGGTGTTATATTATGGACACTAAATCAGCAATTGGGTGTTATATTATGGACACTAAATCAGCAATTGGGTGTTATATTATGGACACTAAATCAGCAATTGGGTGTTATATTATGGACACTAAATCAGCAAGGGGGTGCTATATTATGGACACTAAATCAGCAATTGGGTGTTATATTATGGACACTAAATCAGCAAGGGGGTGCTATATTATGGACACTATATCAGTAAGGGGTGTTATATTATGGGCACTAAATCAGCAAAGGGGTGTTATATTATGGACACTAAATCAGCAAAGGGGTGTTATATTATGGACACTAAATCAGCAATTGGGTGTTATATTATGGACACTAAATCAGCAAAGGGGTGTTATATTATGGACACTAAATCAGCAAAGGGTGTTATATTATGGACACTAAATCAGCAAAGGGGTGTTATATTATGGACACTAAATCAGCAAAGGGTGTTATATTATGGACACTATATCAGCAAGGGGTGTAATAATGCGTACTTAATCAGCAATTGGGTGTTATATTATGGACACTAAATCAGCAATTGGGTGTTATATTATGGACACTATATCAGCAAGGGGGTGCTATATTATGGGCACTAAATCATCAAGGGGTGTTATATTATGGGCATTAAATCAGCAAAGGGGTGTTATGTTATGGACACTAAATCAGCAAAGGGGTGTTATATTATGGACACTAAATCAGCAATTGGGTGTTATATTATGGACACTAAATCAGCAAAGGGGTGTTATATTATGGACACTAAATCAGCAAAGGGTGTTATATTATGGACACTAAATCAGCAAAGGGGTGTTATATTATGGACACTAAATCAGCAAAGGGTGTTATATTATGGACACTATATCAGCAAGGGGTGTAATAATGCGTACTTAATCAGCAATTGGGTGTTATATTATGGACACTAAATCAGCAATTGGGTGTTATATTATGGACACTATATCAGCAAGGGGTGTTATATTATGGACACTAAATCAGCAAGGGGTGTTATATTATGGACACTATATCAGCAAGGGGTGTTAAATTATGGACACCATATCAGTAAGGGGTGTTATATTATGGACACCATATCAGTAAGGGGTGTTATATTATGGACACTAAATCAGCAAGGGGGTGTTATATTATTGACACTAAATCAGCAATTGGGTGTTATATTATGGACACTATATCAGTAAGGGGTGTTATATTATGGACACTAAATCAGCAAGGGGTGTTATATTATTGACACTAAATCAGCAATTGGGTGTTATATTATGGACACTGAATCAGCAAGGGGGTGTTATATTATTGACACTAAATCAGCAATTGGGTGTTATATTATGGACACTAAATCAGCAAGGGGTGTTATATTATGGACACTATATCAGTAAGGGGTGTTATATTATGGACACTAAATCAGCAATTGGGTGTTATATTATTGACACTAAATCAGCAATTGGGTGTTATATTATGGACACTAAATCAGTAAGGGGTGTTATATTATGGACACTATATCAGTAAGGGGTGTTATATTATGGACACTAAATCAGCAATTGGGTGTTATATTATTGACACTATACCAGTAATGGGGTGTTATATTATGGACACTAAATCAGTAAGGGGTGTTATATTATGGACACCATATCAGCAAGGGGTGTTATATTATGGACACTAAACCAGCAAGGGGTGTTATATTATGGACACTAAATCAGCAAGGGGTGTTATATTATGGACACCATATCAGCAAGGGGTGTTATATTATGGACACCATATCAGTAAGGGTTGTTATATTATGGACACCATATCAGCAAGGGGTGTTATATTATGGACACTAAATCAGCAAGGGGGTGTTATATTATGGACACTATATCAACAAGGGGTGTTATATTATGGACACTAAATCAGCAATTGGGTGTTATATTATGGACACCATATCAGTAAGGGGTGTTATATCATGGACACCATATCAGTAAGGGGTGTTATATTATGGACACCATATCAGTAAGGGGTGTTATATTATGGACACTATATCAGCAAGGGGTGTTATATTATGGACACTATATCAGCAAGGGGTGTTATATTATGGACACCATATCAGCAAGGGGTGTTATATTATGGACACCATATCAGTAAGGGTTGTTATATTATGGACACCATATCAGCAAGGGGTGTTATATTATGGACACTAAATCAGCAAGGGGGTGTTATATTATGGCACACTAAATCAGCAAGGGGGTGTTATATTATGGACACCATATCAGTAAGGGGTGTTATATTATGGACACCATATCAGCAAGGGGTGTTATATTATGGACACTATATCAGCAAAGGGGTGTTATATTATGGACAATAAATCAGCAAGGGGTGTAATAATGCGTACTAAATCAGCAATTGGGTGTTATATTATGGACACTAAATCAGCAAGGGGGTGCTATATTATGGGCACTAAATCAGCAAGGGGGTGCTATATTATGGGCACTAAATCAGCAAGGGGTGTTAAATTATGGGCACTAAATCAGCAAAGGGGTGTTATATTATGGACACTAAATCAGCAAAGGGGTGTTATATTATGGACACTAAATCAGCAAAGGGGTGTTATATTATGGACACTAAATCAGCAAAGGGTGTTATATTATGGACACTAAATCAGCAATTGGGTGTTATATTATGGACACTAAATCAGCAACAGGGTGTTACATTATGGACACTAAATCAGCAATTGGGTGTTATATTATGGACACTAAATCAGCAAGGGGGTGTTATATTATGGACACTATATCAGCAAGGGGTGTTATATTATGGACACTAAATCAGCAAAGGGGTGTTATATTATGGACACTATATCAGCAAGGGGTGTTATATTATGGACACTAAATCAGCAAAGGGGTGTTATATTATGGACACTATATCAGCAAGGGGTGTAATAATGCGTACTTAATCAGCAATTGGGTGTTATATTATGGACACTAAATCAGCAATTGGGTGTTATATTATGGACACTATATCAGCAAGGGGTGTTATATTATGGACACTAAATCAGCAAAGGGGTGTTATATTATGGACACTAAATCAGCAAGGGGTGTAACAATGCATACTAAATCAGCAATTGGGTGTTATATTATGGACACTAAATCAGCAAGGGGTGTTATATTATGGACACTAAATCAGCAAAGGGGGTGTTATATTATAAACACTAAATCAGCAATTGGGTGTTATATTATGGACACTAAATCAGCAAAGGGGTGTTACATTATGGACACTAAATCAGCAATTGGGTGCTATATTATGGACACTAAATCAGCAAGGGGGTGTTATATTATGGACACTAAATCAGCAAGGGGTGTAATAATGCGTACTAAATCAGCAATTGGGTTTTATATTATGGACACTAAATCAGCAATTGGGTGTTATATTATGGACACTAAATCAGCAAGGGGTGTTATATTATGGACACTAAATCAGCAAAGGGGTGTTATATTATGGACACTAAATCAGCAAGGGGGTGTTATATTATGGACACTATATCAACAAGGGGGTGTTATATTATGGGCACTAAATCAGCAATTGGGTGTTATATTATGGACACTAAATCAGCAAAGGGGTGTTATATTATGGACACTAAATCAGCAAAGGGTGTTATATTATGGACACTAAATCAGCAAGGGGTGTTATATCATGGACACCATATCAGTAAGGGGTGTTATATTATGGACACTATATCAGTAAGGGGTGTTATATTATGGACACCATATCAGCAAGGGGTGTTATATTATGGACACTATATCAGCAAAGGGGTGTTATATTATGGACAATAAATCAGCAAGGGGTGTAATAATGCGTACTAAATCAGCAATTGGGTGTTAAATTATGGACACTAAATCAGCAATTGGGTGTTATATTATGGACACTAAATCAGCAAGGGGTGTTATATTATGGACACTAAATCAGCAAGGGGTGTTATATCATGGACACCATATCAGCAAGGGGTGTTATATTATGGACACTATATCAGTAAGGGGTGTTATATTATGGACACCATATCAGCAAGGGGTGTTATATTATGGACACTATATCAGCAAAGGGGTGTTATATTATGGACACTATATCAGTAAGGGGTGTTATATTATGGACACCATATCAGCAAGGGGTGTTATATTATGGACACTATATCAGCAAAGGGGTGTTATATTATGGACACTATATCAGCAAGGGGTGTTATATTATGGACACTATATCAGTAAGGGGTGTTATATTATGGACACCATATCAGCAAAGGGGTGTTATATCATGGACACCATATCAGCAAGGGGTGTTATATTATGGACACTATATCAGTAAGGGGTGTTATATTATGGACACCATATCAGCAAGTGGTGTTATATTATGGACACTATATCAGCAAGGGGTGTTATATTATGGACACTAAATCAGCAAAGGGTGTTATATTATGGACACTAAATCATCAAGGGGGTGTTATATTATGGACACTATATCAGTAAGGGGTGTTATATTATGGACACCATATCAGCAAAGGGGTGTTATATCATGGACACCATATCAGCAAGGGGTGTTATATTATGGACACCATATCAGCAAGGGGTGTTATATTATGGACACTATATCAGCAAGGGGTGTTATATTATGGACACTATATCAGCAAGGGGTGTTATATTATGGACACTAAATCAGCAAGGGGGTGCTATATTATGCGCACTAAATCAGCAAGGGGTGTTATATTATGGACACTAAATCAGCAATTGGGTGTTATATTATGGACACTATATCAGCAAGGGGTGTTATATTATGGACACTAAATCAGCAAAGGGGTGTTATTTTATGGACACTATATCAGCAAGGGGTGTAATAATGCGTACTTAATCAGCAATTGGGTGTTATATTATGGACACTAAATCAGCAATTGGGTGTTATATTATGGACACTATATCAGCAAGGGGTGTTATATTATGGACACTAAATCAGCAAAGGGGTGTTATATTATGGACACTAAATCAGCAAGGGGTGTAACAATGCATACTAAATCAGCAATTGGGTGTTATATTATGGACACTAAATCAGCAAGGGGTGTTATATTATGGACACTAAATCAGCAAAGGGGGTGTTATATTATAAACACTAAATCAGCAATTGGGTGTTATATTATGGACACTAAATCAGCAAAGGGGTGTTACATTATGGACACTAAATCAGCAATTGGGTGTTATATTATGGACACTAAATCAGCAAGGGGGTGTTATATTATGGACACTAAATCAGCAAGGGGTGTAATAATGCGTACTAAATCAGCAATTGGGTTTTATATTATGGACACTAAATCAGCAATTGGGTGTTATATTATGGACACTAAATCAGCAAGGGGTGTTATATTATGGACACTAAATCAGCAAGGGGTGTTATATCATGGACACCATATCAGTAAGGGGTGTTATATTATGGACACTATATCAGTAAGGGGTGTTATATTATGGACATCATATCAGTAAGGGGGTGTTATATTATGGACACTATATCAGCAAGGGGTGTTATATTATGGACACTATATCAGCAAGGGGTGTTACATTATGGACACTAAATCAGCAATTGGGTGTTATATTATGGACACCATATCAGCAAGGGGTGCAATATTATGGACACTAAATCAGGATCCCAATGCATATATGCATAGTAACACTCTAAGCTTAAGTCCAAAGGTTGTATGTAAATGTGTATGTGACAGTGTTCTATAATAAAGATAAGTTAACACAAAACTGTTTTAGATGACTTCACTTACCTGTTAGGGGGTGGCTGGGCCCCATATCCAGGGTATCCCCCAGAGGCACCAGGTGCGGATGGGTATACACTCCCAGCTGGTGGGTATGCCCCGTCAGGGGGAGGGTATGCATCCCTACGGGAAGGGGGCTGGCTGCCTGGATAGTAGGGCTGTCCCGATAGTGGTGAATGTCCAGGGTAGGGTGCTTGGGGATGGTAGCCCCATGTGGGAGCGGGTAGTGTTGCATTGGTGGCGGGCAATGAGATGATAGGCAGTGAGGTGGCGGGCAGTGTGATGGGGGCATATGATGCCCATGATGATGATTATGATGGTGGCGTTCATGGAGTCGATTGTGGGGATCATGGTGATGACCATGATGATCATGGTGGTAGTGACAAGGGTCATCACAGTGTACTTTATCTTCGCCATGCCTTTTCACAGCACTGTGAATGATGTGTCCCAGATGATGCATTCTTCCTGCTCTGAATAAAAGTGTATAATTAATCATTCATATATAGTCACTGAAAACTGGTTAAGAAAACCTGAAAAACCTGAATCTGTGCCCTCCTAATTTGGCATTCCTGCTGCAACGAGAGTGAATAACTTCCCCAATTTATTTTCATAATTTTTAAAAAGTAGTATTTTCACCAGATTGTGTTGTTAGATCCAAATGTGTTACATGCTTAAGTTATTGTTGTTATTATTTGCTTGGTTTCCTATTCTAAAGAAAGGGACATTGGACCCTGGAATTCTGTTAGATATGCAACATTATGCCCCAGTTTTAGAGAGGTTCTAACAAGCCAAGATTTATTTTAACATGTAGAGTGTGTATGGTTGTTTTTGGGTTTGGGTTTGTCATTATGGAATGACACTAGATTTTGAATTCATTGTTCACATATAATAACATCAACAATAAGAACAACAACAATAATTATAATAATAATAGACAACAATGAATATGAAAAAAGTAATTATTCTGTATAAACTTGTCTGACCCCCAAAAAAATATGTTAACAAGCTACCTGGGGTACTGTCAGTGAAGAACATTTAAAAAGTAGGATCCCCAACTCCACTCCACTCCAGCCTTCCTGCCAAACCTGATGTTTTAAGTCGTGGTTACATCACAGTTAGCCCAGGCTCTGTCAATGAATAATTTAAACCGACCTCATTGACCGTTAATAGAGAGAACATATAGCTGTTACTTTATGCAAGTAGTATTCCTCCAAAAAAATGTAATAAATCCAATCCAATGTGATAGAGTACTTGATGCCGTCTATTAAAAAAGTAACAACTCCATATGATCTCTCTATTAACGGTCAATTTTCAAAAAACGGTTCAAATTACTCATTGACAGAGCCTGGGCTACCTGTGGCCATACATACCAAATTCAGCGAGTTACGTCGTATCTTACAGAATTATTTATTCATTTACTAGGTCCGAAAGAGATTTTTTCCCATTCATATCATCAACAAACTTTCGACTTTCGTTTGGGTTTCGTGCGAAGTATGCAGCTACTGTTAAAGCGCGAAGTTTTTCGCAAGAAGTGACCGATACACAAAATAACCCCTTGGGGGGGGGGGGGGGGGGGGGTACCGTTAAAATGCGCCACGCAAATACGACCTAAACAGAAGAGGTTCAAGAATAAATAATAGAAGGTAGACGTGTATTTCATGTTCGTAAAGTGGATGGTTCATCAAAGATCTATAATTTTCCAGAGGTATATATTTTTATTATTACAAATCGAGTCACGTGACACGTTTCGGGGAAATCGATCTCTTGAAAAAAAACACCCTTGCCTGGTTCTCACTCTTCCATTGCTGTTTTCTTACGAAGGTTTCTAGGTAAGTACAATGCGTAACGTTCTGTCCTATTTTAAACGTTTAATAATTGCTCTGCATTATTCTATGGTTGTTGCCAAGTGATGTTTTAGCGAGTGGTGATCATGCTATGACTAGCAGTGGAACGCCATCATATTGAAATGGTTTTGTCCATGACACATTCGCATTGTTCCGTGCATACTTTTATAATAACTAGGCTGTTCAGGGTGAGCTATAGTTTTGCTTTAGGACTGAAAAAAGTAAGGGAAAGGCTGGTTATTATGAAAACAGCGATAAACATTACGTATAGCTGTGCAAATAATATTCTGTAAACGTGAACATTGAACCTGTTCGACTAGTTTGACCCGATTTCAATCGAATCCTTTCGAACGTGATCGAATTCACGCAAATAGTTTTATCTGCGAGTTATATCTTCGTACTCTTATTTATAATTAATTAAACTTAGTTGGTATAGAAATGTTCCCGTTTTTGTTGTTTATTCTTTACTAGAAGCGAAATTTGTGTCAATACTATGTTAACGAGACAAATCTGTCAACTTAATCTTACACTACCCCAGCTTCTAAGCGATTTTCAGACGGGAGAGGGATGGAACTATCCTTGTTTGATTTTTTAAGCAATCTGCTCAAAAACCAGCGAGAAATTATTTTTTGTGCATCAATTTTAGCTTTGTGCTGATGATTGAAGCAGCTGGCCAAATGGGTTCCTTGGAATAATTTGCATAGACAGGGTAGCCCCACACTACCCTAGATTGTCTTGTCATCCTCCATTCCTCTCCCTGTTTCAAAGATCACAAACGTTTACTGTCTGCATTGTACACCCCTTAAGCTCAACAAATTTATACAACTGCTCTCAATTTTAAATGTTAGTGGACTCCAGTTGAGGGGGTGGGGGTGAATAGGTTCGCGGACCTGCGGATTCCGCCCCGAAATGCTCACGGATTACGGATTTTGATGATTATTTCAACGGATTGGCGGATTTTGGAAATACGGCGGATGATGGATCTGTTAACAATTTGGGCGCGGATTTCGGATTTTGACTGCTTTGACGGTCGGATTTCGGATTTTAAATGAATTTCAATCGATGCTATTGTTTATCTGTCAAACCATGCGGATCTAAAAATATCTGTGGATCCACGGATTTGCCCCGAAAATGTAGCAGATCGTTGGATTTACATACCCCTATTCACCCCCCCCCCCCCTCCCCGTTCAGAGTATTTGACATGTGTGTGGAAACTGTTAGAAAGACAACACAGGTCTAGGGTAGTGTGGAGTTACAGTATCAGATCTAGGGGGAGGTTAAAAAACTGTTAATGTGTGGAATTCCATATTTTTCACAGCTCGCCTTATATTTAAACACCATGGCAAGTCTAGGAAGTCCCACTTTGGTAAGTTTATCTTTTCAGTTTAAACATAGTTCTACTCACCAGCCACATGTGCTGCATGTTGTTGCCCAAATGCAACCGCTGTGGTAGGACTGAGACATTAATGCATGTGTTCTTTTCTTGTGCCTTTGCGGCTGGGGTCTGGGACTCAGCTTTTCCCATCACTGAGCCATCATTCTCACCCTTGATTTATTCAGGGCTAGAGGTGACAGAATTAAGACTAATTTAGTGGTCTACATCTTTTAATTTATACCTTGTCTATGGATCGCCAGAAACACTTCTCTGTTTGAGAAGAAAAGGCAGAACAGGCCCGTACCCAGGATTTTTCTTTGGGGGGGAGGGGGGGGTGCGAAATCCGAAAAAGTGGACCTTATATTTCTAGGGGGTTGGGGGGGGGGAGGGTGGGAAGGGATTTCTCTGATAAATATCTGACCATGCCTTTGCAGTATCTCCACGGGACGTTTATTGTCGGATTTGGCTACATACCAGAGTGATCTAGCTGATGCTTAATAGTTTTGTCTACAAATAATAGCACGTCTATTCAGGACTGAAAGTGGACCTTTGGCCGTTGTGGGGGGGGGTTCGTTTGCACTCCCTGCACCCCCCTGGGTACAGGCCTGCAGATAGACGTAGTCAGGCTACTTTAACTCAATATCAGGGAAAGAAGAGAGGGATAAGGTTTCCCTTACCACATACAGTGGCTGGGGCATTCACAATGTGCTGTGCTGCTTGAGTGGGGATGACCTGTCAATTCTTATCTAGTTAATAAAAATTGGTAACCCAGGGCACCTCGCCCCAGGCCCCACCTCTGCTTTTCACCTTCCTCTTGCCTACCGCTGTCCACTTAATTGTGCGTAAGGTGGTCAGACTACTGGCCCTTTTTCATACTCAATACCGTAGTTCTACTGTGATAGTGGGAGTATATTCAAAGTATTGCTCACACACAGTATTGAGTCCTCCAACTTCCTTTTAGCTCCTTGTCTTACAAAAGCATTCTTTTCCCTTTTGACTTTTCTTTACTTTTTCCTTTTCAGGACTGTTTTCGTCATGCCTCTGTTCCTTTTGACTTTGCTTTGCTTTCTCCTTTTCAGGACTGTTTCCATCATAGCTCTGTTCCTTTTGGCTTTTTTTAATTTTTCCTTATTAGGACTGCTTCCTTCATGGCTCTGTTCCTTTTGACTTTGCTTTTCGTCTTCCTTATCAGGACTGTTTCCTTCATGGCTCTGCTCTTTTGACTTTTCTTTACTTCTTCCATATCAGGACTGTTTCCGCCATGGCTCTGTTCCTTTTGACTTTTCTTTGCTTTTTCCTCTTCAGGACTGTTTCCTTCATGGCTGTGTTCCTTTTGACTTTCCTTTTTCCTTATCAGGACTGCTTCCGTCATGGCTCTGTTGTCCAACTCAAGTCCAAAGCTTCAGGAATGACGCTCACCATGAGGGAGGGAGGTGTGGTCAGTGGAAATGGCCCAGTGGGATTTTATGGTATGGTAAAAATTCCCTGTAATTTTAATTTATTTGACTCAAATGAAGATTATCTTTGCCATAATGATATAAAGGTTTGTTTAGAATTACACAAATCAAAATTAACTATGTCACAACATTGTTTACTTCTTATTACGCAAGTTTGGGATTAAACAGCTTTTATTTTATTTATTATTTAACCTTAGTTTTTCTTTATTTTGATTACAGTCGGTAGGCTTGGACCCAGGACCCCAGTATGGGGCAGATGGACTGATGGAACCTATCATCGCGGGACTATAACTAATGTTGACTCCAAAATCCACATCAAGTTCAATGATGGTGACACAATATCACATGACATTGCCGACACAACAGCTGTCCTAGCAGATGTAAAGCCTGACCCTCAAGTCCTCAAGCCAGGGTCACGAGTGATTGCCCAGTTTCAGAACAGAGCTAAATATTATACTGGTCGGGTTACAGAGGTGGATAGTCGGGATGTACTGGCACCAACTTGTCATATTCAATTTGATGATGGAGATAAGGAGTGGGCTGGAGTTCATCAAATCAGGATGTTGCCTGAAGTCAAACCTGCGGGTAATTATGGGGTCCTGGTTCTTAATGGGGATCCTGTGATTTTTTGTGTGAATGCGAGGTTTTGATAGGTTCACATTCTTACCATTTAACCCCATCAAGCCCTTTCAACCAGGACTTTTAGCTTTAAGCTTTATAGAAACATAAGCAAATAGTTGCTGTAAACAAACTATGTCCTCCCAAAGCCTCGACTTTGTGCTCAAATTCCACAGGATTCCCCCAATATCTGAATGGCCCATTTATTTTTTTTTTCTTTTTTATGTTGAGCATGCAGGCAGATTAAGAAATCCTGTTTCCTGGAATTTTTAGTTGTTGGAATTAAAAAAGCAGAGCAGAAAGCTGGAGGGATTTGGACACACCTACACAGACAATTTTGTTATTTTTTAGTGTAAAAAAAGTTCTTGACGACTCATGCTAAGGCGAGTGCATTTCGAGACTACCCTTCCCGGCTAAGTAGATTGTGGTCTCTATTGACTACAGCCAATATTTGGACTTGATGGGTAGCCTTAAAACAACCCCCACTCTTTCCCTAAAGCCACTGTTGACATTGTATTTTCAAATGTTCACAATAACAATGCTCAAATATTATTCCAGATGTTGACAATGATCTGTGTTGTTGATTGTGTATTTTTTTAGACTTGGGGACCCCTCCCATAGTGGTCAACAGCCGTGTTCTTGGGCGCTTTACCAACAATCTCTACTACCGCGGAACAGTGACTAATGTGGGACAGACGATTGACATCAAGTTTGACGACGGTGACACCATCCAGCATGCACCCAGTGACGTCGGCGCCGTCATCTATGACGTCACACCTGCAGTCGGAACAATACAGGTGGCATCACGAGTCATAGGGTACTGGCCCCGAAGCGGCAAGCATTACTTAGGGAGGGTGGTACAGGTAGACTACATGAATCCTCACTACCCCCGCTATTACGTCAAGTTTGATGACGGTGACGAGACGTGGTGTAACCTGAACGAGATTCGGCCTGTGCCTCTCAGCCGAAACCAAGGTACATCAGTAGGGACGAGTTTAGTGTATTTTATCGTACGTGAAACAATCTTAATGTTATTTTGAAATTCATCCCATGTACATTATCCGTATAAAGACCAAATAAAAAGTATGTATATGTAAGGGGTACTTTAGAGGGAGGGAGGGAGGGGGTAAGTTTTGGTGTGTTCTATTAGTCAGCACTGGGTGTCGACGAGGCTTGATGTAATGTCGGTTGATGGAAGGTTGAGGCAAGCATGCTTAGAAACCGATGAAAAATTATTTATGTCTTAGCTGCATAGATATCATTCCATCTAAAAGTTCAACTGTTTTATTTTTTATCAATGACTCTTGATCATACGATCCCAGCGCCCTTATTTTTAGTCAGGGAAAATCAAGGACTCTGAGAGTAGACAAATCAGGGATTGATTGATAATAAACATTTTCATTTCAGTGGGATGCGTTGTGTGGGGCCGCTGGACTAACGACTGTTACTACCGCGGGCGCGTGACTGACGTCGGCGACGGCAAGATCCACGTGACCTTCGATGACGGCGACAAGGTGTCACATGATATGAGTGACGTCAGTGCCGTACTGGTGGACTTTGCCCCCAACCCCATGCATGTGCCTGTCGGTGCACGCGTGATCGCCTCGTTCCAGGGGCGTCCTAATTTCTACAAAGGGCGCGTGACGAAAATTGATTCCACCAATCACTATGCGCCTCGGTACCACGTGACTTATGACGATGGGGACAAGGGCTGGGTGAACTGCGACCAAGTTAGGCTTCTGCCCATGCGCGTGGATGAAGGTAGATTCTCGGAATTTCATTTTCTCGAAATTTTTAAAGAATGTGATTTAATTTGTACCTTACATTCCACTACACAGTTAGTGCTCGTGTCTACGCCAGATGGACCAATGGCCTGTTCTATCCCGGCTCCGTAGAGCGTGTGGAAAGCAAGATCGAGATCAAATTCGACGACGGTGATCGTATTGCGCATGACCCAAGTGACGTCACAGCCATTATACTTGATACCAGTCCCAACCCAGGCTCTGTTGATCGAGGCTCTCGTGTGATTGCGGCGTGGCCTGGGAGAAGTATGTTCTATCTTGGGACGGTGGACGCGGTAAACAGAGAGCACGTGTACGAGCCTCAGTACCACGTGATCTACGATGATGGTGACAAAGGGTGGGTGACTGTCAATCAACTGAGGATTGTCCCCGCCCCAGGACCCGCCCCTGAAGGTAACTACTTTTTATTAAGCTGCTCCTTTAAGCATACTACAGGCGCTCAGAAATAGTTCGTACTAATGTATTTACTATGGTACTAAAGAAATTGATTTATGATAACATATATTGATGCGTTTACTATAGTTTTATGAGATTTATGCCTCAAGATGTAGAATTTTATAATTTTCCTGTCAATCGTGACCAATAAAGTAACTGATGTTGAGAGTGATGGTGATGTTGATGAAAACGATAGAAGCCTAATTAATTTATCTAAGCTGACAGGATTAATTATTGATAGCAATAGCAGTTGATGATATTTACAGTGTTTAAGGTGGCTTGTGATGATGATGATGGAGAGGATGATTATATATATGATGATTAATATGAAGTTTTTCTTACTCTTCCCTAGCCCAGTTTATGGTGACTCAGATCGGTGGGAATGTAGTCGCCTTGGCCAGCGTTGCACATCGGGGCTACTACCTCGGGATAGATGGCGCACAAGTCAGAGGGAAGGTGAGTACAGTTATTGACCACAGGAAACCCTGTAGATCCAGGCTACTATCGCGGTTAAGATGGCGCACAGGCGCCAAGCTCAGAGAGAAGGTGAGTACAGTTATTAACCACAGGTAACCCTAAGGATCCAGGCTACTATCTCGGATAGATGGTGCACAGGTCAGAAGGAAGGTGAGTACAGTTATTAACCACAGGGAGCCCTGCAGATCTAGGCTTGATGAAAGGTGCTTACGAAAAATGAAAGTCAAGTCGTACTTTTAACCATAGATGTCGGGTACATGCTTTCTACTACCTTGTATCCGGGCTACTACTTTAAGGTTTACGGTCTCAACATCAGGTATAAAAACGTCCTTAACCACCGGGATCGCTCTTTGTCAGGGGTACTTAGATAAAAGGTAAAGAAGTTCTGGTGAAGGCGCAAAAAGAAGCCTTGGCTTTTGTGTATTGGTGATTACTTGGCCTCAACGGCGAGGCTGGGATGTCTTTACCCAGAAAAATAAATTCCTTTACTTTATAAAAAAGACAACAATTTATCTAATATTTTATCGCTACAACAGCAAATACAGCTATCTAATTTTGATATACTACAAACATTGTCGTCCTTGGAAAAACGTAAAACTTGGAATATGGAATGCATTTCAACTTCAGCCATTTGAATTATCCTTTGTTTTCTGTCGTCACTGTCATGCAGTCATCATGTCTTAAGGGTCTCATTGAAGAGGATGACATAATACTAATTCAGCCGTCTGTTTGTTGGGCGTTCGCTAACTGTTAGCTCATCTAATTCTAGTTCCTTGACAACTACTGTCACTTCTACATACACGAGTCTCCCGACCATTACGTTTCTCTGGAGTCATGCATGTTGCCGAGGCAACACGTTGGCGTTGACGCAAATGGATGCGTGTTGTCACCTGCGAGCTGTTACAAGAGTGAGCCCGCGTTCTTTGAGGCCAAGCTACTGGTGAGTTACTAGGGACGGAAGGGGGAGTGATAGCATAATTCAGATGTTTTCGTCTTTTTATCCTAGTTATTGCTACTTCCCTGGATGTTTAGGCAGTTTTTATTTCGTTTTTTTTTTTCAGCTCACAAAGCTAGCATTGCAACCGTTCGAGTCCGTTTAACACTTTTTTATACAACACCTTTGACACGTGGGGCTGCAACGCACGTCTCATTTACACCGTAGGCTTCGAACCACTACCTTTTTTTTCTTTTCCTCTCTACAGTTCAGTCCGTATGGTCAGACATATGTCCCAGACCACAGAACCACAGGAGGCTACCCAGCACCAACCCCAAGCTATCCTCAACCCGGGACCTATCCCCCACCACACCCCTCTTGTGGATACCCTCAACCCCCTCCTCCACACGGAGGGCACCCTCATCCTCCCCCACCTACTGGATATCCAGGTGGCTACCCTGGCACACACACTGCTCCTCCAGCAGGTGGCTATCCCACTGGACAGCACCCACCACCACCCCCAGCCGGCTACCCTGGATATGGCCCCCCTCCTGCAGGGTACGGCCCAGCTCCGGCAGGGTACGGCCCACCTCCAGCAGGGTATGGCCCACCTCCAGCAGGGTACGGCCCACCTCCACCTAGCTATGGTCCACCTCCTCCTTACTAATGTGTACGTTGGAGCGCTGATGAGATGTTGGAGCGCTGAGTAATGTGCTGTTAAGGGTCCTCTGTCTGGAAATAGATTGTTCCGGATGGCAATTTTTCGTTGTATATCATAAAAGTATATTTACTAATTTGTACTTCAAACAAATCGTTGCGTTTGTAAAATAACTAGAAGAAATGACTAAGCCTGTCCAACCATGTTTAAGTTTTGCCTTTGATTTTTTGTGTCATACATAGCCATTGTAAGGACGGATAAAGGTCAAAAGAACTTAAGTCGTGAGTCCTTGTAGGTCATAATAAGATCACGTACCATTGTATTGTTACGTATCATAGAAAGGTCACATGACCCAGTCATAAGGTCACGTGTCATAGAAATGTCACGTGCCATTGTAAGTTCACGTGTCATAGAAAGGTCACGTGCCATTGTAAGTTCACGCGTCATAGGAAGGTCATGTCCCGTAAGAAGATCACGGGTCACGTGTCATAGTAAGGTCACGTGACCCAGTCATAAGGTCACGTGTCATAGAAGGGTCACGATCTAACTGCGTTCTGTCATAAGGTAACAAAATGTCAAAATACTTATGAATAAAAATAATTCAGTTCCCAAAAACCTGGATTTGTTTTATTCATACCCATAGGAGCACGTCAAAGCACTGACAAGGACACGAACAATTATCAGCTGGTTCCACCTGAATATTAAAAAAATGCAGATTAGTTTATTTGATTGAAAAAAAGTTGGCTGTACCCAAAGGCTGTACAAAAGATTTTCGGTTTAACGTTAACAAAATTAAAATAAGATAGCTTTTTACTATTTTAACAAATAGTCCTATATATATATAAATCTTAGGGAGAAGATCCTGAGATATTTCTTTTGTTAGCAATCTTGGTCTTTAACAACATGGCGTTCAATAAAAATTACGCAAAACAAGCCAGGCTTGATTTACCTGCGTACTAAAACCTAAAATTGCTACTGTAAAAAAAAAAACCGCCTCGTCGCCTCGTCCCCTCCGGCCCCTCGTGTCAGGTCTTGTCTAAACACCACATGCCTTCCAGCTGTCAAGTCTCGTCTTAACACCACAGGCCTTGCAGCTGTCAAGTCTCGTCTAAACACCACAGGCCTTGCAGCTTTCAGGTCTCGTCTAAACACCACAGGCCTCGCAGCTGTCATGTCTCGTCTAAACAACACAGGCCTTGCAGCTGTCAGGTCTTGTCTAAACACCACAGGCCTTGCAGCTGTCAGGTCTCGTCTAAACACCACAGGCCTCGCAGCTGTCATGTCTCGTCTAAACAACACAGGCCTTGCAGCTGTCAAGTCTCGTCTAAACACCACAGGCCTTGCAGCTGTCAGGTCTCGTCTAAACACCACAGGCCTTGCAGCTGTCAAGTCTCATCTAAACACAACAGGCCTTGCAGCTGTCAGGTTTCGTCTAAACACCACAGGCCTTGCAGCTGTCAGGTCTCATCTAAACACAACAGGCCTTGCAGCTGTCAGGTTTCGTCTAAACACCACAGGCCTTGCAGCTGTCAGGTCTCATCTAAACACAACAGGCCTTGCAGCTTTCAGGTCTCATCTAAACACAACAGGCCTTGCAGCTGTCAGGTTTCGTCTAAACACCACAGGCCTTGCAGCTGTCAGGTCTCGTCTAAACACCACAGGCCTTGCAGCTGTCAGGTCTCGTCTAAACACCACAGGCCTTCCAGCTGTCAAGTCTCGTCTAAACATCACATGCCTTGCAGCTGTCAAGTCTCGTCTAAACACCACAGGCCTTGCAGCTGTCAGGTTTCGTCTAAACACCACAGGTCTTTCAGCTGTCAGGTCTCGTCTAAACACCACAGGCCTTGCAGCTGTCAAGTCTCGTCTAAACACCACAGGCCTTCCAGCTGTCAAGTCTCGTCTAAACACCACATGCCTTGCAGCTTTCAGGTCTTGTCTAAACACCACAGGCCTTGCAGCTTTCAGGTCTCGTCTAAACACCACAGGCCTCGCAGCTGTCATGTCTCGTCTAAACAACACAGGCCTTGCAGCTGTCATGTCTCGTCCAAACACCACATGCCTTGCAGCTGTCATGTCTCGTCTAAACACCACGGGTCTTGCAGCTGTCATGTCTCGTCTAAACACCACAGGTCTTTCAGCTGTCAGGTCTTGTCTAAACACCACAGGCCTTGCAGCTGTCATGTCTCATCTAAACACCACAGGCCTTGCAGCTGTCAGGTCTCGTCTAAACACCACAGGCCTTGCAGCTGTCAAGTCTCGTCTAAACACCACAGGCCTTCCAGCTGTCAGGTTTCGTCTAAACACCACAGGCCTTGCAGCTGTCAGGTCTCATCTAAACACCACAGGCCTCGCAGCTGTCAAGTCTCGTCTAAACACAACAGGCCTTGCAGCTGTCAGGTTTCGTCTAAACACCACAGGCCTTGCAGCTGTCAAGTCTCGTCTAAACACAACAGGCCTTGCAGTTGTCAGGTCTCATCTAAACACAACAGGCCTTGCAGCTGTCAAGTCTCGTCTAAACACAACAGGCCTTGCAGCTGTCAGGTCTCGTCTAAACACCACAGGCCTTGCAGCTGTCATGTCTCGTCCAAACACCACATGCCTTGCAGCTGTCATGTCTCGTCTAAACAACACAGGCCTTGCAGCTGTCAGGTCTTGTCTAAACACCACAGGCCTTGCAGCTGTCAAGTCTCGTCTAAACACCACAGGCCTCGCAGCTGTCATGTCTCGTCTAAACAACACAGGCCTTGCAGCTGTCATGTCTCGTCCAAACACCACATGCCTTGCAGCTGTCATGTCTCGTCTAAACACCACGGGTCTTGCAGCTGTCATGTCTCGTCTAAACACCACAGGTCTTTCAGCTGTCAGGTCTTGTCTAAACACCACAGGCCTTGCAGCTGTCATGTCTCATCTAAACACCACAGGCCTTGCAGCTGTCAGGTCTCGTCTAAACACCACAGGCCTTGCAGCTGTCAGGTCTCGTCTAAACACAACAGGCCTTGCAGCTTTCAGGTCTCATCTAAACACAACAGGCCTTGCAGCTGTCAGGTTTCGTCTAAACACCACAGGCCTTGCAGCTGTCAGGTCTCATCTAAACACAACAGGCCTTGCAGCTGTCAGGTCTCATCTAAACACAACAGGCCTTGCAGCTTTCAGGTCTCATCTAAACACAACAGGCCTTGCAGCTGTCAGGTCTCGTCTAAACACCACAGGCCTTCCAGCTATCAAGTCTCGTCTAAACATCACATGCCTTGCAGCTGTCAAGTCTCGTCTAAACACCACAGGCCTTGCAGCTGTCAGGTTTCGTCTAAACACCACAGGCCTTGCAGCTGTCAAGTCTCGTCTAAACACCACAGGCCTTGCAGCTGTCAAGTCTCGTCTAAGCACCACAGGCCTTGCAGCTTTCAGGTCTCGTCTAAACACCACAGGCCTTGCAGGTGTCAGGTCTCGTCTAAACACCACAGGCCCTACAGCTACAAAGACGCACCGACACCTCAGATGGTCCTTCACCAGGCTCCCTCTTCATCTCCTGAACCCACAAAGGCCTGGCTGCTCCGCCCCTAGGGGGGTTTGACACCCTGTCCACGAGCACTTGCGCGTGATTTTCTGAGTTAGCAGCAAAAAACGCGCGAAATTCGCGGGAAAAATCCGTCAAAATGCATCGAAGAAAATGTCAAATTATTCTTATTAAATGTGTAAAACAAGTAAAAAGAAACCTAAAGAATTAAAGTTGGAGTCACAAGCTAGCTCATGTGTGTGTTTTTTCATACATTATGTAATAATGGTAAGTAGATTTGGGTTGTGAGTTTTGAGATGCAAACTAAGATTCCGAAACATTGCCCCGCCGTCTTGTTTGTTTACATTTTTGTAAGACAAATATTTCGAATTCTAAGGACTCTCTACCCTAATAGACTATTAATCGGGGTCTACCTCTAAACTACCTCACTCCTAAGGGGCGAATTTTGGCCTTGAAGATAGACTACTTGAATCAACTAGTCTCTGAAAATTGATCACGTCATCTTGCTGTCTTTGTTTTACTGGGGTTGCACGAACCGGTTGTCTTAGCTTTTGACTAACTAAAATAACATATCAAGCACAGATTTGATGAGGATTTGCCAGAAGAAAAATTAGACTACAACTAAGCCTTGAGTTCGAGGAATATTTCGCCAACTTTGGCTAGAAAATGAGGTTATTGTAGGTGTATTTTATTTTTCAAACTGTCTGCGCGCGCTTCAGGGGCAATCGAAAATGACGCCATTACATGCGCGCGCACGCTATTTTTTAAAAGTTCGTTATTTTGTAGTCATTTTTAGCTGTAGGAAACAAATTTCTTGTGACCATCAATGCAATATTTACCCAAAAAATAAAAATACAGTATAAAAGGCATAGGTATTGTAATTAAATCGTTAAATCGTCCGGGATTGAGTAATTAAGGCCCGTGGGAGAAGGCCGTGGATTTGATAGGCAAAGAAAACATCTCTTTTCAAATTTAAATCTTGAATTTTCATTCAAGATGGGCATTCGGCGATAATCAAGATAGATTCTTTATCGGAATGCCTCCGAGCTATTCCATCTTGCTCTCACCACCGCCTTCATGACTAAGATCATCTGCGCCCCATCACGACGCGCGGCGGTTGATAATATGCTTTGACGAAGTGCATCATGGGAAGGGTGTCAACCCCCCCCCCCCCCCTCTAGGAGAAGATGGCGAATGTAGCGCGCGCGCCTTGCCCCCTTCTCTCTTCTTTACCAACCCTCCTCCTTTTGGCTTCTTGCGGGCGCTATTTTCATTCACAAAAAAACATACCCTGAATGTTTGCTTCATGATCATGGTCTATCTTAGACATCTGTCTTGGTGAAGTTATTGATATTCAGGGTTGTATGCAGAGTTATATTTAGAGTTTTTGGTCGATTGTCGGCGATTTCCTTTTTCTCCTTCGACTTTAATCTAAAATTCAAAGTGATAACTAAACATAATATTTTGATATAATATTTTTATTTTGACTTGTTCCAGTATTGTGATTGGATCACCGTTTCTTTATAGCATGCGGTTTCCACAACAGTAGGTGTATTTAAGTTAATGTCACCTTGTTCTCGTTTCTTCTCATGCCAGCAATTGAATAATTGCCAACAGTTGATTAATTTTGTATGTGGTAAAGCCACCTAAAAGCAATAAAATATAAAATAATCATAAATGACTTCTTAAATATGAACTCTCTAATTTCCAACAGTCAAATCTACTTTATTGGTCTTTAGTATAAGATTGATAACAAATCATATTTTTGCAGTAAAGCATTTTTCGACATTTTCCAGAACTGACTTACTTCAGCTGTTCAGAGCAACTTCTTCTCACAGGGGCGGTAAGGGAGATCCCTGCACGTTTCACGAGTTTTAAAAATCTGAAATCACGTTTCACGATCACGATAAACCGCAACTTTCGGCATTCACGAATCACGGCGAAAGTAGCAATCACGGTTTTCAATTTGTCTTTCACGGATCACGAAAATAACCCTTACCGCTACTTGTTCTCAAAATGTCTTCAAGTTGATTACTCTGCTTTGCGATAGATACAATCAAAGACAAGCTTATAAGTAATTGGATATAAAATGAAGAAAAGGATTCTAGCATCCTAGAGCACTACCTCAGCATATACTAAGGTAGTAGGACATTTCGAGCATAATAAATGTTTCATATGTTTGAGCACGGTAGAATTAACGAGCAAGATCGCTTTACTCAGTATCACCTCCTCTTTTCTAACAGAGCCTCCATTTAACGGACACCCAGTGGACCGAAACATTTATTATCCGTTATACAGTGAAACCTCCATATAATGGATACCCCGGGACTTTGGAAGTTGTCCGCTGTGTCCCCACTCAATGGAGGTCCGATATATCGACTTTCCTTTAAGTTAAAGTGCTGTTCTTCCACTATTCCAACATTCATGTTTTTCTTTCAATAATAGAACTTTTTAAAAGTACAATCATGTACAAAAAATGTTTTTAGTACAACATTTGTGTCCATTATTCATATGTATATCTACATTCAATGCCAATACACCATGCATTTTAGATAAAAGTAAATAAATAAGTATCAATATGAATAATATGCGTCCAGATATGATATCTTATGGACCCTTAACTAAATTTTGGGTCAGTTATCTTGTCATCTGTAACCTTCAGGAAGCGCGAATATAGATAAGAAATCGATAGTCGATAAGAGATCGTAAGTCGGCTTGAAAACATCTCTTATGACGACTCGGCAGTTGCTTCTGAAGTGTAGCAGCCAATCGATAACGAATCGCAACTCGACTGGAGGGTATATTGGTCGATTCTTTCAGGACGACTGGGCCATTATCTTTGCCATCTTTAACGGCAGTAATCCTGTCATTTCTCTTGAAATCTCAAGCTCGTCCTTGAAAACAGCGACCGGGAGTCCAGGGTGGCTGTCGCAGTAGTTGACCACGTACTTATACAGCTCAAGGCTCTTCTGCAAATTGTCCACTTTTGTGCGGGTCTCGGAGCAGATGATCTTTCCATGGAGGCGAGCGACGCAGAAGTGAGACACAAGCGCCGGCCGCACTATATCATCATCATAGGTCTCGGGAAGAACCTGCTTCTGTTTCATGGAGTCTATTGATAAAAATGACGAAAAAAGTAACTCATAAAGCAAACTCAGAACACTGCGCTAAAGGACAGTGCCGAAAAACGGAAGACTAGTTCAAGTACCGCACGGTTAAACAAGCCTTTTTGTTTTGAAATGGCGGCTTTTTACCGGCGAACTGCCACATTTTGTCGATGCTAAGAAAACTAAAGAACAGCTGAGGCTAAAACTTTCTTTATGACGCCATTATTATCGATAAATCTGTCATCTTTTGTACAGTATGACTTTACATTTAGCTAAAACAGCCAGTGAAGTCAGCCTTTCGTATTTTTACTCGAACAATTCAACACTTCGATTGTGTTTGTTTTCGCCACGTTAGTCAGCTCTGTCATGCCAAAGGGGGTGAGTGGTACTTAGGCAGTACGTTGCCTCTTTTACGTTTCAATAAATTATCAATGTAGTCGAAATTTGCAATGCGGAGCATCCATTGTGACGTAATTAAGGAGGTCTGAAAAAAATATGCTCTTGATTATGAGATGGTTTACCTAACTAACCTAGGAAGACTGATCTATCATGGCTTACCTATGAACGTCTGGAGGATCGTGATGCATGGGTTATGAGATGGCTGATCTATTGTTGCTTACCTATGAACGTCTGGAAGATCGTGATGCATGGGTTATGAGATGGCTGATCTATTGTTGCTTACCTATGAAGGTTTGGAAGATCGTGATGCATGGGTTATGAGATGGCTGATCTATTGTTGCTTACCTATGAAGGTTTGGAAGATCGTGATGCATGGGTTATGAGATGGCTGATCTATTGTTGCTTACCTATGAACGTCTGTAAGATCGTGATGCATGGGTTATGAGATGGCTGATCTATTGTTGCTTACCTATGAAGGTTTGGAAGATCGTGATGCATGGGTTATGAGATGGCTGATCTATTGTTGCTTACCTATGAAGGTTTGGAAGATCGTGATGCATGGGTTATGAGATGGCTGATCTATTGTTGCTTACCTATGAAGGTTTGGAAGATCGTGATGCATGGGTTATGAGATGGCTGATCTATTGTTGCTTACCTATGAAGGTTTGGAAGATCGTGATGCATGGGTTATGAGATGGCTGATCTATTGTTGCTTACCTATGAAGGTTTGGAAGATCGTGATGCATGGGTTATGAGATGGCTGATCTATTGTTGCTTACCTATGAAGGTTTGGAAGATCGTGATACATGGGTTATGAGATGGCTGATCTATTGTTGCTTACCTATGAAGGTTTGGAAGATCGTGATACATGGGTTATGAGATGGCTGATCTATTGTTGCTTACCTATGAAGGTTTGGAAGATCGTGATACATGGGTTATGAGATGGCTGATCTATTGTTGCTTACCTACGAAGGTTTGGAAGATCGTGATACATGGGTTATGAGATGGCTGATCTATTGTTGCTTACCTATGAAGGTTTGGAAGATCGTGATGCATGGGTTATGAGATGGCTGATCTATTGTTGCTTACCTATGAAGGTTTGGAAGATCGTGATGCATGGGTTATGAGATGGCTGATCTATTGTTGCTTACCTATGAAGGTTTGGAAGATCGTGATGCATGGGTTATGAGATGGCTGATCTATTGTTGCTTACCTATGAAGGTTTGGAAGATCGTGATGCATGGGTTATGAGATGGCTGATCTATTGTTGCTTACCTATGAAGGTTTGGAAGATCGTGATGCATGGGTTATGAGATGGCTGATATATTGTTGCTTACCTATGAAGGTTTGGAAGAACTTGATGCTCTGGGTTACGAGGTGGTTGATTTTCTTGATGACGTGAACGGAGGGAGGTACGCCGCTCTCCTTGGCAAGGGCAATCTTCAGGTCTACCATTTCACTGTAAGCTTCTGCTGTTTCGAACATAAGCTGGCGGCATATTTGCAGGTAATGCTGGGGATTCAGTTCTAAAAGGAGATGCGGAGACTTATCAAGGGATATGAAATAAAAATCCTACAACAGTACACAATTATCGTCTTCGATTTGTGGGACAGACATGGTCAATCCGTTGCACAGAGCCACCAGGATATCTAAAATTAATGATGCGCTTTTTAATTTGATCATTCGCGCATTTAATATCATTCGCGCATTTAATATCAGTCGAGCATTTTCAACAAAATCAAAATCTTTTGGAATGATATGTTGAATGATTTCACGCTTTCCTGTCTCTATTCACAATATTCTGTTTAATGAATGTCAACTTGCCACAGCGAGGAGAAGGGATAGCATGGTTTAACAATATAGTACCAGTATAGCATTCAAAAGAGACGGAGTGAACGGCAAAATCTGACTTATCAATGGTATTACAAGTCCTGTTTGTTAAAGTGACATAATGAAGGCCTTGAGAAACTCAGCACAAACTTGCAAAGTCAATATGGCATGTTTGTTTGAAAATTCAAATTTCAATCAAATTCAGTTCCCTTTTTAGAATTTGAAATTTTATCTATGCTTTGTTTGGCTAGATTGACATAAGTGAAAGGTTTTATGAACTTTAAACACGCACGCGCACTATAAAAGGGAGCTCCCTAGGAAAACTCCGAAAAATCTGTCAATCAAATCAGGCCAATACTAATTAAAATACCAAAATTAATCATTTCTCGAGCAAAAAAAACATGAAACATCGCAATGACTGAGGATTAGGTCGACCTGGCGGTAATGGCATCGCTGAAAAAATCGTAGTTTGTTTCGTAGGAAAGCAATTGATGAAGGACAGAAGTTGTTAGTGTAAACGAGCCTTTAAAAGGTCTCCACTACTCCTGTTACCTGCCAGCACGGCGCACAGCACGTCCACACGTCTCTTGTGCATCTTGCACCTGCGCTCTTTGTCCGTCTCCAGTTTAGCGAGCTCTTTGTACAGCTGGCTCACGTCTTGTTCTATCTGAACGTAATCAGACACGTGACCATCCAGCTCGTAATACTCTTTAGCTTGGGTGAGCCACCTCTGACCTTGCTTGAAGATTTCACGCGCCTTGAGGGAATTGAATTGATACAGAATAAAAATATAAATACTGTATGTGACCCAGCAAGGGAAGACGTACACCGGAGAAAAATATCGTTTTCGACATTAAGCAGAACCCTTTTACGATATGCAGAACGATATCAGTTTTTTTTACGAGGAACCATCTCCGGTTTTCAAGATCGATCGTGGTTCCGAGGGCAAGATATCGTTCTTCCGAAGAAAAGATCTTTCTTCCTGTTTTTAAAATCGTTTATCACCGAGGTTAACACTCGAGGGCGAGAACTTTCTTAAGATTTTCAAGATCGTTCTTCCAAAGAAAAGATCGGCTTCCCGAATACGAAATCTTTCCGGAATTTGAAAAAAATTCACCAATGAAAGAAAATCCCGAAGACAGGAACATTCATCCGTGTATGTATGGTACACAATGTTTTGACATTTCTTAGAAATGAATATAAATGGGATGGGTGTAACCATGCAGGGTGCAACCACCATGTTGTTTTCATGGTGCTCCACGCCCCCTTCTCTTTGGGATAGACCACCCTTTCAGAAATACTGCACCCCCCCCCCCTTCAGGATGCACCCATTTCTTTCACAAAAAATGGCATTCACAGAATCCCTTCACATAGATTACAAAGGTTGCAAGCACTTTGATGTTGATGAAAACGATAGAAGCCTAATTAATTTATCTAAGCTGACAGGATTATTTATTGATAGCAATAGCAATTGATGATATTTACAGTGTTTTAGGTGGCTTGTGATGATGATGATGGAGAGGATGATTATATATATATGATGATTAATATGAAGTTGTTTTCTTATATTTCACTCTTCCCTAGCCCAGTTTATGGTGACTCAGATCGGTGGGAATGTAGTCGCCTTGGCCAGCGTTGCACATCGGGGCTACTACCTCGGGATAGATGGCGCACAAGTCAGAGGGAAGGTGAGTACAGTTATTAACCACAGGTAACCCTAAGGATCCAGGCTACTATCGCGGTAAAGATGGCGCACAGGCGCCAAGCTTAAGGATCCAGGCTACTATCTCGGATAGATGGTGCACAGGTCAGAAGGAAGGTGAGTACAGTTATTAACCACAGGGAGCCCTGCAGATCTAGGCTTGATGAAAGGTGCTTACGAAAAATGAAAGTCAAGTCGTACTTTTAACCAAAGATGTCGGGTACATGCTTTCTACTACCTTGTATCTGGACTACTACTTTAAGGTTTACGATCTCAACATCAGGTATAAAAACGTCCTTAACCACCGGGATCGCTCTTTGTCAGGAGTACTTAGATAAAAGGTAAAGAAGTTCTGGTGAAGGCGCAAAAAGAAGCCTTGGCTTTTGTGTATTGGTGATTACTTGGCCTCAACGGCGAGGCTGGGATGTCTTTACCCAGAAAAATAAATTCCTTTACTTTATAAAAAAGACAACAATTTATCTAATATTTTATCGCTACAATAGCAAATACAGCTATCTAATTTTGATATACTACAAACATTGTCGTCCTTGGAAAAACGTAAAACTTGGAATATGGAATGAATTTCAACTTCAGCCATTTGAATTATCCTTTGTTTTCTGTCGTCACTGTCATGCAGTCATCATATCTTAAGGGTCTCATTGAAGAGGATGACATAATACTAATTCAGCCGTCTGTTTGTTGGGCGTTCGCTAACTGTTAGCTCATCTAATTCTAGTTCTTTGACAACTTCTGTCACTTCTACATACACGAGTCTCCCGACCATTACGCTTCTCTGGAGTCATGCATGTTGCCGAGGCAACACGTTGGCGTTGACGCAAATGGATGCGTGTTGTCACCTGCGAGCTGTTACAAGAGTGAGCCCGCGTTCTTTGAGGCCAAGCTACTGGTGAGTTACTAGGGACGGAAGGGGGAGTGATAGCATAATTCAGTTGTTTTCGTCTTTTTATCCTAGTTATTGTTACTTCCCTGGATGTTTAGGCAGTTTTTATTTCGTTTTTTTTTTTTTAGCTCACGAAGCTAGCATTGCAACCGTTCGAGTCCGTTTAACACTTTTTTATACAACACCTTTGACACGTGGGGCTGCAACGCACGTTTCATTTACACCGTAGGCTTCGAACCACTACCTTTTTTTTCTTTTCCTCTCTACAGTTCAGTCCGTATGGTCAGACATATGTCTCAGACCACAGAACCACAGGAGGCTACCCAGCACCAACCCCAAGCTATCCTCAACCCGGGACCTATCCCCCACCACACCTCTCTGGTGGATACCCTCAACCCCCTCCTCCACACGGAGGGCACCCTCATCCTCCCCCACCCACTGGATATCCAGGTGGCTACCCTGGCACACACACTGCTCCTCCAGCAGGTGGCTATCCCACTGGACAGCACCCACCACCACCCCCAGCCGGCTACCCTGGATATGGCCCCCCTCCTGCAGGGTACGGCCCAGCTCCGGCAGGGTACGGCCCACCTCCAGCAGGGTACGGCCCACCTCCACCTAGCTATGGTCCACCTCCTCCTTACTAATGTGTACGTTGGAGCGCTGATGAGATGTTAAAGCGCTGAGTAAAGGGTCCTCTGTCTGGAAATAGATTGTTCCGGATGGCAATTTTTCGTTGTATATCATAAAGGTATATTTACTAATTTGTACTTCAAACAAATCGTTGCGTTTGTAAAATAACTGGAAGAAAATTGACTAAGCATGTCCAACCATGTTTAAGTTTTGCCTTTGATTTTTTGTGTCTTATCATACATAGCCATTGTAAGGACAGATAAAGGTCAAAAGAACTTAAGTCGCGAGTCCTTGTAGGTCATAATAAGATCACGTACCATTGTATTGTTTCGTATCATAGAAAGGTCACATGACCCAGTCATAAGGTCACGTGTCATAGAAATGTCATGTGCCATTGTAAGTTCACGTGCCATTGTAAGGTCACGTGTCATAGAAAGGTCACGTGCCATTGTAAGTTCACGCGTCATAGGAAGGTCATGTCCCGTAAGAAGATCACGGGTCACGTGTCATAGTAAGGTCACGATCTGACTGCGTTCTGTCATAAGGTAACAAAATGTCAAAATACTTATGAATAAAAATAATTCAGTTCCCAAAAACCTGGATTTGTTTTATTCATACCCATAGGAGCACGTCAAAGCACTGACAAGGACACGAACAATTATCAGCTGGTTCCACCTGAATATTAAAAAATGCAGATGTAGTTTATTTGATTGAAAAAAAGTTGGCTGTACCCAAAGGCTGTACAAAAGATTTTCGGTTTAACGTTAACAAAATTAAAATAAGATAGCTTTTTACTATTTTAACAAATAGTCCTATATATATATAAATCTTAGGGAGAAGATCCTGAGATATTTCTTTTGTCAGCAATCTTGGTCTTTAACAACATGGCGTTCAATAAAAATTACGCAAAACAAGCCAGGCTTGATTTACCTGCGTACTAAAACCTAAAATTGCTACTGTAAAAAAAAAAACCCGCCTCGTCCCCTCCGGCCCCTCGTGTCAGGTCTTGTCTAAACACCAAATGCCTTCCAGCTGTCAAGTCTCGTCTAAACACCACAGGCCTTGCAGCTGTCAGGTCTCGTCTAAACACCACAGGCCTTGCAGCTGTCAGGTCTCGTCTAAACACCACAGGCCTTGCAGCTGTCATGTCTCATCTAAACACCACAGGCCTTGCAGCAGTCAGGTCTCGTCTTAACACCACAGGCCTTGCAGCTGTCAGGTCTCGTCTAAACACCACAGGCCTTGCAGCTGTCAGGTCTCGTCTAAACACAACAGGCCTTGCAGCTGTCAGGTCTCATCTAAACACAACAGGCCTTGCAGCTGTCAGGTCTCGTCTAAACACCACAGGCCTTCCAGCTGTCAAGTCTCGTCTAAACATCACATGCCTTGCAGCTGTCAAGTCTCGTCTAAACACCACAGGCCTTGCAGCTGTCAGGTTTCGTCTAAACACCACAGGTCTTTCAGCTGTCAGGTCTCGTCTAAACACCACAGGCCTTGCAGCTGTCAAGTCTCGTCTAAACACCACAGGCTTTGCAGCTGTCAAGTCTCGTCTAAGCACCACAGGCCTTGCAGCTTTCAGGTCTCGTCTAAACACCACAGGCCTTGCAGGTGTCAGGTCTCGTCTAAACACCACAGGCCCTACAGCTACAAAGACGCACCGACACCTCAGATGGTCCTTCACCAGGCTCCCTCTTCATCTCCTGAACCCACAAAGGCCTGGTTGCTCCGCCCCTAGGGGGGTTTGACACCCTGTCCACGAGCACTTGCGCGTGATTTTCTGAGTTAGCAGCAAAAAACGCGCGAAATTCGCGGGAAAAATCCGTCAAAATGCATCGAAGAAAATGTCAAATTATTCTTATTAAATGTGTAAAACAAGTAAAATGAAACCTAAAGAATTAAAGTTGGAGTCACAAGCTAGCTCATGTGTGTGTTTTTTCATACATTATGTAATAATGGTATGTAGATTTGGTTTGTGAGTTTTGAGATGCAAACTAAGATTCCGAAACATTGCCCCGCCGTCTTGTTTGTTTACATTTTTGTAAGACAAATATTTCGAATTCTAAGGACTCTCTACCCTAATAGACTATTAATCGGGGTCTACCTCTAAACTACCTCACTCCTAAGGGGCGAATTTTGGCCTTGAAGATAGACTACTTGAATCAACTAGTCTCTGAAAATTGATCACGTCATCTTGCTGTCCTTGTTTTACTGGGGTTGCACGAACCGGTTGTCTTAGCTTTTGACTAACTAAAATAACATATCAAGCACAGATTTGATGAGGATTTGCCAGAAGAAAAATTAGACTACAACTAAGCCTTGAGTTCGAGGAATATTTCGCCAACTTTGGCTAGAAAATGAGGTTATTGTAGGTGTATTTTATTTTTCAAACTGTCTGCGCGCGCTTCAGGGGCAATCGAAAATGACGCCATTACATGCGCGCGCACGCTATTTTTTAAGAGTTCGTTATTTTGTAGTCATTTTTAGCTGCAGGAAACAAATTTCTTGTGACCATCAGTGCAATATTTACCAAAAAAATAAAAATACAGTATAAAAGGCATAGGTATTGTAATTAAATCGTTAAATCGTCCGGGATTGAGTAATTAAGGCCCGTGGGAGAAGGCCATGGATTTGATAGGCAAAGAAAACATCTCTTTTCAAATTTAAATCTTGAATTTTCATTCAAGATGGGCATTCGGCGATAATCAAGCTAGTTTCTTCCTCGGAATGCCTCCGAGCTATTCCATCTTGCTCTTACCACCGCCTTCATGACTAAGATCATCTGCGCCACATCACGACGCGCGGCGGTTGATAATATGCTTTGACGAAGTGCATCATGGGAAGGGTGTCAACCCCCCCCCCCCTAGGAGAAGATGGCGAATGTAGCGGGCGCGCCTTGCCCCCTTCCCTCTTCTTTACCAACCCTCCTCCTTTTGGCTTCTTGCGGGCGCTATTTTCATTCACAAAAAAACATACCCTGAATGTTTGCTTCATGATCATGGTCTATCTTAGACATCTGTCTTGGTGAAGTTATTGATATTCAGGGTTGTATGCAGAGTTATATTTAGAGTTTTTGGTCGATTGTCGGCGATTTCCTTTTTTTCCTTCGACTTTAATCTAAAATTCAAAGTGATAACTAAACATAATATTTTGGCATAATATTTTGGCATAATATTTTTAATTTGACTTGTTCCAGTATTGTGATTGGATCACCGTTTCTTTATAGCATGCGGTTTCCACAACAGTAGGTATATTTAAGTTAATGTCACCTTGTTCTCGTTTGTTCTCATGCCAGCAATTGAATAATTGCCAACAGTTGATTAATTTTGTATGTGGTAAAGCCACCTAAAAGCAATAAAATATAAAATAATCATAAATGACTTCTTAAATATGAACTCTCTAATTTCCAACAGTCAAATCTACTTTATTGGTCTTTAGTATAAGATTGATAACAAATCATATTTTTGCAGTAAAGCATTTTTCGACATTTTCCAGAACTGACTTACTTCAGCTGTCAAAGCCCTTCTTCTCACAGGGGCGGTAAGGGAGATCCCTGCACGTTTCACGAGTTTCAAAAATCTGAAATCACGTTTCACGATCACGATAAACCGCAACTTTCGGCATTCACGAATCACGGCGAAAGTAGCAATCACGGTTTTCAATTTGTCTTTCACGGATCACGAAAATAACCCTTACCGCTACTTGTTCTCAAAATGTCTTCAAGTTGATTACTCTGCTTTGCGATAGATACAATCAAAGACAAGCTTATAAGTAATTGGATATAAAATGAAGAAAAAGATTCTAGCATCCTAGAGCACTACCTCAGCATATACTAAGGTAGTAGGACATTTCGAGCATAATAAATGTTTCATATGTTTGAGCACGGTAGAATTAACGAGCAAGATCGCTTTACTCAGTATCACCTCCTCTTTTCTAACAGAGCCTCCATTTAACGGACACCCAGTGGACCGAAACATTTATTATCCGTTATACAGTGAAACCTCCATATAATGGATACCCCGGGACTTTGGAAGTTGTCCGCTGTGTCCCCACTCAATGGAGGTCCGATATATCGACTTTCCTTTAAGTTAAAGTGCTGTTCTTCCACTATTCCAACATTCATGTTTTTCTTTCAATAATACTTTTTAAAAGTACAATCATGTACAAAAAATGTTTTAGTACAACATTTGTGTCCATTATTCATATGTATATCTACATTCAATGCCAATACACCATGCATTTTAGATAAAAGTAAATAAATAAGTATCAATATGAATAATGTGCGTCCAGATATGATATCTTATGGACCCTTAACTAAATTTTGGGTCAGTTATCTTGCCATCTGTTACCTTCAGGAAGCGCGAATATCGATAAGAAATCGATAGTCGATAAGAGATCGTAAGTCGGCTTGAAAACATCTCTTATGACGACTCGGCAGTTGCTTCTGAAGTGTAGCAGCCAATCGATAACGAATCGCAACTCGACTGGAGGGTATATTGGTCGATTCTTTCAGGACGACTGGGCCATTATCTTCGCCATCTTTAACGGCAGTAATCCTGTCATTTCTCTTGAAATCTCCAGCTCGTCCTTGAAAACAGCGACCGGGAGTCCAGGGTGGCTGTCGCAGTAGTTGACCACGTACTTATACAGCTCAAGGCTCTTCTGCAAATTGTCCACTTTTGTGCGGGTCTCGGAGCAGATGATCTTTCCATGGAGGCGAGCGACGCAGAAGTGAGACACAAACGCCGGCCGCACTATATCATCATCATAGGTCTCGGGAAGAACCTGCTTCTGTTTCATGGAGTCTATTGATAAAAATGACGAAAAAAGTAACTCATAAAGCAAACTCATAACACTGCTCTAAAGGACAGTGCCGAAAAACGGAAGACTAGTTCAAGTACCGCACGGTTAAACAACGGCTTTTTACCGGCGAACTGCCACATTTTGTCGATGCTAAGAAAACTAAAGAACAGCTGAGGCTAAAATTTTCTTTATGACCCCATTATTATCGATAAATCTGTCATCTTTTGTACAGTATGGCTGTACATTTAGCTAAAACAGCCAGTGAAGTCAGCCTTTCGTATTTTTACTCGAACAATTCAACACTTCGATTGTGTTTGTTTTCGCCACGTTAGTCAGCTCTGTCATGCCAAAGGGGGTGAGTGGTACTTAGGCAGTACGTTGCCTCTTTTACGTTTCAATAAATTATCAATGTAGTCGAAATTTGCAATGCGGAGCATCCATCGTGACGTAATTAAGGAGGTCTGAAAAATTTATGCTCTTATTATGAGATGGTTTACCTAACTAACCTATGAAGACTGATCTATCATGGCTGGCCTATGAACGTCTGGAGGATCGTGATGCATGGGTTATGAGATGGCTGATCTATTGTTGCTTACCTATGAACGTCTGTAAGATCGTGATGCATGGGTTATGAGATGGCTGATCTATTGTTGCTTACCTATGAACGTCTGGAAGATCGTGATGCATGAGATGGCTGATCTATTGTTGCTTACCTATGAAGGTTTGGAAGATCGTGATGCATGGGTTATGAGATGGCTGATCTATTGTTGCTTACCTATGAAGGTTTGGAAGATCGTGATGCATGGGTTATGAGATGGCTGATCTATTGTTGCTTACCTATGAAGGTTTGGAAGATCGTGATGCATGGGTTATGAGATGGCTGATCTATTGTTGCTTACCTATGAAGGTTTGGAAGATCGTGATGCATGGGTTATGAGATGGCTGATCTATTGTTGCTTACCTATGAAGGTTTGGAAGATCGTGATACATGGGTTATGAGATGGCTGATCTATTGTTGCTTACCTATGAAGGTTTGGAAGATCGTGATGCATGGGTTATGAGATGGCTAATCTATTGTTGCTTACCTATGAAGGTTTGGAAGATCGTGATGCATGGGTTATGAGATGGCTGATCTATTGTTGCTTACCTATGAAGGTTTGGAAGATCGTGATGCATGGGTTATGAGATGGCTGATCTATTGTTGCTTACCTATGAAGGTTTGGAAGATCGTGATGCATGGGTTATGAGATGGCTGATCTATTGTTGCTTACCTATGAAGGTTTGGAAGATCGTGATGCATGGGTTATGAGATGGCTGATATATTGTTGCTTACCTATGAAGGTTTGGAAGAACTTGATGCTCTGGGTTACGAGGTGGTTGATTTTCTTGATGACGTGAACGGAGGGAGGTACGCCGCTCTCCTTGGCAAGGGCAATCTTCAGGTCTACCATTTCACTGTAAGCTTCTGCTGTTTCGAACATAAGCTGGCGGCATATTTGCAGGTAATGCTGGGGATTCAGTTCTAAAAGGAGATGCGGAGACTTATCAAGGGATATGAAATAAAAATCCTACAACAGTACACAATTATCGTCTTCGATTTGTGGGACAGACATGGTCAATCCGTTGCACAGAGCCACCAGGATATCTAAAATTAATGATGCGCTTTTTAATTTGATCATTCGCGCATTTAATATCATTCGCGCATTTAATATCAGTCGAGCATTTTCAACAAAATCAAAATCTTTTGGAATGATATGTTGAATGATTTCACGCTTTCCTGTCTCTATTCACAATATTCTGTTTAATGAATGTCAACTTGCCACAGCGAGGAGAAGGGATAGCATGGTTTAACAATATAGTACCAGTATAGCATTCAAAAGAGACGGAGTGAACGGCAAAATCTGACTTATCAATGGTATTACAAGTCCTGTTTGTTAAAGTGACATAATGAAGGCCTTGAGAAACTCAGCACAAACTTGCAAAGTCAATATGGCATGTTTGTTTGAAAATTCAAATTTCAATCAAATTCAGTTCCCTTTTTAGAATTTGAAATTTTATCTATGCTTTGTTTGGCTAGATTGACATAAGTGAAAGGTTTTATGAACTTTAAACACGCACGCGCACTATAAAAGGGAGCTCCCTAGGAAAACTCCGAAAAATCTGTCAATCAAATCAGGCCAATACTAATTAAAATACCAAAATTAATCATTTCTCGAGCAAAAAAAACATGAAACATCGCAATGACTGAGGATTAGGTCGACCTGGCGGTAATGGCATCGCTGAAAAAATCGTAGTTTGTTTCGTAGGAAAGCAATTGATGAAGGACAGAAGTTGTTAGTGTAAACGAGCCTTTAAAAGGTCTCCACTACTCCTGTTACCTGCCAGCACGGCGCACAGCACGTCCACACGTCTCTTGTGCATCTTGCACCTGCGCTCTTTGTCCGTCTCCAGTTTAGCGAGCTCTTTGTACAGCTGGCTCACGTCTTGTTCTATCTGAACGTAATCAGACACGTGACCATCCAGCTCGTAATACTCTTTAGCTTGGGTGAGCCACCTCTGACCTTGCTTGAAGATTTCACGCGCCTTGAGGGAATTGAATTGATACAGAATAAAAATATAAATACTGTATGTGACCCAGCAAGGGAAGACGTACACCGGAGAAAAATATCGTTTTCGACATTAAGCAGAACCCTTTTACGATATGCAGAACGATATCAGTTTTTTTTACGAGGAACCATCTCCGGTTTTCAAGATCGATCGTGGTTCCGAGGGCAAGATATCGTTCTTCCGAAGAAAAGATCTTTCTTCCTGTTTTTAAAATCGTTTATCACCGAGGTTAACACTCGAGGGCGAGAACTTTCTTAAGATTTTCAAGATCGTTCTTCCAAAGAAAAGATCGGCTTCCCGAATACGAAATCTTTCCGGAATTTGAAAAAAATTCACCAATGAAAGAAAATCCCGAAGACAGGAACATTCATCCGTGTATGTATGGTACACAATGTTTTGACATTTCTTAGAAATGAATATAAATGGGATGGGTGTAACCATGCAGGGTGCAACCACCATGTTGTTTTCATGGTGCTCCACGCCCCCTTCTCTTTGGGATAGACCACCCTTTCAGAAATACTGCACCCCCCCTTCAGGATGCACCCATTTCTTTCACAAAAAATGGCATTCACAGAATCCCTTCACATAGATTACAAAGGTTGCAAGCACTTTGATGTTGATGAAAACGATAGAAGCCTAATTAATTTATCTAAGCTGACAGGATTAATTATTGATAGCAATAGCAATTGATGATATTTACAGTGTTTTAGGTGGCTTGTGATGATGATGATGGAGAGGATGATTATATATATATGATGATTAATATGAAGTTGTTTTCTTATATTTCACTCTTCCCTAGCCCAGTTTATGGTGACTCAGATCGGTGGGAATGTAGTCGCCTTGGCCAGCGTTGCACATCGGGGCTACTACCTCGGGATAGATGGCGCACAAGTCAGAGGGAAGGTGAGTACAGTTATTAACCACAGGTAACCCTAAGGATCCAGGCTACTATCGCGGTAAAGATGGCGCACAGGCGCCAAGCTTAAGGATCCAGGCTACTATCTCGGATAGATGGTGCACAGGTCAGAAGGAAGGTGAGTACAGTTATTAACCACAGGGAGCCCTGCAGATCTAGGCTTGATGAAAGGTGCTTACGAAAAATGAAAGTCAAGTCGTACTTTTAACCAAAGATGTCGGGTACATGCTTTCTACTACCTTGTATCTGGACTACTACTTTAAGGTTTACGATCTCAACATCAGGTATAAAAACGTCCTTAACCACCGGGATCGCTCTTTGTCAGGAGTACTTAGATAAAAGGTAAAGAAGTTCTGGTGAAGGCGCAAAAAGAAGCCTTGGCTTTTGTGTATTGGTGATTACTTGGCCTCAACGGCGAGGCTGGGATGTCTTTACCCAGAAAAATAAATTCCTTTACTTTATAAAAAAGACAACAATTTATCTAATATTTTATCGCTACAATAGCAAATACAGCTATCTAATTTTGATATACTACAAACATTGTCGTCCTTGGAAAAACGTAAAACTTGGAATATGGAATGAATTTCAACTTCAGCCATTTGAATTATCCTTTGTTTTCTGTCGTCACTGTCATGCAGTCATCATATCTTAAGGGTCTCATTGAAGAGGATGACATAATACTAATTCAGCCGTCTGTTTGTTGGGCGTTCGCTAACTGTTAGCTCATCTAATTCTAGTTCTTTGACAACTACTGTCACTTCTACATACACGAGTCTCCCGACCATTACGCTTCTCTGGAGTCATGCATGTTGCCGAGGCAACACGTTGGCGTTGACGCAAATGGATGCGTGTTGTCACCTGCGAGCTGTTACAAGAGTGAGCCCGCGTTCTTTGAGGCCAAGCTACTGGTGAGTTACTAGGGACGGAAGGGGGAGTGATAGCATAATTCAGTTGTTTTCGTCTTTTTATCCTAGTTATTGTTACTTCCCTGGATGTTTAGGCAGTTTTTATTTCGTTTTTTTTTTTTTAGCTCACGAAGCTAGCATTGCAACCGTTCGAGTCCGTTTAACACTTTTTTATACAACACCTTTGACACGTGGGGCTGCAACGCACGTTTCATTTACACCGTAGGCTTCGAACCACTACCTTTTTTTTCTTTTCCTCTCTACAGTTCAGTCCGTATGGTCAGACATATGTCCCAGACCACAGAACCACAGGAGGCTACCCAGCACCAACCCCAAGCTATCCTCAACCCGGGACCTATCCCCCACCACACCTCTCTGGTGGATACCCTCAACCCCCTCCTCCACACGGAGGGCACCCTCATCCTCCCCCACCCACTGGATATCCAGGTGGCTACCCTGGCACACACACTGCTCCTCCAGCAGGTGGCTATCCCACTGGACAGCACCCACCACCACCCCCAGCCGGCTACCCTGGATATGGCCCCCCTCCTGCAGGGTACGGCCCAGCTCCGGCAGGGTACGGCCCACCTCCAGCAGGGTACGGCCCACCTCCACCTAGCTATGGTCCACCTCCTCCTTACTAATGTGTACGTTGGAGCGCTGATGAGATGTTGGAGCGCTGAGTAATGTGCTGTTAAGGGTCCTCTGTCTGGAAATAGATTGTTCCGGATGGCAATTTTTCGTTGTATATCATAAAGGTATATTTACTAATTTGTACTTCAAACAAATCGTTGCGTTTGTAAAATAACTGGAAGAAAATTGACTAAGCATGTCCAACCATGTTTAAGTTTTGCCTTTGATTTTTTGTGTCTTATCATACATAGCCATTGTAAGGACAGATAAAGGTCAAAAGAACTTAAGTCGCGAGTCCTTGTAGGTCATAATAAGATCACGTACCATTGTATTGTTTCGTATCATAGAAAGGTCACATGACCCAGTCATAAGGTCACGTGTCATAGAAATGTCATGTGCCATTGTAAGTTCACGTGCCATTGTAAGGTCACGTGTCATAGAAAGGTCACGTGCCATTGTAAGTTCACGTGCCATTGTAAGGTCACGTGTCATAGAAAGGTCACGTGCCATTGTAAGTTCACGCGTCATAGGAAGGTCATGTCCCGTAAGAAGATCACGGGTCACGTGTCATAGTAAGGTCACGATCTGACTGCGTTCTGTCATAAGGTAACAAAATGTCAAAATACTTATGAATAAAAATAATTCAGTTCCCAAAAACCTGGATTTGTTTTATTCATACCCATAGGAGCACGTCAAAGCACTGACAAGGACACGAACAATTATCAGCTGGTTCCACCTGAATATTAAAAAATGCAGATGTAGTTTATTTGATTGAAAAAAAGTTGGCTGTACCCAAAGGCTGTACAAAAGATTTTCGGTTTAACGTTAACAAAATTAAAATAAGATAGCTTTTTACTATTTTAACAAATAGTCCTATATATATATAAATCTTGGGGAGAAGATCCTGAGATATTTCTTTTGTCAGCAATCTTGGTCTTTAACAACATGGCGTTCAATAAAAATTACGCAAAACAAGCCAGGCTTGATTTACCTGCGTACTAAAACCTAAAATTGCTACTGTAAAAAAAAAACCCGCCTCGTCCCCTCCGGCCCCTCGTGTCAGGTCTTGTCTAAACACCAAATGCCTTCCAGCTGTCAAGTCTCGTCTAAACACCACAGGCCTTGCAGCTGTCAGGTCTCGTCTAAACACCACAGGCCTTGCAGCTGTCAGGTCTCGTCTAAACACCACAGGCCTTGCAGCTGTCATGTCTCATCTAAACACCACAGGCCTTGCAGCTGTCAGGTCTCGTCTTAACACCACAGGCCTTGCAGCTGTCAGGTCTCGTCTAAACACCACAGGCCTTGCAGCTGTCAGGTCTCGTCTAAACACAACAGGCCTTGCAGCTGTCAGGTCTCATCTAAACACAACAGGCCTTGCAGCTGTCAGGTGTCGTCTAAACACCACAGGCCTTGCAGCTGTCAGGTCTCGTCTAAACACCACAGGCCTTCCAGCTGTCAAGTCTCGTCTAAACATCACATGCCTTGCAGCTGTCAAGTCTCGTCTAAACACCACAGGCCTTGCAGCTGTCAGGTTTCGTCTAAACACCACAGGTCTTTCAGCTGTCAGGTCTCGTCTAAACACCACAGGCCTTGCAGCTGTCAAGTCTCGTCTAAACACCACAGGCCTTGCAGCTGTCAAGTCTCGTCTAAGCACCACAGGCCTTGCAGCTTTCAGGTCTCGTCTAAACACCACAGGCCTTGCAGGTGTCAGGTCTCGTCTAAACACCACAGGCCCTACAGCTACAAAGACGCACCGACACCTCAGATGGTCCTTCACCAGGCTCCCTCTTCATCTCCTGAACCCACAAAGGCCTGGTTGCTCCGCCCCTAGGGGGGTTTGACACCCTGTCCACGAGCACTTGCGCGTGATTTTCTGAGTTAGCAGCAAAAAACGCGCGAAATTCGCGGGAAAAATCCGTCAAAATGCATCGAAGAAAATGTCAAATTATTCTTATTAAATGTGTAAAACAAGTAAAATGAAACCTAAAGAATTAAAGTTGGAGTCACAAGCTAGCTCATGTGTGTGTTTTTTCATACATTATGTAATAATGGTATGTAGATTTGGTTTGTGAGTTTTGAGATGCAAACTAAGATTCCGAAACATTGCCCCGCCGTCTTGTTTGTTTACATTTTTGTAAGACAAATATTTCGAATTCTAAGGACTCTCTACCCTAATAGACTATTAATCGGGGTCTACCTCTAAACTACCTCACTCCTAAGGGGCGAATTTTGGCCTTGAAGATAGACTACTTGAATCAACTAGTCTCTGAAAATTGATCACGTCATCTTGCTGTCCTTGTTTTACTGGGGTTGCACGAACCGGTTGTCTTAGCTTTTGACTAACTAAAATAACATATCAAGCACAGATTTGATGAGGATTTGCCAGAAGAAAAATTAGACTACAACTAAGCCTTGAGTTCGAGGAATATTTCGCCAACTTTGGCTAGAAAATGAGGTTATTGTAGGTGTATTTTATTTTTCAAACTGTCTGCGCGCGCTTCAGGGGCAATCGAAAATGACGCCATTACATGCGCGCGCACGCTATTTTTTAAGAGTTCGTTATTTTGTAGTCATTTTTAGCTGCAGGAAACAAATTTCTTGTGACCATCAGTGCAATATTTACCAAAAAAATAAAAATACAGTATAAAAGGCATAGGTATTGTAATTAAATCGTTAAATCGTCCGGGATTGAGTAATTAAGGCCCGTGGGAGAAGGCCGTGGATTTGATAGGCAAAGAAAACATCTCTTTTCAAATTTAAATCTTGAATTTTCATTCAAGATGGGCATTCGGCGATAATCAAGCTAGTTTCTTCCTCGGAATGCCTCCGAGCTATTCCATCTTGCTCTTACCACCGCCTTCATGACTAAGATCATCTGCGCCACATCACGACGCGCGGCGGTTGATAATATGCTTTGACGAAGTGCATCATGGGAAGGGTGTCAACCCCCCCCCCCCCCCCCTAGGAGAAGATGGCGAATGTAGCGGGCGCGCCTTGCCCCCTTCCCTCTTCTTTACCAACCCTCCTCCTTTTGGCTTCTTGCGGGCGCTATTTTCATTCACAAAAAAACATACCCTGAATGTTTGCTTCATGATCATGGTCTATCTTAGACATCTGTCTTGGTGAAGTTATTGATATTCAGGGTTGTATGCAGAGTTATATTTAGAGTTTTTGGTCGATTGTCGGCGATTTCCTTTTTTTCCTTCGACTTTAATCTAAAATTCAAAGTGATAACTAAACATAATATTTTGGCATAATATTTTGGCATAATATTTTTAATTTGACTTGTTCCAGTATTGTGATTGGATCACCGTTTCTTTATAGCATGCGGTTTCCACAACAGTAGGTATATTTAAGTTAATGTCACCTTGTTCTCGTTTGTTCTCATGCCAGCAATTGAATAATTGCCAACAGTTGATTAATTTTGTATGTGGTAAAGCCACCTAAAAGCAATAAAATATAAAATAATCATAAATGACTTCTTAAATATGAACTCTCTAATTTCCAACAGTCAAATCTACTTTATTGGTCTTTAGTATAAGATTGATAACAAATCATATTTTTGCAGTAAAGCATTTTCCGACATTTTTCAGAACTGACTTACTTCAGCTGTCAAAGAGCAACTTCTTCTCACAGGGGCGGTAAGGGAGATCCCTGCACGTTTCACGAGTTTCAAAAATCTGAAATCACGTTTCACGATCACGATAAACCGCAACTTTCGGCATTCACGAATCACGGCGAAAGTAGCAATCACGGTTTTCAATTTGTCTTTCACGGATCACGAAAATAACCCTTACCGCTACTTGTTCTCAAAATGTCTTCAAGTTGATTACTCTGCTTTGCGATAGATACAATCAAAGACAAGCTTATAAGTAATTGGATATAAAATGAAGAAAAAGATTCTAGCATCCTAGAGCATATACTCAGCATATACTAAGGTAGTAGGACATTTCGAGTATAATAAATGTTTCATATGTTTGAGCACGGTAGAATTAACGAGCAAGATCGCTTTACTCAGTATCACCTCCTCTTTTCTAACAGAGCCTCCATTTAACGGACACCCAGTGGACCGAAACATTTATTATCCGTTATACAGTGAAACCTCCTCAATGCCAATACACCATGCATTTTAGATAAAAGTAAATAAATAAGTATCAATATGAATAATATGCGTCCAGATATGATATCTTATGGACCCTTAACTAAATTTTGGGTCAGTTATCTTGCCATCTGTTACCTTCAGGAAGCGCGAATATCGATAAGAAATCGATAGTCGATAAGAGATCGTAAGTCGGCTTGAAAACATCTCTTATGACGACTCGGCAGTTGCTTCTGAAGTGTAGCACCCAATCGATAACGAATCGCAACTCGACTGGAGGGTATATTGGTCGATTCTTTCAGGACGACTGGGCCATTATCTTCGCCATCTTTAACGGCAGTAATCCTGTCATTTCTCTTGAAATCTCCAGCTCGTCCTTGAAAACAGCGACCGGGAGTCCAGGGTGGCTGTCGCAGTAGTTGACCACGTACTTATACAGCTCAAGGCTCTTCTGCAAATTGTCCACTTTTGTGCGGGTCTCGGAGCAGATGATCTTTCCATGGAGGCGAGCGACGCAGAAGTGAGACACAAGCGCCGGCCGCACTATATCATCATCATAGGTCTCGGGGAGAACCTGCTTCTGTTTCATGGAGTCTATTGATAAAAATGACGAAAAAAGTAACTCATAAAGCAAACTCAGAACACTGCGCTAAAGGACAGTGCCGAAAAACGGAAGACTAGTTCAAGTACCGCACGGTTAAACAAGCCTTTTTGTTTTGAAATGGCGGCTTTTTACCGGCGAACTGCCACATTTTGTCGATGCTAAGAAAACTAGAGAACAGCTGAGGCTAAAATTTTCTTTATGACCCCATTATTATCGATAAATCTGTCATCTTTTGTACAGTATGACTGTACATTTAGCTAAAACAGCCAGTGAAGTCAGCCTTTTGTATTTTACTCGAACAATTCAACACTTCGATTGTGTTTGTTTTCGCCACGTTAGTCAGCTCTGTCATGCCAAAGGGGGTGAGTGGTACTTAGGCAGTACGTTGCCTCTTTTACGTTTCAATAAATTATCAATGTAGTCGAATTTGCAATGCGGAGCATCCATCGTGACGTAATTAAGGAGGTCTGAAAAATTTATGCTCTTGATTATGAGATGGTTTACCTAACTAACCTATGAAGACTGATCTATCATGGCTTACCTATGAACGTCTGGAGGATCGTGATGCATGGGTTATGAGATGGCTTATCTATTGTTGCTTACCTATGAAGGTTTGGAAGATCGTGATGCATGGGTTATGAGATGGCTGATCTATTGTTGCTTACCTATGAAGGTTTGAAAGATCGTGATGCATGAGATGGCTGATCTATTGTTGCTTACCTATGAAGGTTTGGAAGATCGTGATGCATGGGTTATGAGATGGCTGATCTATTGTTGCTTACCTATGAAGGTTTGGAAGATCGTGATACATGATTTATGAGATGGCTGATCTATTGCTGCTTACCTATGAAGGTTTGGAAAAACTTGATGCTCTGGGTTACGAGGTGGTTGATTTTCTTGATGACGTGAACGGAGGGAGGTACGCCGCTCTCCTTGGCAAGGGCAATCTTCAGGTCTACCATTTCACTGTAAGCTTCTGCTGTTTCGAACATAAGCTGGCGGCATATTTGCAGGTAATGCTGGGGATTCAGTTCTAAAAGGAGATGCGGAGACTTATCAAGGGATATGAAATAAAAATCCTACAACAGTACACAATTATCGTCAACGATTTGTGAGATAGACATGGTCAATCCGTTGCACAGAGCCACCAGGATATCTAAAATTTATGATGCGCTTTTTAATTTGATCATTCGCGCATTTAATATCATTCGAGCATTTTCAACAAAATCAAAATCTTTTGGAATGATATGTTAAATGATTTCACGATTTCCTGTCTCTATTCACAATATTCTGTTTAATGAATGTCAACTTGCCACAGCGAGGAGAAGGGATAGCATGGTTTAACAATATAGTACCAGTATAGCATTCAAAAGAGACGGAGTGAACGGCAAAATCTGACTTATCAATGGTATTCCAAGTCCTGTTTGTTAAAGTGACATAATGAAGGCCTTGAGAAACTCAGCACAAACTTGCAAAGTCAATATGGCATGTTTGTTTGAAAATTCAAATTTCAATCAAATTCAGTTCCCTTTTTAGAATTTGAAATTTTATCTATGCTTTGTTTGGCTAGATTGATATAAGTGAAAGGTTTTATGAACTTTAAACACGCACGCGCACTATAAAAGGGAGCTCCCTAGGAAAACTCCGAAAAATCTGTCAATCAAATCAGGCCAATACTAATTAAAATACCAAGATTAATCATTTCTCGAGCAAAAAAAAACATGAAACATCGCAATGACTGAGAATTAGGTCGACCTGGCGGTAATGGCATCGCTGGAAAAATCGTAGTTTGTTTCGTAGGAAAGCAATTGATGAAGGACAGAAGTTGTTAGTGTAAACGAGCCTTTAAAAGGTCTCCACTACTCCTGTTACCTGCCAGCACGGCGCACAGCACGTCCACACGTCTCTTGTGCATCTTGCACCTGCGCTCTTTGTCCGTCTCCAGTTTAGCGAGCTCTTTGTACAGCTGGCTCACGTCTTGCTCTATCTGAACGTAATCAGACACGTGACCATCCAGCTCGTAATACTCTTTAGCTTGGGTGAGCCACCTCTGACCTTGCTTGAAGATTTCACGCGCCTCGAGGGAATTGAATTGATACAGAATAAAAATATAAATACTGTATGTGACCCAGCAAGGGAAGACGTACACCGGAGAAAAATATCGTTTTCGACATTAAGCAGAACCCTTTTACGATATGCAGAACGATATCAGTTTTTTTTACGAGGAACCATCTCCGGTTTTCAAGATCGATCGTGGTTCCGAGGGCAAGATATCGTTCTTCCGAAGAAAAGATCTTTCTTCCTGTTTTTAAAATCGTTTATCACCGAGGTTAACACTCGAGGGCGAGAACTTTCTTCCGATTTTCAAGATCGTTCTTCCAAAGAAAAGATCGGCTTCCCGAATACGAAATCTTTCCGGAATTTGAAAAAAATTCACCAATGAATGAAAATCCCGAAGACAGGAACATTCATCCGTGTATGTATGGTACACAATGTTTTGACATTTCTTAGAAATGAATATAAATGGGATGGGTGTAACCATTCAGGGTGCAACCAACATGTTGTCTTCATGGTGCTCCATGCCCCCTTCTCTTTGGGATAGACCACCCTTTCAGAAATACTGCACCCACCCCCCCCTTCAGGATGCACCCATTTCTTTCACAAAAAATGGCATTCACAGAATCCCTTCACATAGATTACAAAGGTTGCAAGCACTTTGACACCCTTACCCCCTCCTTTGCATAACACCCAGGGTTCAAAATAGCGGCTGGCTACCGGCGATAGCCGGCTGTTTACTGGTGTTTACCGGCACTTTTTTTCTGTATTCCTCTTTCATAATTTGGGGATGCAGGCTTTTTTCGCCACCTAAATTAAAAAAGCTGGCAAAATCTAGCAGATTTCAAAAAAGTTATTTTGAACCCCGACACCTCTCATCCCCCCCCCCCCTTTGCCACTGCCCTACTAGGATGTCAAAAGGCCTCACCTCTTCAAAACCACTGACCACTTTGTCGGGTACTGACTGCTCATATGACGTCACTTCTAAGGACTCAAATCTCAGTGGATTCTTCTCATCCCCTTTCTCATCAGCTGGTTCTGATGTACAGCTTCCTGGGATATTGCAATTATTGAAAATGTATGGTTACAAATTGTTCTATAATAAATTATTTAACAATAACACTTATTTATTAACAATAAATAAGTTGTGTTTTCTGTAGGAACTTTGAATTTTAGGAAACTGATAGTGTAGCTTTCGCAGAGATCTGTGGCAGGGTTCGTACAATTTTCCACAAATGAAATTCAAGGACTTTTAAGGACTTTGTCAATGACTTTTTGTAGAAATTCAAGGACTATTGATACGATAAATTCATAGAGAAAATAGAGGGCAAATAAACTTTTCCAAGTCTTACCAAAGCTTTTATCAATTGTACATAGTCTATTTTCGTATTGAAAATAAAAAGTTATTGAACAGTGATTTCAAGCAAACGTTCGCCTACAGATTTGCAACTTTGGGTGAGATCTTCAAATTTTCAAAACTTTCTTTTTTCAAAGCCTTTTGCTTTTTCTTAGCACCGATTCGCAGTGCAATCGACTTGGTGAGGAGGCCTAGTTGTGCCCTTTGAACAGTTTCACTTGTTCTCTAGTTCTTCTTGGCATTTTCGCTTACAGCTTACAACAATCTTCTCCTTGGCCCTTCTCTAGTCTTCATGACATTTGATCTAATGTTTCCTCCCTTAACTTGCCGCATCTAGCAGCGCCTTACTTATATCTAGATCAGTAAGCCCACGATTGTGAACAACTTTATTAAGGTTTTTAACTGACATTTGCAGAGAAGTCTCTTTCGACTCTTGCCTGACCATGAGAGAGTGTCAACAGATACAAATACAACTCTTCCAGGCTAGATGATGTAAGAAAAATCCATTCAGAATCAAGGAAAGAATATTGGGCCCAAGTATAACAACAACTCATAATTCAGAAGGTGAGTTCTAGGGGATGAAGCGTCTCTGGTCCTTTATAAAGCCCTGTAGGAGAGACAGCAGCATGATTTTAGAGCACTACGATCATGTGAAACACAGCTTTTTGGTTTTATACACTCGTTGGTGGACAATATGCATGAAGGTAATCAGATCGACGTTTTGGTGATGGATTTCAGTAAAGCATTTGACAAGGGAAATCACCGACTCCTTATATCAAAGTTAAAGCACTATGGCGTTTGTGTTAAAACCAATCAGTGGATTAAGTCCTTCCTATCTGCAAGGAAGCAGAAGGTGGTGTTTGACGGGGAATAATCTAAAGTTGTAGACGTCCTCTCTGGAGTACCCAAAAACTCTGTATTGGGCCCATGTCCTCTATTACATTAGCGATCTCCCAGACAATCTGACCTCCTTCGTGAGATTCTGTGCAGATGATACTATCTTATATTTAATCATCAAGTCTACCGAGGATGCCTTCACTTTGCAACAGGACCAAGACTAATTAGCCATGTGGGAGAAACAATGGAGCATGGAATTTCACCCAGCTAAATGTAAGATCTTAAGGGTTGGACGCAAGCAAAAACCTACACACAATACTTTTCACGGCAAAACCATGTGTGCTGTCGACTCGGCAAAATACCTTGGGGTAACCCTTACATCAGACTTGAGGTGGATAAGCATATAAACAACATCTGCAACAAAGCAAGCAGCACCCTCGGTTTCCTTCGGCGTAACCTGAGAATAGGCTCCCCCAAGCTAAAGACGTATGCTTACTTCGCGGTAGTGCGCCCATACATTGAGTATGTGTGTACTGTATGGGACCCATTCACAAAGACAAACATCATCAGAATAGAGATGGTACAACGCCCCCAGCAAGGTTTGCGCTTCATCACTACGACAGAACAGCAAGTGTGAGTGAGATGCTCAATTATCTGGGTTGGTCCTCACTAGAAATCCGAAGAGAGCAAGGCTCCTGATGTTCTACAAGATACACCATGGCCTTGTTATCACTGATGGCCTGCCAACGGTCTCGCCGATGTATAGAATAAGCGGGCATATGAATAGCTACAAAGTGCCACCTTCAAGAACCTACTATCACAAAAAATCGTTCTTCCCGCGGACCATCAGGGATTGGAACTGTCTACCGGAACTAACTGAAAGGGCAGCCAGTCTTAACGCTTTTAAGAAAGCAAGCGAACTATTATTGCATTGACTTATGTAACTCTACTTATTATATTTTTGTTATTATCGTTTTTGTTGAAATTATGATACCTTATAAGAATCTTCATAAAAGGAGATGGGGTTATATAGAAGAAGAAGTACGCACCCACTGTCCAGCTTGTGGCGAATGGTCAATCCGAGAAATATTTCCGAGAGAACAAGAAGGCCTTTTTTGAAAATCAGAGTAAACGAGATCTTGCTTTTCTTAAGTACCAGAACGAGAAGTCGAATCTCTAAAATTCGAGAATCGAGATGCCTTAAAATTTGATGAGAAAATCAATATATCCAAGGAACCTTCTTGTAGTTAAAATCCAAGAAGATGGTCTTCTGGGCTTGCTCAGCTTTCTCCACAAATTCTGTGTACTGGAGCACCAGGAGATCACAATCTGCTATCTTCACATGCTTGTAGCCCACCACCATCATCAGCAATAGCTAGAACATGGCGAAGCACACTTCCTTTCTTTGTACAATCTGCGTATGATCTATGCTGATCCTGTTTTTGGGCATGGATTTTACATACTTTATCTTGTACAAAGAAAATGAAAAGAAATGACTCGCAAACCATATATTTGGCTACAATTTGCTATTAATCTTTACTCCAATAAGATTTACTTTTATTTCTTTAATCGAATATTTTTCAAGGAATTTCAAGGACCAATAATAAGAATTCAATCACTTTCCAGACCTTGAATTTCAAATTTTAAAATTCAAGCACTTTCAAGGTTTTCAAGGACTTGTACGAACCCTTTATAGGATCTGTGGGACCTTTGAATTTTAGAAAAGTGATAGCTTTCACAGAGATCAGCATCCACATATTTGGGGGTGGGGGGCATTATAACAAAGTGGGGATGCTCTTACATAGGTCCTTTCACATAACTTATATTTTTTTGATATTGAAATCATTTTATTACCTTTGTCCCTATTTTCTTCTTCATTCTTACTCTCCAAATCTTCCTTGTTTTCTTCATTATTTTCCTCGTCCTCCTCGTCTTCAAAATCCTCCCTCCTTATCACGTTTAGACAGTATTTTGCCCAGCATCGAGCAATATCAGCCTTTGTTTGAGGGAGTTTCTCCTTCTTTTGTCGTTCGAATTCACCATCAGTCTCTTGGACAGGTTCAGCCACGTCACATTCCATTGCTTCACAGAGCACTACACTTGCACATGCTGAAAAAAATTACATTTGATAATTTTAGACAATGGTAACATGCATGGAACTACTGTTATCATTTAAGTTATAATAATCCATCACCATCTTCACCCTCAATTCCATCATCATAACCATCATCAACACAACTACAATCATTATTACCATCCCAACTATCATCATTACCATCATCACCAACAACAACATCATTGTCACGATCCACAACTCCACCATCACCATAACCATCATCACCATAATCTTCATCCTTATCATCATCATAATCATAATCATAATCATCATCATCATAATTATCAACAGACTATCATAACCATTATTATCAATATCATCAAGACTTTCAACCACACCACCACCATCATTACCAGCATCATAATCATAGCAACCATTATCTTCTTGTGACATCATCACCACAACTTATACTAACTACTGTAATAGCACCTTAGCAATTGTTTTCTTTTCCAGTTTCTATTTGAAAAAAGTTACATACCCAAGCAATGCCTCGCCATGTTATAGTTCCCCTGTGTTATATAATACTGTGACAGGGTGGCACAGTTCAGCGACCAGTCAAGAGGGTTGTATTGTTTGGTGTCCAGCTGACGCTGCAGGGTGGTGTTGCAGTACTGCCCACTGCGCTTGCGGTTGCCGAGGGCACCATGGACTTGTGCTAGGTAGTACAGGGTGTGTGTGAATGCTGCTTCAAACTCTGACTCCCTGTCATGTTCTGATATACTTTCTTCGTCAGGATGGAATAGCCTACAAGATCAAAAACAGCCCAGAGTTCACTGTTAGTGCTTATATATTAAGTGTAGCATGTGGGAATATCAGTGGAAAATATGTCTTGACCATGAGCAACAAACATTACATTGGAGTCTTTTTTATAGTTAATTTTGCAGATAAAATACTCATACTGCAAGTTTTTTGTGATGAGATGGTTTTCTCTTAAACACGAAACCGTGCTATAAAAGGGCCTGTGCTAGGCGTTTGTCACCTTTACTTGTCATTCATCCTCTGAACTGACAACAGCTCCCGGTAGCGCTTTGAATAACAATGTGAATAGAGAGGAAGACTTTTAATTGATCCTGCTTAAATTATTTCAAATTGCAACAATTCATAGCTTAAACTCTACAAGGAACATTCAAAAAGATTTTCATAAACCGCAGAATGACAATAAACACCGCTATATGTTGAATTACAATTACACGCGTTGTTATGCGATCTAATATCTACATTTTAGCCTTTTACCCCAGCAGAATTCCTCCTTTGAAAGTAAACCTGTAATATAACAAAGCTTTTGTAAAAAAGTTGTTTTAACCACTTAATAAAAGGATGAGCGAATCGCAAGGTACTAGCCGCAATTGATAAATATACTACCGTTGCACAAGTCACGTTGCAGATGCTAAGTTGTAAACAGACGATTTAAAAGCGAAATAATTTTAAAATCTCCAGCAAAATTGCTATACTGTAGGACTTAATTTCTCGTTTCCATTGCTATTCTTGCTGTAAACGGCTAAAGATTGTCAGTACAGGCTTTGTAACTCGACAACTTGCATGTTCTTTACTGTGTAGCGGCTATAAAGATATTGTGGGCTCGTAAACATGGCGGAGACAAGGAAATCCATGAATAACCCCAAGAAATCGGCGCGTAATTCGAATTCAACTCAAATCTTGGTCAAATTTTTGTGAGAATCAGCTCCTTTTGTGATTCTAGATTTCATATGTGATGTATAAGTCTACTTTAAGTTTCTAAATATGTTTTATTTTTGCCTCTGAATTGTACGATATATAAGCAAATCGAAGAAATTTATTTTCCCGCTTCGAGCTCCGTTACCACCTGCCATCTTTACTTCTGATTTGAATTCAAAAGGTGTCGATTGTGGGCGGTCCTTACACTTTTATAGCACGGTTTCGTGATGAAACTTTGTATCTAATCTATAAAAGAAAACCGTTTTTATGGTGTTTAAGTTTTTATATACATTATTGTAAGTTACGTGATGATATAACAGCACATTATAGCTATGTATTGTTTTTATTTGTATGTATTTTTGTACCTATCGAAAAAGAAGTATCATGTATAATACACATCCCAAATTTGAAGGTATTTTTTGAGTCAAAAACAAAAGGGTGAAGAGGAAGGGTCCCCTTTACATCTTCCAAACAAAGATGATATTTTATCATAGAAAACTTAATTCTTTATCAAGGAGTTATTATATTTTACAGTTTACAGAAAGGCCATGATACACGGCCAAAATTATTATTTAAACCATGACATCAAAATAAGGATTGTGTATATTCTGTATGAATTTTTGGTTATGCATAATAGCACTTACTCATGAATCGTGTATGGTGACCCTCCCACATCCTTCCGATATCTGTGATACAGCTTCTCAGCTCCCTCCAGAAATCCTAGTGCCCGAGTAGCGTCGTTCCTCTGACTCCACAGGATGCCCAACTGGTTCATGCAATGAAGGGCAAGCGAACTGCACCTATTGTCCAAATTTCCCTGCACACAACTTAAACATCGCACAAAGTGTTCCTCTCCTGAACTGGTCTCCTCTGTCTCCATATAGTTAACGCCAAGCTGATAGTCTAGAGCAGCTATCAAAAGCGAGGCAAACTGATCCCCCTCGCTTTGTAAACCCTCCAAGACTGTTTTCATTTCTTGGAGCAAGTTTCTTGACGCGTACTTTGACTTATAAGGCTCCGACTCAGGATCATTTTTAGATTCCTCTTGAGACAGGCGTCTCGATTCTTTATATTTCTCGTATCCTTCATTTTTAAGCCAGTTTTTGATTTCCTCCACGCGAGAATCCAATGACAGTTCCACCTCACTTGTGTCCGCCATCTTGGATTTGTAAAATGCTACTGCCACGGTATCTCTGTGTTTGATTCCCAGTCTCTCTCGCTAAAGGTAACCCATACTACACGGGGATGCAGAGCCGCCCAGGGTGTGGCACATTCTCTCCATCATACTTGTCAACTCTCCCGCAGTAGGCGGGAGTTTTAAAGATTTAGGACCCCTTCTCCCGTTCTCCCGCGTTGAGCACCAAATCTCCCGCTTTATAGCGATTTTTATCGCTTGCGAAAAATTATCCTATAGAAAATCGTCATTTTGCCTATTTGAAACAATAATTCCCTTGCGTAGCGCAATTTTATAGAGTGGATTTGTTCGTGAGAGCTTTCTATACGGCAAACGTCTGGGTTGCAAATTAGCACACGCTCAGGCTTTTAGTGGCAAAATAATAGCAACAACAACAACAACAAAAAACTTCAGCGCTTACGAAAAAGCCAAATTCTCTATTTTTGAGAAAGCGTTTAGTTTCATTTAAATATTTTATTTTTTGTCGTTTTCTGGTGTGACAGGCGCAGTCATTTATGATTTTTTGTTTAATTATTTTGTTTTGAATTTGCCACCCAGAAAGGTCACGTGATCTCTTAAGGGGTAGAAGTAGAAGTAGATCAAACTGAAGTAGATCAAACTCAAGTAGATCAAACTCAAGTAGATCAAACTCAAGTAGATCAAACTCAAGTAGATCAAACTCAAGTAGATCAAACTCAAGTAGATCAAACTCAAGTAGACCAAACTCAAGTAGATCAAACTCAAGTAGATCAAACTCAAGCAGATCAAACTCAAGCAGATCAAACTCAAGTAGATCAAACTCAAGTAGATCAAACTCAAGTAGATCAAACTCAAGTAGATCAAACTCAAGTAGATCAAACTCAAGTAGATCAAACTGAAGTAGATCAAACTCAAGTAGATCAAACTCAAGTAGATCAAACTCAAGTAGATCAAACTCAAGTAGATCAAACTCAAGCAGATCAAACTCAAGTAGATCAAACTCAAGTAGATCAAACTCAAGTAGATCAAACTCAAGTAGATCAAACTCAAGTAGATCAAACTCAAGTAGATCAAACTCAAGTAGATCAAACTCAAGTAGATCAAACTGAAGTAGATCAAACTGAAGTAGATCAAACTCAAGCAGATCAAACTCAAGCAGATCAAACTCAAGTAGATCAAACTGAAGTAGATCAAACTCAAGTAGATCAAACTCAAGTAGATCAAACTGAAGTAGATCAAACTGAAGTAAATCAAACTCAAGTAGATCATACTCAAGTAGATCAAACTGAAGTAGATCAAACTGAAGTAGATCAAACTGAAGTAGACCAAACTCAAGCAGATCAAACTCAAGTAGATCAAACTCAAGCAGATCAAACTCAAGCAGATCAAACTCAAGTAGATCAAACTCAAGTAGATCAAACTCAAGTAGATCAAACTGAAGTAGATCAAACTCAAGTAGATCAAACTCAAGTAGATCAAACTCAAGTAGATCAAACTCAAGTAGATCAAACTCAAGTAGACCAAACTCAAGTAGATCAAACTTAAGTAGATCAAACTCAAGCAGATCAAACTCAAGCAGATCAAACTCAAGCAGATCAAACTGAAGTAGATCAAACTCAAGCAGATCAAACTCAAGTAGATCAAACTCAAGTAGATCAAACTCATGCGGTTGTGGGAGTATAAGGCAGACCTTGTTCAGAGACAAGAAAAGCAAATCTAAGTGTTTCAAAATGTGTTGGTTTGTTTAAAGAAAGACGCAAGGGAAAAAACAAAGAGTACTTCATAATTTTATTGAATTTTCCTCTTAGAGGCATAAAATACTGCTGTTGTAGTGATAACACATAACAACTATAAAAGTACAGTATAAAATCATAAAACCATTTCGATTTGAACCCAGAAGGGATGTAAAAACTCTTCTGATTTAAAAATAAGTCTATATATTGTATATACTATTTATACCTTTTATGTTCAACTTATCCTATTAAATACAGTGCTGTAGTAGACTTTGAAATATTGGGGGGGGGGCACAGCCACGCCCCTACTGGTTATTCCCATATAATTTTTTAAAAGAATGGGGGGGCACAGCCACGCCCCTACTGGTTATTCCCATATAATTTTTTAAAAGAATGGGGGGGCACAGCCATGCCCCTACTGGTTATTCCCATATAATTTTTTAAAAGAATGGGGAGGGGCACAGCCACGCCCCTACTGGTTATTTCTTTATAATTTTTGAAAATATTGGGGGGGGGCACAGCCACGCCCCTACTGGTTATTTCCTTATAATTTTTTGAAAATATTGGGGGGGGGCACAGCCACGCCCCTACTGGTTATTTCCTTATAATTTTTTGAAAATATTGGGGGGGGGGGCACAGCCACGCCCCTACTGGTTATTCCCATATAATTTTTTAAAAGAATGGGGAGGGGCACAGCCACGCCCCTACTGGTTATTTCCTTATAATTTTTTAAAATATTGGGGGGGGGGGCACAGCCACGCCCCTACTGGTTATTTCCTTATAATTTTTTGAAAATATTGGGGGGGGGGGCACAGCCACGCCCCTACTGGTTATTCCCATATAATTTTTTAAAAGAATGGGGGGGCACAGCCATGCCCCTACTGGTTATTCCCATATAATTTTTTTAAAAGAATGGGGAGGGGCACAGCCACGCCCCTACTGGTTATTTCCTTATAATTTTTTGAAAATATTGGGGGGGGCACAGCCACGCCCCTACTGGTTATTTCCTTATAATTTTTTGAAAATATTGGGGGGGGGGGCACAGCCACGCCCCTACTGGTTATTCCCATATAATTTTTTAAAAGAATGGGGAGGGGCACAGCCACGCCCCTACTGGTTATTTCCTTATAATTTTTTAAAATATTGGGGGGGGGGCACAGCCACGCCCCTACTGGTTATTTCCTTATAATTTTTTGAAAATATTGGGGGGGGGGGCACAGCCACGCCCCTACTGGTTATTCCCATATAATTTTTTAAAAGAATGGGGGGGCACAGCCATGCCCCTACTGGTTATTCCCATATAATTTTTTTAAAAGAATGGGGAGGGGCACAGCCACGCCCCTACTGGTTATTTCCTTATAATTTTTTTAACATAATGGGGGACACGTGGTCCCCACCCTTTGTTACAGCCCCTGAATTAGCAGTCTGACGGAGATGTTTGCTGTCTTTCAGTCTCTATACTCAGTTCCCAGTCTCGTCTTACGGGTGGTTCACTAACTATTTTGTCTTTTTCTTTATTTTCCTCTTGTTGCTCTGTAATTTTCTCTAAGGAAATCAGTGGTTTGGTCAGACCATCTTTCTCAGTGCCATCACATTTTTCTGGACACTCTGACGTAAGAAGTTCAGCCTCAGGCACATTCAGTTTTGCCATAAGTTCCTCTAGCTTTTTCGCTTTTCTTTGTTCATTCTCTTGTATGATGGCATACAAGTGCTCTGTGAGCATCTCCTTCCGTTCTGTTTTTCTATGTAGATCAAGCTTTGATTCAACAAATTCTTTCTCTGCTCTTTCATAGCATTTCCTAGAAAGGCAATTAGATAAACTCTGTTTTTCCAAGGTAAAGATGATAAAGCACTAACATACAATCATTATTTCGTGGCACCATCAACATCATGACATTTCATCAGCATCATTAACACTGCCACCATCATCATATAATTTTGTCTTTACCAACATCACTATCAAGACAGCTCCATAAACAAACTCCATAGAAAATGTTATTTTTTTTAAATGCACATTCCTTGATTTCAAGTTCTGCTATTTTTTTTATATGTTTGTGGCCATTTAAAAGATAATTTCCAATGAATTTTTTATCTTTAACTCATGGATTCGCAAACCCAAAAAGTGGTGTTGATTACTCCCTCCTTCACCCCCTGAAGAGGAGAGGGAAGATAAGAATTCAGTGGCTCCTTTTCTCCCATTAAGTCTCTGCTTCCTTCACTTTATTGTCTTTTCATTTTTACATGCGCAAAAGCTAGAGACATTTTTGTCATTGATTTCCCCTCATGAAAAGCTGGCTGAGAAATTTCTAGTGATTTACTTCACAAATTATATAATGTCACGATGATTGTCTAGAGTGGGTGTATAAACCTTCATCACTATCTGTTGCGGTTACAGTACAGAGTTGTCGCACTGACACCTGTTGCTGTAGTAAACGGTCTTTTATAAAAGACTGCTTACTAAAGTATATATACTTACTGCGCTTGCGCAAAGTCACGTGCAGCTTCTTCTATCTTGTCTCTAAGAATTGCAACATCTGCTGATAGCAGCGTATCCAGGTGACTAAGCTCATTCTGGACCAACTGGAGTGTTTTGGCTTCTGCTTGAGTTTTACGGTATCTGAATTTAGACAAGATAGATGTATAAAGCCAAGTCATTGTTGTAAGGCATTAATGCATGTACTGTAAGCAAAAACAATATATACAAATACAAATGTAATTCTCTATCCCGCAACACATGTTTTTCATATGGACACACATATAGTTGTTTAGCTGTGTAGCAAGGATTTTTTCTAGGGGGGTGGATAGGGTTGGTTGGTGTAGATTTTTGGGGAAATGTGTAAAATCTCATGATTCCTAAATAAGAAAAGACCGCTATATGCTAGCTGAGGCAGGCTGGGGTGAAAATAAACACACTCCCTCCCCTAAGACCTTACATATTTACATACTTCCTTGTTAACACATTTTTATCTACCTTAGTTTTAGTGTTTCCTGCAAGGCAGCTTTCTTTTTCTTGTTCTCATCTTCAATTTCTTTCTGTTTCTGCTGTAGTTTTTCAAGAGATGACAACTCAATTGCTTGAATCCTGTGTAAAAATAAAAATATAATTTCTATATAAACTATATTTTTCTAATATGTTTGTTAAATAAGTTACGAACTATTCCTTAATATATAATATACAATGTGAAATAATTGTTGTCATAGCAATGAAAGCAGTTAAGGAAAAAAATTATATCTATTTTGACTCAGTGTTTAAGAAAATATACGTATTTTTCTTCTAATACCAAATTGAAAATGGACACGATTATTCTTATAAAGGTTGTGCTAAGTTACTTTTTTAATTGTCCCAGACAAGGATGTGCAGTTAGTTCTCCTAAGTTTTTTATTGAAACATCAATATTTTTGCTAAAACGCACTTCGTGTAACGTTAGGTTATATACCTTTCGGGTTCTGTTATCATTCCAGGCTCTGCATCCATTTGTTTTTGTTCTTCCAACTCCACTGATGAAGGTTTTTCCTCTTGAATTTTACTATCTGGCGGAGAAAGTGATCTTTCTGACTCTGGTGCAGGATTTTCTCTCGGGATTTCACGTACACTTTCATCATTTACTTGATCTTTGTCATTTTCAACACTTTCAACAGATTCTTTAATTATCTTTTTCTCACTTTTTCTGATCTTTTCTCTGACTCGAGACTTTTTTGTAACGACCTTTAGAGAAGACTTTTTCAAAGGAAATTCACCATTCTGTTTTCCCATCGATTCAGTTTCTCCATGGTCTATTCTCATCCGTCGTATTTCATCTTCTGTAAAGCCTGCCCAACTAGACATCCTTGAGATTTGCGTATTTTTCAAAGTGATTAAAATCAAGGCAGTTTACAAATCAAAACAAACAAATCATTGAAGAACGGGACGACTCTGCCGCCATCTTCAAACCTTACACTAGAACTCAGGTCACCTCCTCTTGACATGGCGTGACTTGCTATGCTGCCAACCGCCACGTCACCCGTCACGCAAGCCATCATTAGTGAATTTATCTATTTATTTTATTTTTTGCAGGCCGCAATATGTTTATTTGACCTTTTCGCCGGAGTGTTTCAAGAGAAGTTGAGATAGGGTGGGTTCCTGATAAATTTAATCCATTAAGAATTTGTTTTTGAAAAAAAAATCATTTTGTGGTTACCATAAATTACATGCTATTGCAAAGGATTAAAAATTATTTTCTACCCTCTCTTACAATAGCTGTACTCAGTTATGTGATGTACTATATCTATATATAAACTGTTACGTTATTTTTTCTAACTTGTGATTTTCTTGAATATTGAATGTATGTGTTTTCTTTTCGTTACGTGCATCTGATAATCATTCACTCATGTTAATAAGTACAGTGCAAAATACTTTGACTCGAAATGTCTAAGAATATAGTTAGCGAGAATGCAGAATGTTATTAGTAATTCAATATTCAATTAAACAAAAAGGGATCTCACTGTTTTAGAGTAATTTTCCCGGCAGCAACATTTAGTGTTATGGATAGCATAATTATGCAAATAAGACTAGGCTTACTTCCGTCATGATTTTTCATATGTCTTCAAAGCTGTATGAATAATATATGAATCTACCCATTCGTAAACGAAAACATGGCTGCTAGCTCAATTGAGTCGCCGGACATACGAGCGAAATCCGTTCAAAGAGAAGAAATAAGCTGTCCAGTTTGCCTGGAGGTATTCGAAGAACCTCTTGTTTTGCCTTCATGTGGACATAGTGTATGCTTGCAGTGTCTTCAAAATATGACAAAAAGAAATCCACCTTCGCTATTATGTCCAGTCTGTCGAAGTGAATCTGTGCTTGGGGAAAATGGACTAAAGTCTTTAGCGGTGAATATTGGGATTGTTAAAATCCTTGAAGAAACTAAAGGGGAACGACAGAGGGAAGGAATTTTGAAAGCGTTTGAAGCGGCAGTGCAGAAAATGTCAGATGCAGAGAAGATGTTAGTGGGACTCGACACTGTTATTGAGCGACGGAGAAGTCACAGGGATGCACTGAAGTCGCAAATTCACGAGTTGGCGGAGCAAATGATGGCCACGATTATGGTGAAAGAACAAGAGCTTTGTGAACAGGTGGACCGACAAACTACGGACCATGAAAAGAAATACAAAAACCAGAAAGTCATGTACAAGAACTTTGTGGAAAATTCGAGGGTTTTGATTTCAAAAGTCGAAGAGCATTTGAGTAAGCCTGAAGAGGAAAGATCCTACGAGGTCGGAAAAGCGCTATTGCTAGAATCAAGGAAATTCACCAATGCAAATTTGCATAAGAGTCTAACTGCCCATGATGCGGTAATGGCTAAATTCAGCCCTAATAATGCGCTCCTCAGCAGGATTGAAGAAGAAGGACTTGGAAAAATCTATAGCACAAATGCATCGGCTTTCACCAGGTGTTCTTTGGTGAAGGAATGCATCGGAGAGTCTGAAAATTCCGTGCACCCTTGCCCGCCCCTAGGAGCAGAGATAACAATCAGAGCGAGCGACCTCGGGCTTGACTCCTTTTCTCCACTTTGCTTAGCCACCGACGGTAGCAATAGCATCGCAGTGGCTGATCCCGCGAATAGCAACGTGCTTCTGCTAGACAAACACGGCAATCTTAAGAAGAAATTCAAGCCTATAAAGAGTGATAAACAGCCTGTGACATTTTCAGGTGTGGCGTTCACAAAGTCGAATGAACTGATAGCAGTTTGCGGCTCGACTGAAGTTTACTATCTAAACACGCAAGACGGCAGTTTTAAAATGAGCTATAAGACAAGTGATAAGTATGGCATTCGCTACTGTTTTATTACTATAGGTTCAGACGGACGGGTCGTACTCACGTGCGAACCCTCGATACGTCATTACAGACCGTGCATTTTCGTCTATATGGATATCCCCTTTGGAAAACCCGACCTGAAGTTCGGTATTACCGGGGATAACAAGCTGGAGTTCCCCTTCAAGGCCGTCTATCATAATAACGAATACTTTGTCTCAGACATGGAGAAAGGCTGCATCCTCGTGTACGACTGTCGAGGAATGTACAGAAGAAGTTTTGGCAGGAGAGAAAGCGCGAGCGCAAGCGAATTGATGTTACCTACCGGGCTCGCTGTGTGTGCGAAAAATCGCTGTCTTTACGTGTGTGACTGGGGCTCATGTAGTATCCAGGTCTATCGACCCGATGGCGCGTTTGTTGCGATGTTTGCGATTGAGGGAAGACCGACAGATATCGCAATTATGAACAACGGGACAGTAGTGGTGTCATCCAAGGATGATCAGTGGATCAAGTTTTACTCACTACCGCCATTCAACGTTGAGTAGAAGCCAATATAATCTTGATTGACTGTTCCCTATAACTCAAAGCCTACCTTATTACACTTTATTTTCGCGTCGCTTTAATTACGCAAATTTCGCGATTTTTTAAAAAGATTCGCGAAAATGAAATGACGCGACAATAAAAAAAGCCTTTGGGTGAAACACCACGTCTATTTAGTCCTCTAATGCAAATATAGTACCCTAAGGGGTTGGCCTGGACTGTAAAGATTAGATTTTTATGGATACTACATTTATCTCAAGCATGTTTTTATAACAGTTTGTTTCAGTTTTGTTGATTAGAGCACATTTTAATTCCACTTGTTTTGCTTGATTTTATTGTCTCTAAATCGCAAAATCGGGAAAATAAAGTGACCTGGATTTTACGAAAATAGCAAAATCGCGAAATTAAAGTGGCGCAAAATATCGCCATCTCAAAATCGCGAAGCTTTGACGTCGCAAAAATAAAGTGTAATAAGGTAACATGAGCCCCCCGCTCTAAGACGGATTTTGAAGTGACATATTTTTTTTCGTCATTGAAATTTAAACGAAGAAAAGCAAAAATAAGATAAATTCTTAAACGAAACTTAGGCTCTGGTGATAAGCCTTAGTTTAAGGGAAAATATTTTTTGTTTGATTAAAATCTGGTGATTATCTCATAGGTGTGGTAATTTAGGCTCTATTGTATACCAGCCGTTTCTTTGAGACCGCAGTCGCTATCGCAAGCCATGCGTCACTTGGAAATAGAGCCTAGGGATAATTAGGATGCCAGCAAAATCACAGAAAATCAGTAGTTTTATACTCACAAAAATAGGCATTGAGAAATCAAAATAAACATTATTTTAGAAAAAAAAAGAATATTCCTGATGGGTGTAAGGGGTATAGTAAGGTAATGTGAAACATTACTATAGATAGGCGGTGTTCTAGGTTGGCAATCAATGAAATATGAAATATAACTATGGGTAAATGATTTGTTGTTGTGTAATTTCTCTATATATTATTTTATTGTACCATTTGCTACCCCTTTATTTCGAAAAGATAATACACCCTCACATGTTGTTTTATAATAAACACCCGCGTATGAGAAACTAGAAACCAAGAACCTACAGGCTGAAATTTGGCACCTTTCATCACACTTTTTATAAGATTCTGCCTGATCTGAAAAATTATAGGTTTTGTCATTTTGTCATTGATATAAAAACGGGGCGGGTAATGAGGCGGTTGTACTGATAGGTCCCTCTTGTGTGGGGATGTGTTTTGGAGGTTTTAGCTGCGGTATCGTGGAACATTTGTTAGGCAATGCTTTGCTTACGGTCTATGAGCGTAAGGGATTACTATGGATTAACTATAGATGTTTCTTTTATTTAGCGCTGCGCAGTACTTGCGCAAACATTGTAAACTTGTTACGGGGATAATAGCCTGCGTTGCGTGACCCGCTATTATTACTCATCTGTTATGTCATCACAAATCCTATATTTGAATGCGTTACACACTTGAGTACACAGCACAAAGCTCGTGTTCTCTTACGTACACCAGAAATTTAAATTTTTAACGTGGTCAACCGTTGCCGAAATCACAACGTCTACTCTTTCGCACCGGCGATTCACATGAAAAGAGAAAGCTGACATGAAGCCATGGAGAATACCTCGAATAAGAGCAAACGAAGCCCAGAGGAGTTTTTTACGAGGTTTTTCGAAGCCGAAGATTGCGCGCAAATATTACATTCATTTAAACGTTTAGTGAATCTACTAGGGATCAAATCCGAAAACTCGAGAGAATTTTACCAAAGTTTAAAAGGTAAACTCCAAACATGGAAGTGCAAAAGTTTATGGGAACTCTTGGATAACCGTGCAAACCACAAGGACTACGATAGGGGGACAACATGCGAGCATTTACAAGTTCTTGTGATCGGTGCGGGTCCCATAGGGCTTCGGACTGCGATAGAAATGGCTTTGCTCGGAGCACAAGTGGTTGTTGTTGAAAAGAGAACAAGTTTTGCAAGGAATAATGTTCTTCATTTGTGGCCATTTCTCATTGATGATTTTCGGTCTCTTGGAGCGAAGAGATTTTACGGAAAGTTTTGCTCCGGGGCTATCAACCACATAAGTAAGTTCAAACTGTGTTGTGACTTGATATATTGTTTACTACCACTCTGATTCGAGTTTTTATTGTGTATTTTTCTAGTTGTGAGAATTTTATCTCCACTGTAACTTAGCTTAACTTCACACTAGTTGTATTCTACGAGGAAAGTGTTTAGTTAAGTGAATATCAATTATATTTGTCTTTGAAAGTCTTTACGGCGAAAAGAGGAACTGTTGATATTGCTATGCTTGTTCGGGACATGATTTTTAAATAAGATTTCGATATCTTTATTTGTTGATATTCGTAACGATATCCAAGGATTTGAACTCAAATACACTAATTGCCGACTAAGGTTATCTGTTATTTTCAAGACTTCTCATTATCCAAGCCAATAAACCTTCCAATAAACTTTCATCCAACAATCAGAACTTTCATGAGAACGATTGTATCAAATAATATACCAAAGAATGAATACAGCTTGCAAACAAAACAAAACTGATCACGAAATTATTTATAGAAAATGTATAATCGCCGGAATATTCTATTCATTTGTATGAATAAATTAACACCACGCTTGAACGATGTTATCAGCTATGGCATACGACTATCATACAATGTTTTGATTTGTGTGGGACTGTTTAGAGTACTGTTGCCATACTTCCCCTAACCTTCCTCAAGTATTCAGCATATTATAAATTCTAAATCCATTCTGCCACTTACTGATTAAAATATACAAAAGTAACTCTATAACTAAATACATAATCGCAAGTAGCGAAAAATCCGCTTACATTGAATGGGATTTGTATATAAACATATTTGATTTTTGGGCTTCCCTCTTTACAAGTAGGAGGAAGTTGTTTAGATAGCGTCGTGTGTTTCATGTCTGTATTCTGTCGAGAGCTGTCTTCTGTGACGAGTCCTAATTGGCCGTTTCTCTGAACCCATGATATTATTGCTTCAGCTGGTACATTGTAAAACGAAATAAAAACATCTGATTGATAAACCGCTATGAAAATGCTAGTGGGGATAGGGGTCAGACGATGCTGAGGGCGATAGGCGAAGGGGGGGGGGAGGGAGGTTGTATCAAGCCTCAGACATTCCATGTATTTCTCCCATATTATGCCTTTCCGAATGAACTTGGGGGCAGCTGGCCACCCCTCCCCCCTAAAACACGGACTTCTCGTCTCGAACTTTTACACAACGATGTGTTTTGTGAATATAAGCACTGCGAAGGCATAATATCATTAGGCGTAACAGATGAAATCTGTACAGCATAATATTATGTTGTCTAGTAGTAAAAGATGACACTTATATCAAAGTCGATCTCGCTTTTACTTAGCGCTACCTAGTTTACAATCAAGAGTGTAACTTAGTTTTAAGGTAACCCAAACCAGCGTCCCCAGCGGTTATATTACGCCCCCAAAGTGCGTGACAAATGGAACCTTCCGGCCTGGTCCGGCTTAACGTTCACTTCCGAGAAGGCCCCACTGTATATAGCCAGGTTTTTTTTTACGCCTTTGAAAAAAACCACATGATAAAACCCCTGGTCCTATTTCTTGTGAAGCCCGTGCCACTTAGCTATTGCGCCAGCCTCCAAGTTTAGACTACACCAAGGTGTATCGGTGTATCTGTGTCCTCGTACTCACGACTATCAAGAGGCTATCTAGCATCCATAGATTTATAAGGAAAATAACACCCGTATTATCATTTTCTCAGGTATTCGTCGCTTGCAGTCCATTCTTCTCAAGACCGCGCTCATCTTCGGCGTCAAGGTGTTCACCGGCGTCACCTTCAATGAAGTCGTGGAACCAGCCAGTGAGGATGAAGGATGGAAGTGTCACGTGACACCGGAAAATCATCCAATCAATGAGTACGAGATCGATGTTGTGATTGGTGCAGACGGCAAGAAGAATGTTCTGCCGGGATTCGCCCAGATCGAGATGAGAGGTGAGATGATATAGATATAGACTTTTAGATAGACTTATGGACCCCACCCTGCTCATGTAAAGAGATGAGTTGACCCCTTCGTTCGTAATTAAATCCATTGACCTATATTACCAGAGCTAAGGATGCCGATTTGAACTAACTCGATCCATCTTCAGTGAATTACTAATCTGGGCCCCACCCTGCGTTTTTTTCTAGACACGCTTCTGATATCTAAACCTTAGATTTACTTGTGGCCCTCATTATATATCTAAAAATACTATATATTTTTATAAAACTATTCTATTTACAAAGTCATTGAAATGTCACAGCAAATGAGCCAATCGACCGGCACTCCTTTGTCTCTCGCGTACCAAAGTGTTCACCGTTATATTCGAACGTTCTCTCCACATTGGTGATTAATTTTTGGTAGTTGTTAAGTGTTTTTGTATGAATTTCCTGTGTCGAAGCAGGCCTCAAAACAATGAAGGGGCACAATACGGGAAGATTAACCTACTAGTTATTTCCTTATATTTTTCAAAAATAATTGGAGGGGGGCATAAAAATGGTCTTGAAGATCCAATCAAGGTGATAGCAACTACTCTTTAGCCAAGTAATAGCTCAGGTTCGTTAAAAAATTTCAAATCCTACAAGGAAAAAAAGCATAAACACCCCTTCAATAAAACGCTCAAAATACCACACAAGGGCGAGAGATCAGCAAACACAGCTCAAGACACATAGAGATACCTTTATTCTGATCCTCAGGTCCATTGAATTGCCTCAAACACCATGTCCACATCTTGAAAGCTTGTGAGACCACTTGGATGCCATTACGGATTGCAAAGCATCTTGGGAGATCCCAAAGCCCCAAAGTCTTTTCACCCCAAAGCCAAACAAATCAATTCCAGGTCATACAGACCCAGAATAGCAGTGTAATTTAGGAATTAATTTGGTTTCAGAAAGACAGCATGTAGGATAGCTGTGGTGGTTCATTGGAAAATTATTTACTCATCCAGGCAAAGCCAAACAAGAAATAAATCAGCATAAATCAACCTTTGCTTGCAGATATCCATAAGCACAGCACTCAATTATGTCCCAATAGACTTCATGATGTCCTAGGACACTCTCCCAATATACTCATAGCTGTATTTTTTATAAAAAAATACAAGCAACCATCAACTTGTGCTCGTATCAGCACAGCGACAAGGGATTTAAAACGGGACCGCAAAGCACTGTTGGAAAGCTAGCATACCGCTGACTAGAAATAGCGGTGTTTGACGGGCTGTATAAAACTCAAAATAGGGGGGGGGAGGTATCTGTTTTCAGTCAAAAATAGCCAGTATAGGCCAGTCAATAGGTTAATTGAGTTTCACAAAAAATATTTTGTATGATTGTTTCACGTCAAGGCTTTTCGATGGCAACTGTCACCTGTTAACTTTCTTTTGATGTGCAACTATGTTGTTAAGAATATAGCAACTATCGTAACTGAAGGATTGCAGTTGTGATTGAGACAAACGTTAGACTAGGAAGTTTCTTTCATGTTGTGATATATACTGAAGTATTCTTTGCAATGCTGGTTGGCTAGAGAGCCCATCTCTCCCTAAAACTGTCAAGTCGGCCACGTATGTGTCGCACTGCAAATAAACAACTGCTATACTTTATTTCTGAGAAGGGGCTTATCCTGGATTATAATTTAAACATAGAGGATCAATAATAAAACAGTGTTATCGGAGTTTTAAACTGGCGTGGAGTGAGATAATATCGATATTGTCGTTTATATTGATTTAAAGGATGAATAGATTTGATCACAGTGCAAGCCTTTTCTTACTCGTCCCAGGTTCTCTCGCCATCGGGATCACCGTCAACTTCGTCAACCACTATACTGAGCCCGAGGTTAACGTAGAAGAGATCAGCGGCATCGCGTACCAGTTCAACCCCGCGTTTTTCGACAAGCTGTACCAGCAGAAAGGAATCAAGCTCGAGAATATCGTGTATTACAAGGATGAGACGCATTACTTTGTCATGACATCCGCTAAGGCGAGTCTGCTTGAGAGGGGTGTTCTGAAAAAGGTATGACTCAGGTTCCTTGGTTACGTGACATAGTAAAGGTAACGCATTTGTCACGGTAGCTTCTTCTGCTTGAGAGGGGTGTACTGACAAAGGTATGACTCAGGTTTGTTAGGGGTTATCCACAGTAACACGGATTCAAACGTCAGAAAACGGCGAAAAGTACGCCGTTACATCATTTTTATGATATGCGCATGTTCAAAACAGCAAACCCGCCTGCGATATGACGCCATCGTTTCATTTTTATACGGATTCCACCTCCACACTATGGACCATAGTATACGGATTCATTTTTATTCACTTACAACAGCGTTTAAAAAGTATCCAGATTCGCTGGATCCGACCCCCGTGTTAGGGTGGGTGGAAGTCCTAAACGTATTACAAAGTATACGGCAGTAAGGTAGCATAAGTTATGGAGGGGGGGGGGGGGGTGGGTCACAAAATGGTTCTTTCTAAAGAATATTGAGATAGCTTACGACCAATTTTGAGAGGATTTCATACTACTGCGCGGGTCACAAATAAAGCTGGTTATCACCAGATAACGTATCATATAAAGCTGTCATATCAACCTCTTGTTGTGTTTGTCAGGATTACGTCAAAGACTCGGCGCAGCTGCTTGCTGATGGTAACGTGAACCAGGACGAGCTAATGCGATACGTGATCGACACCGTGCACTATGCCACGAGGGGACAGCTGGACACCTTCGAGTTCAAGATCACGGACAGGGGTGAGGGGCATTATGGGTAATAGACAAACGGACTGATGGCTGGGCTTCGAGAGGGGTATAGGCAGTAGGCAGCAAAACAGAAAAAAAAATCAACAGGAAGAAGCACAAAACAGACAAATGAACGGGAAAAGAGACAGACAAACAGACAGACAGACAGACAAACAAATTCGAAGGCAATGCCAGAAACAGACGAATTTATAGAAAGATAGACGGATGGACAGACGATGGACGAGTTTAAAGTAGATAAAATAGATAAACTGACTATAGCAGACGAACTAACTGGCGGGTAGACATACAGGGAGACAAACAGGACGGGCGGGCAGATACACTTGTGGCAAACAAGTATCAGCTAGCCTGTGTTGGACAAATCGGTCTCCCTAATACAAGCTTTCTTTCGGGACATGTTCAACAATAGCTATGAAGGCATTGCTATGGGGCAGATAGCTAAATATTGTCTTTTCTCAGGTCAACCGGATGTTGCAGTGTTCGATTTCACGTCAATCAAGAAGGCCGAAAACAGCGCGCGCATACGAGAGAGGAAGGGAAGCAAGCTGCTGATAGGGCTCGTGGGCGACAGCTTACTCGAGGTATTTTAATTAAAGTACCTGGCAATTGAATACACGGGCTATAAAACAAAGGGATAAGCCAATTCTTCGCTTAGGCTTCGCTTAGTAAAACTTCAAAAAGCAGTTTACGGCATGTACAACGAACAGACAGATTTGTTAGCTAAAAAGGGTTTCATACAAAGGATTTGGGGGTTAGTTTGATCTAGTTTTTATTTACCAATTCCCGAAAATTTGACAGTTTCCAAGCACTTATTTCAACTCAAGGAAACTTAGTAATCGTTGTGTCCATTTTAAGAATCTATTATGACTTTTGAAGGTCTATTATGCAACTAGAGCCCAACTAAACTTTTTTTTTTTTTGCAAAGACGTTTTATGTAGCATTTCTTGACATTTTTTTAAAAAAACTCTCGGTTTCGTAAATTATACATGCACCGTTCTTGTATATTTTTTCCACCTGCTAAATGCAAACTAACCCTTGTCTTGTAGCCGTTTTGGCCGACTGGTTCTGGTTGCGCCCGCGGTGTTCTGAGTGCCCTGGACGCGGCATGGATGGTGCGCTCATTCGCCCAGGACAAACCCCCTCTGCAAATCCTCAGTGAGCGGGAAAACATCTACCGTCTGTTGAGCGGGACTAGTAACGAGAATTTACACAAGAACCATGCAGCCTACTCCATTAACCCCTGCACGCGATACAAGACCGTCCCGCATCGCAAGCTTGATGAGGTAAGCGCGCGTGTTTAGATTTCCCGCCTAAAGCACAGGTAGCCCGCGGATTAACCCCTGCACGCTATACAAGACCGTCCCGCATCGCAAGCTTGATGGGGTAAGCGCGCGTCTTAGATTTCCCGCCTAAAGCACGGGTAGCCCCCGAATTTACCCCTGCGCGCAAAATGTCGTAGATTTACCGCTTAAAAGACAGGCAGCTCGTGGTTCAACTGGTTCAAATAACAACAAACTCTTTGTTCCATCCACAGGTATACCATCTGTACGATACGGATGACCCCGTCAACGCTGACTACAGTCTAGGCAGTCCGCTTAGTTACCTCGGGGGTAAGCAAATAATCCATACTATGCAGAGCGTTTCAAGTTTGTGTTTATTTGTGTTAATTATTTTGTATTTTTCTATTTTATTTTCACTTTTCGCGCTTTTTAGTGGAAGATGTTTCATATAATATTTATAGTATATTATTCAGCTTCAATAATACCGCCTTTAAGAATAGACCCGAGTATCTGCTCACTAATATATTGCGTGATATAAAAAGATTGTTGATGAAAAATTCCATTGGGTATATTTGCGAGAAACTTCAAAATAATTATTTAGAAATTAAGTACTTTATTGACGATTGATTGACTTTGACGATTCTTTGTTTCATAACTTATTTGTTTATTGCTCTATTCGTTTACCTTTTTATTGTTTTTATTTTTTTCGCTTGGAAGTGGTAGAAACTTTTCAAATGCAGGTTTAAAGTAAAAGCTTCTTTTCGTTTCCACGGTACCAGCTTTATGCATATATTGATTCTCCAGGGCAATCGAATGCATCTCTAAGATGAATATTTATTAGATTCTACAAAAAGATCTTCCACAATTGGTTTTCTATTATATTCACTGTAGATTTCAAAATGATGCTTGTCAAACTTGCCACCCTTTGTCTCGTGCTCACCTAAGGACTTAAAAAAGTTATAAAAAAATGAATTGTTTACTTAGTATAATACAGCAACATTCCACACACTCATGTCTGTTCCCTGTCAACTCACAGGATCCAAGAAGCGGACTATCAGCACCGGAGCAAAGCCTACTATGGGGAAGAATAAGAATCGCTTGAAAGTTGGAGCACAACTAAGCGTGGAGAAATACAGTGCCAATCCATCTCCTTGCTCAAGCATAGAAGACGTTTCCTCGCCGAGAATGACGGGAAGAAAGACACCTTTGAATGACTTCACATCCGGCGGGGAAGATGCCTCGGAATATTCAGGAAAACGTTGTAAAAAGAAGGGAAAAAAGGTTAAAAAGGCAGATGCTTCGGTCTCAAGTCCAGAGGAGGTGTCGGGAGGAAAGACGAGCGGTAAAAAGGGAAAGAAATCGGGTAAAAAGTCGAAAGTGTTCCGCGTGATTTCGAGTCCAGTTCCTGACCAAGTTGTGCCAGTGGAGGAAAAACATTCTCGTAAAAGAAGTTTTTTCGGGTTTGGGCGAAGCAGGAAAGCGAAACTAAGTCGCGCGACCAATGTTGAAGCTATAGCTTCTCTCGAAAATGTCGAGGAAAATGTTAAACCAACGCAAGGAGCCCTTGTGGAAGGCTCAAGTAGGAAAGCAAGTATCACAGAGAGGAAAGGTAGTGTTGAAGGCAGGCCTTTCCAGAGGGGAGATCCCAATCGTAGATCAGCTCGGGAAATCATCGCAGAGATGGAAGCGCGCACAGCGAAAAATAGCGAGGTAGCCCAACTACCCAAGGACCGTAAACGCCCTATGCGTAGATCAGTGACAACTGGGAATTTGAAGGGCTCGCTGGAGGCTTTTAATCAGGAGAGGGAAGCAAAAGGGGTCTTGAAGAGAGCGACGAGTGATGTGGACATCAGAACGCCACCACCCAAGCAAGGCAAGCAAGTGAACGTCTGGGACGATATCAAGAGGTAAGTTTAATGGCCTCAGCTTTTTGAAGCAGGCGTAAGCCATCCGTTAAAGTAAGGGAGGGTGAGGGGGCACATACACCCAGGATCTGAAACGACTTGGATGATCTATAAGCCATCAACTGCTATGATAACAACCTCCCAAATTCCCTAGTTATTACTTTAGATACATATTGTTAAGTCGTTCTCAAAACCAAAAACTTTGTCACGCAGGTCAACCAACAAACTTTAAGTCCGATACCCTCGTATATGCCGCTCCCTTCACCTTTGGGCAAAATCTTTGTTACATTGATAACGCATAGACCGCCTTTGTTGCAGGACGGCTATTTCCTTTGGGCAAACCTTTAAGGTTGATAGCACTTTATACCCGTCTTGCTTTTGGGCAAAACCCTTATTAGCTTGATAACACATAACCTCTTTTGTTGCAAGCCTATCTTCTTTGCGCAAAACCCTTATACGCTTGATAACACATACCCTCTTTTGTTGCAAGCCTTTCTACTTTGCGCAAAACCCTTAGACGCTTGATAACACATACCCTCTTTTGTTGCAAGCCTATCTTCTTTGCGCAAAACCCGTATACGCTTGATAACACATACCCTCTTTTGTTGCAAGCCTTTCTTCTTTGCGCAAAACCCTTATACGCTCGATAACACATACCCTCTTTTGTTGCAAGCCTTTCTTCTTTGCGCAAAACCCTTATACGCTTGATAACACATACCCTCTTTTGTTGCAAGCCTATCTTCTTTGCGCAAAACCCGTATACGCTTGATAACACATACCCTCTTTTGTTGCAAGCCTTTCTCCTAAGCGGTCCGAGAGCGCGGTACCAGTGCTCTCTCAGATGAGTCCAGGCAGAAATGACGACGGGACGTCACATAGAGACGTGTCCTCCGGGGTGCGCATGGCAGCGATGCTAGCTATGGCCACGCCGCTGTTAATGGATGATTGCAGGCTCAATGGAGACAGAGGACTGTCGAAAGTGAGAAGTTCTTTTAGTCAAAATAAAATCTGACTATATACATATCAGTATACTTACACAGCCAAGTTGGTTTTGCTTTGCTGGTATTTCTTTTGCTTGGATTTTGTTGCTATCACTATCTATGATGCAGTTGTCCTATCTCTACTTCTGAGGGGCCCTTGTGTTGTGTGATGTTGGTCGTTGCCTTCGTTGCTTTTTAGTTGTTCTTTCGCGTGTATGCCAGGTTTTCTACACGTTGTCGTAGCAGCATTCGATTCTGTTTCTACTGCCGGCTATTGTCGGCAATAGAAATAACTGCCGCAGCAATTGATTTTTCTGTCATTATCATATTCCTTTTATTATGTTTATTTTAGTTTTCTTTGTTTGTTCCCCATTTGTTGTTTTATTTTTATATTGTTTTCTTTTCCCTTTTCATTTTTTTTTCCTCGTTTAGGATTGCTTGATATTATTTGGTTAAAGTCTAGATAATAGTCTCTCAGGATAATTAAATCCAAGCATTTTTCTTAAATTTTGCTTCTCTAATCTTCTTCTGTAATCTCACCTTCTTTAGAGCTGGCGTTAATTGTGTCTTGGCGCTGTAAATGGGCAGTTACAATTGAACAAAATCAAATAACAGGTGCGCATCTTTTCTCTACTTACTAGCTGTCCACCGGTGCTCGCGGACTCGTGCGGAACGCCGTCAACAAGTTCAACAGCCTAAACACGCCAAAGCCAAAAAACAGGGATCCCGTCCATCCTCGCACGCTCGATATGTAGGTGTTACTAAAGCCTCCTTTGTATTGCGTTTGAGATTAATCACTTTATCTGGCAGAGTTCTGAGTGACTTCGAAGGAGATTGTTTTATATGCCTCTTTATCATTTCTTGTGTTGTTGACCAGGCGTGTTACCAAGATTGGCGGAGGGAGGGGAGGGTATGCGCAATTATAGGCATCATAGTATCATATGCATAATAAGTAATTACGCGCCTTCAATAAGAAATGAATCGCTTTTTGGCGGCCAAGGGTGTTTTACGCGCCTGATGATGCGATCTAATGTTTGACATATTTCTAAAACGAAAATGTCTTTTCGGAGTACAGACAAAGTACCCGAATTTTTTTAACAGAACGGTACTTTTTCACAAGAAAATATTGTAGAAACAGTGCCTTACGCCATTAAACAACAACAACAAGCTAGGCGAAAATTCACGATGCATGGAAAGCGTAATCTAAAAAATCATTTTACGTGAACGCGTCTCCAATAATGCTTACTTAACGTTTGCCATGTTTTCGTCGTCTTCTTAAGATGCTCCTATACTTTCTGTCACTAACACAAGATATTTTGCCCTAGGGGAGAATTGGCCATTGATCAGACCGATGACAAAAAGGATAGCAATATGCTTGAAACCCAAAATCCACAGAGTGCTGACCAATACAAAGATTTTAGTGGAAAGGACCAAGTAAAGACTCTTAGGAAACCACCTTCTCCCGTAATTGACTGGGGACCAACTGCGATTGCCCACGTAGAGGGGAAAACCCCGCCGAAATTGTGTGATGTAGCCAATAAGCATCGCGCTAAGATGACAAGACAGGTGTCTCTAGAAATGGTAAGACTAGAATTCTAGCTATAACCTCTTATGGCCTAATAAATCGTCCTTTCGACGGCCTGTAATGCCTTTTTCAAAAAACAACGCTAAACAAAGGAAAAGACAAGGTATTTTTTCCAAGCTTACCCCTAATGAGAACATATTTTTTTTAACTCTCCCTTCCGACTGATTTATTTTTTACTTCTATTTATTATTTTATACTCTTTTCTTCTCTCTCTTTTTTTCCATTTACCATTTTCCTCCTCCCTTTCCTCAAGCTTTAGCAGATTCTGGATTTCTTTAAAATTTGTTCAAATTTCTAAAAGATAAAAAAAGGTGAGGAAGAGGGGGAGGGGTGAAAGAGGGATTTCCATGTAGTAACTTATCATCTAAAATGAAGCTGATTTGAGTAAATTTAGCAGTGTAATCACTTGGAGACGATTATTTTACAGTGATGCAAGTGGATTTATTCAAGTGCTAAGGACCATTGGCAAATGGAAGACTGGCCTCAGCTTTTTTTAATGATTATTTATAAGGATATTCGTGATTTATCCACATTTTAAAGTCCCAATGTATTTTTTTCTGAGTAGAAAGTCACTTTTCCATTTGCCACTTGCATTTGCAATCTTTTTTTTAATGGCATGTCGTGCACGAATCAACTCACAATATTTTTATTGTAGTGTGAAAAGATGCTGGCATTGAGTCGGGGATTTTCCTACCTTGACGAGGAAAGCACAGATAGCCCAGATCCTAAATCCCTCAACCCAAAGATCTACCAAAAGACTTTTATATCGGCTCTGGAGGACAATAAAGAAAACAACTCGAAGGCCACGGAATCCAACAGAGATGAAACGAGCATCGTACAAAAAACGCCGAAGAAAGGTCGGGCAGCTCCGAGCTTCAGTTCACCAGAGATTTATAGGATGGAGAAACTGCTGGAAAGCCTTACCGAAACCCTGGCCAAGGACCGTGCGCGCGCATCCCTCAGGTTCCTGGTTGATGTATTTAGGTAAATGCTGGTAAATACAAAAAGCCCAAATAGTCGTCTTCGTGAACCAGAAGAATGAATACAATACACCAAAAACAAAAATTGGGCAGAGTCGAATTCCAGTTTTTGGGGTATAGGTAAATGCTGGTGTACATGTACATATTTCATGGGAGCTGATTAAAGGCGACAATATTTAAATGCTACTAACTATGAATGATTTTTTTACTATCATTGAGTATACTTTACGAAGTTTTAGCAATGCTGCGATTATCAGCTTCTTGGTTTGATCTACGAAATACAGCCACGTGGACGCTCAACAAAATTTTCCCGACAATTAGCCCCGTTGTTATTTTTTCAAATTATACATTTATTTCATTCGTTATTTATTTTATTCATTTCGATTTACAGACTTATCCACAAAAATCCCAAAGACGATAAGTTTCGTCGTATTTACAAGAGTCGCGTCAAGTTTAAGAAGTTCGTGTGGACTGTAAGGAACGCCAAGCTGTTCATGACCGCGAGTGGATGGGTGGAGGTAGGTGTCGGGATACCTGTGTTTATTTCCCTGCGTTTTTTGGGTCAGTACGCAGCTCTTACAAGCTGAAATTTGATTGGGCAAATGAACAATATCCGCACCTCGACACAAAGAACGAGAAGAATAGAGACAAAAGAACTCCTTTCTTAGAACAAAGATAATAGGAGACAAAGCAGCTGCGTACTTGCTCGCTTTCTAAGGAGTTGTGTAAATTACTGTTTTGATAGTGGCCTCGACAGTGCTGAATAACGTATGCGCATGCGCGTGCTCTAACGAAAACAATCACAATCGTAGTGTTGAATCGTTCGAGTAAAGGTACAAAAGGCTGACTTCAGTCGCTGTTTTGACTAACTGTACAGCATTAAAACCATACTGCTCAAAAGATGACAGATTTGTATGATAATGAGGTAGTCATAAAGAAAATTTTAGCCTTAAGTTTGGTCTAGTTTTCTTAGCATTCGCCAAAATGTGACAGTTCGCTGGTAAAACGCCGCCATTTCAAAACAAAAAGGCTGGTTTAAGGCCTCTGCTTTGCGTGAAATAGTCCAGTCAACTTTTTATGATATAACCCCGCATATAACAGTATAAGGGAATTCGTATATAACGGTTAACTATCGCTAATGCGAGTTCTAGTGTATTTAGGATACTTGGCTAGTTATTTTTTGTCATTAAATTTTTATGGGATATTAAAGTAATGTTTTAATTATCGACGAAGAATGTGGAACAGAGTCGTTGCGCTGACTCTTCTAGCGTTAGCCCTTCGTCGAAGCAAAAGGCGCAAAAGGGCAGACAGCGAGCTAGCGTTTGAAACGCAACCACTCTGTTTCACAGAGGCGTACTGTATAACATACCTTTTCAACCTTGTGTTGATTTATACCTTGTCTACACCACGCCTACGCAGACCATCCTCATCTAATTTTTCTATAGCTTTGCCTGTAGTCTTTCTAGTTATACCATGTGTACGATTCAATATGGTTGGCAATCATCGTCCCCCCTTTAATCAAAAGCAGCACAGCGTTTGATGACATTTATGTACACCATATGCTCATCTGTTTTTTCAGGTTGGGAGCTTTCTCGTTTTTCCCCTGACCAAAAGTACCGAGGAGCCGATTATCATCCTGACCAAATACCTCGAGTAAGTACCATAGCCTGCAAGATACCTCGAGTAAGTACCATAGCCTGCAAGATACCTCGAGTAAGTACCATAGCCTACAAGATACCTCGAGTAAGTACCATAGCCTGCAAGATACCTCGGGTAAGTACATAGCCAGCAAGATACCTCGAGTAAGTACCATAGCCTGCAAGATACCTCCAGTAAGTACCATTGCCTGCAAGATACATCGAGTAAGTACATAGCCCGCAAGATACCTCGAGTAAGTACATATCCTGCAAGATACCTCGAGTAAGTACCATAGCCTGCAAGATACCTCGAGTAAGTACCATAGCCTGCAAGATACCTCCAAAGTACCATAGCCTGCAAGATACCTCGAGTAAGTACCATAGCCTTCAAGATACCTCCAGTAAGTACCATAGCCCGCGAGATACCTCGAGTATGTACCATAGCCTGCAAGATACCTCGAGTAAGTACCATAGCCTGCAAGATACCTCGAGTAAGTACCATAGCCTACAAGATACCTCGAGTAAGTACCATAGCCTGCAAGATACCTCGGGTAAGTACATAGCCTGCAAGATACCTCGAGTAAGTACCATAGTCTGCAAGATACCTCCAGTAAGTACCATTGCCTGCAAGATACATCGAGTAAGTACATAGCCCGCGAGATACCTCGAATAGGTACCATAGCCTGCAAGATACCTCGAGTAAGTGCCATAGCCCGCGAGATACCTCGAGGAGGTACCATAGCCTGCAAGATACCTCGAGTAAGTACCATAGCCTGCAAGATACCTCCAAAGTACCATAGCCTGCAAGATACCTCGAGTAAGTACCATAGCCTTCAAGATACCTCGAGTAAGTACCATAGCCCGCGAGATACCTCGAGTATGTACCATAGCCTGCAAGATACCTCGAGGAGGTACCATAGCCTGCAAGATACCTCGAGTATGTACCATAGCCCGCAAGATACCTCGAGTATGTACCATAGCCTGCAAGATATACCTCGAGTAAGTACCATAGCCCGCGAGATACTTCGAGTAGGTAATTACAATGTCTAAAACATGATCACACGTTTGCGCGTCGTATAGGTTTTACATGATGTTATAAATTGCGTAGATAACTAACACTCGTAGCTCTATTAATGTCTAATTTTTTCCCAAAGGTCTTTGGCTGGCAGTCCTTCTCTTGTCAAACCCCTACCAGACCGAGGTCTGAGATTCAGCAATGCTACTCCAAAAAGCAAGGATCCAACGACCACAAAACGAGCTTTCTCCGTCCCATCAAAGAGCATAAGCAAACTTAACATACCAAAGCAATCGCTGGAGACGTCACAAACTACGGCCAACACACCTAGCGACGGACTGAATCGATTTTTCTCGACGCCGAGATCGTCTAAACTTGATGAGGAAATCACCAACGAAGTCAAATGGGATGTCGAGATGGAAGACCCGCTCAGGGACATTTCGAACTCAAAGCTCGAGAATGGCCGGCTAGGTGCGACATCTTCCGATATGTCGGATGTTAGCTTTCTGAAGAAGTTGCAATGGACCCCGATAAGTAAGGGAGTGACCCCAAAAGGGCCGATATCACCCGACCCTGCCATTATGGAGGAAATCGACGGCTTGTCGAACACCTTGGATGATCTCATTTTGTCACTAAATGATGTAGACACAGCAGAACCCGTCGAAAACGTCGATATCGACCAGGCCGACGCCGATTGCAAGGCACTGTACTCGACTCTCGATTACTTGCTCAACAGTGAAGACGAAGATGAAATCGCTTGCGAAGCGCCCTATACAAAACCACGAAGCACATCTTTGGTAGATAACTTAAGTTGCGATGAGCTGCGCCCAAAAAGTGCGTTTATTAGAGTCTCCAGTCTCAAGTCCTGTAAAGAGATCGAGGACTTACGCTCTAAGATGGGGAATAAGAAATCAGTCGTGCCTGCCATGGACAGAATGCGAGCAAGAGAAGGTGATATTTGTAGACCGAATGTGTTATCAGCTAGACGTCAAGTAAAAGAGAAGGGAGTGCATGACGTCACAAACGACACACGTAGTAACACAAAGGCGTCCACTCAGACAACGCATGAAACAAAACCCAAAGCTGTCAACAGAAACATCCAGAAGATAACTACCCCTGTAAAAAAAGAGAAAAGACAACGACGCGAAATTAAGTCATCTGTTACTACCTCGAAACCCGTACCTGTCTGTGAAAATACAAAAACACCCACTACGAAAATGACTTCATCATTACTTCTGGCGTCATCACACACTTCAGCGTCATCGCCTGTAGAAAAATTGTTAAAGAAGAAAATGAAGTCGTCACCTTCTGCGACGTCATCACCTGGTGCGTTATCACCCGTGGAAAGGCTGGTTGAAAGGATGACGCCAACACTGATGTCATCGTCTACCTCACCTGTTAAAACAAAATCACCTAACGTCACAGTATCGACAAAGCCAGCGTCTTCAAGTGGTCAAAAAGAGAAGGTAGCAGTGGCAGTTAGAAAAAATAGCACATCTAGGAAACTCCCAGCACTGCCTCAAGGATCGAAACTTGGGCCCACTTCGGATAAAGTTGATAAAGAGAGAATGAAATCTGAAATGTTGAACAAGGAAATTTTAAATGCTGCAGGAAAATTGGAAACGGACGTTAAATTAGTAAAGAAAAATAGTGTAACCAGAGACGGGAGTCAAAGCAATCTACCACCTTCTGGACGTGAATCGCAGAGACTAAAAGCACGCTCTAAGAAAGCTGATGATATTGCTGCAAAACTAGAAGGGTTGGAATCGGGCTTTGAATCTTTATGTAATTCACCTCTATCGAAAGCAGAGAGTGAACGATCTGAGTCACAAGCGTCTGGTCGGACATCTGTATCGAGTAGCGTTAATATTCGATCACAGTCGAGAACCTCTGGTCGGGAGTCCGTCTCGAGTGTCGGAGATGGTCGATCAGTTTCAAGAACGTCCAGTCGAGTGTCGAGAATCTCAACAACGAGAGCAAAGGACGACAGTGTAAGTGCAGGATCGAGGACATCGTCGCTCTCGTCGTTATCGAGTGTCACAAGTAGTCACCCGGAATATAAGGGATCTACAAAGTTAAATACATCTAAACCGAAAACCAGTGGGCGAAAGTCGACGAATCAGCCAGGAGCTAAAATCAAGGGAAACTTGTCCAAAACGGAATCGGATGTCGAGAGAAAAACATCGAGTTCATCCGAAGGTTATGTCGGCAGTAATGCTTCAGAGGCGTCGAGACAGACCCAGCAAAAGTCGTCCATGTTACGTCGACAGAACTCGATAAGGAGTCGTGAGCAGAGAGAGGATAAGGAACGTAAGACTGTCGGCAGAAAAGGACTAACCTCTAGTGTGAGCTTCAATACGCGCAGCAAAACAAACGCGAGAAATGTGGGGATGGTTGGGACTGAAATACGGACAGATGAGCCCTCAGCGAGGAAGCTTAAAGACATTGCAGCGGAAGCGAAAAAGAATCAAGTAATGGTTGATAATGTAACGGAAAGAAGAAAACCTAAAAAGGGAAGCGGCACTAGAGGCGATAACCCTCAATCTTTTGAGAATGCAATGACGTCATTGTATGACAGCTTTGATAGGATCACTGTGGTTGATAGATGGAGTGCGATGGGTTCGAGTAGTGATGATCTTCAGTCTGCGCATGACCCTATGGGAATGTTGCCTGATCATAAAGATTACGTTACTACTAATATGGGAACTAACAGCAGATCGAAGGTCGACTCGGGTGTGACGGATTGCGAGAGCGAACACGGTATTGCATCCGAGATGGATAGAAATTTAGCTTGTGACGACGTGTTCGAGGATGCCGCAAATGAAACGCTTGATCAAGTGGGTGGAACACTCGATCATACTGCTGATATTCCTAATGGGACACATGATCAAGATACGCCATTAGGTCGAGACTCACTAAATCGAATGGATGGGACAAAAAAGCAGGGAACACCAAACCATCGCTACAACAATCGAATGCTTGGTCATGATATGAATAGTGTTACCGACGAAGCACAGAATGCAAATACATATGAAATCGATCAGGAAAACGATAGGACTGAGACTATTCCGGTTTCTAATGGAAACGCACGAAATCGTACATATCCCATTCCTTCACTCGAGGAACGAAAAAGTGCCATTCTTGACGCTGCTAAAGAATCAACCAACAAAATATCAAAATCAGTTGATGATCGACGCAGCATTGATCGTATTAAAAGCCGTAGCGTCGAGAATCTAGTGTATGTAAAAGCAAAGAAATTAGAGAAAGGTAAAGCTGCCAACGGATCGATGTTGGATCTGAGGACTGATTCAAAGAAATCCCGTAAATTCCCTTTTTATTTGCGAAAAAGCAAAGCTACGAGCTGTGTTGACTTGAATGCCGCGATACCTGAAGGAGAAGAATGGGAAAGCTCCCATAGCAAGAATACGGCGAACGGAAAAGTTCTTTCAATGGACAAACTTCATGATACAAGTACGAAAGCCTCCGAGTACTATCCGGAGATTATCGGCGAGCTCTCGCCGTCTCCGAGGAAGAGCCCGAAGAAGAAGATAAGTCCATTTAGGAAGATACATTTGAAGCGTAAGAGTAAAGCGGATGAAGCTTAAAGAGTAACTTATCTAATGGCGTCATTTGTACACAGTAGGGGACTTGCGCTGAGAGATCACGTGACCTTTCTGGGTGGCAAATTCAAAACAAAATAATCAAACAAAAAAAACAGAAACGACTGCGCCAGTCACACCAGAGAACGACGAAAAACTTAAATCTTCAAATGAAAACTTATCCTTTTTGAAAAAAAAGGACTCTGTCATTTTTCGTAAGCGCTGAATAAGTTGCTTTTTGTTGCTGATATTTTGATATTTGCCGCCCAAACAGTCACGTGATCCCTGAGCGCAAGTCTCCCATTACGGGACTTTTTTGGTTTAGATGGGTAGAAATAGGTTTAGGACCAGAGACACAATAAACATTCAATAAAAACCCTTTGCTGGTTTGAGCAACTATTTATAACCATTAAAACATGGCCAGGAGAATGAAGAATAAGCTAGGCAAGGTAATAGAAAAAGCTTTTGAAAAAAAAAGCTCTTGCTAGTAGCATTGACATCGAACATAGATCAAGGTTTGATCCTGGAGCTCCATCGTTGAACCAAAATGTGGTTTTCATATGCCGAAAACCACAGATAATTCAAATGTTTAATAAAAGAGAAAGCAGGTAAAATATTAGAGTAAGATGAAACACCGATCAATTTACGCTAAGACAGAAATTAGAGACAAACAATTGCATGTGTTATGTTATTTTATAATAAATGAATGATTTTTAATAGTCAAATTAAAGCGGTTTTATTAATAATATATAGAATCAGGCATTGTCTAAGTCTAATCTAAGTCTTGTCTGAAGATGTTTTATTCATGAAATGTGGATATTTTTGTATTTGATGACGTCAAGTTAAAGATCACATAATCATCTTGTTGCACCCCCCACCCTCTTGACATCTACATGACACATAACAAGTTTAGTTATCATACAATGTTTCTTTCATATTTTTTTACTCTCGTCAGTCTAGTTTGGCTTTTATTGACGTCATCGATGACATTACACATCACGTGACCAACTCGACGCATAACGCCTACCGAGTTTGGTTGTTATGCGATGTTACTGTACGGGGCTGTGATGAAACTATTTTAGAATCGTTCTTGTGAGCAATCCGCTCAAACACCAGCAAGAAATTGATTTTTTTTATGTCAATTTAAGCTTTTTGCCGATGATCGGGACAAAGCAGCTGGTCAAATGGCATCTTTGGAATGTATTTTGCATAGACAGCCCCACACTACCCTAGACCCTTCTTGTTTTTCTCACAGTTTCAGAACTAACATCTAAAATGATAGCTGTTTGTGTGAAACGTAACTTGTAGAAAGCTAAGTACATGCGGACTGTCGACGCTTGCAGTCTGTCGATATGGAAGAGGACGTTCATGGTCTAGGGTAGTGTGGGGCAACTGTCTATGTGGATCACATCATCTTTTTTTATCGTACTCCGATATCACATTCACAGCTCAGAGAAAATAATCATTAAGTGAATATGAGATGAAGATGTTTCAGTTAGAGATTTTCATATAGACTCTACTGATGATTAGATAAGACGCTAAGCATCCCCATTGTTGATTGTGTGGGAAAGATTTAAAGATGAATGAATAGATCTTTTATGAAAAGATGCGGGCCACCAATTTTGTTGTTTGAAAAAGTCTATCTTAAATCTCGCCTTCAGTACTGTGCAAAATATATTGCGCCGGTAAAAAAAATATTTATTAGGATCAACGAGGGTTCTTCGCTTATTGTAGACCGTTGTTCACTTGGCCTGGTGATACGGTACTCAACAGAATCACCGAGGTTTCTCCGCAAAGGGTAGGCTGTTGATCCCTTGAACTGGTGGTAACGTCTTCAGCATAATCAACGCAGGCTCTCCTTTGAAGGCAGCGGTGTTTAAATAGTAAGGAGCATCTTCTTGGGGAGATGCAATGCATGTCCTTGTTACATGGCGACATTTGCTGATGATCTTATAAACCTCTTTTCTGAATTCAGGCATTCGAAGAGCATAAACTAGAAAATTGATGAAAGAATTTGTGTAAAGAAGCATCGACAGATATGAAAATGTGCTTTTGGGAACATTCTTTGCCAAGCTATCAAGCCAACTCGTAACGCAATAAGGAAGATAACATAGCATGGATACGAGGGTGACTAAGGATAGAGTCACCGTAAGTTTAGCGTTGCTTGCATCTTGTCTTGTGTTGCGTGCAGGTGATAAGAACCGGACTTTGATCCATATCGCGAGATAACAGGACAGCACAAACAATGGGCCGGCTATGCCGAAAGAGCTTCCAATTATATCAAGAGTATTCTTTGCATCCTCGGAAAAAAGAGTTTGACTGTAGTTTATGACTGGCAGTATCCAAACCAGAGCAATGGCTATGATGTAAGATTTCTTCCCAAGAAGGCGGTGTTTCAGAGGCGCCAGGATTGCATAAGCTCTTTCAATGGCTATAGAAGTAAACGCCAATAACGATCCACCGGTTGCCATATGATGAAGCGACCAGGAGATCACATTTTTTGAAGCCAGGAACCATAGAATTGTTATCCCAACAAGAAGATCAGCCACGGTGAGGTTGGCAAGAAGATAGGTCGACTTCTTCACGCGAAACGTCTTGCTCAGGAAGACAGCGATAGCAAGTAAATTCACAACAACGATAACGATGGCTATTGATAAGAACACTGCGAATATCAAGTTAGGGAAAGCAGGATTTATCATTTCGTCTTTAACTTTCCACGAATGTCACTAAGCTTGTCATCAGGCATACGAAAGAAGCAACTAATGTTTTGATGAACCTGAGTTCAGTTAATGATAATATTCATTACTTCAGGTGTTTGCCTTTATTTCAATAACACTGACAGCAGTGGGAAGCAAATGAAGCAGAAAAAGATCGTTGGCAAATACTGTCTTATTCGCAAGAAAAAAAAAACAATTATTACAAGTTTCTATCATCATGAACTAAAATATGACGGAGAAAATGCAGCAGCAATTGATTTAGAATAAGAAGACTTCTACTTTATTTTGTCTGCATGCTCTTTTACAAATTACTGACAAACATAGGACAACAAAATTAATGAAAATTAATCAAAATGAAAGAATTTATTAATTTTAATTAGTTAAAAAAAAAGGAAAAGTAAGGATTGATGAAAATAAACATTACTATTTGCAAAAGGAAGAGATTACGGAACCTCATTCGTACTCTAAATATATATTATATTGCGGTGTCAAGTCTAGTCTGACAGCAGGGCTCAGATCACCGGGCTAACAATTGCGACACATCAAATTGAAAACGCTGGATGTTATAGATAAATCGAAAGACTTCCTAATCCGCTTATTTTAACCCCTAATGTGGCTAGAGTATACGGTAGAAACTATAATCAAGACCAATAACCGTGTTAAGGCTTCAGAAATTTTTATCTCTACCTACTAAATATTTTAAGTGCCCGGTTTATTTAATTTCCATCTCCAAAAAGCGTTACCTTCTTATTCTACGTTTGCTATTTTTCAAATGATGATTTTTTAAATATACTTTTTCATAAGGCTGCAAAGTTTATAGAGAAAAATAGTTTTCTTCACACATGTGAAAACAGTAAAAGCATCTTCCTTTGAAAGTATAATTTCTGGAGCATCTAGAGGGTACACATAATGCGGCAGAACACGAAGCCTAGAACCAGGGTCGTTCCTAGGACTTTTTCAACTTTAAGTCCACCACCCAATTCTGCTGTATTTTACTACTGATATTTCGAGGGTCTTTTTTTATTTTGCTTTGTTAAAGATTGTCCAAATATCGAGTTCAGCTTCGGCTTAACTGGATTTAAAAAAAACACCCCCAAAACGCCACAAAGATCAAGTTTATGGTATTTAAACTTGACCTGAGAAATGATTGGAAGATAGTGGGTTTTTTATCAGAACCATTTCGTTACTGCTCGTATGAAAGTGAAGTAAAAACCTTTCATGTCTAAGGGCGCATAGCATAGGCTGAATATATGTTTGCTATTGCTATTGTTATCTTTTTTGTCGTTTTTCTTATTTAATTTAATTTAATTTCTTGTTTATAGTGACATTGAAAAAGGTAGTCGACTAGCTTTCAAGATCGCGACAACTTGGGTGTTGTCCCCTACCCCTACCCCTGATTCCTACCAGATACATACCCGGATTTTTTCTTATCGTTGATGTACTGTACATGTTCAACTATCATAAACTGCACTATCATTACTACATTTTTTCCTGGGCTCGTCTGATTGTCTTTGTCTAGTTTTCAGTCTACCCCATGAGCCATCACGTAGCGTTTTACGTCGGTATATCTCTCATCTCATTTCGCTCGCTTTCTTTTGTCCCATCGCGAGCCTTAGTGGTCTCACTACTTCTGTTTTCAGTTATATCATCACCCTTAGAAGTCTTAGTACTTTCGTCGATGTTTGTACCATCAGCCTTAGCGATTTCAATCTTCTTGCTATCTGTCCCGTCATCCTTTGCAATCTCATTACCCTTCTTGTTATCTGTCCCATAATCCTTACCGATTTCATTGTTCTCGCCTATAGCTGCTCCATCCGCCTTTGTGATGTCCTCATTATCATCAGCCCATACTTTATTTTGACCTTCCTCTTGCTGTAAATTAGAGAGATCTCTTGGTAACGCATTGCTCCCGCCAACTTCTTGTTCACTTTCATTACTGGTGTTCTCAGTTGTAGCCGTTGGCTTATTGGAACTCGCATTTATCTCTTTAGTTTCATCAGAAATAGTCCTTACTTGATCGGCGATGATTTTTTCCGCGTTAACATCCTCTTCGACATTTTTTTGAGCACGCGGTGCGGTCAGCAAGCTTTCACTATCCTGATTTCCGACCATATCCCCTGCGCATGTCTCACTCTCCTCTGTTTCCATGGCGATAGCGCCAGTTTTCACATAGTAAGGATCCTTATCGTTTCTGTTCTGCCTCTGATTTTCATGTGTGTTTTCAGATTTGTCCGGGTTTGTTTTGTCTGTATTGATTTTGTGCAAAGATTCTGGATCATTCCCAGTATTTTCAACACTTTCATTACAGAAACCACTGGCCTTTGTTTCGTTTTTATTTATTTCAACACTTTTTTCAACGTGGGATGAGTCTATCTGGTCAGTCCTGTTTTGATCCGGTTTGACCTGTTTGTCGTCGTTTTCACTCAGCTCCATATCCTTATAAGGAAGAGCGTAGATATCTAGTAAAGTATTTTCTTCTTTTGCTTCTTCGCCTAAAAAAAATAAAGACATAAATATTCATTGCAAATACCATTATATCTGTTCAACAGACCTTTCCGTAAATTACGTCACGCTGCATGAAAGCGAGGGCAAGTAGCAAACAGCCACATCAGTATGGCGGGGTTTCGTCGAGTTTTAGTGTTTGCCGCTTAAAAGAAATTTTTCATAACAATTTGTAGACATGAAGGTTAATTTTGTCGTAATTGATACAGGAAGTGTTTATATGAAGAATTTTGCACTTTTGTTGAAAAGGACTGAGCTACAAGTCAGCAAAACTGAATAATATTCACCTACGTGTTAGTGTGTATTGACGCCAAGTCCCTTTTTCCTTTACCCTTGAATTTGGAGGGTAATCGATCGGCCGTCAGAAAAATAAGTAGGTATCATGTCCAAAATTTGTCAATGTACTATAATTATTTGAGCAGAAAACTAGGGGAAACCCAGCCATATTTACACTGAATGCAAGATTTTGTCCCACTTACCATCGCTTTTATGCCGCGTGACGTAATTTACGGAAAGGTCTATTAAACGTGTCTACATTATAGCATTTTCTCCTATATAAATAAATAAAGTTCACCCTCCCCTCCCCTACAAAAGCCGTCCTTTGTACTTTATCCAATTGCTCTTCGTCTACTGACCTCGGTACTTTCTTTCCTTTTTATACCTTTTTATATAAGAACGTCTAATTTTTAACGTCTCATTTTTTAGGCTTTCTAAAGGATGAAAACGTTCTGATGGATTTATTAACTAATGAATCCCGATCAGAAAAAAGTTAAAAAAAATTCCCCTAGTCACTTCCTACAAGGCATTCTATATTTATATTGCTTATCGAGCAAATTCCAGCACGTGCTCGGAGACCAAGTATTGTTGGTGGGTTTCCTGTGCTACATAAGAAGGACAAGGCACTGGGACCAAAAGCATTCAGCTAGTGATTACAGACTACAGTTTCAAAAAATGCAATTGCTTATAAGATTAACACCGAAAGCTTATCTTTTCAAAAATTGTATGTCTAGACTAGATATACCTTGGGAACAACATACTTTGCAAGAAACTAGCATGCTTTCAAAATGATTTGTTCCGCTCTGGTACATTCCCAATATTGTGCTTTGTCTACACACCATAAACATAAACTTCCTGTTTATGAAAACTTCATCACTTCCTGATGATTAAAGCTTTAGGACAACTTTTAGTATGCTCTTTCCACCTTTTTAACTTCCATTGCGGAAAAATACCGACGCACACAGTTATGAAAATAGAAACAACGTCATACTGAAGTGTTGATGAATGATACATGCAAGGCGTTCGTCACGAATGAAGAGGAACAAAAGACCGTAACGCGCTTTTTTATTGGATGCCCCCTGCAGGATTGAAATATCACACAACCGTGAACAACGCCAGATATATCAGTAACCTGCACCGTGCTACTACTACGACTGCTCGAGATATCCAAGCAGGAAGATTTGATACCGCAATGCAGGAAGATGATATTCCTCCTCTCCCACCACCCAGGGGGTCTTCGCTTTCAAAAGAGCAGAAACGAGCTCAAACAGTCAAAACAATTGGCGTCAGCCAATACGAGGACTCCCAGGCGGAAATAAAGCCAACGATTAAGCCGAGAACGCGGTTTACTAAGGGGGCATTTTCTTCAATTTCAAGAGGAAGAACGAGACTGGAAGCTAAAGGAAACGATTACATGAATTATCGCACCGAACGAGCTGCCCATCCCGGAGCAATTGAGTGCCATGAAAAGGAAAGCATCGCATCTCAAGGACACAAGATACCTCCTTCAGTCAAGGAAAAGCCACATAATTTACCTCCCGCTACTTCTAGAACAGTGAATACAGCAACAGACTCGGCTAGCCCTAGGCCAAGAAAAGTTGAACATGAAAGTAATAGTGGCTTCCTTAGAAGACAAACAACAGTGAAGACGGATAGCAGAGGGTATGTAGACACGCACAGTGTATGTCATAAGTATTTATCTGACCTAAGTCTTTCTGAGAAGAACAAGTTAGAAGACCTAAACTCGACACCACCAACGTTTCATGAGAAGATGAATGAGACAGCGGGGCTCACACTTAATGCAGAAAAAGACGGGGCTGGCGATCTTATCAGGCAAATAACAGTCAAGAAGGACAGAAAAGGGTATGCCCAGAAGGACGAGCTTATCAAAGGGCCAAGACAAGTGAACAGCTGTGGCACGGACCCAGGGAGACATAAACCATTAACAGCAACCGTTTCTTTACCATGTGATTTTAAGGAACAAGGCAGTGACATTTATTTTGAAGTGAAGTCGATACCCGGTACGAATGCGGACCGAGTTAATGATTTAAGTATTCCGCCGCCACCAAACCCAAGTAAAATGGAGGAATGGACAGTCGATGACGTCGCTGACTATTTGGTTTATATTAAGCTTGGGAAATATGCCGAATCTTTTAAACAAAAACAAGTGGATGGAGGTATCTTTTTGGTCTTGGATGAAGACATTCTTAGAGAGGATTTTGGAATAAAGAGCAGATTTGAAATAAGAAAATTGTGCCTCGCTCAGAAGGGATGGACACCAAAGACTGGATGAGGGTTGGCCTGTTTCTTATACAGGGTTACAGTACGGCGCGCGCTACCGTGGCCACATTCAAAATTTCGTGACGTAAGCCAGTAAAAGGATGCGAGACGTGCTATCTGATTACATCTGATTGGCATTGAAAATATAGCATTTATAAAACGCTAATACAGTATAAACCATGTTCTAAGCGCTTCATATTTAAAATATATTAACTGAAGCTTCTAGTAAGCTCACATACGTTCAAAAAGTCAAATTTTGTGCCGTAAAAGAGAAGGATACTATCCATGTCTCGATCGGGAATCGAAACCGTTTCAGCGGAGGTGAAAGGCACCATAAGCTGACAAACTGGGCCACCTGTGTACCTCTAATTAACGTCACTAGCCAACCAGCAAGGCAAACTTGAACAGCAAGAGAGTCCACGTGTTTTACCAAATTGTATTGTAGGTAGCTTTTTCAATTGTTACTACATTTTAAAAACACTCAGGCCTCTACTCGTGACGTAACTTTTTACGCTCAATGAACATGAAATGTACATGTTAGTAGTATGATGTGACATGACGGTAAAACATGACGTGACGCTTTAAATAAGTCCCTTTCACATCGAATAAGGCGGAGAATTTATCTGAGTACTTAGTAACTTATAGCAAACAAAATATAAAGTGCTACTTTTTTTTAAATTGATGCGACTTTCTGTAAAGTGTCATTGAAATTTGAACTTTTCGTCCCTGAGCTGATACACAGGGCAATGATGATCAAGGAAAATTATCTTAAAAAGCCAAAATCTGGTTATGTGCACTTCGGCCTCACGTTACTTGTGTTTTTAAAATCAGTTCGTAATACAAGGAACCTATAGCCACTGAAGAAATTGTGTCTCTCTATCTGGAATTGCGCGTTTTCCAGGTTTTTCCGTCATGTCTCAATGAACATGAAAGGTACATGTTAGTAGTATGATGTATGTATACCTCTCTTAGCGTACGTATACCTCTCTTAGCGTATGTATACCTCTCTTAGCGTATGTATACCTCTCTTGGCGTATGTATGCCTCTCTTAGCGTATGTATACCTCTCTTAGCGTTGCGACCCAATTGAATTTTCACAGGGTTCCCGAGGATGATTGTTCTACTATCTTTGTCGTTGTAAATACGCATATTATATGTGCGCACTTCCAATAAAAGTTGATAAAAACGACATCGAGTATCTAAGCGTCATGGTCTTAGTAAAATTTGGTGAAATCTCAGACTGGCCGTTCTTACAGAAAGACTCAAAAATAGAAAGAGAGTATATCTCAAACTATATAAGAGTCCCCCCTTCTACCTAATCTCATCAGGACTAGGAATACTTTCTGCCCTATTCAGTCTTCCAATATTCCTTTGGAAATCTAAAATTACTACACCTTCCCTCTCCCTCAAGTCCCCAGTCGAACCCAACTCTGCCCCCTTGCCTACCATCCTCGTGTGTCTCCGCCAAGTCCTCCAACATTCTCTGCACATAGGAAGGTCTTCTCTCGTCCATGACGCCCAGACTGTCGCGCTTTTTCTGTAGCGCTTTCTCTACCTCCTGCTCCGCACGCAAGTACGTGTTCTGTTCACGTTCCCGCGCGATCTTCTGGCGACGGTACTTAGCGACCACTCGCTGTTGGGCGTCGATGGTGACTTGCGACGTGGAACGTTCTAGATTAGATAGTAATAATAATTATAGTCACAATCATCATTCTCATAACCATCATCTTCATCATCCTCTTAACAACCACCACCATCATAACCATCATCATATCTTCTTCAAGTTACAGTCGCCATAATTATCATCACCGTTAGTATAATCATCAACATTTTTATTGTATTCATTATCACTATCGCCATTTTTATCATAATCATCCTTATCATCAAAATCACCATCATTATTGTCATAACCACCACCATTATCTTCATTATCACAATTTTGCATTTTGTATATAACAATGTTCACAACAAAGGGGCAGAAACACTGTTTTTACGCCCAAGAAAACACCGCTGTATTTGTAATGACATTCGCTTGTCATAAATACAATAACGCATGTAATAATCATTATCCATCACCATCACCATATTTGTCATATCATACGACTAAAGCTTTTACGCCGCCTGAAGTGGTCCCTCACGAGAAGCAAAACATGAAAATAGCACCCCCAGCAAAACTCTTAAGACTCAAGCGTTTTAGGCTGCGATTTTTACTTCAGCTGACGCACATATAAGGTGACTCAAAATGGTTCACGAAACTTGAAAGGACGGGCCATTATTAGTGTGAGACCCGCTAAGGGATAGCAGAATCTTTGAACCTCTTCTAAGGAATAGCATAATCTTTGAACCTCTTCTTAGGGATAGCAGTATCTTTGAAAATCCTGTTAGGGATAGCAGAATCTTTGAACCCCCTCTAGTGGAAAGCAGAAAATTTATATTAATTCCGCCTGGAAAAGCAGTTGGTAGAGTTCTTTACCCTAAACGATAGGACGATAACACCAGCTTACTTTACTGAAAATTCCCCGAGGGTCCAAGACATTGTGCCTTAAGCAAGCACTATTATACGACTCATGTCTGACCACGGAAAATCTAAAATTACTTTGTAGTCGTGTATATCTAGTAATGAGATCTTAGAGAGAAGACAGGGGAATCTAGTATAAAGAAGTTAATGTGTTAGCTTTAAGTTGTGAGCTAAGTATGCTATCCAGTATACTTAAATATTACTTTAAAATTTGCGCAGAAAAAAAAAGTATTTGGTATCCGTTTGTTTGCAGTTCAAAAGACATTGTAAACTATGGTTAATTCGTTAGCAAATAAACATTCCTACGATTAGCCAAAAGACAACATGTGTAGCTAGGTTACGTTCCTTTTTGTAGCCAGCACTAGCAAAAATATTGACACAAAACAGAGTTCAAGCCTACAGGATAGTACATTACCTACATGTAACCGAAGTTATCATGCTTTCGTCCAAATCAGATGAATGAGTTCAGTTAAGGTCGAATTATACTAGCGTGCACCTTACGTTAGTTTTTCTCGCAATAAAAGAGACTCGATTCTTTTAAATCAGCGTAAAAATTCAAAAGAAGTTTATATAAAACATGTGTGGAAGGAAAACCACATTTTGACGACCTTTTTAACAAAAAAGAAACAACGGCGCATGAAGTTTATTCGTGACCGCAAAATATGATAAGAAATTAAGTAAAGGAACTGAAAAAGGTGATGATTACAGCTAAAGTGAATAGCTAACGACATGGATGAATCTTACGCAAACAAACTCACATCACATCTCAAATGAAATCACGATGCCTAAAATTCAATCACGAAACGCGAATCTTCAAGCTCATTCCTTAATTTTCCTACGCTCATATTGAAACATAACTATATTACATAAATTTCAACCAAATTACGACACCGCTTTAGAATTACAACGACTTTCGGCGTTGACATTTCAGCTTAGTTTTTTTTAACTTTTTTGAACTTCGACACCCAAAACCATGGATAGACTCCTCCAACTAATCCTGATTTAGATTAATTAAATCTGAAAACTCTACCTTGACGCTGCTTTCCATGAGAAGACCCACAGCCCATACTAGCTGTAGCAGAAGTTTTTCTCACCAATTACTAGAACTTTGTCCGCTATTTGCCGTTGTATCCGTCTATTATAGCTTGGTTGGCTCGTTGTTTATTATCTTCTCAGGCATGTGCTCGGTTCTATCTGTAAGCGATGTCAAGGGCCAAGTGTTTACACAGTCTTTCACTTAGTCTAACGTGTCACATATTAAAATAATAATTAGGTGGAATTATAGTACCGGTCTGACGTCGCCCTCTGTTAATGTGGGCACTTGTCAAATTCCTCACCAGTACCAAAGCTGATTGCTATGAAGCCGCCCTGCATAAATGCAACAATAAGTGATAATTAATATGCTTATCAAATAGCTGAATGCTTAATCGGACCTTTTTAAGCTGTCAATGTGTTTTTCATAAAGTAAGCTTAAATTTAACATTTTGTTTTGATCAGATTCTCCCACGACTTTACTCATTAAATAAATTTGTATTATAAGCCTTACGCTCATGAAAATCGCGTTTCCTTTAAATTCCGTTGCATTTTTACGAGCTGCAGAACTCCCAACAACTACTTAAATGTTATCACCATTCATAGCATCAGTATCTTTAAGGATGATCGCTACAGTTGTTCGATAATTGATTGATTTGTATTTATTATTGTAAAACGTACAGGATTTAGGGGAGTTGTTTTGTGTGCAATCAATTTCATGGACTCCCGAAAGTCTGAAATGTCACAAGTTTCTTTTGGAAAATTTTTTAACAACAAAATTTAACGATCAATGTTTTTTTTTTCTATTGATTCCAATCCTCGCCATCATGGAACAAGTGTGAAGGACCGGGTTATTGAAAAAAAAAACGCTGACTTACCAAACCTATTCTCAAGCCCCCTCGGCTCCTTTGACAAACTTGAGTGCAATATAGCTTTGGACGATATATATACCTATTTCAAAATACGTTGTCAGCGCAAATGTCAATTGCCAAATGTCAGTGCTACTATCCAAAATTACAAAGGGACTCCTCATATTTTACTGAAAAGCAGAAAAATGTGAATAACACGTGCGATTAGTTTACTTACTCTTTACTCTCAGGCTAAGTATCATCCATGAGCCGTATTCAATACAAATACAAGCAAATGAAGATAAAACAATCGACTCGATTCATTTGCATGTATTTGAATTGAATACGGCTCATGGATAATAAGACGTTTGAACTTAGCCTAAGGGGTAATTATACTTACAAGCCGCAATTTGTGTTACAACTTATACCATTTGCCATTCGCAATTTGCACCGACAACGTTAATTGAAATAGGTGTTTGAAGTCAGATTGTGCTATTTAACGCAAAATTACACAAATAATCAGTCGAAAATAAGAAAAAAATGCTAGCAGTGCTTTATGAGATAAAATGTAAAAAAAAAAAATGCTCGCGAAGCCAAATAAAGCAAAAAACAAAGTGCTAGTACAATCGCGCCGGTGGATAACTTATTCCGGCTTTGTGCAACCGGCCCCAGCTGATTTGATGCCACAGACTGGCGGGCCACGGCTGATCTAAAATGGCGTAAAAAGTGGAGTTTACAGACGAAGATATACAAAAAGCTGCCCGGGTGCTTCTTCTGCATAGTTTTGGCGCTTGAGTCAAATTCCCCTATGTCCGCATCATTTTGGATCAGCTATACCCCGGCAGTCTGTGGCATTTTGGACGCGCGCGTAACATCGTTAAAACGTTCTAAAACCACGGCACCCCGACCCCCGGAAAATTTACATTTATGTGGTGTTAAATGCTCGTTACTTTCCCGGTTACAGGAGCCTGTGACGCTGTTAAAACGCCCGATAAATGACCCCGGTGTTTTCCGGTGAAGTCCCACTATCGAAAGCCATTCTTCAATTGTTTAGAATATCTTCGCTTACCTTTCGTTGAGCTGCTGCAATCTTCAGTGAACTAAACTTCGGCGTGAAAAAGCGGGTGTACTCCACCGGCTACCCCCAAAATGTAAAATTCAACAGACATCGATAGAAAGCTTTTTTGGTCAATACTATCAGAGATTTATATTTGCAAGTATCTTTCTTGAAAGGTCATATTTGAATATGGCGGGAAAAACCCGGGGAAGCCCATTATGGTATTTAAATAAGCCATTAGACGCAACTTCCGGTTCAGTGTTAAATACCCGCCCCCTCTCCCGACCTGTTGAGGTCTTCTGTTAAATACCCTACCCTACCCTCCGTTGATTACAGGTGTAAAACAGGTGTTAAACCCCCACCTGACCGCGTAACCTCCCCGGTATGCCCTGGGGGTCTGGTCTGTCAATTGACTGGTGCATTATGAAAATATTTCGAGCAGAGCTCTAACAAAATCCACAAAAAATACAGAATAAGGGCGAAAGCAATTGATTTTTCTTTGCGAAATGTCGGTAATCTGAAGTTATTCTTGATTATGGAGGTATGAATCCGAATCCATTCCATTCTGAACACCACTTATCTGCTACGTCGATGCAAATCCAGTTCTTCTGTTGTAAATTTCACGTCGCCAGCCCGATAAATTCTCATGGTTGCCGAAGTTCTCGACTCTGACCTTACAGCTAGAAGGTCTTGACGCCGATGAACAACCTATTCTGCAACCCCATCGTCTCCATCTGCAAGAAAAGTCAGAAACAAAAAAACTAGCTTGAATATCACCGGAAAAACGATGAATATCAATCCAACATCAGATGGTAAACCACTTGATGGAGTAGATGCGTTTACTTACCTTGATAGCGTTAGTTTCGAAATGCAGCCAGCAATGATATCACCGCACGCGGCAGGAAAGCGCAATTACGGCTCTTTCTTGATATCAGAACCTGTGAATTGCATCACAAAAGCTTCTTTGGCAATTGGCGATTTTGTCAATCCTTGACTTTTCTAATCCGAATCCGTGGCGGATTCGGATTAAAGCAAAACTTGATATAAAAAAGATGAGCGGATCGGCAGATTCGATGACCTATCACTTCACCTCCCCTCCCCCGTAAACCCTATATACCTTTGTTGCCATCTGGAAATTCAACGAGTACACCTTGCGAACCAAGGATGCAGACTGGTGCAGAGTGACAAGAAGTCATAATGTTGTATATGAAATCAAATGTTGGCGCATGAGATGAGTACGGCATGTTCTAAGAATGAACCAGCAACGCGTCTTAAATGTAAACGTAAGGTGGACACCGTCGATTCTCGAAGAGGAGCAACAGCCGGTTGCGTGATATCGGCAACGATGGAAGCTTTTTTTGACGCCCTGTTTTTGAAGCCTCAGTTCCAATTTGAGCGGGGCGCGCTAACGAAATCGTATTTAAAACCAAGAGAGAACAATATTTTATTATTTGTTTTGGATGCGTGTGTCATTTGTGTAAAGGAACAACAAACATTCGATCGATTTACTTTATTAAAATATTCATGGTCATGAATGTCAGTCATGTACTGTGACGTCACACAGTCGGTGCTTGTGACCTCTTGAGATAGCTCATGTATCACGTATCATTTGTTAAAAGATAAAACATGTTCAGAAACGGAAAGCGAATTTCAACCCTACCTAGTAAGTACAGTATCCTTTTAGCGATACTGTGTGTATACGAGGCTTTAACCGAACAAGACACTCAGCCCTATGCTCCCGGTAAGTTGGTCATTCTGGGTTGGGGTCCTAAAAAAAACCTAACGTTCCGGTAGTCCGAAATAAATCTTTTTCTTAGCGGAGCTAAAACGCCGCGCGCGGAGCTCCGTCGGTATAGAGACATGATACTTAACTATGCGACTAGACAATGAATTGAAAGGGAATTCAAAAGCAGCGTAAGCGCCATTTTTTTACCATTAACAAACTTCATTGATTGAAACAAATTTCAATCTTCTAAGCAAGTCCTAATGTGAACTTAAGGCATAAAAAGCAGAACTACGAATTGGAAGTGTTGCTTTCAACCCTGAATGGAAAGACGAAGGACGATGAATTTGTTCTTTTCAGTTTTGTCAACAAGAGGAACTTGTTAATGAAATAGCCTAGATAAATTACTATGTACTCGTTTGAATCTAGAATGGTGAATTGTGATTAAAGTAAATAGGAATATTTCAATTTTATATCGATATAAAAAGCGTTTTTTCCAGTCTGTTCACTCGAGTATTTTACTTGCGCGGCCATCTGCTAGTCAGAAGAGGGGCGTATCTGATTTGCCGGCATTCCATAGTACTCACCCTAGTCTAGTAAACGTTGCTGCATTGTCACCAGTTTTCTTCTAGAGGACCGGAGAATGTTACGTAATCGGCCGAAAGTATACTGGTGACAATGCGACTTTAAAGGGGCAGTGTCATGGTAATAGCTCTCCGGCCCGGACAAAATTAATTTCAGTCAAATTCTAATTTTGACTTATGACCCTAGTTTGGTACACGTGGGAGACTTAAATTCAAAGGAAATGACCAAAAACTTCCAACAAACATAGTTTTCAATAAAATATTGCATATTATATTAACAAGGTAATGACAGCTTAAAGTTCAACTGTTTGTAGACAATTAAAAGCCTACAATAAATACTGACTCCAGACAAGCGCTGTACCATGACGCTGCTGCTTTAACAGTATCTTAGAAGAGCGTGATTGTGTCCGCAGCGCCCGCCCCGGAGCCCCTGATGTTAGTGAAGGTTGCCGCTAAGGCAGGTGCGCATGCGGGTGCCACTCTGGGTCAGAAGGAAGCCGCTGAGAAGGGTGCGCTCGCGGGCGCTTATGCAGGAGAGAGAGCAGGGATGAAAGCCGGGGCAGCCGCAGGTATGATACCAGTGGGATGGGGTGGGTGGGTAGACCATTCACTGTTAAATGGTGCTGGCCAATATATTTGATGAAACATTTGATGGCGGATTTTAGCACCGTTACGTTTCTTTTAAAATTTCTAGTCCCAAGAAACAAAAGAATAAATAAAATGCATTAAAAACTGGTATTCGACTCTGCCAAATTTTCGTCTTTAATAAGACTTCTTCAGAGTCTGCCTTGAAGAATAGAGTAGAGTAGAGTAGAGTAGAGTAGAGTAGAGTAGAGTAGAGTAGAGTAGAGTAGAGTAGAGTAGAGTAGAGTAGAGTAGAGTAGAGTAGAGTAGAGTAGAGTAGAGTAGAGTAGAGTAGAGTAGAGTAGAGTAGAGTAGAGTAGAGTAGAGTAGAGTAGAGTAGAGTAGAGTAGAGTAGAGTGGAGTGGAGTGGAGTGGAGTGGAGTAGAGTAGAGTAGAGTAGAGTAGAGTAGAGTAGAGTAGAGTAGAGTAGAGTAGAGTAGAGTAGAGTAGAGTAGAGTAGAGTAGAGTAGAGTAGAGTAGAGTAGAGTAGAGTAGAGTAGAGTAGAGTAGAGTAGAGTAGAGTAGAGTAGAGTAGAGTAGAGTAGAGTAGAGTAGAGTAGAGTAGAGTAGAGTAGAGTAGAGTAGAGTAGAGTAGAGTAGAGTAGAGTAGAGTAGAGTAGAGTAGAGTTAATACAAATATGCTGAAATATATAAACATTTAACACTATGATCTAAAAGATAAAAATATTATATACTATATTGTAGATAAAGATAAATCACAAGCATCTTTTTGTGTTGTCAAAACAAGGTTCTCGATACAATTTAACTAATATTTCGCCTATATTTCGGCTGTGTACCTGCCTTCCTCAGGGTGACTGAGGCAAGCAACTGTAGTTACACGTGATAAAGATAAGTGCGCGTTCTAACAATAACAAATACAAAATAACGCCGTTATTTCCGGGAAATGTAATGTGCGCGCATAAAAAGACCCTGTCTAGAAACATGTCTAGATTAACTGCGCCCGCGCCCGGTACGACGGGTTTGGTTATAAAAAAAAGTCGTTCTCATTAAGGGTTTACTGACATTAGTGTTGCTCAGTTACGACGTTGCTACGCTAGTGGCGTTGAGCGCGCGCATATACATAACACGGAATTCGTCATTCAAAAGCTTCCCTGAAGTAAAAGAAACAAAAAGAAAATAAGCGTTTCAAGTTCCCCAAAATTGACTTTAAATTGATCTCAGCCTTTTCGGGTTATGGTATTTCCCATATTTTGTAAAAACGAAGATTCAGCAAAGATTAAGTCAAGTTTACGTTTTTGAAGCTAAAGCTTTCACTACCTGCGCGCGCTGCAAAAAACTGTTGCAAACGCTCGCGCACGCACTGAAAATCTTATTTCAAAGTAGATAGATAGATAGATAGATAGATAGATAGATAGATAGATAGATAGATAGATAGATAGATAGATAGATAGATAGATAGATAGATAGATAGATAGATAGATAGATAGATAGATAGATAGATAGATAGATAGATAGATAGATAGATAGATAGATAGATAGATAGATAGATAGATAGATAGATAGATAGATAGATAGATAGATAGATAGATAGATAGATAGATAGATAGATAGATAGATAGATAGATAGATAGATAGATAGATAGATAGATAGATAGATAGATAGATAGATAGATAGATAGATAGATAGATAGATAGATAGATAGATAGATAGATAGATAGATAGATAGATAGATAGATAGATAGATAGATAGATAGATAGATAGATAGATAGATAGATAGATAGATAGATAGATAGATAGATAGATAGATAGATAGATAGATAGATAGATAGATAGATAGATAGATAGATAGATAGATAGATAGATAGATAGATGCTTGGGATCCACGTCACGGAGGATGCGTGGTACAATCCTCACCGCAGTGAACCCTTCCATCACTTTTGCAAGTTTAAAAGTAGCGCGCGCTGTATCAGAATTTTAAAATACTTTTTTAATTTCCAACATGACATGACGGATATCGTTCCTTTGAAGTGTTAATACCACGAAACACTATTGAAATTTGTTTTTAAACTTTATTTCAATATCATCATGTGAGATATCATTGTGTCTGAGCAGGCCGAATGTGCACGCTCATAGTCGGATATCCAAGCATTTTCCAAAATACAAGACTGCGATAACCTACAACAACTAAATTTGGCATGGTGAATAACCATAGGAGAAAAAGATGATCTGCACAGTCTGTTGCCATGGAAGCAGCAAATGTGCATATATTTACATACTTATTAGCTAAAAACTTTAAACGAAAATGGGGAAAACTTATAAAGTGTAATTTGGTGTTCTAAGCTTATATACTTATGCATAGTCAAAAGCCCAATAATAAATAGACTTTGCATCTGGTCCATCGATCCCGTAACCATGAAAACGGTTAGCGTGGAACATAAAATTCTATATTTTGCTAAACTTAATAGCTGGACCAAGTGCAAAGGCTATTTCATATCTGTGTAATATCAATTTACAAATACATGCCTTAAGATTTCCAAATTGTTTTGCCTAAATGTTCCCAATTTTTACTTGAATGATTCTAGCTAATTAAAATTCAAATTTATGCAATTAAACGCGTTCCCACGGCAACAACTGTTTCAACTGTTGTACCACGATCTACGACTACGCAAAGCTTTATTGCCATATCATGTATACTTCAAGAGATATTCAAGAAAATAATTGTGTTCCGCGTATAAGCCCATAGTCAAGCCTTAATTAGCATGAGGCCTCTCAGCCACTGATCTTTTCTTGTGGGTAACTATTCTTCTTTTATGGTTATTAATGCATACCCGGAACTTATTTGTCGTACATATTGTAAACAACATTATCACTGTTACAGTCCAGGTCATGGTCGTTATCAACATATATATGCATATGTTTAAGTATAAAGAATTATAAAAAACATATCAACCGTATAGTAAAAAGATCGTATCGCTATTTCAGTCCTTACTGCAAGCAAATGAAGCTTATTGCTTTGGCAGGTAGTGCGCGTGCAGATATTTCTATTATAACAAAAATAATTATTGAAATACTGAGGGCAGTGCCCCTTCAAACATTTCTTAACTATATTTAAAATATGCGCATCACGCCTGTCCATCAATGTGGGCCATTTCAGGATGTCCATAGCATTGTCACTACAATGCGAGCAGCGCGCCTTTGTAGAGCCTCAACAGAGGTGCTGTTGACCTGTCCGCAACACCCCCACACAGAGTCACAGTAGTCAATAATGAAAGAAGTCTTATTAAAGACAAAAATTTGAGTCGAATACCAGTTTTTGGTAACCCGAGAAATAATATCTTGGCAGAGGAAACGAAAAACGAATAAGAATAAGATTTTGTTTTGAGGAATAGAATGTTTTTGTTTTAATTATGAAGGGGTTGACATATTCTAAACAAAAGCAAAACAGTGTCCTTCAACTCATTGTTTTCAAGGAGCAATAGCAGCAAGAAAAGCCGCAACTAGAATCGTTATGAAGACGATACAAGAAGCACTGCGCAATATGACTTTGAATCGCCACATCTTCAATATCTACACTGAAAACAGCTCCATAGCAAACGCAACCTCGACACCAAATGCAGGAGGAGGGAAGGCTAAAGTGGGTGGTACGACTGGGGGAGGGGCTACAGCTGGCGGGAATGTGACGACAGGCGGAGGGACTACGGCAGCCCCATTCGTAGAAAAACCAAAAATAATAGTTAACAATAAACAAAAAGGGGGAGGGAAAACACCAGCAGTACACCAGTCGTACAAGCCTGTGAACAAGACGAAAAAAGGAGAGCACGCGCAGAACCTCACACGAAAATACGTCAGGAATAGCGCCGCTACTAAAGGTGAGCAGACAAACATCGAGCTAGCTAACTTAAAGGAACAATGCGTTAGTTATCCATGGGCCACGGTTTATTCAATAATCCTCCATTACATTCGAGAAAGAAGCTTACTTGTCCTTGCTTCGTTTCGTTGCTTCTAATTTTAATCTTAACCTCACATAAAGTTCACGTATAGTTGTAGCATTAAGGGGCAATGCCTCAGTTTCCCATTGCCCACCGTATAGTTATCGCCATTGTATAAGTAAGACAACGAATCGGTTTTCATCTATCACAACATTTGTTAGACGAGGCGGCAATGGCGCCCGAACCGTAAACTTAACTTAACTAGTGGGTTGGTACTTCATGTAGCCAAAAATATTGTTTGTCCTAGATACTGACCCTAACCGCAACCCCAACCCTAACCCCAGCTCTAACCGCAACCGCAACCGCAACCGCAACCGCATCCCCAACCCTAACCCCAACCCTAACCCTAACCCTAACCCCAACTCTAACCCCAACCCCAACCCTAACACTGACGGCAAGGCCAACCCTAACCCTAACCCTAACCCTAACCCTAACCCTAACTCTAACCCTAACCCCAACCCTAACCCCAACTCTAACCCCAACCCCAACCCTAACACTGACGGCAAGGCCAACCCTAACCCTAACCCTAACCCTAACCCTAACCCTAACTCTAACCCTAACCCTAACCCCTAACCCTAACCCTAACCCTAACCCTAACCCCTAACCCTAACCCTAACCCTAACCCTAACCCCAACCCTAACCCTAACCCCAACCCTAACCCTAACCCTAACCCCAACCCCAACCCCAACCCCAACCCCAACCCTAACCCCAGCTCTAACCGCAACCGCAACCGCAACCGCAACCGCATCCCCAACCCTAACCCCAACCCTAACCCTAACCCTAACCCCAACTCTAACCCCAACCCCAACCCTAACACTGACGGCAAGGCCAACCCTAACCCTAACCCTAACCCTAACCCTAACCCTAACTCTAACCCTAACCCCAACCCTAACCCCAACTCTAACCCCAACCCCAACCCTAACACTGACGGCAAGGCCAACCCTAACCCTAACCCTAACCCTAACCCTAACCCTAACTCTAACCCTAACCCTAACCCTAACCCCTAACCCTAACCCTAACCCTAACCCTAACCCCTAACCCTAACCCTAACCCTAACCCTAACCCTAACCCCAACCCTAACCCTAACCCCAACCCCAACCCTAACCCTAACCCTAACCCCAACCCCAACCCCAACCCCAACCCTAACCCTAACCCTAACCCTAACCCTAACCCTAACCCTAACCCTAACCCTAACCCTAACCCTAACCCTAACCCTAACCCTAACCCTAACCCTAACCCTAACCCTAACCCTAACCCCAACCCTAACCCTAACCCCAACCCTAACCCTAACCCTAACCCCAACCCCAACCCCAACCCCAACCCTAACCCTAACCCTAACCCTAACCCCTAACCCTAACCCTAACCCTAACCCTAACCCTAACCCCAACCCTAACCCTAACCCCAACCCTAACCCTAACCCTAACCCCAACCCCAACCCCAACCCCAACCCTAACCCTAACCCTAACCCTAACCCTAACCCTAACCCTAACCCCAACCCTAACCGCAATCGCAACCCCAACCCCAACCGCAACCGCAACCCTAACCCCAACCCTAACAATAACCGCAGTCGCAACCCCAACCCTAACCGCAACCGCAACCCCGACCCCACCCCTGATCCTAACCAAATTGATAGCTACATGAAATACCAACTGGCAAGCGTTGGATAACCCCTGATCACAATGATGATACACTACAAAGGATGCCCAATGCCTTTATAAACCTAACCTGGCCATATTACACTATGGTGCACAAATATTAAAACGACAATATCACACTGATGACTAATGATCTAATATGTTGCATTTTTTCTTCTAAGTGGTCTGTTTAAGGATGGAATTTATCAACGATGCCGGTATACCTTTCACACTCCTCTCAAACCTAAAACCACAAGGTTACTACGTCTACGGCAAAGTTTTTGAGCTGAAATTCCTAATGCCTAAAGCCACCGGTACTGCACCTAAAGGGACTTTGGACAATGGAGATGTGGTAAAAGAAGCATTTGAAAAGAAGACAAATATGGGTAGAGATGCAAGAGTTCACGGGAATAAGAGGACGATACGTAATGTTATCCCCTGTAACCACCGGTACAAAAATGCAGGAAGGAAGATCCATTCGTCCAATACAAACATTCGAAAACGGATAAAAGACGGAGATGCTTCCAAGAGCAATGTGCCCCAGAGAACGACATCACATGATCAAGTCCGTAAGGTTTCCGGTCAAAGAAGACATTCAACTTATACATCACAAGTAAAAAAGCACGAGCAAAAGCCTGTCAAGAAAACAAATGTGGAACAAGTTTTGAGGGCCATTGCCAAGCCGGCTTCAAACACACAGCAGAAGAACGTTGTAACTGAGACATTTCCACAGCTCAGAGATATTATAGGGAATACAATGATCAAGATAACTTTTAACGCCATCGACCCGTCAAATGTGTATAACCTTTTACTGAATGGTAGGAAAGCTGTTTCGGTAGTCATCGCTGAGAGATGTATTTTTGCCATGCAAGTCGTTGTGATCGTGTCTAAGAACCCGAAAACGAGTAAGTCATTATTAACGAGTATAACTGTTGTCCCGAAAATGAGGTCATTGAAAAGTATTACTATGGCCCGAAAACGAGTTAGACATTAACGAATACTATTACCTAGCACAAATGTGAAGGAATATAGAACGCGTAGTCTCAAGCAAAAGAAAGTAGATCCAAAGACCCAAGATCTTTAAATGCGCTCGTAAATTTTTTACTAAAGCAAAAAGTAATTTTAGTTTCATTAAAAGCTTTGAAGTATCATTGCGTCTGAGGGACATACGCTAATCACGTCGATCATCAAGACAAACGACTCGGGCTGTATTTTTCGAGTACTTTCTGTGCCAATTATGATCTTTGTGTCTTTGCAGCAACAGCACCGCCGACAACACCGACAACACCAAAACCAGCTACACCAGCACCACCACCGCTACCTCCGCTAGCACCCGAGCCACCACCGCCACCACCACCACCACTTCCACCACCACCACCACCGATACAGACCACTCGACCTACGGCACCTACCACACCCACCACACCGGCCTCCACTACACGCCCTACCCCACCCCCTCCTACCTCGGCCTTGCCTCCGCCTATAGCTGCTACACCAGTCTCGTCGCCACCAACGTCCCCTCTACTGCCATCGCCCCCACCTGTGCAGACTACGACGTCTTTATCTCTCCCTTCGGCAGGTATGTGAGCTGATCAATTCTACTAATTTAAACTATGAGCACGGGGAGAGTATGGGCAAACGGTAGGGGCAATCATTTGTATTACGTTAGTGGCAGGGCGTTTTCGTTAACCGGTTAACTCCTGATTACATTTGAACAAATTTGTGAGAAAAACAGATTGAAAACAGAAACCTCCTCCATATTCCATTTCCAACACTACTGGTAAAGTTTAGCTACCGCTGACCCAAGACGGCATGTTTCCAACAATGCACTGCGGCGATGTCTCTTCAGTCTAGCGACGGCACTGTTACGGCCTGTTGCTGACAACAGTTTTTCTTACGATTTGCTTCAAAATTACAGCTTTTTCATATCTGAAGGGTGCCTTAGGACATCATCATTGGGGCAAATTAATGCTGTGCTTAAGGATGTTTGCACGCTGAGGTAGATTAAATGGGATAATTCCTTGTCCGGGCTTCACAGAGTAAGAAAGGAATTCTAGTGAATGGTATCTTACTCACCAATGTGGAACATTGCCACCCAACCTTATTCAAAAATTGTTTTCTGGCTTATTCTGGGTTCCTTGGACCTGGTAATGTTTTTCTTGGCTTTAGGACAAAGAGTGTTTAAAAAAACTGAGAATGTGGGAGGAGTTTACCCGCCTCTGTGTAAAAAACATACATGATTCGGTGCAGGTATGTTAAGGGGCCTAAAATGTCAGCTCAATTGTTATAGAGATGTTAACTTTAATAATTGTGGCTGATGGCTGTAAAATGGGACCTGATGGAGCCCAATAAAGGTACCCACTTGTAAATTAATCTGTGTTTGCTTGTGTTTATTGCGCCGGAATATTGTGGGTTTTTTGGTGAGAAATTGAGTTTAAGCATTTGTTCACGAGTTGGTCAGAAAACAAGGTTGATATTTTGACAACACTCAATTATATTACATTGCTTGGATTTGCTTTTGAAAGACGTCTATGCCCAATAGTAATGGATGGGTTAATCGGGCTATTTCTAGACTCGCGCACACGAGCCAAACAACTACGTTGACGCTGGTCACGCGCGTAAGTAACGTGAGGCTGCACGTGAAAATTACAGTTAAGGAATAGTTTTTTATCCATCATCCAGCGTGCGTAGCATGCAAAGGCAAAGGGCTGGGGAAGATTAGGGACAGACCCCTGCATGCCAGGAGAGAATGGAGCGCATGCCTCGTTTTCCGTCTCCCTTTTTTTCCAACCCTTTAGGCTTCCTACCCAGGGATCCATCATCCGTCGATTTTGGTTTGTTTCTCAAAGGAATTACAAGCTTTATCTATAGTCGTAGGCAGAGTTGGATTTATAAATACACATTGAAAGAGAGAGCAACGAAAGTCAAAGTACATTGCTTTTTGTTTGAGACGGCGCGTGCAGTTGAGCTCAGCCAAAGATTCGACACATGGGTCGCATCTGATTGGCTAATTCGTGCGTCTTAAAATAGCCTGATTCACGAAAACGCCGTGAAACGAATTTAATACAAGAATGTGGGGAATTGATTGTCCACACCTATGACCCCCTGGTGTCGTTAAATGATAATGCTGTTACTCTTTCTTTTTAAAAGAGTTAGAACCTCATATAAAAATTTTCTTTCTTTTTTATTTCAGTTATCATCATACCAGCTGGTAAGGCGACATAAACACAACATAAACAATATGTATAAATAAAACAACAACAACAACAACAACAACAACAACAGCCACACGACACCGACGCAAACAATTGCATAAACAAAAACACAAATAAAAAACAACACGAATATAAACATCAAAAATCACGAACAAAACGTTCCTACGCGAACGCGAAACGCAATCAAATATTTCAGTAAGAAATAACCCTTTTTTCATTTCTATTCCAGGCTGTATGCCAACACACGAGGGAAATTCAAATGGCGCGTGTTGCTCTTTTCCATTCACATACAAGGGAGTTGAACAGAACAGGTGCATCCGCACCGAGAGAAACTTCAGATGGTGCGCTACTACCAACAACTATGACAACGACAAAGACTGGGGCTTCTGTCCACGTAAGCATAAGCACTGCGGAGCTCAAAAGGAATAGAAATATTATGTAGCTATGCGACTCGGTTTTTCTGGTACCTCATGCAGGTTCCCTGTGTTTCCATCGACCCATCTATACGTGTATGTCGCTCCAGGCTCCTACTAGGTGTCATCGCGTGGCCGCCCTGATGAAGGACTGCAAGTAAAGTCCGAAACGTTTGAATCTTCCGACTACTGTTTTACTTTTATACATATTCTCTAGACATCCAATCGGATCCAGAGACGTCGCTGTTAAAAGTTTTCTTCACTTTTCCGTCCAATCGACATGATGACGGATCTGTTTCACCAAAGAGGGTCTGCAGAATTACTTCATTCGCAAGGTTATAGTATCTTAGGACTGGCTTTTTGATAGTACTTCTTCCTTCGGCTGTTCCAAAGCGCTCTATTGGTGTGCGTCCCAGGTCCATTACACCTCAGGCAGTGTCAACTCACGGAGTGGCTTTGTTATCTCTGACAGATGAGCAAGAAACTTGCTAAGGTACTGTGCCAGACCTAGTAATCTCTGTACGCCTGTCTTGTTCGTAGGGTGGACTTTAGACATTTTCCTGTTTCCACGTAGCAAATGTAGTATATGTCGATGTCCAGCTTTAAACCTTACTCTCTAAGGAACCGTCGTCTTCCCGTATCCAAAGACTTTAATACACCTTTAAAAGGGTGTATTGAATGTGATCAGACACGACGATTTGGTCATTGAGTGCCACGTGCCAAAAGCACGTTCACCTTTGTCAAGGGCTTGTCCCACGAAGCCCCGTTGGTAGGAGGTTTTGCTATCTTTGTATTGCCTTATTTATGTCTTCCGGTTCGAAGTAAAGTCTTAATTTCCCGTTCGACTGCAGCCACCATGGAGCTCCTCTAAGGTGTTGGTGTTGTGACTCGGGCCAGGATGCCTTGACCGGTAAGCTTGTCGAGCTCCTTTTTTTAGCTTTTCTCTTAGGGTCTCAGGAAAACTTCGCGGTAGGGGTTGTACTGGATCAAAAGTCGAGTCGAATTAAAATTCTACTGAATTTGCCGACTCCCTCGGAGAACACTTCTGGAAACTGCTTGAGTATGCTTTTTCTGGTGACCCGCACAATCGGTTTAACGTCTTGAGAGGAAACCACTCCTGCTGTATTTGGGTTGTCTGGCTTGATTGTGTCTTTTTCCATATATTCATCGATGCCCATGGTCGGAAACGTCCAGGATTGACAGAATGTTAATTCTTCCACCAACATGCACCCTTCCGACTCTTCTTCTTCTTAGACTACGCTTACAGGAGGTTTCGGCTTTGATCCTCGTTGCCTAGTGCCGCAACAACGGCTACAGAATGGTTGAGTTTGCCGCAAGAATTGCAGATCTGGCCGCGAGCTTAGCAGCTTTAAGCCCCGTACGACCGCAATGACTGCATACTTCGTGTGGCGTCTTAAAGACATCTTTCCTCTCAACAATCTCGTTTTTATTGAAGCGTTGTCGGTTCTTCACCTCTACCGCGCTTATTGCCACACTATTAAGTCCGACCTCTCTCAACTACGCCGCCGTGTTTTTTAACGCGCGGCGGATTTAGTCAATTTTATCGAGGAAGATTCGCACTGGTAACACGAGTTTCCTTAATGCCGTTCTGTATGTGTATTCTATTCGTTAAAATATCTCCGTTCACATACGCGCCAAAACCCGGCTCGATTTTCTTGTCTTCGCCCTGAGCCCAGCTCAATGTGAGCAGCCACTTGAATCGCCTCTGAGATATCGCTCAGTTCTGGGGTCAGTGAATAGTTTCTCCTTGCCAGCGGAGGTGTTTGGGAGTCCATCGTTTTTTTTGCAGTATAAAATAACCAAAGCAACTAAACAACCAGAAAAAAACTGGCGTCGTAATATGGCAGCGATTTGTTTTGTTGGTTGATTATAAAGTGGTTTAACTGTCTTACATGTTTCTGTTTGTATTAGATTGTAACGTGGCGCATGGAGGTACTGCTGGCGGTGACTGCTGCCACTTTCCATTCATCTACATAAGTGAAGTTCACCATAAGTGCATCAGAGACAGCAAAGGAAAACCTTGGTGCGCGACGACGTACAGCTTCGATCTAGACCAGAAGTGGGGATATTGCGGAGGTAATCAATTTTAGATCACCAGGGACACTTTGAATTTTAAAAAAGATTAAAACTGACATTGAAGGATTGTGGAGGTTTAGTCAGGAAAGGAAAGGGAAAGAAAGCTGGGCCGACTTTATCCAGAATTGCAGCCATTACTCTGGATTTACATTATACGAGTCTTATTCGGACTGCTTTATAAGGCGCCCTGTGCTGCCGCGCAGGTTACATGGACGAGAGAGTGTTAGCATGTTAATGCCCCTTTTGGCCATGCGGCCAAATACAGACACTGAAGATGGACTCTGCCTTCTTCAGTAGTTGCTTTTTACGTCCCACAATAACAGGTTGGTTAGCTAGGTTTTTGCGAGACGGGACCGCCATTTAACGTAGTCATCCGAGCCACGAGGGATACACAGTCCCCAATACAGCGAGCAAGGTTGACCTGACCCGGGTTCGTACCCTGGTACTCTTACTTGATAAGCGAAGCCCGTCGTATCGCACTACATCGTCCTGATGGAATCGTCCTATTGAGACGACGAGAACAGCTAGAAAAACGAGACAACAAAAGCTCCGTTCGCGCTTGGAGTTCAATCACGATCTAGTAGACTTTACGAACGGTGCTGCTTTGAATGCCGCTTTTATCTAAATTGTCGTTGTTATTCGTAAGTCCATGTTTTCCCGTAATGTGTGCTATTGAGTAGTATTGTTGTCCCCTCTTCGATTCTCAACGTCAAGCCCGTCGATGACTCGTCAAAAACGGAATACTGTTATAATGTTTTACCCTCTATAAATAAAGAAAATTGATTGATAAACATAATTTTTTGTAGGAAACACAGTCTTTACGATCTTTAATTACATATTGGCGTATCAACATGTAGCTAAATGATCTTTGATCAAACAAACAATTATTGAAATATGGAAAATATTAAAAATTTTATCAGAAATTTTAATAACGAAAATTTGGATTAGTGTGTTTTAATTACAAATTTAAGACATTTAATTAATTTGAAGGTTTCGTTTCATTTCAGGCCACGCCCCGGGTTCTACACCAGGACTTGTCCTCCCTCCCCTTCCTGCCTGTACCGACTCTTGCAAGGGCAGCTGTGTGGATTCCTGTCCAGACTATTGCTGCATGTGGAAGGGTAACTAGGTCCCGACGGCCTATCCACCTCACCCTGTTGCCACGTGCCCTCCATTCAAGTAACCTCTGATCTGCCGGTCGGACTGCATGGGGGTGCCTAGGATGAAAGATTGTTGTTTGTAAATGGTGCACAGCGCATCATCATGCTACAGGAGAGAATACACCAGCAAGCGCATGCCCAGTTTTCTGTGCGTTGATGAAGATATTCACACCGCAAGATATCCAGTAATTTGCGCTAAAGTCTGTGAGCCAAATTGTGCCGTTAAATATTGTTTCGCTTTTCCCCTCCACTGGCAGCATAGAGTATACGACGACCTTCTCTAGGATGAAGCCCTCTGGGTCCTTGAGTATCAATACTTTTTCACAATAGTAGAAAGCTTACTTATCTGTCCGAGCCATTGCGTGAAATCGTTTGAACCTGACCGTACCATACGGTGCTGTCCGGACAGCCCGAAACATGTGTCAGTCATTGTGAATTCGGAACCGAAGCCTGGCTCTTGTCCGCCCTCTCCGCGCGGGCTACGTTCTCTTTAGGAATGCCACAATTAAAAATGTTAGCAAAACTAACAGCAAACTATGCAAGTCGGGCCGAGCCCATAAGATCCAAAGCAACTATAGGAGCCATTAATTTCTGGCTAAGACCTAGCTCACCTGAAAGTTTAAATAGCCTGGCGACTGAGACTTTTGGTGAACAAAATGCTTACTTTTGTTTTCGTCATGGTAGCCAAACTAAAGGAGGTAGTATGTCAGATAGGCTTACGGTACTTATGGGACTATGCAATTACATTGGGCGCGAAAAAGTAATTCTGGATGTTATTTAGACAAAGAGGTCGTTCAGTGATAATAAACAACACAACGAAAAAAGGTTAAAAAACATTGTGACTCTCTAATTAGATAGCTATCTTGAAATCCGTGCGGTGTGTCGCGTTGGTAGTGAGTGTGTCGTTATGTGCAGTGTGTACATTCTGTTATGTGCACAGTGTGTGCGTGTCGTAATGTGCACAGTGTGCGCGTTTCGTTATGTGTACAATGCGTCGGTGTCGTTATGTGCACAGTGCGTGGGTGTCGTTATGTGCACAATATGCGCGTTTCGTTGTGTACACTGTGTTCGTGTCGTTATGTGCACACTGTGTGCGTGTCGTTATGTGCACATTGTGTGCGTATCTATAAAGCATAAGCTAGATCACTCTGGTACGTAGCCAAATCCAACAATAAACGTCCCGTGAAGATACTGCAAAGGCATAAAGAAAACGCTTTTTGTACTTTCGGGGATGGTCAGATCTTTATCAGGGAACTTATTTCCTCCCTCCCCTCCTCTCCCGGAAAACTTGAGTCCACTTTTTCGGATTTCGCACCCCCCCCCCCCCCTTCCCAAGAAAAATCCTGTAACTGGTAAAAGAAGCACATACTTTGAATTAAGATGTGTGACTGCTTATTTATTATTACATGAATCATAAAAACAGGGCCATCACAAATATGCAATATGCATGACATTTTGTTTACTCTCTATGACCAGAGAACCGAGCAAAGCGACCAAGAATCTCAAGAAGATATGATAACTGACAACATAAAAATTAGTGCCAGAAATGTCAAGGAACACTTTGACCTTTAGGAAATAAATCAGCGTTGTAAATCATGCTAAATCAAGATTCACTAAGAGGCACATAACAGACACTTCTGCAGCCCAACCCCACACCCCACCTAAAGGTAGGCTGTACTGTCTCCTTCAAGAGAACAAAACAGAGCAGAAGCCAGGAAGTGATAGGCTATACTGTCTCCTTCAAGAGAACAAAACAGAGCAGAAGCCAGGAAGTGATAGGCTATACTGCCTCCTTCAAGAGAACAAAACAGAGCAGAAGCCAGGAAGTGATAGGCTATACTGTCTCCTTCAAGAGAACAAAACAGAGCAGAAGCTAGGAAGTGATAGGCTATACTGTCTCCTTCAAGAGAACAAAACAGAGCAGAAGCCAGGAAGTGATAGGCTATACTGTCTCCTTCAAGAGAACAAAACAGAGCAGAAGCCAGGAAGTGATAGGCTATACTGTCTCCTTCAAGAGAACAAAACAGAGCAGAAGCCAGGAAGTGATAGGCTATACTGCCTCCTTCAAGAGAACAAAACAGAGCAGAAGCCAGGAAGTGATAGGCTATACTGTCTCCTTCAAGAGAACAAAACAGAGCAGAAGCTAGGAAGTGATAGGCTATACTGTCTCCTTCAAGAGAACAAAACAGAGCAGAAGCCAGGAAGTGATAGGCTATACTGTCTCCTTCAAGAGAACAAAACAGAGCAGAAGCCAGGAAGTGATAGGCTATACTGTCTCCTTCAAGAGAACAAAACAGAGCAGAAGCCAGGAAGTGATAGGCTATACTGTCTCCTTCAAGAGAACAAAACAGAGCAGAAGCCAGGAAGTGATAGGCTATACTGTCTCCTTCAAGAGAACAAAACAGAGCATAAGCTAGGAAGTGATAGGCTATACTGTCTCCTTCAAGAGAACAAAACAGAGCAGAAGCCAGGAAGTGATAGGCTATACTGTCTCCTTCAAGAGAACAAAACAGAGCAGAAGCCAGGAAGTGATAGGCTATACTGTCTCCTTCAAGAGAACAAAACAGAGCAGAAGCCAGGAAGTGATAGGCTATACTGTCTCCTTCAAGAGAACAAAACAGAGCAGAAGCCAGGAAGTGATAGGCTATACTGTCTCCTTCAAGAGAACAAAACAGAGCAGAAGCCAGGAAGTGATAGGCTATACTGTCTCCTCCAAGAGAACAAAACAGAGCAGAAGCCAGGAAGTGATAGGCTATACTGTCTCCTCCAAGAGAACAAAACAGAGCAGAAGCCAGGAAGTGATAGGCTATACTGTCTCCTCTAAGAGAACAAAACAGAGCATAGTCAGGAAGTGCAGTATCATTGCAGGAGAGGAAACTGGGATCTAGAATTCACATCTAGAAAATAATGCAGTTATACAAAACAAAATGATATAATATTAAATTCTTTTTTTGGCCTGGAGGAGAAGGAGAGAGGGGTATTGGAGATACATTTTTAAGTAAGTTTTTAATATTTCATGAAAATCATAGATTGCTCTCTTTTTTTTATTTGATAGAATCAAAACAACAATATAATATCTATAATAGCCGGAATCAGAAGGTTCATACTTGACAACTCTCCCCATATTAGGCGGGAGTCTCAAGATTTTGGCCCCCTTCTCACGCTCTCCTGCGTTGAGCACTGCCGCTTTTCAGCGATTTCTATCGCTCCCAAAACATTTTTCTATAGATAATTAACATGTTGCCGATTTTCTGTTAAAATAATTAAAAAAATAATTCCCTTGCGTAGCGCGTGAGATCTATAAGTGGATTTTTGCTATACGGCTATATGGAAACGAGGCCTGCTGTAAACAATGTGCTCGGTTTCATAACTCAGACAGCCCTTTTTCGTAAATCCAAGACTATCAAGCCAGTGCTGTTAATATTAAACCTCTCCTAGAAAAACGTATCCATATGGGTTGTTCTAGCGACGATTTATGTCTTCATGTGAACGTTACTTGTATTTTTGGCAGTATTTGGTTCAGCGAATTGTTCGGGAAAAGGTTCGGAACTCGCTGCCATTCGTGTGATCTTTCGTAACCGAGCGTAGACTAGTTCCCAGTTCTCTCACGACCAATGCAGCCTGGGTGATGGAAAGCTCTACCAGTCGGAAACTCCCGAATAAACATCTTCGGAAACGAGGATCATAAAACAAGATGGCGGCCATATCGCGAAAGAGTTTCAAGGGTAAGAGAGACATTTTATGCCTTTGTTGTATGCTGAGTGGAATTTTCTAACCTTTTCCACATAATGTATCTTGATATCTTTGAACCACGACATTGGCAGGTGTTTTTACTTTGTTCTAATTTTAAGTACTGCTTTTTTTTTTTACAAAAAAACCTCTTTAGCATATGAAGTCTTATTTATTACAGTAGATCCTGTCTTCGGTACATGCTTTTCTATACACTTTTGAGGGCTTACATTAATTTACACTCACAGTCATAAGCTCTCAGAAAATTCAATTAAAACCCGTGGAGGAATACATCATGAATTGGCCTTGATTGGGATTTGTCTCGATTTGTTTCATTTATGCCCTAGTCAACTGAAACCCTACCCCCATGGTCCCGGGGAAGGGTGGGGGATTAGACTTTGACCCTGTACAAAACAGAGAAAAGCCCCCACCCCTCAGGACAAAACTGCAGTGAAATGCCCCTACCCCCTGGGGGTGCAGACTATAAGCAACTACCTGACATTTAAGACAACAAGTCATTTGAAATAAGCTTTTATATTTCAAAGCCAGTACACCTCAGCGAGTACATTTGTGTTAATAACTATGAAGGTGACAGGTTTTTTTGATAAATGAAAAAATAAATCATCTTATTTGATATTCTTTCTTTCATATTTGTTTTTTCATATTTCGCCATGCAGCTTGCTACATACTTATACATGGAATTGCTTGCTACAGAAGAAAAAGAGTCTCAAACCAGTAACTGACATGAATTTTGCAAAGTACATTTGTGAGGCTATTCACTTGTCCCCAAGCCCCCCACGGTGAGGACAATTCTTAGAGTCGAAAACATCCAATCCCCCACCCCTCGGGACAGATTCTTGTTAAAAAGTGCTCTAAATCCCCACTTTTACCCCACACTTCCCTGGGACCATAGGGTTGGGGGTTTCAAATGACTAGTGCATTACTAACACTTCCTGGTACTACAAGAGTGAAATATTCAAAAACGGGGCAATAAAATGAGAGATATTATGGATGCTTATTTCAACTTGATTCATGACAATGTCAGGCTGTCTCATCTAAATCTATTAGTCTATTCTATAAGCCAGAGCTACCTGTGACTCATCACTCAAGGACAGAAGAATGGTAGTGCATGGGCAACGGCATAATCAGCTCCTATGCACCTTGCATGAAATAACTGGCCGCAACGATCACAGCCCAGCCAGTCAACATTGTCATCTTGCTTGCATACCTTGCACACCATCTCATTTCTCCCTCTAAATGAGAAAAATATACCCTTTGTTAACTGCTGCCTCTATTCATCAGGCCCTTAAAACTAGAGGCACATACCTGTGGATGCCATCATGGCATGAGCCAAACAGCAAGGACAGCATAACATAACGCACAACTTTAAAAAAGGGAACTCTACTGTACTTACCATTATCCTAGAAGTGCTTATTGCCCTTCACTTGAAATAGTGCTCTAAGGAGAGAAGTTGGAGAAATGCAAAAAAATTCCCCCAAACACAGCCTCCAAGGTCTTTCCATCAGATGCGTCATAAATCCCATAGAAGTAGTCATCTCAGGCCAGTACCCAGCAGGGGTGCAGGGGGTGCGAACGCACCCCCCCCCCCCCCAACCCACAACAACCAAAGTCCATTTTCGGTTTTCAATAGACGTGCTATTTGTAACAAAACTATCAAGCATAAGCTAGATCACTCTGGTATCTAGCCAAATCCGACAATAAAAATTCCCTGGAGATATTGCAAAGGCACAAAAAAAAAACCCTTTTTGTTCTTTCGGTGGTGGTCAATTTTTTTTTCAGGAACTCACACCCCCCCCCCCCCCCAAGAAAAATCCTGGGTATGGGCCTGCATCTCTTGCTTGATTGTGGTAAAGTTTTCAAACAAAAAATCTTTCTCATGTTGAATAATATCGCTTTGGTCTTGAGATGGGTCCCACATTATTAGGGTTCTAAGGGTAAACGAGGAAGGTGCCGGGTATTTTGTCCTGTCCAGCTCCCAAGCTGGAAAGGATATGACGTTTGTCTCCTTCACCCCCATCCAACACCTAAATTTCCATCTCAATCTGGAACGGAACGGAAATGACCGTTTGTTTTCCTTTCCCCTCCCAAACACTAAACTCGGAACCAAACCAGGTGCGTGCACAGCGGGGTCATTTCTTATTCTTATTGAGGGATCGTCAAGTACTATTCTTTTCCTATAGACAGACAGACAGACAGACAGACAGACAGACAGACAGACAGACAGACAGACAGACAGACAGATAGATATTTTATTCATGGCACCTTATAAAACATTTACATCGGCGTAAATCCACAAATAATATGTTTTTCTTACTTTGCCTTTTGCATTATTTTTTCTTGTCTCGAATGATTAGGTGACGTCACCGTACGTTGTCACCAAGCTTCACATTTCTTGCCTTCATACATTCAAAAATATGTCTCGCTAAGCGCCGATTCACGTTTTCATTCCGGCTCAATCCCATAATTCTGACGAAATTATTTTCTTTGTTGTCATGGTGTCTAACATTCATACCTGCATGCGTTTTAAGGAAATCCAGTAAATTATCCCGATCATTTTTATAGGCCGGACATTCTAACAGAAAATGTTCTTCATCCTCCACTTAACCTGTCTGGCATACTAAGCATTTTCTTTTGTTATGTTTTTTTTATGATACCTATGGCTGCGCACCCCCTCCCCCCATACGCTCAGCCAATACTTTGTACGCGCCTGCAAGCTATTCCAAACCCCCTTTTCCTTACACAACCATTGAACCAAAAGTTCACGGTCTTTATTATGCTTACCAGAGATAACACGCAAAACAATGAACGCGCACGTTCCTAGCCGAGATTGGGAGACTATAAATTATCTAACAACTGACTCAGTCTTCCGTTCTTGCTCATTGACTTTTAATTGCGTGATGACGTATAAAGCAACAAACACTAAATAAAATAAGTTGCTAAGGACCTAAAAACTTTCTATTTTTATGATCTGTCACCTCTTGCCTACACAACTCGAACACAAAAGTCGGACCGCCATCTTGGATTTCTCCGACAATCTCACACTTTACGAAGGTGGTGATCGGAAGTTTCCGACTGAGAGGCTGGGTATGACCGCTGGAAGTCCGCAGACTCGACCAGTTCCGTGCGTCCGTGGGAAATTGTCTCCCCAGCTAAAAGCTATGGTTCACCTCGAGTTCTCGTTTTCTCCTCAGCTTTTTCCCAGTTATCAGCTAGCTAAGAATGAGATACGAGTGAATTGAGTCTGGCCTCTTTTTGAGCGTACTTTGAATGACAAAGCCAACCGACCATATTATTAGACAATTACGTTTTTGACAAAACTCTGTCATTGGAAAATATGCCGTTGGAATTAGATGGAAACACTAAACAGTCAAAGGTGAGTGTGCTTTTAAAATGAAAAGCTCGAATTTGTTTGGAAATGCAAGCTCGAACTTCATTAGTAAATTTAATTTTTCCAAATGCCAGTGTAGTTTGTAGTTTGAAAATTATATGTGAATGGCTGCCATTTTGGATCAAAGAGGAGGTAATTTTGTATGTTTTTAAATAAGTGCTAGATTTAATAGTGCACTCTCTGTAATAACTTCTGTTTTTATTATCGAACAACTAAAGATGTCTACGGAAGTATTTGTTGATGTTTTGTCTCCTACTGTTTAATGATTTAGCTTAGAGTTTTTGCTTTTTGATAAACCGCGATGATTCGAATAGGCTCCCCGGGCGCTTATCTAATTTTTCGTATCTTTGGTGGGCCCTTATTGGAGAGGCCCGCTTATTGGCAAGAGGGCCCCTATTTAAAGGAGGGCGCTTATCCCTAAGCAATATCCCGTGTCTGACAAAGTTTTTACAGACATGCGGGGGATGTTGGGAGAATTTATAAAAAACTTGAGTCACAAGCCGGAGGTGAGGCAAATTGGCGCTACCCAGCATTGTCTGTTTAAGTTCAAGAGATAAACAGTTTTGTGCAAAATAAAAGTATATAAAAGTGGGCAGAGTGAGTGTCTGCGATTCGTTACTTGCTGTCAAAAGCGTGTCTGTACTGTTTTTTGACAGACACGCTCATTTGAAGTTCTCGACCAATCAGCATGCAAGATTCACTGGTGATATTTTATAAAATTCATTATGGTACTTGACGTAAAGAAATGACAGTTATTCACCAAAGCTTTAGCATATGAGATTGGAGATTGCAGCTTGTGTATGTTTTTGTTGTTGTTGTAAAATCAGACATCCATTTGACATCAAACATCTTTTTCAGGTCATCTTACATGGAATCCTCTGTAAAACCTGATTGTAACATGAAATAGCTTGTTACTCGCAAAACTTAATCTTCCAGAGCAGGTAAAGTTTATATGTTAAAGATTTGTTAGTGGTTTGAGTGATAAGCTAGATTAATGTTTAAATTTTGAGTATGTAGGTTACATCAAAGTACATATTAAAAAAAAGAAGTTTGCAGCATTTCCTTTACTATGTCTGCTCACAGCCATTTCAAGAGCAAACCTTTGATGTGTGAAACCCACATTCACCTCTTTCCCTGTCAGGAATGTTTATATAGCCCTGACGAGACTCACAGTCAGATGTGTTGCACTGTTCAAAGCAACAGAATTGAATGATATTTTTAAGAAGTTATTAGCCAAAACAAGATCTACAGAATGACTCAAGTATTGGCACTAACTGTAACACTGTATGTACAGTAAGCCCACTATGCATACCGCAATTACAGATTTCACATGGAAGTGCCTCTATTTTACACTCTTTGTAGATTGGGAGGCAGCATAATGGCACAACACCTCCACCTGTCACCAATCCTTCACTGCCTGTCCATATTCATTCTGGCACGAAGAGCCCCCTCTGCCTCAACCTGCACCTCCAAAATATCATCTGCTTCAAAGGTACAGTCTGTACCATAAAAGCCTCCAGGTACAGTCTGTACCATAAAAGCCTCCATGATGAATGCTCCATTTTTTGCTAAAATAGCCAGTTTACTATACTCCATAGATTATGCCTACTCTATGTTTCCAGTCTTGCAAATCATCTCCAATCCTCATCATTATTTCCTCATGTTTGTAAACAATTTCTATTTTGTTGTTGTACCTGTCATATTGATATGGAGTTTATTTCTAACTAATAATGCACATTTCTATGAACTGTTGGTACACACTATTACACACGAAATTTCGAAAATGTTTATTTATTTATTTATTGAATTTCCACCAGTCAAAAATAGCAAGCATCACTCTTCCAATTATCCTGCACTTTTATACAATATTCTGTAAATAATTTTCTTACAAGGAAAATTACTGTGTAATTTATTATTTATGGTTAGACACTGTGATATAATAATAATATAATAACAATTAACCCAGTTTCTCTGAGAAAATGTATCAATAACAAAAAAATAATAGAAACATTCCCTTTCTTTTGCTTGGTCTTACATGATCATGTCTATTAAATCAGTGTTCTTTTGGGACCACATCCACTCCTGCTTTTCATTCTTTCGTTCTTGGAGTATCACTGTAGTCATGGCAAATATGTGTAACCATTTAGTTTGGGTTAAGCCCAACTGTTGCTCTTGTTGTTTGCCGCAGTGGCACTTATTTGCTTGTTATCAGACTGTGATTTTTGCTGCATCTGATTCTGGATGCAACTGAAGTATAAAGTTGATGTCTTTTTCTTCTGGGCCACAGCTTTATTTCTTGTTAGCTAAGATCAATAAAGCGTCACTCTCTTTTTTCTAAGTGGAAAAGAAATGAGCAAATGTCAAGTCAAACCTTAATCCAAGCAGGACGATGTATCCCTGCTACTTTTGTGTCCTTGATGGGATAGGAATGAATCCATTTCAGACCTTTTTAAATCATGAATTTAATCATGGAACTCAGGGATTGTCTCTGGATGATGACTGAACATAATGTGGTCCCAAGGAGCCAGGCCTCCTATTACTGTATATATCAGTGATTGTCATTCTCTAGACAAATGTTTAAAGCAATGGATATAAGCCATGTCATCTTGGATTTTGTAATTCCACCCCTCAGATCCATTTTATGTGTGCCGTGGAAATGACAGTTTTTATCAATTTCATTGCTGCATATTTTGCCATTGTGTGAAAGCTACACAAGTTTTATTTGAAGTGTTACTTTTCTAATCATGTTTGTACTGTTTTTACTATTATTTTCGCTGTTATTCTTTATAAGTGCTGGAAATATGAGTGATGACCTTAGATGGTAAAATTCAAACTAAACAAAGAACTAAAGCAGAATAGCATTTCCAAAAAATGTGAGCTTTTATTGTCTATTTATGATTTTTGTTAATTTGACTAATCCTGTAATTGAGTCTTGCTTCAAGAGGATTTTTATCAAAATATAAAAGTATTCTTTTTCTTTTTTGATTATGATTCTTTTCCCTTTTCTTTAATGATTATGATTATGTTTATCAAGGGCATTCTATGATAAATACTTGAAATGCAAATAACGCTGGCTTCAGCTATAAGCAGTGACTAGATACACATACACATATGTATCAATGATTTTCCGTCGTTAAAATACCATAATGTGAGCAGTTTCATGATCTTGTATCTCTTGCTATGGCAATTCTACTAGATCAAGGAAGACTTCAAGGAATGTGTGGGGTTGATGGGCAACATCTTATTTGTGGTCCCTTGTCAGGTCGCATAACTGCTGAATAGCTGCTAAATTTTCATCAAGTTTTTTTTTACGATATCTAATTTAGACCTTTTGAGACATTTAAAATCTCCTTTAAAGATGGTTTATTAATAAGTTCAACTAGACTTTCTCTCTGATTTTTTTTGTTTGAACTCCCCATCTTGTGCTGAAGGGAACTCCCATGTGTTTTCTCTCACATTCACCTAAATAAGCTCCGGTGTAGAAGATTGGGCTTAACACTAAACTTTGTGTCTTTTGCCCCCTTGATCCCTCAAGGCATTTGCCGTGTTTCGATTGGTATAAAATCCTTGGAGTAAGAGCTACACAGTGTAGATAAATTTTTGCCAATGAAATTTGAAAGGCAAAGGCACAAATAATCGAGTGCACTTGATAAACAATTAAAATTGTTTATCAAGTGCATTCTATGATGAATATTTGAAATGCAAATATGCTGGCTCCAGCTATAAGCAGTGCCTAAATATACGTATCGATGATACAACTTTAATATTGAATATATTTTTACATTAAATCAAAGGCTCCTTGGAGCCAACTCATCCATGCATGTGCATTAAATATGTACCACGATCAGAAACTTCTGGCAGGCACGCTGGGGCCAACTACCCCCTCCAACCAGTCCTTGGGGGTTCGAACTGCATTTTGGGAAAAAAAGCCATGATACTTCATAACAGCTTTATTTATTAGAGTGCGAGTCAGAAAGTTCTTAAAAACGTATGTCATGAAGTACCAAGGCCAATTATCCAAGATGGCGGCTCGACTCAAACACGAAATTAGATCTAAAATGCTTGGCTGGAAACTTTCAGTAACAACCGAGGGGAAAGAGGAGGATGCCTTTGTAGATGGTGTTTTTAAAGAGTTTGATCGCCTCTCTGAAACTGTATTTCGGAAACAGGAGGCTTCTGTGGCAAACAAGGACTACCATAAAATCGTAGACCTGTGGCCGATGATCGAGCGTTCGATAAAGAAAATACATGATGGTATTTATCGCCGTATTCGTTCGAATCCCTCAATGGCATCTCCCTATTATTGCTGCTTTAGCAGAGAAATCCCGAGAGAAGTTTTCGAAGTCATGAAAACAAGCATAATTGAACAACCAAACTGGGGGATTGGGAGCAATTCAAGCACCGCTGCACAGGCTACGATTGAAATTACAGAAATGCGCAAGGCAGTGCATTTCTTCAATCAAATGAATGTGGAGAAAAAGCGCGTGGAGAAAAAGCGGCTTTTAAAAAGGGACTTCCCAGACGACAGCCACACTGAGGTTATCGTATCGCTGAGCAAGCCAATGAAGTTCCGATACAACTTTAATGCTGAACTTTTTACCGTTTCCTTCCATTATGGAACTTGGAATCACCATGGCGTTCCCCAGCATTAAACCACTGATTGAACACAGCGAAAACAAAGGATATATGTGAAATATTTGAATGTTTTTTTTAAACATCTGTGTACCAAGAACACAATTAATTGTATGGTGCTGCTCCCAAAAAGTTAACACAAACCATATGTACTCAGCCACTGAAGTACAAAGGTGAGCCCTGAGCTAGTCATGCTATAAGCATGTGGACGTACGGTTACTCTGACAATCAAAATACATGTATAGAACTACGAGTGTGGGTAACTTGTACTGTAGTTATACTGCAAAGTAGAGTAGTCTTATAGATAAACCTATAATATAGAAGAAAAATAATATTCCTTTCCAAAATTCCCCAAAAACATTTCAGAACATTGCCTTTAGCTCCTTGCTGACAGAGCCATTTTTGACAGAGGCCTTGGTTTTGGTCATGACATGGCTGCTGCAAATCGTGCATTGTGTATCTCCTGGCTTAGCTTTCATAAGCCCACAGTAGCAATACCTGACGTCCTTTGCAGCCACCTCCTTTGGTATATATGAACACTCTTTCTTACCCCCCTTGTAAACGATGCTCAAAGGGTCCATCTCTCTGAGCCAGATCAAGCTCACAAACTCATGGCGGAAAATAATCCACCATTGCTGATGTTTGCGCCCATTACAAGTGTTCCTTGAGTTTGCAATGTTTTGCCTCCCGGCCTTGCATAGAATTAAGGCCAAGTCCATAACCCAGTTTGTCATACAGTTGCTTTGTGTAGTATGGGACTGCATACCCTATCGTCCAGATTGTTGGATTAACATTGTACAACAACAGGCTGTTGCAGTTGAAATAGCTCTTGCAGAGTTCCCCTAGTTCCTTTATTTCTTCCTTGGATATATTAACACGTGTAAACAAAGAAGTCGCATCTCTGAGAAGTGTTCCACTATAGGCTAGAGCATGTAGCTTAGTAATAGTGCCAACTGATAGATCTTTACTACAGTCAAGTAGCACTTTGATTGGGGCAGCAAATCTTCTAGAAAAATTTTTGGACTCTTGACCAGTAAATATATAGGAAAAGGGGAGGCCTGCTTTCCTCTTCTCTGAGAATCACCGGCAATAGTTCTTGTGTAGCCTACTGCATCTAACTGTGTCCTTAACACAATCCAAAAATCTGACGAGGGGGCAAGTGGAAGACACATAGGCGATAGAATTAACTGATGTTAAAAATGCCTTATTGGAACAATGAAAAGCTAAAGCAAGCAGCATTGTAAACCAGCTCTGCCAGGCATTGTTCATGTTGTGCAATGGCTCAGGCTTAGCTAGGTCTACAAATTTTCCAAGGGGAGGAGGGAACTCTTGCCGAGACTACTGTTTGGCAATGAACTTCGTTACGTTGCTCCTTTGCTTAATGGGATCCTTCAGGGTTTTCTTGTAGGCCTCCACTTTACTCGCTACTGCAATCCTGGCACTATAATCCCAGGCATGCCAGGTTGCGCCTTCCACTCCAATAGAGCCACCAACAGTTTCCTTATCATCTTGACATACATTAGCAAAAGATGAAAAGTATGTTGCACTATTGCTAAGCTCACCAGACATCGATGCTAGCTACATCATATCTGATGGAATAAGCTGAAATTTGAAAACCACATCATGACCATTTTTGGTGACAAGCATTTTCCCCTCAATCTCATCCATCTCTTGTCTTAGAATCTTTGTGTAGCACTTTAGAACACTGTTGTCTTCCTCACAGTTAGCTCCTAGGAGTAGGTGGTTGTCATTACAACTCTGCACTTGTTGCAACAGATTGAGAAAACTCACCAAGTAAGCTGAAACATAAACAAATAAAAGTTTTTTGCAGTCTGGTCATTTTTCTCAATTGTGAGATGCTCACTGCTTTTAGAGGAACTGATATTTTGGCCTGTTTTTTTTTATGCTATAAAAGAAATATTGTGTGGCAGAAAATAAAAGTAAAGAGCAAAAAGCTGGACTAAATAAAAAAATCAAGATTAGAACTGTCAAATTCACCACCATGTTTCACTCTTAATATTTATTACAAAATTAGCAGATCAGAAATCCCCCCCCCCCACAAAAAAAAAATGAATAAAAATACTGTAGATCTAAAACTGTAATGTAGGAAAAATAATTTCACACATACCAGTTGCAGTGATATCTTTTACAAAAGGCGCACCATCTTCTCCGATAGCCACTTGAAATGTTCCTTTCTCTCCTTTAAACCAATGAAGGCATCGATTTTTCTCATGGGCAGTTATGTACATGTCTGCTAGTTGCAAGAGAAATGGTTTGAGTGGCCGGTAAACTCCATCAACATGGGGAAATGAGCATTTAGCAGCTAAACTTCCTAAATCAGTAACTTCTCCAATATTAATATTATTTATAATTTGCATAAGTTTCTTGTATGGAACTGGTTTTGGAACTTTGCATCCATCCATAAACTCTGTATAAAGCTTAGTTTTCTCAGTAGCTTCAGGTTCTTTAAGCTTGTCGGTGCTGTTTCTCATGGTGGTATATTTCCTTTTACCAATAAGGCCACCATTATATAAGGTACGGATACTTCGGATGGAGTTTGCCTCACTTGATTCATAATCTTTCACCTTTTTCTTCACAATTGCTGGAAGAACCTTGGAGGTACAGGTCTCAGACTGACTTATGTAAGATGTAAGCTGCTTTGCAGTAGTGCTGGAAGCAAGAGATGCCCACATGCCATCCAATACTGGCTTGTCGTCATGCGGTTTCACACCATTACTGCAATGTATTGGTCTCAGAGCAGCAAGAGTCCTCTTCTTTCTTTTAAGTTCTTGAGTCTGTAACAGCTCTAGTTTATCAGAGGGGGGAAAACACTTGCTGGTGATTCTGGTGGTTCTTGGTGATTTAGCATGTGGTGATTCGTTTTCAGCACTAAGGCCAGCAGTCTGAAAAATAATATTAAAATTTCAGTTGCATAAAACCTTTTATTATGTTCAAAAGTAGAAATGAGTCAATAATGAGTCTTGGTTTAGTTTAGAAAATGATAGGAAAATAATTCATAGCAAAAAAACTAGGAAACAAATAACCTTAGTTCACATTAAAGGAGCAAAATTAGGAACACCATAACATTAAACTCTGTGTACAAACCTTAAGTTTTCTCTTGCGTATCCTTTCTTCCAAGCAGTGCGCTTCTTTGTTAGCTTTGAGGAGCTCTTCACGCTTTTGTTCGATCTCTTGCCTTATTCCCTCTAGCTTGGTATCGATCAGAAGCCTTTCTTGGATTAAACGATCTTCTTCTGATCGTCTCTTTCCTACAAAGCGAGCGAGGGGGAACCTTTCCTTTCGGGCTGATAGCGTGTCGCTCAGATCCCTATGGAATTTTTGGGTCAAAGAGCCATGAATACCTCAAATAAATGCATATTTCATGAGAACAAGCCCCGGGCTAAATTCGTATGGTAATGAAATCCTGAATTAATATTCAAAATCAAATAAAAGCGACCCCAAAAATTACTTACTGCGAGCTGTTGTCAGGTAGAATCGGCTCGGTAAATGCGGCACCTATCATTGACTCACAGGAATTGAGTATATTAGAAATGTAGGCAAGTAATATATCAATCTCAAGCATGAAAACCCGCCATTTTGATTTTCCCAGCCATTTGCACCAATCTAGTACCCAATGCCCTAAAAAACCTCAAACAGGATACCTGCTCCGCCTGACAAGAATAATCTGAGTAGCTCATCACTAGTTTTGATTGCGTGCAGGACATGATAAAAGAATTGCCTTTGTTTCTCATTTAATGAACGAACAAGTGCACGGTATTCAAAATCTGATACTCGTTTTACAACAAGCTCCTGGTCATTACATCTAGGAAATATGCCAATGTCATCAAGCAAGTCATACTGGTTGTGTTGCTTATTTTTGCCTGGGTCAAAGCTGCTAAACAGTTCACTTGGCTTTTCTTTTATTGCACGATCTTGTTCATTAACATGTTCTGAATTTGGAGCAACATTGTCACCAATATTATCACCTTGCTCAACAATTATATCTGCCAGTGCTTTATCTAGTATTTCACTGTGATACTCATATGGCTCCCGGTTACACAAAATGCTATCGCTCAGTTGTTCAAATCTCTCTTCGAAACTTTGTGAATCTCCTTGCAAATCTATGTCCTCCTTTCTCCAAGGGGTGAAAAGCATAAGTTGCTCTCTGAAAAAGTTTTCTGGGTCTTTCTCTCTATTGAATCTAACAGAGTGAATGATTTTAGGTCTCTTACGCTTGATAAGGTTTATGCCTCCTCTCATGTGGTACTGATTTGGATCACTTTCTTGTTCATTTACATCTTCAGTAATTGGGACGTCATCATCAGTCTTGTCTTCCAAATTAGTTTCTGGCATAAAGTCATCTGGGCCTGTAGCAAAAGCTTTATCACCAGCACTGTCTGCATGCCATTGAACATCTGGTCTTTAAGAACTTTAGGATTTTACAGGAGGACCCTGTAACTGCCGCTATTATACCTCAACAACCACTTTTCTCTTTTCAATGTGACAAGAATTTACATACCTCCTTTCTCAGAAGCACTTTGACTCAAACTAGTTCAGGGTCTGAGACTTTCAAGTGTGCTAGGAAGAGATGTACTTGTACCACGTGTACTTGTGAATACATTGCTCCTACCACGTTCATGACAAGATCTAATGAAGAGTTGTACCCTGTCATAGACTTAATCACCTGTTTATCCAGCAATCTTTTTTTCAATTGTATTTTATGTAAGGTTTGCGGTATACTGTAGTTTACATCGAAGAAACTGGTTCCATGCTCCGCACGGTTTTTGGTGAACATCGCAACGATCTAATAAACCATCGTAATTTCAAGCCAGTCTCTAGACACTTTAACCTCCCTGGCAATTCTGTAGACCACTGATCTATTTGCAGTTTGTTTGTTTTTCGTACAACGGCTCAAATGACCTTCGCATCCAGAAAGACAAAAAACTTTTCTTAAGAATTAAAATTATATATAATTATTAAGAATCCCTTAATACGCCAAGATCTACCGTAATTGCCTATTTTCCTTTTTGACTCTTTGATGGCTTGCGGAAGCAGCATCCGCCTACTACCTATTGCTGGCATTCCCCATTATGAATACAAACCCAACTTTATGTGATAATGCTCGAAAGGAAGGGGAAATTACTCTCATTCCAGAGAGGTGTTAAAAGTTAGTCAAATTGTGTTGATTTATTTCCCTGATGCCACCACGCCTACGCTGACCATCTCGTTATTCTACAGCTTGTCTAAAGTTTTTCTAGTGATACCAATTTTTGGAATTTTTGTAATCGTGTTTTGAAAATGTCTTGTCTTGGCGACCTTTTTTTGATTGGCTGACGTCAAGAGTTGTACACACTTTATGGGATAGAGTAGATGGTAGGGTAAGACAGATTGGAACCAGTGTAAATAGTGTGTAAATATTAGAACGATGCGCAACAAGAGATCGGAAAACAAACTCATGAGAAGGAAGATTGTCACCAGACAATAAAGCATACCTCATATCTGTTTTACTCTTAGGAATCAAAACGGAAAAATGTCTATGTATCTTCAAATTGAATATGCGACCACTTAGTATTGCAAATTTCATCATAGCGAAGAAAAACGGCAAAACCTAACAAACAAATAGACTAGACTAGTTCAGCTAGACTGAAGAGAGGAAAAAGATAAACCTGACTGCACTAAACTAACTAAATACAAAGCAACATATGTATCTTCAGCTGTTGAGTAATTGACCTCATCAAAACAGCTTGCCCACTGTTTCCACTTTTTAAACTTTGCAAAGTAGCCTTTCACAGTAGTAGGGGCGTTGGAGGACAATAGAGCTTCAGGAATTTGTCTTGATAGACCAACCGTAGAGGGTTATCTAAATAAGCAAAACGACTTGTAAAGAAAAAAAGGAAAAAACAACCATTAATCTCAAATTAGTAGAGTTTAATTTTACATCAATAATGACGTCATAGTAATGACGTCATAGTAATGAGACCAATCAACACTGAATGCATTAACCGCTTGTGTACCTGGACACCAGAACTTAGAATAAAACTTAATACACTCGGCCGGATTTCGAGAGGCAAAACAATCAGCTGAAAAGGAGCCGAATAGTGAACACATGCGAATGAAAAAGGCATCGGACACAGTCCAGTCATCATAATCGACAACTCGACTAAGCAAACCAGCATACTCATTAAGTTGCCTAGGAACCCACTCGACTTCAAGAGTAACTTGATGTGAAGCACAAAAATGAAAAATATCCAAAGCCATCTTATGAAGCCTAAGAAACATGCTTCCTTTACAAGTTATAATAGCAGCATTGCGATTATCTGTATAAATCTTTACAACTTTACCCTGAATGAGTGATCTGAAGGACTTAAGTGATTAAAGAATTGCTAACAATTCACGGCCATTGCTATCCGAAACGGATTCCATAGTAGAAAATGCTTGAAAAAATAATTCGAATTCAGCGCTATCTTGAGAGCATGTCCACCGCATGTAAAAGCACTTGCATCAGAATAAACAATAACGATGATCTTAGAATAGGAAACAACTTTACCCTGAATGAGTGATCTGAAGGACTTAAGTGATTAAAGAATTGCTAACAATTCATGGTCATTGCTACCCGAAACGGATTCCATAGTAGAAAATGCTTGAAAAAAATAATTCGAATTAAGTGCTATCTTGAGAGCATGTCCACCGCATGTAAAAGCACTTGCATCAGAATAAACAATAACGATGATCTTAGAATAGGAAAAAAGAATCCTATTATTTGAACTCACGGATGACGAAAGCCAAAAATCAATTTTTTTACAAAGATATTATCGGCCTTTAATTCTATCAGACTTCATTGCTTGTCAATGCTTTCAAGATTACGCCGTATCTTCTTAGGAATAACGTTCCTGTTAGCCGGTGCAACGATCACATAGTGATCTTGGATGATGGCTTTGAGGCGATTCGTTGCCGGCTTTGTTTGGCTGTGCGTACGGTGCAGGGCCTGAAGCTCATGGTGGATTGATTCGCCTCCCTGCTCCCCGAAAAAGCCCAAAGGGAATCTCCAGTGCCTGATGAATTCCACGACGTGGTGCTCCAGCATGTGGAACTTGAGAGGGAAAGACTCATCAGGAAATGTTTCGTGGTAGTAACCAAATAGTCTTTTGATATCTTGCTCTGTTGACGAAAAATAAGCCAAAATAGGTTTGAATATTTAGGTTGTAGAATGGCACTATTTCAACTCGTATTTACCCAGAGTTGATAACTGTTCTTGGGACATAGGGGTCGCAGAATTGTACTTGAAGTGCAAACACTGAATAAGCTGAACACCTGTTGGAATTTTGCCTTACAGCTCTCAATGACATTGACTGTGGCAAATGGCTTCGCTATTATTGGGCTTTAGAGACAAATGTGAACAAAGTCTTTAACATCTGTGTAGCTTTAGTAAATATTGTACACACCTTCAATGCAATGTTCACATGGTTTCCCACGTAGCTGTTGCTGTGGTATGCTTGCCGCACAATGTTGATTTGCTGAAGCTGCTGCTCCATGGCTTGGTGGATCTTTCCTCTTGCACTGTCAAACTCCAAATCCTTCACTAGGTCACATGCAAGCTTTTTCCGGAAGAAAATTATTTTACCTGATTGAATGAACAGGAGTCGTGTGTTTAGGAATGCCTACTCTCTTAGTCTGCACAGCCTCGTCAAATTCATTTTGGATAAATCAAGCTAAAATTTATATTCAAACCTAACTTATTTGCTGCCCTTTTTGAGAGATCCCCTACTAACTTTACTAGGCCAGTGAGGTAGGGGTGAACATATTCCTCGTCACACTGTAAGCCATCATTGGTTATCTTAAATGTAATGTGCTCCTATGCTTGCTTGGCCTGCTTCCTCAGTTTCCTCGCCTTTTCACGGTGTCATTCAGCTGAATGCAGAGTCTTAACATATTGATCAAAATCTGTGTCACCAGTTTGTTCACCAGATGACTTGGCCTTATGCTTAGCAATCAATATGGTCATAAAACTTGAAAAAGAGTCCAAGGCTTATGTGTAGGACAGGCACACATATCTGTGAAAACATAAAAAAAGTATAGGGTGTGAGCAATATGCATTTATTTTCTACTTTGAACAATGAGATTGGACAAATGTTATCTGCACCCTATCGCTTGGGATGTCCAAAAAAAGGCTCGTGGATGACATTGAAGTAGTCTTTAGCCTTTTTCAAGTCCCCATTTCCTTCGTCAAGAAACTTCTGCAGCTGTTCTTCCATGTGCTAGGGTGTTCTGGGCTGTATGGGGTCACGCTCCTCGGGTGGTTTCCGCATGTCTTGGTTGTGTATCAAGCACCAGACACATGGGTGTCGTTTTTTTGAATAAATAACATAGAGGTCACTAAACTAGTTTATCCATCATAAATCAGCTTATTGGCTTTTCTTACCGCTTGCACCAAATATTCCAAGCATACGGCAGATATACTCATAGTCACCAAAAGCAAACAAGATGACATTTTTGTCCCTAGAGTTAAAAACAGGGTAATGTTATTGTATTTGTTTTGATTGAAACATCCATTTTTTCATAAAATTCATCTTTGTAGTCAGAAGTAACCACACGGAGGTTGTTTTTTGTATCCTTGCCCTCATATATGCAGAATACAACAGTATTTTTGCTGGAGTTTTGTTTCTCAAGAAACCTGAAAGGCAAACTTCATAGTGCCTTGTCCATGGTCACCACCAATCTTCCCATCGTGTCATGTCAGCACCCCGGCCCTGTTTTTAATAATGAATGTAACTTTAATTTTTTTTATTAATTAAAACATTTCGGTCTTTAGGGAGAAAATGGAATATATTTATTTTAGAGATATATCTTACTTTTCACTTCCATCCAGATATGATGTTATTTTTTCCCAAGATCCTCCACGTAGGCTCATGCCGTTTGCTTCACCATTGTAGCATTTCTGTTTTACTTCTTAGTGTGCTCAAGTGGTAGAAACTCGGCTACAACGTCATCGCCAATTAGCTCTTCTTTTTGTGATCTTTGTTTTTTTTTTCGCTGTTCATTTTAATACCCCAGTTACTAAACCACCTGTAGTAGCGAAACAAATACTTTAAGATCTGTTATTATTTCAACCAATTATTTCGTTTTAACAAAGGATTAATTAGGGTTTATTATAAATAAAAACCTACCGCCTAACCTTTCCAAGGGCAAACCAAGGTAGGCGGAGGTCAGCTTTCATGGCCAAGGCCTCTTCTTCTGGAATCCGCAAGATGAGTTCCTTGCCAAGGGCTTTCTTTAGAACTGCCTCCCGCTCCTCCTCCTTTTGTCGCAGATGTTGGATAACCAGGGTGTCCATCTCCCCACCCGCCCTTAGCCTCCCACCGACCTTCTGTAAATGAGAGACCCTTTTTCTCAAATGCCGGGGGGTATTTACCTTTTAGCGGCATGGTAGTGAGTGGTTTGGTCAGCTGAGCGCTTTAAAAGTACTCGCGCCACTGAAATCCCCAGTTCGGCGACCTCCCTATTCATTTTCCCATCTTTTAGCTCTTTTATGGCCTTGCTGATTGTCTGGGATGGCTGTGTTGGGCGGGCGTGGGTGACATTTGGTGGCGCGCTGCCTTTGCTTGGTCGACATCCATGTTCCCCACAATGCTGATATTGTATTTCCTTACCGCATCCTTTGCACTTGTTTATTTGACTTTCTATCAGACCAAGTAGTGTACGGTTGAACTTTTTGATGTCGTCCCAGGAACTGAGGCTTTTTTTAGAAATCGGGCATGAAGAGTTTACCGCAAGGGCTAGGATCCTGCGGGAATTCGACCAAAATTTTGCGGGAAATTGACCAAAATGTGGAAAATCGACCATAGGACCGGTCAATTTCCAGCAGGAGGAGTACCGTCTCTATATCTTTAATATTGAAGAAGATATAAAGGTCCAATTATAGGGAAAATGGCTGTTTTTTAAAAGTTTGAAGTCTTGTAAATTTTTAAATATAAATTACAAGAGGTTCATGTTTGCAGACGTTGTAGACAGTCCAATGTGCTACAAGACTAGTATAAAGATTTTGCCAAAACCTCATTTTTAGGGGATTTTTTTGGGAGTGAAAATGGGTTACAAATTTAAGTAAATTTTTATAAGTTATCCTCTACGTATGTCAACCATATTCATTGTGTGCACAGCCTGGATGCTGCCCTACAGACTGGCCGAGTGGCAGCTTCATCGAAGCAATATTGAAGACTTGACAGACTTGAAACCATACCGGTCATATACCTTAGAAAGTTGACTTGTTTTAAGCAAGCATGCTGTTGCAGAGCTATGGTGCTGGCAAGTGTGCACAACAAGTTTCATAGTCTTCCCTATATCCTTAATAACATATTTTTAGGATCATAATTTTCAAAGTTCAGAATTTTTTCTTTTCTTGATTAAAATGTTTACAGACCAAAGAGCTATAGCGTTGTATAGTTGTACCGACGGGCTTCTGGCAGGTAGAGTACGCCAATATCTACCGTAATTGCCTATTTTCCTTTTTGACTCTTTGATGGCTTGCGGAAGCAGCATCCGCCGACTACCTATTGCTGGCATTCCCCAATATGAATACAAACCCAACTCTATGTGATAATGCTCGAAAGGTCGGGGAGATTACTCTCATTCCAGAGAGGTGTAAAAAGTTAGTCAAATTGTGTTGATTTATTTCCGTGATGCCACCACGCCTACGCTGACCATCTCGTTATTGTACAGCTTGTCCAAAGTTTTTCTAGTGATACCAATTTTTGGAATTTTTGTAATCGTGTTTTGAAAATGTCTTGTCTTGGCGACCTTTTTTTGATTGGCTGACGTCAAGAGTTGTACACACTTTATGGGATAGAGTAGATGGTAGAGTAAGACATATTGGAACCAGGCCTAAAGTGTAAATATTAGAACGATGCGCAACAAGAGATCGGAAAACAAACTCATGAGAAGGAAGATTGTCAACAGACAATAAAGCATACCTCTTCAACATGTTATAAGGACATGTAGAATTACCTGTCTTAGCAATTACTACTGTAGAGCCTGAGCTAAGCTGATCTGTTTTACTCTTAGGAATCAAAACGGAAAAATGTCTATGTATCTTCAAATTGAATATGCGACCACTTAGTATTGCAAATTTCATCATAGCGAAGAAAAACGGCAAAACCTACCAAACAAATAGACTAGACTAGTTCAGCTAGACTGAAGAGAGGAAAAAGATAAACCTGACTGCACTAAACTAACTAAATACAAAAGCAACATACGTATCTTCAGCTGTTGAGTAATTGACCTCATCAAAACAGCTTGCTCACTTTTTCCACTTTTTAAACTTTGCAAAGTAGCCTTTCACTGTAGTAGGGGCGTTGGAGGACAATAGAGCTTCAGGAATTTGTCTTGATAGACCAACCAGTAGAGGGTTATCTAAATAAGCAAAACGACTTGTAAAGAAAAAAAGGAAAAAACAACCATTAATCTCAAATTAGTAGAGTTTAATTTTACATCAATAATGACGTCATAGTAATAGCTTAAAGTATGCATGGAAAATAATTATAATTTACGATATTCAAACAAAATAGTATATTTCACATACATTATAGGCTATAAAGCACATACAAGTATATCCTCATTATAACATATTTTCATCACTCTATCAAATTGTCTATAATACTCTAAATACGGAATAATCCAGATTTCACATAAGTATAACTAACTATATCATGTGTTAAAGGCTATAAAGCACAAATAATTGTATACTTATTATTCTAACAAGTTCATAACTTTATATTAAAAAGTATATCATATACTCATAGTACGGAATAATCCAATGCGTGAGCTATAAAGCTCCAGGCATAAGCCTATTCAACAGCATTGATTACAATGAAAATATTAAGCTATAAAGCTCAACTACTAAATAAAGCCAATGAGAAGCATCAAGCTTAATAACAAGAACCGATGATTTGAATTTATCATCCGAGAAAATGGTCTTAATGGTACACGGACCAAAAATTCCACTAGAATCAGAAAACTCTATGAACTCGACAACTGAAAACCTGGGCTCTTGCAAAGGAAAAAGCACTGACCAGAACACAGACGATTGCCATTTCGGGACAACAAGACACCCATGAGCACGGCAAGCCTCTAAATGAAAAACCGTGCGTGGGATGAGGTAGATAGGCGGAACAAGCCAATTATTGTCATGAGACCAATCAACACTGAATGCATCAACCGCTTGTGTACCTGGACACCAGAACATAGAATAAAACTTAATACACTCGGCCGGATTACGAGAAGCAAAACAATCAGCTGAAAAGGAGCCGAATAGTGAACACATGCGAATGAAAAAGGCATCGGACACAGTCCAGTCATCATAATCGACAACTCGACTAAGCAAACCAGCATACTCATTAAGTTGCCTAGGAACCCACTCGACTTCAAGAGTAACTTGATGTGAAGCACAAAAATGAAAAATATCCAAAGCCATCTTATGAAGCCTAAGAAACATGCTATGCGTTATAATAGCAGCATTGCGATTATCTGTATAAATCTTTACAACTTTACCCTGAATGAGTGATCTGAAGGACTTAAGTGATTAAAGAATTGCTAACAATTCACGGCCATTGCTATCCGAAACGGATTCCATAGTAGAAAATGCTTGAAAAAATAATTCGAATTCAGCGCTATCTTGAGAGCATGTCCACCGCATGTAAAAGCACTTGCATCAGAATAAACAATAACGATGATCTTAGAATAGGAAACAACTTTACCCTGAATGAGTGATCTGAAGGACTTAAGAGATTAAAGAATTGCTAACAGTTCACGGCCATTGCTATCCGAAACGGATTCCATAGTAGAAAATGCTTGAAAAAATAATTCGAATTAAGCGCTATCTTGAGAGCATGTCCACCGCATGTAAAAGCACTTGCATCAGAATAAACAATAACGATGATCTTAGAATAGGAAAAAAGAATCCTATTATTTGAACGCACGGATGACGAAAGCCAAAAATCAATTTTTTTACAAAGATATTATCGGCCTTTAATTCTATCAGACTTCATTGTTTGTCAATGCTTTCAAGATTACGCCGTTTCTTCTTAGGAATAACGTTCCTGTTAGCCGGTGCAACGATCACATAGTGATCTTGGATGATGGCTTTGAGGCGATTCGTTGCCGGCTTTGTTTGGCTGTGCGTACGGTGCAGGGCCTGAAGCTCATGGTGGATTGATTCGCCTCCCTGCTCCCCGAAAAAGCCCAAAGGGAATCTCCAGTGCCTGATGAATTCCACGACGTGGTGCTCCAGCATGTGGAACTTGAGAGGGAAAGACTCATCAGGAAATGTTTCGCGGTAGTAACCAAATAGTCTTTTGATATCTTGCTCTGTTGACGAAAAATAAGCCAAAATAGGTTTGAATATTTAGGTTGTAGAATGGCACTATTTCAACTCGTATTTACCCAGAGTTGATAACTGTTCTTGGGACATCGGGGTCGCAGAATTGTACTTGAAGTGGCAAACACTGAATAAGCTGAACAACTGTTGGAATTTTGCCTTGACAGCTCTCAATGACAATGACTGTGGCAAATGGCTTCGCTATTATTTGGCTTTAGAGACAAATGTGAACAAAATCTTTAACATCTGTGTAGCTTTAGTAAATATTATACACACCTTCAATGCAATGTTCACATGGTTTCCCACGTAGCTGTTGCTGTGGTACGCTTGCCGCACAATGTTGATTTGCTGAAGCTGCTGCTCCATGGCTTGGTGGATCTTTCCTCTTGCACTGTCAAACTCCAAATCCTCCACTAGGTCACATGCAAGCTTTTTCCGGAAGAAAATTATTTTACCTGATTGAATGAACAGGAGTCGTGTGTTTAGGAATGCCTACTCTCTTAGTCTGCACAGCCTAGTCAAATTCATTTTGGATAAATCAAGCTAAAAATTTATATTCAAACCTAACTTATTTGCTGCCCTTTTTGAGAGATCCCCTACTAACTTTACTAGGCCAGTGAGGTAGGGGTGAACATATTCCTCGTCACACTGTAAGCCATCATTGGTTATCTTAAATGTAATGTGCTCCTGTGCTTGCTTGGCCTGCTTCCTCAGTTTCCTCGCCTTTTCACGGTGTCTTTCAGCTGAATGCAGAGTCTTAACATTGATCAAAATAAAAGTAACGTGAAATGCAATGTAATCCAAGATGGCGAAAACTGGAAGTCGATGCCCGAATTTTAGGGCCCGCGTTCCCATAATCCTGTGCCGTCCAACCTGAACTCCATAAGCATGCATATACCGCTCAAGAAGACGTTTTTGCCATGACTCTTGCTGGACGAATAGAAAGGATTGTTCTGGAGATCTGAGTGGTTGTGAACTGTCTGCGGTTTCATTTTTTCACATCAGGGTTGTCCTCTGAACTCGTATTATCTCTAGTTCTGTAAAAGAACTCCGATTACGGGAGCTCTCTTCCCACTCAGCGATCTTTCTCTTTAGGGCTTCCTTATCATCGCCGCAGTACTCAAATGCGGCCAAACCTCTTGCGATGAGATTTTGCAAATCTCTTTGGGTAGCATAGTAGCGTTTAGTTTCCTTGAACTCTCAATATGCACCTTACAATTACATTTACTATCGCTCTCCACCTGCTAGTTGTCCCTTCTCTTCAAAATAATCTTATTGTGCCCATCAATTAATTGTTTTACATTTGGCATACAGCTATAGCTAATCTTAAGCGTGTTCCTGTTGAAGATTTTCTTAAGGGTGCTGCAAACGGGAAATGACTTAAATGGTGGGTTATACCAGATAATGTTCCTTTGTTTGCTGCGTCGTTGCGCATCAGGCCTATGTGCTGTTGGCTGGAACTTGAGCAGGTAATTATAGCCGCTTTTCCTTAGCGCGTTTTGGTATTGGGGTGCGGCGTTGTTGAAGATTTCCTCGTCATTTCCTCGATATTTCTGACAGTCTTTTATTTATTGATTCTGGTTTATTTGTTATGATATTTGGAGGGTGGTTGGACGTGCTGTGCAAGTATTGTGGTATATTCGCTGGCTTGGAGTATGGTTTAAATTAACCTGTGTTGAGGTTTATTGTTACGTCGAGGAAGTTCACGATCTTTTATTTTAAAAATCGACTAAAGGAAGATCAAAATAATTGGAATTTGGTGTCTTTTTTATGGAAAAACCAGTGAAGATCGCTATTATTCAATGTTTTTTTTCATAGATAAAGGTACACTGTACCTTTTTTAATACAGATTACCATAGCAATGCAGGAATACGTTGAAATGTAGAAAAATAAATATTGAAAGCGTGACATCTTTTGAGGGAAAATATTAGTTTGCTAAAAAGCAAACAAATTCTGAAAGACATAATGTCATCCCGTCAGCATTTTCAGAACGTAAAGAATTTTGTGGAAAAATCTTGAAAAAGAAATAAGGCATTTACGTGTGCACGCCCAAACATGCTACGGACGTCTAGGCTCAACAGTAAACTATTTCGAGCCTCCTAAAATCATTAGTTGATTACAGTTGTTAGATGATAATTTTATTCGCTTTTACCAGTAAAACTCCATAAATACTTTTATATCAATGTTAGCATTGTCATCATTATAATTACTTGGATTATCACATGTTCCTAATGCAATAAATTCGATGGAAACATGCCTGTTTCTCATGTCATCATATATATACTTTGCATTTGAAAGACGAATAATTGATGCAATTGAACACACAGTAAAAAATAATGCTGAAATAAAAGGACATTCCGAGTTTAAATTGGATTTTCTATATGTAAAAACTTTTTTCGAACATCTTTTTGTTATCACATCAGGGGAGATACCAAACTAAAATTCCTTCTTGGCTTTATTTGAAATTAACGGATCATGATTACCATCCTCCCCCTTCCCTTATTGGTTTGGAAAACCTAACAATAGACTAATGTTAATACATTAGTACACCCTCCCTAGGATCATTCAATCATCAGTTCAATTTCTATATAAGATTTTAAATAGTACTTTATTAATATTTACCTGTCCAGAGTATGTCCCCAGTGGCATTTGATGCAATATACAATGGCCTTCCAAGTATCGTATGTGTCTCTATGGATGTTGGTTTGTACTGCTTAGGCTAAATTGTTGTTACGACAGCTTTGGTTTCTCTCAATATATCTTCCAGTGGTTTAAAGATAGCCTGATAGAATATTTCATCACTGTGAGCATCCCTGAATAAAAACACACTTGCAGGAGTAGAATCTGAGAAAAGAGCAACATAGATTGTCTCGGACATATCTGTCAATCTGTTATGTCGTAGAGACGAGATTTTTACAAAAATTAAGTAGGCATTGTCGCTCATATCTCTTATAGCTGCTTCATTCAGTTCCGCATATGCTTTACGTTGGGCTGAAGCTTGGTCTGACGAAACATTAATACAGCTTCCACTCGCACATGCCTGGCCAGTGTGTATTAAATCCAAAGCCACACATCTTTGGCATGATTCTTCAAAAGATGGGTATGCTTGTAGTGGGATTGATCCCATCAAAAACGTTTTTTTCATTTATTTCTCTTGGAAAAGTAACAATAATTAATGCAGGGTTCGTCCTTGAAAGTGCTTTGAATTTAAAAAAATTGAAGTTTAAGGTCTGGAAAGTGCTTACCCCACTATTAGAAAGGCCTTGCTTTGTACTGTGATTGGTCAAAAGCATATTGATTGACAGCGTATTGCAGCAGAAGTGAAAGAGTGCCATGGAATATTTTGGACGGCGAAGGCCTCGTGTGATCTGAAACCGCTAAAAAGAAACAAAAGTAAAGCTTATTTGAATGTTCATTAATCGCAAATTGTAGCCAAATATATGGTTTGCGAGTTATTGTTATATATCATCTTGGCGGCCACGGAATAAGGGCCTGGATATTAGAAGATAAATCGCCGCTTGTTAGTTTTTTCGTGATCTGAAACGTTGATGATGAGTTGTGCTTATGAATGATTCGGGCCTAGAAAGTGTCACGGTATTTATAGCTAAAATGGCGACCGATGCGTTGGTCCACAAGACCGAATTCAGCAAAGCCCAAAAGCCATCCAAAATAGCCTCACCGTTGGAGACAATACGGCCAAAGTAAGAAATCAGAATAAAGCATCAGACAAAAAAAAGCAGAAAAGAATCAGGAGCTCAAGAAGATATGCTGGCCGCTGACCTTCCTCAAAGAACACGTCAAAATTGTCTGATTCTTCTCGGTTTCCTATGATCTGGTTTCTGTTCTGCTTTCTGCATCTTTGGCGATTTTATATTTTGAATTAAGATACTTAATCCCCGCTCCAGCTTACTTGGGAGGTGCTTTTGCCCAAACTGCTCATTTAACTTGAGCCATTTCGGCCCCAAACCTTCCTGGTTTCCTAGATCTCAAGGCGTCTGGTTATATAAGCCCATAAATTCACCAGGTATTTATCTTGCTCTTCGGTGAATCGCTCAAGCGTCCGTGCCTTTCCACTTGTACCAGTTCCAGAAGAAGCTGCATTCTTGAAGTTGGAGTGCGGCTAAAAGGAGTCGCTTCACCAGGAATTATTGCCTGGGGGTAGAGCTGATTAGGCTGGCTGTCAGAGAATTGTCCAGTATCATAATATTCTTTACTGGGGTAGAAATAGCCCGGAGGGTAATAATAATAGTTGTTCTGTTCAGACATTTTGCAAAGGACAGTTCACAAAAGCATGGAGGTCACGCGCACGAGATAGAGGTAAAAGCTTACTCATTACATCCCTATAAGAATACGCAAGTGCGTTCTTAAGAAATTCAGATTCTAATTTCCTTTTACGTGAGGACTCGGTTGGGGCTGTTGGAGAGGGGGATAGTTTTGTATAAAAAAGTGGCCATGATGCGTACTTGGACAAATACACTCGCATCACATAACTCAGCTTTTGTTCAGTACAGGTGTTTGCATGATTTTTCCTGCCTTGAAGCAGTTTGGCTGTCCTCTGGAATGTTAAGCACACTCACCAAACCGCAATTGGACTAGAATAAATCAAATTTTCGCGGTTTACCGTGCATCTTATACGTTTTTCATATGTCCGGTTCTAGTGCGTTCGGAACAGGACATCGGAACCTTTGAAGTTCTGCTGTCATCTGGAATGCTTAGCAGACGCAACAAATCCCAACTGCTCTTGGCCAAATCAGATATTCACGGATTCTTGTGGAATTTGCACAATATTTTGTTTGCCCGGCCCTGGTGCTACTCGGCCCTAAGGCAAATTTATTTGCATGAAACAAGCAACCAACTGACCGTTGATCAACTGAGCGCTACGGTCAGATTCTTCGTAAATTATTTTTCTAAAAAAGCTTGTATGGAGTAGACATTCACACTGGGCTTCGCAAATGTCGTGAACCTCAATTGAGCAGGGATCGAAAAAACAACAACGATTGACTCTACCAAAATGATGCTGAAATTTGTACTATAAGCGATAAATAGAAAAGTAGTAATTAATTAAGTAATTCATAAAACTTACCGACTTATTTTTAGTCAGTTTTTGTCAATAAAGTACTCAAAATCACACTTTGAAGTGTATCATCGGGTTCCTGTGGTTTCACCTGACAGGGCGCGCAGGGTAATCTGGAAGAACTAGAGTTGTATAAATTTGAATAAAGGTTCCGACGTGCAATACGAGAAACATGGCGAACGAGAATGCAACCGAACTTTAAGATATTTTGGTGTCAGTCTTCAAAATAAACAGGGGTAGGCCTTAAGCCTACTTGTACAGTACACAATATTGCCGTTGAATTTGAGCCTTGGATACGCTGGCAATCTTCAGAACCGTAATGGTTTCGCATTTTCGAAACCATTTCTCGGAAATCCCAAAACTCAAGGCCAAGTAAGAAAACATAAGCTTTATATTTCCACAGAAGGTATTTTGTCAATTTCTCTTTGAACTACAAAAAATGACCTTCGTATTTTTCTTATGACTTTTTTACGAAGCGCTAGAGGACAATCACTGGTGTTGACATCGAACAGCTCCTACGTTAGGTCCTTCCAAACATAAAGACTTGTTTTAAGCAAAGTATTTATCCAGAAAAAGGGCATAAAAGTGTGGTATTCCTGTGATACATAAGTACAAGTTGTAAAAGTTCTAAATTTAACTATGATTCAAGCAATAACAAGTCAGAAAATATAAATATGTTTTCAAGCGTTGCAGTAGTAATTATGGCACGAAAGCGAAGGACCACAAGCGCTGTTCTTTCCCCCCTTTTCGACTCAAGGTTATGTCGACTCAAAAGACGGCGAAGTCGTGCTCTTCAACGGACAAAGGTCAAGAAATCTTTACATCGCCAGCAGCGAGAATAAAGCCTTCACCTCGCAAACTACCTCGCAGAAAATCGCTCTTATTTACGCCCGAAGAGGACAAGTATCCTAAAGTTAGTCTAAAAAAATACGGGTTCGGGCAGTGGACTTCGATCTTAAGAGACCCCGACTTCCATTTCCAAAAAGGGAGGAGCCCCAACTTGTTGCTCAATCGAGCAAACAGATTTCGCCATGTTTCTTTGTACTATATTTAGTAAAACCGAATGTATCATGCCACAAGATCGGAATAACAAGCGTCTTACAAAGTGTTCATTAACCTTTAATCCCTTAAGTTATCTTGACATTTGGTGTCATTACATAACGTTGTGCGTATATGCAGGCACACGACTTTATTCAGGTTTTATGGCGACTTTGTTATACAGAATATCAAGAAGAATATCGTGTTTACAGAACATTGAAAAAATTACATTACATAACTGGGACCGTCCAGTCTTGTTTGCCCTTTGTCTGTCAGTTGCTGTTTCCGAAACTTAAGTCGGTTGCGCCGTCCCTTGGGAGCCTGTGTGAGGGAAGGGCGCTTGGCCGGTGTAGTGAATGCCATTGATTCTCTCTTAATAATCTCTGGTCGTTCCCATATGTTTGGTTTTGGACTCCATGATGGGGTCTTTGTATCTAAAATGGACAAAAGCAAGAAATTTGATCAGCAAAAAGGTAACAAAAACACGTTTACCTCTGGCATATCGTCACTTGAGCCTTGGCGACGAGGGGTGTATGTCTGGGATGGGCATCCGCTGTCTCGAAACAAAATATCTTGGTCACTGTCTGCCTCGTCGCAGCTTGGTAGCGGATCCCATTCATTTATCAAATAGTGCGCACATCGTTGGTCGAGGAACCCCTAGCTGATGCACGCCTTCCGTCTTTCCTCAATCGCCGTCTCGCAAGCCAGAGTACCAATGTTGGTGAGTAAGTACGCAGCTGCTTTGTCTCCTATTATCTTTGTTCTACAAAGGAGTTCTTTTGTCTCTATTCTTCTCGTTCTTTGTGTCGAGGTGCGGATATTGTTCATTTGCCCAATCAAATTGCAGCTTTTAAGAGCTGCGTACTGACCCATGTTGGTACTGTGACTTTCGAGCTTATCGCTGACAAGTTGCACCAGCACTTTAGCGCTTTTCAAGGCCTCGTTGTCCGAGATTAATTGCAATCTCGACGAACATCGGTGCAGCTCAGTCGCTTGCACCCAGTGGCTCTCGAATGCCGCTCTTACCATGACTTCTTCTCAGCCTCAGACTTCTGGTTATCCTCTCTAATCCGGCCTAGTTCCACGATTATTTCCTCGGGCATTGCATGTTCACCCCGAACATCGGGGTAATAATTCCAGCAAGTTGTGTGGAACTCCCAGATCCACCAGTCTTTTAATTCGGCTTTTCAGCATTTTAGATTTACTTGCCTTGTTTAGTTGTTTGCGCAAACCCCTCTCTTCTTTCATCTTCTCTAGTAAAATGTTGAGCTGTCGCTTCCGAATGCTGAATGGCTGGCAGTTGTGATACTCAGCTTCCATTTTGTTGAACGTTTCTGCGCACTGCCAGAATAGTTGTCCTCGTCTTCATCTAAAAAGGTACAAGCAAGCCTAATTAGTGGTTAAATTTGAAATTTAATACAACGCGCACTAAACTTGCCTGTTTCCGTGTTGCTTTTGCAAGATTCGTCCACGCGATCCTCGCCAGCACCCTCATTAGACAGATCAACTGAGTTATTCCCACTTACCCCAGAAAGAACTGAAACGATTTGTTTGTGAACTACACCATGCAGGGATTCTTGTGGTCTTTCAAAACCTGGCTTAGCTGGTCTGTAAAGACTGACTTTTTCCTTGAAGTCCTAGACATATACACTATATACACAATTCCAAAGCCCGATAGCGCTCTCTGTATGGTCAGGGGATTCACTGGCGACCCATTAATAGTCTGGCATGCAACCCAGTAGGAAATCGCAGGATATATTTGCTTCCCCGGCTCAGACTTGAGATGCAACGACCGTCTCCTCGTCATCTCGTTCTGACTCTTCGTTTGCTGCCTGCAAAAGAAAACCCCAAACTATATTGAAAAAAAGTAAATCGCGAAAAAAATATATTTATATGATTTTCACAATCTTACCTCTTCAATCTTTTTAGCTTGCTTCAGCTTAGACGTGTTTATGGCAAAGAAGAAAAATGAGGCTTCTTTAAGTTTCGCCAGCACTGTATCGCATTCTTCTCTTTTTGAACAAATCCACGACCACGCGTTTTCTACTTAATCTACCCTCCAGATGCATTTAAATGATATGACAGAACAGAGGTTCTGTATTGGTCCGACGAGGTGGCATTCGGCCGCATCCCTTATGAGCTTGCTGTTGAGCTGAGAGCACGGCTTACTCATAGTGAATGAACTGATTCTTGCCTTTTTCTGTCTCTTTATATAGAGTAGCCACATTGCGTAATCATTGGGTAGTTTCAGTAATGCCATTGTAAGACGGTTGTTTGTTCATTTTTATTTTCAACACCCGCTACGATTCTACTTACAAACTAACACAAGTAAGAGTAATGAATTCGATCAGTCCCCGCTTTAGCCGTCAAACCCGGTGTATTTACTGGTGTATTTAGAACAAAGTGGAAAAAAGCCAGAAATAAAACAAAAGTATGCATTCCTTCACAATTTTATGCGTAGACCAACAACCGGTATGCTTCTACTTACAAACTAGAACAAGTAGAGTAATAAATTCGATCAGTCCCCACTATACCCGTCAAACCCGGAATACCCGGTGTGTTCAGAACAAAGTTGAACGGTTTTATCACATAGTCTATTTACAGTGCTGATATATATGTTGCATGGGGAGATACGAAATCAATCAATCATTCAATCATTCATTCAATCAACCAACCAATCAATGGAACAAACAATCAATTGTGAATTGTGAATTCCTGCAATACCCGGTATACCCGCCATATTCGGAGTACAGGGTGTATTTAACGATTTTTAAATCACCGTAAGAAACTTACAGTTACTACTAATGTCATAGTATTGTTGAATGGAATAGATTAAGCATGAGGTCGAGACTGGATTGATTATCAAAGTACGTTGAAGTTTGTTTAGAATACACCGGATACTCCGGGTATGGCAGATATAGCGGTTATTGCATGAATTTATCAACTTATTACATCAACTTAGCTTAGAATACACCGTGTACTCCGGATAAGACGGATATAGCGGGTATTGCATGAATTCATTACTAAAGTACGTTGAATTTGGCTGGGAATACACCGTATACTCCGGTAATGACGGGTATCGTGGGTACTACTGTTGCCGCTGCTGTATAAAACGCAAACAGTCCTACTGAAGTCCAACTTCTACTGAAGTCGCTGAATTCGTTCGGGAAACTTCAAGGTCGCCTCGGCCGTTTCCATGGCAACCGATCATCCTGCTATTCATAGGTATGAAAGAGAATGGGTTGGGCTATGACACGGCCTAGTATGAACGCCGCTTCGCTACTGGGAAGGGGTGGCAGAGTAAAGAAGTTCAGGTCCTGTTGATGCAGTTATGGTACATGGTCGATGAACGCTGAAATATTAGCTCATATATGGGAACGTCTAAATATCTTGAGAGAGATTATGAACGATTAACACGGAATTGCTACAGAATGTAGCTCTAGTGTGTTAAAGCTCATAACGTTATTGAGGTTGCGTCATCGTGACGTCATCACCATAATCTGCGATCTTCCTGGAAATGGTGCGATAAACAACCGGTCGTTCTTGCACTCGGGTTTTTCTTGCCTAGGCCGCCCATAAAAACGTATTTTTAGAGTTCGGACAAAAAAAAGGCACGAGAGCTTAGGAAAGGTCGCAGATAAAGAGAGTAGCTGACTGATTCGACAATGTTAAGTCATTTTATACTAAAAAACCATTTATTTCCCAAATTGTCATATATTTTTGAAGAACTTAATTAACGACAAACTTGTTCAGCAAAATCACCAAACGTTAGTTCACTTCTGTCATCATAACATATATAAGCCTCGCCTTGGTTGAGGAAAAACATGTTGTCGTGATGGCCGAAAATGGTTATCACTACTGCAGCACCTTTCTACTGGAGAGAGCCGACCGGTGTTTTTCCCACAAAAAGGGGGGCACACCTTATCTAGAGAAAGATAAAACAGTTATCGGGGTGTATTGATCAGATTATTGTCAAGAAGTGCACTAAATAGCTAAAACGTGTAGCAGTTACAAATTTAGGCAATGACAAAATCCGTTGGAAGTGATTTTTGATAAATGTTGTTTAGTTCTAAGACTTCGATTGATATTTTTAATTACTTGGCAATAGAGCAGTCGGCCACACTTTGCGCATGATGTGAAATCTTTCCTCATTTATCTTACTTGATCATATATCCTTTACGGAACGTCCGGGTTGTTTAATGATATAAACAACTTTCACCAGCTCTCTGAAAGTCTATTCAGGACCAAGAGCTTTAACAAGGTTTTCGATAAAACAATAACAAACGTATATAAATTTAGCATGTCATAGAAACATCCGATGCCTATATTTAGTCCTATTGTTTTCTTGATAGGTTCATATATTGTGTTACTACTGTCAGCGCATTACTTCTTTCCTTTCTTTACTGCGTAAGTGTTTCACTTTCTGGCACACCCTCTCTGCGCCCTCTGCTTGAAGAATTGCAGACGTTTCTTGGTTCCCTCTTAGTTTTCTTATGATGCTGGTTCTTGCAGGAACTACGTCGCTTGTTATCTCATCATGTCACACCGTTTGCAGTTTCTTGGTGTCCTCACTAGCAAAGTGACGTCTCCTGCCGATGGAAATGAAACTGATGGAGCGCGCATTTTCGGAAGGAGCTATCGTGTTGGTCGTGTCACTCTCACAATGTGTCTCCAGGTCGTCATATATACCTTCTTTTTTCTCGTCTTCGTTTTCCTCTGGTACACTATCTTTGGTGCTTGACGCAGTGTGTTAAAGGTGTTGTGGGTGATCTCGGCGATGGGACCTGCTCTGTTGGCGTTCTGTATGTTAATACGGAATATGAGGTAATTCCGGACTGACTTCGTTGATGTCAAGATTATACTTGTGTGGATTTGTCATCAACTTCCGCATCTTTTGTGCATGCTCACACTCAAGAAGACGCTTGACTTCTTCTACTGATGGTAAGTTCTTCTCCGCCTCCCACTCGACTTCAGCTCGCTGCACGGCTATTTTCTTGCCCCTTGCTTACCTCCAGCTCCTTTGCACGTCTCTAAGACTTCCTAGTGCCTCTCTTTTCTCTACAGACAGCGAACGCCGCATTAAGGAAAGATAGTAAGTTAAAAAGCGTTCCAGGCTAGTCGAGAATCCCGATAGTGATTTGCTGCAGTAGCCTTTGCTTCTGTCTTGCTCCCTGAGATCAATGTTCGCCTTGAAGAAGCGCTTGTAGACGTTTTCTTTGTTCATGAAGACTGACAGATCTTTTACATTTGGATCTACAGCTTTGGCGATGGCTTCAACGTTTGCACACATCTGGCGAATGCTTGCATCAAATTTCTGTGTACCATCTAGCGTATCTAGGTGTAGAGTCCGTCCGCGCAATAGCACGCCAAACACGGTAGATGGTCTGGACGACTGGCGATATGGTCCTCGCTTGTCTGGTTGTTCCTTCTCCATACCATCACATACGTTCCTGCAGGGTTTTCTTCTTGAGACACCTCCGCATTTTCACCATCGTGTTCCTCTACTTCTTCAGCGTCTTCGTCTTCTTCATCATTACGAGTAGAGTAATCATCATCATCATCGCTGTCGTCATATAAACCATTAGTGTCATCGTCGTTCGATTCTGACGAGGACGTATGATCTCTCATGCGCTTATTCTCCTTGTTTTTTCTCTTGGTTTAACTCGGACAAAGCCCCGTCTTTACTGCTACTTCTCTCGTGTTAAGTGGGGAGGCTATTAATCGATTTTTCTTGTTGACGGTACTTTGGTGGCCTTCTTCTTCTAAAAGTTACTTACCAGGCATCATAATTTTCTGACTCACTACAGTGCTCTTGGCTTTTAGTTTAGCGAGCATTTAGCTTTTCGGTTCGATGCCGTGGTGATTTTCAAGATGTTAGTCCAGCTTCACGCCGACCCAGCCGCACTTCTTAGGGCATGAACGCAGCTTATGCTTGTCTTTGCTTGTCTCTGCCTGCTTTCCGTAGAGCCACTTGTAATATATCTCGGTAGAGCATCCATGTTTTGCCAGTTTTGAAGTGAGATGAGCTTTAAGGTGTGCACCACAGGCTGCTGTTTTGTTAAAGTCGCTCTGTCGTTTGTATTCTTTGGGACACCTAGACCTTGAAGGAGGGGGGGGGGGGGTAGGGGCGCGAGGCTGGGTGTCATGAGTAATGAATAGCAGGACTTCCAAGATTCGAGACCGAATACTTTCTTTTTCTTTCGGTTCTCCAAGTTTGGGGTATATTCGAGTTTCTACAGATGTGTTTTTTTTTCTTACTGTATTTCATATAAAAAACTTAGCAACTATTTCGCGCAACAACTGATCAAATGCCTTGTCACTCGAAATCGTCAGACATACCCTAGCTGTTTTAATCAACAAAAACTAGAGTGCCCTATTAATGTTATCAAGCTGCTTCGTGACAGGTGTGTATTCACTTATGGAAATCCCTTTAATACAATCAAAATGTCCGGTAAAATGTCCGCTTATTTTTCTCCGCAAATATGTTCTGAGTTGTGTCTGTATGCTGTCCCCGGTCACCTAAACACAACCCCGCTAAACCGCTTTTATTAGGGACCAACACGTCTGTGCCGCTATTAATCCTCTGATCCTCACTTTACTAACGTGTCCTTTTTCTGGATCACTGATTCCTAACTGCGCAAATTTCGTACAAGTGGCACTTGAGCTCAAAATTTTCTTATTGACTTCCTCTTTATATCGGATTAATAATTAATAATAATTTAATATAGCATTATAAAAATCTCAATGCTTTACAAACATCCTACTCTATTCTACTTATATTTCTAATGGTTAAAAACTAATCAATTGTTGTAGTGCTTACAAAATAAGTACGTCTTTAAAGACGATTTAAATTTGCTGAGACAGTCGGTGTTTCTAATGTGTAGGGGGAGGGAGTTCCATAATTTAGCTGCAAAGTTTGAAAAAGATCTGTCCCCATAAGTTTTTGTTCGTGATTTAGGAATGACGAGAAGGTTCTTGTTAGCAGATCTAAGGGATCGAGATGGCGTATACGGTGTTAAGAGTTCAGTGATATATTCAGGAGCCTGGTTGTGGAGAGCTTTATGTGTGATTGTAAGAATTTTAAAGTCTATTCTAGAAGCAACAGGTAGCCAGTGAAGTTCCTTAAGAATGGGTGTAATGGCGTCCCTCTTCTTAGCACCAACGATTAGTCTTGCGGCAGAGTTCTGAACACGCTGTAGTTTGGCTATTTCTTTTTCTTGGAGTCCAGACAGAAGACTATTACAGGCATCTAGTTTTGAAGTTATGAAAGCATGAATGAGCTGCTCACAGTTATTGCGGTCAAGGTATTTCCGTATTCTGCCAATGTTCCTTATAGAATGGTAGGCTGATTTGCAGATGCTGTTGACATGTTTTGTCATAGATAAACTCGAATCGATGATTACTCCGAGGTCGCGTGCTGCCTGGGCTGGTTCGATGAAATGTCCATCAACGTCGATTTCAGGAATTATGACCTTGAAAACTGTAAATTCTTCCCAAATATATTCTTGGACGATTTTATAACGCGGTTTAGCTACGTCCATTTCTATCTCTAATATTTTATCGGAATGCGTATTTACCTCTTCGACTTTTGACTTATCTGTAAAATGTATTTTGTTGTGTCTTCTCTTCTATTTCGAGTTGATTAATGGATATTTAACATTTCTTCGTGTTAGCAACATTTCCTAATGTTTTTTTTCTTTTTCTAAGATTATTGGCCCCAAAAACGTCGCTTTCATTTTCCAATTGTGAATTGAGGGCCCGCCTTAGTTTAACGGAGGTTGGCGGTGTTCCTCAACCTTGGGGGTTCTAATATTTCACCCGGTGACAACTGCGAGTTAGATAGTCTTAGGGAGCACCGTTAAGCACGCGACCTCTTCTTACAAAAAACGCTGGGTGTGGTCGTAGCTATTGCCTCGATAACATACAGGATTAGCTTTGCTTTGACTTTTCTAGATCTTCTGAGTTGGTTTGTAAATTTCTTATCTGCCAAAGCTTCGTTGACTCCGTCTTGTATCATGTTTGGTTTTGCAGCACCGCTTATATTTTGGTTACTAATAGAGGTCATGCCACATTTTGCTAAACAAATAGCGTTTTGATTGCGGTTGTAAATTCCTGCTATGGCAAAATGCTTAGTTTATAAGAGAATAATTAAGTTAATCCACAATTTATTCTGATCATTGTTTAGTATCGATTTGTTGTGATTGAAATTCACTCATGGTGAACTCTTTCATAGACGCACTGGACTCTGACCAGTGTGATTCTGGTTCCTTATTCGCAGTTCCTTTTTCGTCTGTTTCCTTATTCGCTCAGTTCCTTATTCAAATCCTGGGGGTACTAGGGAGTATTTAGGCATTACAGTTTACTCAGAATAATTCCAACAGCATTTTCGTCGGATAATTCTGGTTGCATTCACGTGCTCTGCTGCTAAACGGAGCTGTAAACATGAGACTTTATCTGCTACAAAAGGTCAAATTACGCAATGCGTGCAATCGCTTTCACAAATGAATCTAGGAAAAGAGAGGAAATCTACCTCTCATCTAATAAATGTGTTTGTGTATTGCCCTTCCCTCAAAACGCATTGATATATTTAGAGGAGAAATATTCACGCTTTACTTGAGTACGCGTGAAGAAGGAATTTGACTTTGCTAACAAAACCACACAATTTGACAGAATGTGCCCCGTCTATAATGGTTATGATTATGGGATCATGTGGAACCCTATTAGTTAGCAAATCAAGGCCATAGCAGGCATCGAAATATTTGGGGGCACAATACAGAAACATGAATAGTATGTACATATGCATAGAAGTTATCAAAGTACTTTGGTAGATTTTTAGTTGTAAGCTTGAACGTGACGCAGCCAATAAAGTCATTTATTTCGTATATGTTTAAAAGATTTGATGATTTGAAAAGTGGTTTTGATGGAGCGAGGTAATCTGAAAAGGTCATTATTCGAGCTAGTTTCTTTTGCAGTTTAAATATTTTGTCGAGCCGAGTGTGGTAATTATTTGCCCAAATAATATTAGCATAGTGTAGGTAAGGATAGACCAGGCAGTTGTATACTGTTTTCAGAACTTGCTGATTTATAAATAATATAAAATAAAACTGTTGTCAATACAAATGACAAATGTTTAATGGAGGTTGATACAGTATATAACTATATAACCTATAACTTCAGCAATACTAGAGGAGGCATCAATGATGATCTCCCATGAATTACTTGTATGACTTATCCATATAGCTTCCATATGGCAAAATTAAAACAAGACACACGGTAAATTTTAGCCTTAGATATGCCAATTTATAGTTATATAATAATAATAGTTTATTTCAACTACCACTTTCTCAGGTAAACTGAATTACAGTGGTATGGTCATAACACATGACGAAGTTATTTGCCATAAATATCACTGGTAACGAACGGTTACATACTCATTAAGCCTAGAGGTCGTTCCTTGAAATGTATCAGTTCTCTGTGTACCCAGAGAACTGGGTACACAGAGAACTGATACATTATATCGCTTATTGTATCGCCTCTAGGAAAAACATGGCTCAGAGGAGACGTTCTAGCTTTGGTCGCAAATGAGCGACATAGGCAATCCCGAGCTGTGAAGGTCGGTGATATACTCGACCTGCGAAAAGATGATGCGCATCGCCCTCCTCTGAACTGTTTCAAGCGTGTCTGAAAGATAGGCAGGAAGCCCAGCCCATACGGGCGCGGCATATTCAAGGACAGATCTAATTAGTGAACAGTATATGCGTACCAGATCATTGGGCTGGACACCAGCCTCCTTAAGTGATCGTAGCGCATAAAGGCGTTTGTTTGCCTTCTTAATGATAAAGTCGACATGCACATTCCATGTGTGGTCGCTACTTAAATGAACCCCAAGAATCTTATAACTGTCCACTTTCTTTACAGGAGCTCCACAAATGTTCAATTGGACCAGGCTAGCTGGAATATACTGCAGGAAATTTTTCTCTAGCTCCCTACATTCCTTAGGATTTAAACGCATACCACGACTTTCAGCAAAGGAACTAACATCATTTACGGCGTATTGCAAATAGCTAGGACTGCAACGAGGTACTACTTCGAGGACGGTCGTATCATCTACGTACTTCAGTCGCGTAGGCCAATTTAAAACTAGCCGATTAACTAAGATCGCGAATAGCATGGGAGCTAGTTTGGTCCCCTGTGGGATTCCCCCACTAGGGCGCATGGGCGAAGACGATGAGCTGCCAATTCTAACATATTGTGGCCTGTTACTAAGGAAGGAGCATAACCATCTAATTAAGACAGGGTGGACATTTAGAAAGCGCAGCTGATTCAGCAAGGAGTAGTGATCAACCAAATCAAACCCCATTGCTGAAATCAGGAAAGAAAATCCTAATGAAATTCCCACCCCTGTCAAGTGCAGCTAAGATAACATGTAGCATGTACACTAAGGCGTGCGTCGTTACGTCGTCTTAAAGTCAAGTTTATCTAAGACATCAGCTGTAAGCAACTTCAGAGTAAACTCCTCATGGATCTTGGCTAATGGAGACGTCAGTGTTATTGGTCTGAGATCCTCTTTGACTTCCTTGGGGGGCGAGATCTTCGGCACAGGAGTCACAATGGAGTGCTTGAGGCGCTCAGGGACTTTACCTTCGATCACAGAGCTGTTATATAGGTCGGCGATGACAGGGGCCAACTCGAAGGCAAATTCCTTCCAGATACGGGACGGAATCAGGTCAGGGCCAGGAGATTTCTTTGCTTTGATTGAACGGAGGGCTGCAAAGGCTTGGTGTTAGTGACGAGGAATTCAGGCGGAACTGGGACTGAGGTCGCAAAGGCTTCTGGGACCAGGGGTGAAAAGTGAGAGGTCAAGCTTCCGAGAAAGGAGTTAAATTCCTCACACAAGGCATCAATTGTCGGAGTGGCACTATCAATAACCTGATGCCACCAGTCAGATCTACTGGCGAGGCCACCAATTGCTTTCACCTCTGACCACCATTTAGATACATTGGTATCTTTTAGAGAAGAGACCTTGGAGTCGTAGTAAGATCTCTTACAGTTCCTGACTTTACTTTTGACCTTATTGCGGTACAGTTTAAACACGTCTGAGTCTTTTCCGTGTTTCTGGAATGCCCATTGTCTTCTAGCTATCAGCGTCTTCATTCTGCTTGAGACCCAGGGCTTTTCTGACGAGCAAAGCCTCACCTTCTTAGCAGGGATGACAGTATTGATAGCATTAGTTAGAATACTGTAGAACGCTTCAACTTTTTCCTCGGCAGATGACAAGTGCAAAACAACGTTCCAATCAACGGAAGTGATCCATCTCCCAAGTGCGCATATATTACTCTCCCTAAGGTCACGCCTTAAGGTGGTTTTCCTCTCATTTTTTTTTTTTTGACCAGGCGGGATTCGTCTGGTTTGACTAGGACAGTGTAGTGGTCGCTCCGTCCAATCTTTGGGAGCTGTGCAGGTGCTCGAAATAGAGCAGGTTTGTTAGTTAATACCCAGTCTAGTATTCCATTTTCTCTCGTCAAGACAGTCAATATTTGTGATAGGCCCGTACTGCGCTTTATAACTTGAGGCGAGAGCCCAGTTCCTGTAGGATTAAAGTCTACGCAGATCGCAATTAATCCCTCAGGGTGTAACCGGAGATAATGATCAACGTTCTTCATTAAGTGGTTTGTTAGAACTTGATTTTCTGCGGCACCGAGATGTGGCGGATGGTACACAACGCCCACAAGAATGTTTGTTATTGATCTTGGTAATCTGTATGGGCGGACTGAAATCCATAGGGACTCCACGTCTGAATCTTCATACTCCACTAAGCGCTTACACGGAAGGCGTGTATCAATGAATGCACAAACACCTCCTCTTTGTCCGACTACTCTGTCCTTTCTAAAACAAACATAATTATGGAGATTGCAGGCAGAGTCGTCAATGGTGTCGTTAGCCAGGTTTCAGTAAGGCAGATAATTCCAGGTCTTAGAACTTCGCTAATCGAATAAAGCTCGTCTAAGTTTAGTAAAAGAGAACGAACATTTGCCATAAACATGTCAGGAACCATAGGCGGGGCTGGACGGTATGTCGTAGGTGAGTCGTCAGTTTGTTTTGACTCAGGAACGCGATCCTCCCAAGGCACTTCTTACGTTTACGTCTTGATCGAGGGGGCTCTCGTATCCCGAGTTCAACCAACTTGTTCCACAGGTCTTCGGAAAGTCGGCTACGTGTACTACATTTTCTGATGGTCTTTAACGTAGAAGGCTGGTAGGTTATTCGTTGCGGCCATTCATCTTGGCGAGGACTAGACAAGTTCGTTATATTCGGCGTCTCCGGGCTTTGATATCGGTAGAATCCAATTGAAACTAGCAACTGCGACCACACGGTGGTGAATAGTGGTAGCATGGGCAAATATGGCCACATTTCGAACCAATTACAAGGAAATTTGACAAATTACAGAACAGCACAAGAACATGTGGCTGCCATTCACTGGCGCCGCTGACTGAAGTGTTCTGCCATGCATATTTAACCAATCAGCAGCTATAATGTTCCAGAAGAAAGATGTCTCACAACTGCAATCGACGACAAAAAAGATGGTTTTAACACATTTTCCAGCAATTTTTTGAGATAATGAAGACCTCCTTGAGAACTTAGATAATACCAGTCTTGTTTTTATTTAACAAGTCACCTAGGAGGATATCAATTGGAATTTGAAAGGAAGAAAATATGTAAAATTTGCTGAGAAGAAACAAAGAAGTAAAATACAAACACACGGAAAAAACAGTGCTTTTTGGAGGATGGAAATTAGTTTTAACAACTTCCAATAAAAATATTATAATGGTAACACCACAAATTAATACTGACATATGTTTACCTAGAAAAAACTACAGGCAGATTTTTTTAGGCCTATCGATTAAAAACGCTTGATAATTTTAATAGAATATTTCTTATTTCCCCCATTTGGATAATTTCTTTGGGGCTTTTGTGGGACATTTTGGGTTGCACAATAGCTGGCTTCTATATTCTGCTTTACATTGTATATCTCTGTCCACCCAAAATGGGATTTTGTCAATTGAGATTTATGCCATTTGCACTGACAATGTTTCTCTCCAATCGTTGTACCTAGAAGCACTACCCTTGATATAGTAACATTTATGTATGTTGGATATAATTTTGTATCTATGGATTCTGTGGACTTACTCTTTTCTGACTATTGTGAGCATCAATTTCATTTTGGAGGAATGACTCAACAGTTTTTTTTGGTGCTGGATGTTCTTTATAAGGGTAACATCTGGTGTGGCCTTTGCCCTGCTTCACAACTTTTCCTGGCTCTTCACATGTTGAGCACCCATACTCGCCATTATTTTGTGTCATGTTGACAAGGTTGGCCTTTCCCTGAAGATCAGTTGATCCAATTATGGTGGCTGCCTTCACTTATAATTCTTGTTGATCAACCTTGATCGAGAATACCAAAAAACATAAACCTGATGGTGTCTATTTTCTATTGCTTCTCGCTTCCCTATCATTTTTGTCAAGATAGACCTATTTTAAGAAATTTTCATGGTAAATTAACAGCAAGCCAATTTTTAAAAATCCTTTGGTAACAGGTTAAAATTTTTTACCCAGTCAATTGCAACTGTCTAAAGGGCTAGTTTTGACCCTCAAAAGGCCATCTCAGATGGCTTTTTCTAATGAATAAAATCATCATTATCATCTAGGGCAAGGATGTGAACACATTTCGAGATAAAATCATTGGGTATCCAGATTCTTTTTAGCACAAAATCTGAAAAAAATGTTTTGTTTTTCTATGGTTAGAGTTAAGTAAGTTTGAATTAAGTTCTATGAAAAATGCATATCAAATGACACATTCTTTTGCACAGAACTGGGTGCGCATTGTACAATTCAGAGCAATATCCACGTGAAATGATGAGAGTTTTATTCTGAGTAATAGTTGCAATTTTTTTTTTTTTGAAAAATTAAAACACCTCAGATGTTATTTTGAATACTAATATTCCAAATCAGTTACTTTTCAAAAGTATGATTTTTTAAGTATTCATGTGAAATTGGCCATAAACAAAACAAAGTTAAAATTTTACCTTCCTTACTCACCATTGTAATACAGGTTGACTGTTTAATAGACTTACAGTAATCTTAATAACAGCATTTTAGTTGAAGTAAACCTAGAATTTCAAACTTTATATTATGACTGCTAATTAAAAATAGGGGCATGGCCACTTTTCAACTTTATTTTTGGTAATGAATCACATGGAGGCTATTATTTACAATACCTTTCTGGTGAAGGTATTTCATTCACAGCCAGAAAAACTAGCCATAGAGAAACACCAGAAGTGGAGTATAGTGGTGTACCATCGGTGTTGAAGATGAGGCTATTGTTGGATTTGTGAAAAAGAAAGTTTCCTTGTTGGCACATCTGTACATAGTACTTCCCATCTGTGATGTCTGTGATGATATCTTTACCTCTTGTGTTTATTTGGGCTGTGATTGCAGCCCAAACACCATCTCCTATAAATTTTTAATCAAATAAAATTAAGTTATACACTTAATGGTCAAGTGCTTCATGTCTGCTTAAGAGAATTTCCCAAACAAACACCAAGGTTTTCAAAGCTTTCAACTCTGGAGTTTCTTATGTATTTAGAAATAATAATAATCCTATCAAAAAGTTGGAATCTTTTGCCTTGATCATATCAATCATATGCTCATAACAAGTATATGGTATTCATAGTGGTTTAACATAAAGACTAATCCTATATGTTACAAGCAATAATTCATGTATGTGACAATGATAATTTCAAACAATGTCATACTTTTTGGTTATGAATGCACCTTAGCACAGTTTATATGAAGTATGAATACGGTGCTATGATGGAATCAGATTTTATGAGTGAAATATTTTAGATATATCTATGCCAAAAAGAAAAGGCTCCAAAGGTCAGATGTACACATCTTTTGCAGAATATGAAATTAATGCCATTCCTTCAAATACACAGATTGCAAACAAACACAAGGTAAAATTAACCTAGTATTTTGCTCTCTAAGAAAGGCTTCACGCAAGAGATTATTTATGCTAAAAAATATAAAATATAGCATTTACTATCTCTCATTAATAGTCCTTACTTTGTAAAAGCTCCTTCAGCTGCGATTTGATATCAACAGTAACAAAACTCTCTCGTGCTGTTTTTGGCTCTGCTTGGGAGTGTACCCTTGTAGCGTAGGCTGTACGGTGGAAACACGAAGGTGTACTTTCTACTGATAGCAAACATCTAAAATATGTAGGAACTATATGACACATTGTAATACCTGCAAACTCCCAGCCTCAGTCAGGTTTTTCTTGTCAAACTTTCCTGAGGCCTGAAATTCCTTAATCTTTTTATTTTTTGTTAAAGTTTCTTTTTTAACAAACCTATTCTTCCAGAAATCACACTAAATTTCAAAATGACAAGAATGCTTCTGTTAGCCCTAAAGGATAAAAGTACTTTTAAAGCCAATGAAAATGATACTAGATGTAAATTTCAGATTGTTCGGACACCTTTAATCCAGTTTAATCTGGCTTTATTGCGAAAATGTATCACACATATAAAAAAATACCCTGCCGTATTTTATTTTTTACTTATTTTAGTTTATTTTGATTTTTGATTGCATTAAAGATTTCACTAACCTGCTACAGCCATGTGTGGTACACATGTAGTCATCTGTATCAATAGGGTACAGCTTAGTGCATTTTTCACAGCATTCGTATACCTTCAACTTACAGTCTCCATAGGTCTCTGACATTTTAACATTTCGGCTTGAATCCTTGATGATTTCATCATCAGGACAAATAACTTTTGACAATTCGATCATGTCCTTTGCAGCTTCAGTTGTGAGGCAATGCCTTGAGACGTATGCGAGAACTGTCATGCTGGCAGTCTCTAGAGCTATGGCTCCTTGCTGTGATTTATCCTCCATACTCGGGGAATGCACTCACTCCTCATCCGATGATGATATTAAGCTTAAATCGTCTTCACTACTGCTAAGGCTTTCGTTTTCTGAATCGCTGTAATTAGTGGTTCCGGAGAGTAATGTATCATGTCATCTGGCTCTTCTTCGTCTTGTTCACATATGGTTTCGTTGGTAGTAGAAGCATTACCCTCGAGTGGTTGAGATAAGTTGTTCATATAAAAAGCGGATGCTGTGGCTTTTTGTGCCCTCTAATACTTTGTGGAAGATGGAATCGCCGAAGTGTCGTCTTCCAGATAGCGTGTATACTTTCTCTGAAATGCTCTGCCTGTGAAGTAAAGTAGATCAGCCTCGATGAACTGATGAAGTGTAACCCTTTTTATATAAAGCTCAGCCTCGATGGGTGAACCAGCCTTTGGTAGAACCCTGTCGCTTATAAGTTACACGATAAAAAGTTGAAGCTTACTTACCTTCACAATCATGAATATTCCTCGTAAAGTATGTGCTGTTCTACTGAATTCCTGTCCGTCCGCAATACTGTAATGACGATAACTGTCTCTACATTTTGTCACTGACAAACATGTCTCTACATTTTGTCACTGACAAACATGTAGGGGAGAAGTCTTTCAAAGAAGTTGGTCTTCCACTTGATGCCTTGTGTGTGTGTGGGGGGGGGGGGGAAGGGGGCGGGGTAAGTGATGATCTTAGGTTAACTTATTATAGAGAAGTACCGGGGGAAAGCTTTCCTTTTTGGTAATTTGTGTAATACCAAGCATCAAAATTGGCGGGTGTTACGGGTGGAGGCAAGTTTTGGGGGTGGGACAAGGAAGTGACAAAGGCGCATGAGCCACCCCTTTCCCCCCACCTTTATTGGTACGACCTATGCCATGTGATCTAAGCATCCAATCACAATTCTGGATTTTGGGCGCCAAAAACGCTCCCTGAAACTCCCTGGCGCTCACTGACTTGACCAGTTTGTCCAGTAGCCCTTGCCTTGCCTGGTTGCACGTACTACCCTTCTCGAAATTATGGTCAAAAGCAATGTTTTAGTAGTCGTCGAGTTTCTGTTATAAGGCAAAAAGACATCTTGTTCAGAACCGAACGAAAAGCTAGAAAAAGGTAAAGTAGTTTCGGTACCATACCGAGTTGATGGCGGGCAAAGCCTTCTCGAGGCGAAAGTTTTAGGGATATTCGGTAAGTACAATTGCGAGCTTAATTAAATTTTATTTCCCTTTCTTTTCTTTTCGATGTAGTTTTAAAACAAACATTTATTGTATTTTAATTACACCAGATACTAGAAAGCAGGCAGAGGCGTATGGGAAAATGCTGACAGAAGAGGCTGTCACCTCGTCAGAGAACGAAGGTGAGAGACGGCGCGGCACGTTTAATCACAAAAGTTTTATCACAAAACTCAAATTAAAAAACAAAGTTGTTGAAAGAAACGTTCACGTTATTCACATTGGCTAAAAGATGGAATTACTTTATTTTTGTTTCTAGTTTGTTTGCTTGGCTGTTTTTCTTTTTTTTTTATGCCCTGTCGGCAAAATCTCCAATATACATGCTAAGAATGCTGGGTAATGATGTCATTGACTCAGACACTTTAAAGAACGCCGCCATTTTATCGGAAGCACAAAAGAAAACCGTTCTAAAACATCTGAAAGATTTCGTGCACTCGACAGCTGTGCTAGAACATGGATATGATGTTCTTCATAAACCTGGAGTGTAAAACTGTTCTGTAGATGGAGAAGCGATGTGTTTCATTTCAGCTAAGTTTAACATTTTATGCTCAAAAAATTATACATAACAATTAATGGAGTTGGCGTTCGAAATTTAATGAAAAGCTTTGCGTTGAGTATTATAGATGTATTTTTTATAACAAAGAAGCGTATATAATTCGTTCGCCTGAGTTGAGAAAGATATTGAGTGGTTTTCATAAACCCCTGAAATTCATTTTAGCGTATTAGGCGCTAATACACTTTCTAATGTCATTGTTTTCTTGCTTAACTACATTCTCTTTTTATAACAACCTTTTTATAAGAACGTCAAGCCTAAAATTTCACCAAATTTTACCAAACATACCGAGGCTCAGACAGCAAAAAAAAATATTTTTTAGTCCTGATGCGTTCTAAATTGCAGAATTGAATTGTGCTCATAGTAAAAACCTTTACTATTGCCATTGATCACTAGTTTAATTCTCTTCCTAATCATCCATTTATATTCTTATGTACACTGAAATTAAAGAACATATTCCGCCATACGAACGGCTCAGCCTCAACTGAAAATTAGACGTCCTTTTAAAAAAAGAGGGTAATACACTATCATACTTTGTTGCTTGCATTTTAGAACGACTCTAAGCTTGTATTATATTTAAAAATTACTCTTCTTGTTAACAATAAATTCAGATTAAAGGAACTAAAATCACAAGGTTGCAGGTCCTCTTTTATGTGTCATGTTGGTACAACAAGTTGATACTTTTTAGGCTCAGACTATGAACTTCTGCCCAAGAAAAGGAAGAGAACAACGACACCAAAGGTGTCTCAACAAGAGAAGGGTATGTAACTGAGATGACCGTTCATGAAAAACAAGAGTACCAGGGAAATGATATTCGAGAGAGATTTTATAATATTCCGATCGCTTAGTGTTTCAATCTATACATAGCGGACAAAAGCACCAAACTTGGCACAAAGATAGCCAAGAGGACGCTAATTAATATTGAGACCGGTGCCCACCGGTACCACTTGAGGATTTCGTGTAATAACGGAATAAAAATTAGAAAAAAAGCGTCCATCACGGGCTTCCTGTGGTGAAATTTAAAGGACCTTGTATTTCGAAAACTAAGGTGAAATATCTGATTGTTTTATTCTAGTAGGGTTAGTTGAAAAAAAAGGCTCATAATTTATGTGTCAATGTCAATAACCTACTAAATATGAACTTTTGTCTTAAATTTTAATGTATTCTAAATCTGCGATTATCGCAATTATCGGGTATTTTGACGTTTGGCTAAAAAGAGGTAGAGATGGATTTAATAGGGGGCTTTGTATATATATGGTAACTAGACACCACAGAACAACGAGATGCTTTAGATATGCCTCCTCAATAAAAGTAATTAGTGTGTGAATCTTTTCTTAGAATATTAAAGGATTTAGATGTTCTGCAGAAGAAACATCTGTAGAAACTCTTTGTCGCAAATAGCGCAAAATGGCACAGGAATTATCACAAATTTGCGGTATTCATGCTCGAAAGCCTTTAAGAACGAAAAAAGGTGACTAGAAGAGTGGAGTTGCGAAAAAAACAGTGCTTATTTCTTCCTACGTGTGCATTATAGTGACGAGGTTGAACGTATCGCATGCTTTAAACAGGATAGCAACCAACCTCCAACGAATCGCCGCAGCAATAGAGGACTATGTAATTAACTTAAAGATGTACAAATCATGTCCTCAGGGATGGAAAAAGCCGTGGAGCATAAGTAAAGGAACGGTCTCCAAGAAGCGAGAGAGGATGATAAAATAAAGTATAAGAGCTTTTGTCAGGCTTATAGAATATAGTATGTTATCAGAATATATAAGTGGAAGCTGTGGTACGTACCTTTTTTGTGACACGCTTGGGAGAATTTGGGAATGAAAAATCCTTTAACCGATTTTTACTCAAGGACAGAGTTTTAGAGGCTTTTTCTAAGGCGCACGATCAGTGTTCGGCGGACCGTTATTTTAATAAAGGGAAAAAAGTGGTTCTGAAATAAACTGAAAGAGACTTTTCCGAATGATGCGCGTACGCTAGCTTGTGTGCAGGATCCGCTGGGATTTCTTTGCCAAACAGAAGATTTTTCCTTCGACGTTGCTATAAACAAGTGTACAAAAACTCTAGTGCCAACGGTACTAGCGTCAACCTTAGGAGGACACGTTTAGGCCCAAACCTGGTGCATCCCATTTCTTATCGAGGATAACCCGCGCACATCGTTTCTGGAACTTGACCATATCGTCGATGTGTTGCTTTTTGGTCGAGCCCCAGACGATAGCGCCATAGTCTAATATTGGCTGTATGAGCGCATGGTAGAACAGGGTTCTTGCTTTAAGTGACAGGAATTTCTTTGTCCTTTTTAACAAGCCTAGTCGCTTGGAGATCTTATTGTGAATGTACTTGAGGTGGTTGTCCCAGGTTAAGGAGTTGTCTAATCTTATGCCAAGCAGTTTAACTTCATTGACACATTCAAGCTGGCCATTTTCTGTGTTGACTGTCAAATCCTTTCCTGCCAATTTGCGCAACTTTGGCTTGCTACAGATAAGCATTGATTTGGTTTTGCTTTGGTTCAAAACCATTTTGTTTTCATCCGCCCATCCATTAACCTTTTTTAGCTCTTCAGTAAGAATAGACTCAACCTCACTAACGCTACTTCCACTTGCGACTTGTGTTGTATCATCTGCATATATCTCGAGTGCGCTGTTGGAGACTTCAAGTGGTAAGTCATTAATAAACAGGATAAACATTAAGGGACCTAAAATCGAGCCCCGGGGAACGCCTGCAGTAATGGGCTGCGAATCTGATAGCTGACCACTTATTGTGACTTTCTGTTTTCGGTCTTCTAGATAAGACTTGAACCAATTTAGTGACTTTCCAGAGACGCCATATATGGAGAGCTTCTTAATAAGCGTGTCATGGTCTACTAAATCAAACGCCTTTCGGTAGTCTATGAGGTTCAAGCCAGATATTAGTCCCTGATCCATATTTCCAATGAGATAAGCAATCAACTTTACTAGGGCAGTATCGCACGAGTGATAGGGACGGAAACCTGACTGGTTACTACTTAATAGCTTGTGGCTGTTTAGGTGTTCATATAAGCAAACGTGTATGTGTCATTCAATAACTTTGGACGGGGCAGGTAAAATACTGACGGGCCGGTAGTTATCAACACTCAGGCGGTCTCCAGCTTTATATATTGGACAGACTTTCGCCTCTTTCCAGCGCGCAGGGAATCGTCCAGTTTTTATACTTTGGTTGATGATCTTAGTCAACGATGGGGCTATGGCTGGGGCTGCAGCCCTTAAAAGGCGAGCACTTATACCGTCCAAAACTGTGGCTTTACATGTTTGTAGTTGAAGAAGATAACCTTGCACAAATTCTTGCATGACTTTGGGTATTTCAAATTTAGTGCCACTCGGGATTTTGCTATCAACAAACCCTTTTAACTTTTCGAAATCTGAAGTTGACAGCGTTCTCATGTTGACATTGCTATTTCTGTAGGTGGCAGCAACGGAAACAAAAAAACTCGTTAAATGCATTAGCTATTTCACGTGGATCTGTGATGGTAGGTGTCTTGCTTGCATTGCCTCTTAGTTGCGAAGGTGACGGTTTAAATGTCTGCCCGATAGCAATTTTTAGATGTCTCCAGAAATCCTTTGCCGTTGAACTCTGTTCAAATGACTTGTTGAAATGATTTCGTTTAGCTTCTCGGATGGATTGAAAACCGTTATTTCGAGTTGATTTAAAAGTTTCCCACGCATCTGAGTCACTATTACACTTTCGGGCTCTCTCTAGCAGCCTGTCGCGGTCTCTAATGGCTGCGTAGAGTTCAGGCGTCATCCACTGTGGTTGGCTTTGTTTCTTTACACGCTTTCTAATAAGAGGAGCATGTATATCAGCGATACTTAGGAAAGTCAGATTCCAATAATCCACAGCGTCATCAAGGTCATCAAAGGTGTCCAGCACACTCCACGGGGCCTCATCAAGGTCTTTTAGGAAGGCCTCCTCATCCAGCTTCTTGCAGTCACGGTAGGAAATATAGACATGGTTTTTATCTGCTGCGCGATCTTGTTTCTTTTTGTATCTGCGCACAACGCACACTGGTAAATGATCTGATAGTCCGGTGTTGCATACCTTGGTCTTTGTGATGCACTGTGGCTGGTTGGTGTAAACGTGATCCAAGCAAGCCTGGCTCTCTGAACGAGTCACTTCATTGATGGTTTGAGTGAAACCAAGGCTGGTGAGGAACTTGATTAGACGATGCTTGTGGTTTTGCTGTTTGAGGAAGTTGATGTTGAAATCCCCCAGTAGTAGCGCTTCTTTGTTGGTAATGTACATTTTTTCTATGAGACCTTCTAGCTTAGCATCCATTTCAGCAGTTGAATCCGGCACACGATAGACTCCGGCAATAATAATTGGGCAGTTGGACTTGCAGTGTATCACTTGAGTGCAAAGGAGCTCTGTGTCACTTGATTCTAGAGTTGGTAAACGGGTATAAGCCATAGCGTGAGATACGTACATCATTACTCCTCCCCTTCCCTTTCTAGTTCTATCTTTCCGCTCAATATGATATCCAGGGATCCCATATTCTTCGTTCGTGTGTGAGGAATTCAGCCATGTCTCGGTAATAATCATCACATCAATCTCCGTACGACGGTGTGTAAGGATTTCTTTTATTTGCTCGTATTTATCATTATTGAAGCTCCTCGCGTTCCAATGACATATTCTTACACCATTTTTGGACAGTGGAATGCATGGCAGATGGACGTTAGTAGCGTGATTTGTAGCTTGTGGACCTGGATTAAGCTGGACGTCATTTGAAAGGCAGACCAGTAGTAGTGCAATGGAGGCGCTTCTAAGTAAGTCTAAACAAACACGAGCCGGGCAGTGGACGACGATGGAGTAGATTTGTGTAGTCGTCTGAAGTGAAATTGCGGTGTATCATTTATAATTAGGTCATTTGAAGCTCGGAGTAACACAGAGCTATTGTCATGACTGTCATTTATCCCTCGCAGCACCAAACAAAGGAATGTAAAAGTGAGGAGCTTCCAATACCAAATCATCCTGAACGCTCTCACTAAGAACAGTGCCTGCAGTCAGAATTCAACGGTCAGCTCGAGGATGGAGTCGGTTGTCGGTTGTCGGTTGTCGGTTGTCCCTGACGAATCTGTGTTTGTCCGCTTAGACAGCTCATTGAAAGAAAATTTCTGGTGAAATTCATGTGCACCACCTATTGTGCTTATTTGATGGACGGAAATCAGTCATATTATTATAATATTTGTATGTTAGCAAGAGGGATGTAAAAAAAAGGCCGCGCGGAGCCTGGGTTCCAGTAGATTTCCTTCTTCTTCAAATGTAGCTTTTTATAGCTATTTATACGTTTTTTTGTTCGGAATTCGATAGAGTACAGCTTATATGATAGAAATCGTTTTCAAATATGTTCATTTTCATCTTTTTTGCCTCATGAAAAGCTATAAAAATCTCACCACAGGGTACCCGCAACCCTAGATTTCTAAAAAAAAGAATTGCTCTTTATCTATGGATCCGCTAATGGTACCGGTGGGCACCGGTCTCAGTATTAATAACCATCTCATAGGCTATAATTATACCAAGTTTGGTGCTTTTGTCCGCTGTGTATAGATTGAGCTCTTTTTGTGCGCGACCCGACTATAAGGCAATGGGCATCAAATCAATTCATTTATAAATTACCTACATGATAATTGAAACACATAGATAGATCCTCTAACTTGATTTTCGTACCCCCAATTTAAAGTGGGTAGGTTCTACTGTAGTTACACAAAAATAGTAGTATCCGTCAAATAATTTCCCATAGACTTTTTAAACCATCCTCTATCATCATGGAAGCGTACTATATGAATACTGTAGATTTTATGATTTGAATTTGTCTAATAAATATACCTTTCAGTTAAAAAGAACAAAAAGGTAAACCAAGGGAAAGGGGGTAAGTTTATCCATTTTTTAGATACACACTATGGACATTGTTCTACTACTGTATTCTTGTTTTTTTTTTCCAAAACGTAATTGTTAGTTTTTATGCATTTCCAACCAGTGTTTATTTTGAGCTTTTTGTGTTACACTAAATAGAATAAAGTAACCTGAACTTATGCCAAAAATTATTGATACGCATACAGTACTCCATGCCAGATTTTCTACTATATCCCAAATATGACCCCCTAGATCTTTGAATTTTAACTAAATCTGTACAAAATTGAAATCCAACAAATTCAGTTTTGTGTTTTAAAAAGATTATTTTAAAGTTTATTATTCTTTACTACCAAAACATTTTTGCTTGTTTTCCAGTTAACTAAATCTGTACAAGATGAGCGTATGAACCAGATACTAAACCCTCGTAAAGAGCCTCCAGCGATGCAACCTCTACAAGAACATCAAGTACAGCAACACCAACAACAGCAGCTGCAACCCCGTCAACAGCTGCAACACCAACAACAGGGTTCTTTAGAATTTTCTTGAGGAGATTCAGTCCTGCTTTCCTTTTCCATAGTGTATCGCGCACAAACGAAACAATCCTGTTTAGAGTCAAATGTGAATGTAAATGAAATTATTTAAAATAAATCTATTCATTGTGTAATATTTCCAACTAAATATGTAAGATTTTCAAATTTCAACCACAATACATTTGCATAATACCCTTGGTATAAGGAAATGAGCAAGTACAAGCTCCTTATAGACAGTTATTCTTATTGATGTATTACACACGAGATCGGAATAGTTAAGGAGGCTTGTGTCACTTGTAACGTTATTTTTTTAAGAAACTGTATATTTCAATAAATTCATGTATTTAACAAACGTTATATTCTTTTATTCGAAAATATCGCAAATCTTTATTCAAATATATCGTAATAACGAAATTCCATTTCCTTTTACGGAAAAAAAGATGTGCAAACACTAACAAACCTCTTTATAGTCTATTCCTTATTCGGATAAGTCGTAAAAACAAAATCAGTCGTTATGAAATACCGTTTCCTTATTCGAGAAATGATGAAAAAACACTAACAATCATAATCAGTGGTAGGTTTCGGCAATTCTGCTTTTCCAAAAAACTTATACAGGGAATAAATAGAATTCCCTTGTTCAAGCAATTTTCATAAATTTGGCAGATGCGAAAAGCGAAATTTCACCAACGAATTTTCATTTATCGAATACTTGCGAATTTCTAATAAAAGTTTGTATCTTTGCTGAAAAAGCAACTAAAAATTAAGAGCTTATATTCAATAAAATGAATCGCCGGGATGTAAGAAAGATGAAAATTAATCAGAAAATATTATGATTTAATGCCAAGAAAAAAAAAGAAGAAAAAACACCTTTGGATATTATATTGAGCAGAAAAGATATGGTGCATGTTGACCATGGAACAGAAGCATGCTTAATGCTGTTTGTACAAAACCTCTTGAGAAATCACTGAGGGAACTTGGCTTGTGAGCCTTATTTTCAAACTAGATCTAGAGAGGTAAGTTTTTACAAGAGACCATGATATAAGAGAACGAATCCCCGTGGCCCATGATGTCGTCCATGAAAGCTATTTTTAGATTGCGCGAGCTTGTCAATCAAAGCATCCATATATGGTTCGTCGCGCCATATTTGGATATGGGCACCACGAGCTAGTACAATTTCACAACAAATGTTTTCCCTCTGCACTTATTTACTTCGTTCGCTACCTGTTTTTATCCTTTTAGCGTCTCTTCAAGGCTCATGATCACAATGCTACTCATAGGGTGGTGTCCTGGTATCTGTTAATTTATCTAATGTTCATTTATCTAAATGTTATATAAATAATTGAACGGGAAGACGTCGGGGAGACGGTGAATTTGGAGTTCATTCAAGATGCATCGTGCAGACTCCTAAAAAGTTCTTTTTCTCTGCAATTCGGTGAGATAGAATACCTAGGCATTCTCAGAGTATGTTATGTATTTTAATACAAAAAGGCCTTTATTTTTCTTTGATTTACAACATTTTTAGATGGATGAACTTCAATTCTTCACGCAAATGTTCAGAAATTAGGTCACTCAAGAAACCCTTGTCACTGGAATAAGATGTACTTCATTATAAAGACTTTAAATCTTTTATTTGTGTTTTATTTTGTCTTGATAACCACAATATCGGTGTGAATATAATGGTATTAAGTTCTGGATGTATCTTTTTCATTAAAAGGGAATTGGAAGAGAATTGTGTTTTGTAAACACAGATTTAGGATTGATTGTTGTGTTATAATTTGCGAATCAACAGTGAAAACTTTTACTGGGGAAGTTGATCCCAGAGCCTAAAAACACGCACTCTATGCATTTCAATGTCCCAGAAACGGTTGATTGGACCCAGCGTACTCTATGAAAGATTATTTTCACAGCGTTCGTAAAAAAGTAAGGTATTTTCAGTCAAAAAGATTTCCATAACAGCCTTTGCCGGTTCACATCGCTCAAGATGTGATCGCGCGAGATCGCGCGTAAGACTCGTGTTGTTAGGATACGTGATCGCTAGCCAATCAGAGGCGTATCTTAAAATAACTGCTTGTTCTAAAAATAGCTTTCACGTACGTCATCATTGGAACATACCCTAATACGGGGGATTCGTTCTCTTACATCATGGTCTCTTGGTTTTTATTTATATTTTATCATGCCCAATCAGATTCAAGTGATGAACATAAAGTATAGATATAACAATCATTAGCTGACAGGCAACTTGCCTCAGCTAAATTAGTGCCGTAGCAGGCCTCGAAATATTGGAGGGGCACAATACAGAAGAGAATATTGGGTGGGGGGGGGGGCACAGCCACGCTCCTACCGGTCATTTCCTTATAATTTTTCAAAATATTGGGGGGCACGTTCCCCCAGTGCCCCACCCCCTTCTACGGCCCTCTGAATGGGTAACCAACCTTTTGGCAAGTTTAGAACATAGTTCAATTCCCTTGGGGGGGCATTTCTCTCTTACCCCCCCCCCCCCCACCCCAATAACACAACGATGGAAAAATAAGATTTGTACTGCATCTCTTATACAAGAAAAACAAAGAAAGTCTACTTAAAGACAGGCAGATCAACTAGCTAGTGCACACATTTAACATAGTTTGCTGGTTACAGTCGTTTTTTTGTAAATTGTTTTAGGCTGCTTGTCACTAGAACCCAATCTATTATCCTAATTCTGCACTGTTTAGATTAGAAATGATATAAATGTTGTACTTATACACACACGGGGGTGCACAGGTTGCGTGCGCACCCTCTCCCCTTGGCCACCAAAAAGTGGTGTCAAAATACTATCGATCCTTTTCCATATGATACCAATAACTATGCAACCCCTCCTTAGCAAATCCTGGGCATGCACCTGTAGGTTTAGTCACTATAATTATGTCTTTTCCTGTGCTTAGAACCTACCTGCTGAAAGAAAGTGGCCTGAACTTAATCAGTGGGTTGTTTAACCTATAAAGGAAGTACTTTCGGGAATGGAGAATGGATATCTGATACACATGCATGATCCTGTTGTTCAGTTCTGTGTTTCCTACATAACTATTAATGTGGCAGAGGTTGGGCTGCAGCAAGTAGTTTCATCTTGGAACCAACATCCAATTGAAGGTACTTCAAAAATTATTGAGAAATCAGAATCTTGTCAGAAGCTAAGGGGTGTCGATGAAATGGGATCCTTTTCTTTTTACCTCATTTTCATGGAAAATTTTCATGGAAAAGCACCAATATTTTTTAAGATCAGGAATGCAGGAGGTATGTCTCCTCAACTTCCTAGCCATATATCATCACAACCCTAAATCTTCAAAATATGGCAGCCTTATTTCCCCTGCTTTAGGAGCAGAGAATTGCAAAACTTCCTTGTAAAGGCAATAAAGAGTGTTTTTTTTTTCTTTAGAAAGAAACAGCAAGATCTTAGCTGTGGTAGCCCAAAGAACAAATCAAGTCAAAATACTTCACCCAAGTATTATACCAAGTGTAGAAGAGGCAATTAGGATGTACAGACAGGCTGGAGGCAGCATCACAGAAGATTGCTCATTTGGTGTTGACCCTCTTTTAAACCACAATGTGCATTTGCAAAGGAGGAATGCTCGATTTTTCCAAAATAACCCTAGCTTTCACTGTATTTTCCAAAATATTGTTAATGGTGATGGTTCCCTAATGGAATCTGCCATTCTCTCTTATTTAGACCTGACCAAAACCTTGTCACCATGACATATTAATTTAGTGTTAGAAATTTCAACAAATTACTCAAGTGATTGCTGTTAAATAATATTTGAAACCATCAATGCACTGACAGTCTATAAATTTACACATTTCTTTTACACAAGCACTATTATGCCCTAGTCCAGTTTAACTGTGTTCATGTTTTATTTATGTATCCCATAACACACTTGGCAGCCACTGTTGTAAGAACAATTAATATGTTGAAATTGATGCGGAGCTGTTTTTAACTCCATGTGGGCAGTCAAAGAAAACACTAAATTATCTGTCCGTCAAGCACCAAACATGATTTACTACATATTTGGGCACATCTCACTCCATTGGCAAATATTTGCTATCCCAAAAGGGCATATCTCCAGTAGACCACTCCCATAGTTTGTGGATCATGAAATTTGAAATCTGGAACCCTCTAGAATCACAGATACACATTTGGTATAATTAAAATTTCCACTTTTTTTTGTTTTGCTGATGCCTATTTTTATTATGTACCAATCAATACATATTATTATAACTTTGGCGAGCATTGTGGCGTATTATACGGGTTCTAATGAACGTTTTGGCGGGCTCTAATATATTTAAGCCCGCTGCTCTAAGCCAATGAGAGGGCGAGGAAATTGCAGGAATTCCCGCAATTCATTCAAACCGCTCGTCGCATCGCTTGCCGTGTTTGGTTGTGTTTTGACAACTACCAAAAAACAAACAGGAAAACATGGCTGAACACGACTTTAAAAAATGGAGCTTAAAAAATGGAAGAAGATTCTGTTCCCAAAAATACTAAAAAACAAACATCCTGGGCGATGAAAAAGTTCACCGAGTGGTGCACGAAGCGAAGTGTTGAATGTGATTTTCACAGTATCAGCTCCTCGGATCTTGGAGGCATTTTACGCCGTTTCTATGCTGAAGTCAAAACAAAAGACAAGAAGGACCTCTCGCCGAGTGCCTTTTGCTTCTAGTGAAACCATTGAGATGGAAAACAGTAATGATTGCAAACAAGGCAGTTTATCTAGGGCAGGAGGGGAAGTGAATGTAAGTTTTTCATCCTCGACCGAATTAACTTCTGCAAAGGCTTTCATACCAAATTGTCACTTTTCTAATTGCACAATAAATTTTAGTTCCTACAAGTGACATCCCATTAAACTTTCTATATTTTGAAACATTTGTTTCGTTTACAAAAAGAACCTTAAACACGTGTATATTTAGCAACGTTTGTAAAGTGAATTGAAGCTGTATTTATTAATTATGTTATAACAACTTTCAATGAATAAATATCACGCGAGTCATCCGCGTTTTCCGATATTATTTTTGTTTTTGCGCTTAATGCTATAATAAAAAAAAGTTATAATAATAGTAATGTAGTTGATGTTCTTGGGCGTAAATATGTTTTGGGCCCTTCTCAGCGCTCAGAGCTCGAGTCGGGCCCAAAACATATTTACGCCCGCGAACATCAACTATATTGTTATATTAATAACAATTAGACTACTTTTTCAATTTGATTACTATACTGCTGAAAAACCACTAGTCACTTATAAACTGTTCAACAGGGACTTATGGTTGACTTATGGTTGTCAGACAAGAATAAGGCTATTCTAACAAAATGTCAACAAAAGAACATAAACATGTTCAGCTCTCACTGTAGTAGTGTTCAGCTCTCACTGTAGTAGTGTTCAGCTCTCACTGTAGTAGTGTTGAGCTTACTAAAGCAAATTACAACTTGTGCTGTAGGGTCAGACTATGAACTTCTTAGATCATTTGCACTAGGTCAGAGTCATCGTCAGAGGATATCAAACTAGGTGGTTCTCCTATGTAAGGGATGGTGTCATCACTGTTAACTGATGTGCTGCCTGTATCAATTGACTCAGGTGGAAGGTCTTGACCAACGATATTTGCAAGCTCTCGGACCATAGGAATGATATCATACTTATTCTTTGTGCATCAGAAGTGGCAGGCAGGGTGAAGGGACTCGTATCACTGAAGTGTGCAAGGCATACACCCTATGACACTGAAACATGCAGAACAAACTGTTGCCGGCAGTGTGCAGTTACTCAAACAAATTGAGCATTTGATTATGTCTCGCATGTACTATTCTTTCGTCAAGTGCTTCTTTGTTGCTGGCTGGTGCTTGCGCTGCTTCTTTGTTAAGTCCCCCTTGTTCTGTAGCTACAGATGGTTTTGGTGATATTATTATTATATCTCTCATAGCGTGCTGATAAAGTCAACAGCTGTTTTTCTTTGTTTTCCCTTTCTCTTCATCTTCACAATTATTTCTTCTTCTCCTTCATCGCAAACCATGACTTTTCTCGTTCCTTTCCAAAACTGTGCACCTGTACAACAAAAGACAATGTAAGTTCAATAAGTTTAATACTACCTTATTGAAAATAGATACGCCAGTTTCTCAATAATTTATTAAGATTGCACTTGTGCTTGTGATTTTCTAAATAAACATTGTTTAGAGAATCCTAGGTACAATAAATTCAATAATTGTCTTGTAATGTTCATTTATTTCATAAAACAATATTTTTTTGCAATGCTTGTAATATTTTTGTCAACAAGAACTTTGGGGAACATGATCCAAGTGTGCTCTAAGAACCAGTAGAATCAATTGTATGATTCTTGAAAACCTTTGTGACCTCAAACCAAAGCATAAAAGAATATGGTACTACCCAATAAGATTTAAGATAGTGACCACACCACAAAAATAGTAGTAGGTAGTTATATATGCAAAATGCAGGATTTCATGTTTTCAACATAAGAGAAAATAAACCTACCACTGATTTGGTAGGTTTCGGCAATTCTGCTTTTCCAGGGAATAAATAGAATCCTTGTCAAGCAATTTTCATAAATTTGGCAGATGCGAAAAGCGAAATTTCACCAAAAAAATTTCATTTATCGAATACTTGCGTGTTTCTAATAAAAGTTTGTATCTTTGTTGAAAAAGCAACTAAAAATTAAGAGCTTTTATTCAATAAAATGAATCGCCGGGATGTAAGAAAGATGAAAATAAATAAAAAAATATTATGATTTAATGCTAAGAAAAAAAAGAAGGAAAAACACCTTTGGATATTTTATTGAGCAGAAAAGTTAATCAACAACGATTTCTTTCTAGTGATTTGAAAAAAACAAAAATGAGATTTCGAATGCCTTTTTCTGATTTCTTTGCATTTTGGAAAAGCGTCTTTCTTTTTTCTGATTTCCGTGGGTGTTCGTGGGTGTTGGAAAATCGACCGTTTTTACCGCCATCTTGTTTGCAACAACGAAGATGGAGTTCCTTGAAGCAAACATTGACGAGATAACAAAGATGGTCAAGTCCAACAAGACGCATTTTCGGATAGCGAATGCTTTCCAAAAAGCTTTCCCCGAAATGAAACGCGGGTTTTCTTCGCGGAACATAAGGCTGTTTTGTTCACGCAATGGGATAAAGAGAAGCAACAGCATGGAAGTAGATAATATTATAAGGGAATCAGTCTCTCAGGTAAGCGAGGTATTTTTGAACACATCAAAGTGTTGATAGAAGTAATGTGCATTTAGCATCTACACGCATGTTCCAGATCAGCAAGGACACGAAGTCCATTCTTTGTCGGTATGAATCTATTTTCTTTCATGGATACTTTTTTAATAGGTAGGCCCGACGTATGACGGCGGAAAATGCTGACCGGCTACATTCGCGCAAAAGGTTATGACCTGAGTGGAAAACAGGTTCGAGAACCCCTAAGCAAAGTGAATCCATCAAAGTCATGCGAAAAGAAGGAATGACAGCATACGACGGAGGAATCCTATCCCAATATAGTGCCCTATATTATGGCCATAAGCTGCACTGTGACCAAAACGAAAAACTGGTTATTTATGGGTGTACCTTTTACGCCTTCAACGACGGTTGCAGTTCAAAGATAGTCGACTTGTTCTGCATGCCAACAAAATCCTGCAGTGATATATTCACATTTCAGGTACGTTTCTATTTATCATTCTTTGACATTATATCCTTTAGATTATTGTTCTGCTTGTTATTTTGTCAGTTTTGTCATCATTTTTATAATCATTTTGGAAGCCTGTTGAAATATGGCAGAGAGAGAAGAGGGGATAGCAGGACTAGTGTTCTCCCCTCAAGATGGCGACAGTGACAGCGGACTCTTATACAGTACACCCTGCAGTACACCAATTTAAACTCAAACAAAATCCTAACCGAGACAACAATACAAATTCTGGTCAGGGTGGTTGGTGTATAGTATTTTCCTTTTACAGTGGAACCTCGATTTAACAAATCTCTATATAACGAAGTCCTCGGTGTAACGGGCCAAAATTACGTAATTTAAAAGTAAGTCAAACGTATGGAACAGAACCTCGACCCAACGAACCCTCGATATAACGAACGCATTTCCCCAGTCCCTTGGCACTTGGTTACATCGAGGTTCCACTTGTTTCTTACTCTTGTTCGGCAGACAAAGCAGGAAGGAACACAGTTTAAGGTACTTAATTGTTGTTAATTGTTTTGACTAAAGTTAATTGTTATGCTGATTTTCCACAGGGACCTTTTGCTTCATCAGGAAATATGGGATATGGTGCGTGTTGACCATGGAACAGAAGCGTTCTTAAAGCTGTTTGTACAAAACCTCTTGAGTAATCACAGAGGGAACTTGGCTTGTGAGCCTTATTTCTTAACTAGATCTACACACTACATACTGTAATTGAATAGTCGAATCGAAAAATAACACGGAAGTCGAATTGAAAAGTTAACAAGTCATCGTCTAGAAGTGAACATCGAAAGAGTTATCGTATATAAATAAAGAAAGCTCCTCGGAGAAACAAAAATTTTTTTCTGTGTTTGGCTCGACAACAATGAGTATGGTTAGGACATTCCTTCCAGGACACTTGCAACCCACCCCCAGTTTGTGGCATTTGCATGGCCAGTCTTCGAGACCGGATTGACAAACTGTCAAACACCTTCAACGAACGTCTTATGAAGCCCAACGAGGGGACTGCGGGGGACGATGGTGACGACTTCATCCCTAATTCCTGTTCCGTGCCAGATATCTGTCTAGTGAATTTCAAAAACTACTAGAAGCGCGTTTCCGCGATAAGAAAATGTTGGAATGAATTTAGGTTGAATTAACATTGATGTACGACTTCCTTTTGTAGGCAATTAGTATATGTAACTAATTCTCGACGCTAGTAAAAGGCATGAAATAAATCGCGAGTCAACTGAGCCACGTGTTTTGTCGTCGTTTCGATGAATTTTGGAAATAAATTGCAAAAATAACATTCACAAATTAAAGGGAACGCTTTTCTGAGCATTCTCTTAAAACAATAGAAGACTCTTGTCCGAATATCTAGGTTTCAAACCTCTAGTAAATTATATTCATATGATTTTTGGCTTTGTTGTGGTCAACGCTCCAAAAACCCCGCTTCTCGTCCGCCATGTTTTTCCAGTCTCGATCAGTTGCGGGAATACATAACCCTGTTGTCCTTGAGAAATTTGTCATATTCTATTTTTAGCACCCCATTGCATTCTTGGATTATAAAAATACACGCATTGAGACAAAAATAAGTTTATTTATGAAAAGCAAACCTTACAATTCTTTTTTCATCTAAGCTATTTAAGTCTATTTATTCAATGCTTGAAACAAATATAATTAAAAAAACAGTTCTTTGTGCTAACGATTTGAATGTTTTACGAGTTGACTATGCTAACGATTTGAATGTTTAACGAGTTGACTATGCTAACGATTTGAATGTTTTACGAGTTGCCTATGCTAACGATTTTAATGTTTTACGAGTTGACTATGCTAACGATTTTAATGTTTTACGAGTTGACTATGCTAACGATTTGAATGTTTTACGGGTTGATTATACTAACGCGTTGAATGTTTATCGAGTTGACTATACTAACAAGTTGACTATACTAACGATTTGGATGTTTTACTAGTTGACTATACAAACAGATGAATATTTTTACAAGTTCACTATACTAACAAGTTGACTATAACAAGACAAGTGCTATAATGTTTTATGCAAGTTCTTTCCAGTCGTTGATGCAGTGAAGATTATCCTTTGACCTTAAAAAAAAAAAAGCAAAGTCAGTGCACGATGTTTATTGAACGAGGTCCCAGCATGTAAATTCCACTGTGTCTGCTAGACCGCCCTACTAGACAGGTTTGAGATCAATTCCACAAGAGTTCCTTGTATATTAGAAAATAATAAATACACAAACGTGAGTTATTCATTTCGCTGATAATTTGATTATAAGCGATATTTTTTTAGAGGAAGGGGGGGAGTAATTAGATGTTGTGATTGTCAATTTTCCGGGGTTTTGTAGTGTTTTGTGTGTGCTGCTATCAAATAAACATTTTCTTATATGTTGACGAGGCGGTAAAAAAAAAGTTCGTTTTATTAAATGCCCAAATAGAACACAATAGAGAAGCCCGAGTTACGTTCTAAGATCTGGAGGTTTTTCTGGAATCTGGGGAGATCGTGAGATCTGGGGAGGTTCTGGGATCTGGGGAGGTTGTGAGATCTGGGGAGGTTCTGGGATCTGGGGAGGTTCTGGGATCTGGGGCGGTTGTGAGATCTGGGGCGGTTGTGAGATCTGGGGAGGTTGTGAGATCTGGGGAGGTTGAGAGATCTGGGGAGGTTCTGGGATCTGGGGAGGTTCTGGGATCTGGGGAGGTTCTGGGATCTGGGGAGGTTCTGGGATCTGGGGAGGTTGTGAGATCTGGGGAGGTTGTGAGATCTGGGGAGGTTCTGAGATCTGGGAAGATTCTGGGATCTGGGGGCTGGGCAGGTTCTTGGCAGGTTCTTGGATCTAAGGAGGTTCCTGGGAGGAGGTTTAACGAGATGAGTGCTCCTGACCAGTGATTCCCTGGTGTTAACTTTATTGAATGTGTGAATTCTGTCAGCGATAACACTTGATATCAAACCCACCTCTTACGCCTTGCAGATCACGCCAGCATCCTCGGAGTGTCTGCAGTTGTGCTTGCCCCACGGGCTGTGTGTGCAGTCGGCAATTGTCTTTTCAGTCCCTCTGCACATCACGTTGTCAAGTAGTATACGTCCGCTCCCCTGACCGAAGGATGCGCTATGAGTGGCCTTGACCGCGCGGGAGTAACCCAACATACGACATACCACTTTCGCATCTCTGGTAAAATTCAACGAAGAATAGTAATAAGATATTTCCTGTTTTTCCTTCTTTATGGATTGAGTGTCCTGAGCATGCCGCTCGTCCCATAATATCAACGTTTTAGAATCTCTTCTCAACGCTGACTTGTTAAAAAAGGCATTTAATTTTTAAATAATATATTGCTTTATTTAGGAAGTGTGAAGTCGAAAGCTCTTGCTTATTTATGCTAAGCAGGTATATGGCTTATATTTATCAGGAAAATACATATTAAATCAAAGGTCTCCTCTAGTACATATCAGTGATTATTGTTTTTTTTAAGAATGCCAATATACATACAATTTTACAAAGACTTTTGTTGGAGCCAAAAACACCTAGGGTAAAGATGATGGGGGGGGGGCTCTCAATATTTTATGAGCTCTATCGAAATCCTGGTGGTTGTTAAAAAAGGGGGCACCGAAAATTCTCTTAAACTAAGGGGGGGGGGGGGCTGGAAGTCAAAACTTTCCTCCCCATCCTCAGGGTATTTCATAAAACACCCCCTAAGCTCACTTAATTTGACGCCACAGTACGAGGATAATAGTGAACAGGTAAAAGCCTAAAAAATACTGCAATAAAATAATAGTCAAATAATAAAATAAGCCTTGAAGCCTTGATAGATAATAATAGCCTTACCGGATGTCCCAAAAGTCATCACACACTGTTCCCCAGACCCCATTATAAAGCACCTCCACGCGGCCGCTGCCACGAACACGACTTCCAGCTAAACGGACGCGCACTGGAAAATAATCAACGATATGCCCTATTAAGTATTAAGTTAAATCCAACAAAGTACTAACAGTTGCTAAAGGCTGATTTAGTGTTATATGAAAGGCACGATTTCGTCGTATATGACCTGCCTACAACATACAAACTATGGCTTGAGTTGTTGAGAGAATGAGAGAGTTGAAAGTTGTTGATGTTGAAAGTCGCGGGCATTTCGCATACGACTGAATCGTGTTGTCTAAATCAGTGTTTTGGGAATCGCTGATACATCTTATCTAAACATTCCTTTTTATACCAATTTTTCTTCTGATGCGGACCCATATTCTCGGCTGTAAAAACTCATTACAATAGTGTAAAGGAGAACGAACTTACTTGGACTCTTGACACTACAGAGTTTTTATTTATTTTGTATTTTTATTCACGCTTATTTATTTCATAACCATGAATTAAATTGCATCTCATTTTTTTCATCTTAAACATCTTCATTTTCAATGACAAAGAACTTTTGCAACACCCTGTTCGTCACGATACCACAAACACTTCGCTTAACAATATTATTTCCGGTTACGTCATATCCGGTATATTTTACACATACTTGGATTCTTAGACCCACACACTACACCAGGTTCTAACAACAAACATTGCAGGCATAGAATATTATTTCCAGTTCACTACATATCCGGTATACACTACACGTACCTAGATTTTTAGGCTCGCAAACTACACCGTGTTTCACCAGTAAACACTGCATGCATAAAATATTACTTCCGGTTCACGTCATATCCGGTATATACTACACGTACCTGGATTCCTAGGCTCACACACTACACCAGCATCCTCGTGATGGCCGCAGTTGTGTTTACCCCAAGGCTTATGGGCGCAATAGTCGATTGACGATTCCCGTCCGGAGCATTGGACATTATCCAACCAGATTTGGCCCGATCCCCTCCCACACGCCGCTCGTGGTAAGGCCTTCTCGGCTCGCTTGTATCCAAGCATGCGACAAACGACATGGCCATCCTATGAAAAAAAATAAAGTTGCTCAACAGCACAAACATCAGCCGGCATAAAGTCGCTTAACAGCGCAAGCATCAGCCGGCATAAAGTCGCCTAACAGCGCAAACATCAGCCGGCTAAAGTCGCCTAACAGCGCAAACATCAGCCGGCATAAAGTCGCTCAACAGCGTAAACATTAGCCGGCATAAAGTTGCTCAACAGCGTAAACATTAGCCGGCATAAAGTTGCTCAACAGCGCAAGCATTAGCCGGCATAAAGTTGCTCAACAGCGTAAACATTAGCCGGCATAAAGTTGCTCAACAGCGTAAACATTAGCCGGCATAAAGTTGCTCAACAGCGTAAACATCAGCCGGCATAAAGTTGCCTAACAGCGCAAGCATCAGACGGCATAAAGTCGCTTAACAGCGGAAACATCAGCCGGCATAAAGTCGCCTAACAGCGCAAGCATCAGCCGGCTAAAGTCGCCTAACAGCGCAAACATCAGCCGGCATAAAGTCGCTCAACAGCGTAAACATTAGCCGGCATAAAGTTGCTCAACAGCGTAAATATTAGCCGGCATAAAGTTGCTCAACAGCGTAAACATTAGCCGGCATAAAGTTGCTCAACAGCGTAAACATTAGCCGGCATAAAGTTGCTCAACAGCGTAAACATCAGCCGGCATAAAGTCGCCTAACAGCGCAAGCATCAGACGGCATAAAGTCGCTTAACAGCGGAAACATCAGCCGGCATAAAGTCGCCTAACAGCGCAAGCATCAGCCGGCATAAAGTCGCTTAACAGCGCAAGCATCAGCCGGCATAAAGTCGCTTAACAGCGCAAGCATCAGCCGGCATAAAGTCGCTCAACAGCGCAAGCATCAGCCGGCATAAAGTCGCTTAACAGCGCAAGCATCAGCCGGCTAAAGTCGCTTAACAGCGCAAGCATCAGCCGGCGTAAAGCCGCTTAACAGCGCAAGCATCAGCCGGCTAAAGTCGCCTAACAGCGCAAACATCAGCCGGCTAAAGTCGCTTAACAGCGCAAGCATCAGCCGGCATAAAGCCGCTTAACAGCGCAAGCATCAGCCGGCTAAAGTCGCCTAACAGCGCAAACATCAGCCGGCTAAAGTCGCCTAACAGCGCAAACATCAGCCGGCATAAAGTCGCTCAACAGCGTAAACATTAGCCGGCATAAAGTCGCTTAACAGCGCAAGCATCAGCCGGCATAAAGCCGCTTAACAGCGCAAGCATCAGCCGGCTAAAGCCGCCTAACAGCGCAAACATCAGCCGGCTAAAGTCGCTTAACAGCACAAGCATCAGCCGGCATAAAGTCGCTCAACAGCGTAAACATTAGCCGGCATAAAGTCGCTCAACAGCGTAAACATTAGCCGGCATAAAGTCGCTCAACAGCGCAAGCATCAGCCGGCATAAAGTCGCTCAACAGCGTAAACATCAGCCGGCATAAAGTCGCTTAACAGCACAAACATCAGCCGGCATAAAGTTGCTCAACAGCGCAAGCATCAGACGGCATAAAGTCGCTTAACAGCGGAAACATCAGCCGGCATAAAGTCGCCTAACAGCGCAAGCATCAGCCGGCATAAAGTCGCTTAACAGCGCAAGCATCAGCCGGCATAAAGTCGCCTAACAGCGCAAGCATCAGCCGGCATAAAGTCGCTCAACAGCGCAAGCATCAGCCGGCATAAAGTCGCTTAACAGCGCAAGCATCAGCCGGCTAAAGTCGCTTAACAGCGCAAGCATCAGCCGGCGTAAAGCCGCTTAACAGCGCAAGCATCAGCCGGCTAAAGTCGCCTAACAGCGCAAACATCAGCCGGCTAAAGTCGCCTAACAGCGCAAACATCAGCCGGCATAAAGTCGCTCAACAGCGTAAACATTAGCCGGCATAAAGTCGCTTAACAGCGCAAGCATCAGCCGGCATAAAGCCGCTTAACAGCGCAAGCATCAGCCGGCTAAAGCCGCCTAACAGCGCAAACATCAGCCGGCATAAAGTCGCTTAACAGCACAAGCATCAGCCGGCATAAAGTCGCTCAACAGCGTAAACATTAGCCGGCATAAAGTCGCTCAACAGCGTAAACATTAGCCGGCATAAAGTCGCTCAACAGCGCAAGCATCAGCCGGCATAAAGTCGCTCAACAGCGTAAACATCAGCCGGCATAAAGTCGCTTAACAGCACAAACATCAGCCGGCATAAAGTTGCTCAACAGCGCAAGCATCAGCCGGCATAAAGTCGCTAACAGCGCAAGCATCAGACGGCATAAAGTCGCTTAACAGCGGAAACATCAGCCAGCATAAAGTCGCCTAACAGCGCAAGCATCAGCCGGCATAAAGTCGCTTAACAGCGCAAGCATCAGCCGGCATAAAGTCGCCTAACAGCGCAAGCATCAGCCGGCATAAAGTCGCTCAACAGCGCAAGCATCAGCCGGCATAAAGTCGCTTAACAGCGCAAGCATCAGCCGGCTAAAGTCGCTTAACAGCGCAAGCATCAGCCGGCATAAAGCCGCTTAACAGCGCAAGCATCAGCCGGCTAAAGTCGCCTAACAGCGCAAACATCAGCCGGCTAAAGTCGCCTAACAGCGCAAACATCAGCCGGCATAAAGTCGCTTAACAGCACAAACATCAGCCGGCATAAAGTCGCTCAACAGCACAAACATCAGCCGGCATAAAGTCGCTCAATGCGTAACCATCAGCCGGCATAAAGTCGCTCAACAGCGCAAGCATCAGCCGGCATAAAGTTGCTCAGCAGCGTAAACATCAGCCGGCATAAAGTCGCTTAACAGAACAAACAGCAGCCGGCATAATGCCGCTTATTATACAAATGAAAATAAATGATCTCCGAAGGTTACCACGCACCTTTATGTCCCAATTGTCGTCGCACACGGTCCCCCATTTGTTGTTGTGAAAGATCTCCACGCGCCCCATGTTACTTAGCATGCCACCAACTAGACGAACTGTGAAAGAGACGGTAAGTTTATGAGACGGTCAAACAGACTTGAAACAGACTGACAGAGAAACAGTTATATTAACTTACCTTTGATGTTAGAATTTGGGATGCACCTCACTCCGGCGTGTTCATTCCTACGGCAGTTGTGTGAGCCCCAACCTCTGTGTTTGCACTGAGCTATGGATTTCTCTCCACCTTTACACTGAACATCATCTAGATGAATAGGACCGCGGCCTGCTCCAAACCTTCAAAAGTACAATCAATTAGAATCGTATATCTGCCCGCTTCAAACCAACATCATTTATTTATTAATTAAAATAAACGTCAACAATTGGCAAGGGACACACAGCAGGGCAGGCATTAAATTCATAGGAAATTAATCGAACATACTTAAAAATACAAACATTACAATAATCTCCAGTGGGTCTCGAAATCAAGCACAACAGAAAACAGATTTAAACGGTTACAGTAGTAATTTGCAATGCACTGCTTTTGCAGCTAAATTGTTTCACGTTTACTCTAGCTTTTTTCTCATTTTTTTTCTTTTAAAGATTTCATTTTTTTTCTTCGTTTTCTTGCGTGGCATGCGCAGTCATTTCTGTGTATATTTGGCATGAATTTGTGACTCAAAAAGGCTTGGATCAGTGCTTTTTTTAGGATAGATTAAAATTTGCCGTGATTCAAGCAGCCTTAGTTCCTCTCATTTGTTAAGGGTTTCATAGCCTAGGCGTCACACAAGTCGTATCGCCGGGCTTTAATCCGTCACTTACTTGCTGCAGCAGAAATCAGCCTGAGCTCCAGCCTTATAGCCGAGTTGTTTACATACAACATGTGCGTCGTTGATATCAAAGTGGTCATCACATACGCTTCCCCAAACCCCCCAGAACACCTCCACTCGCCCCTCATAAGGCGTCCTCCCACCAACGAGGCGTACTTTAACATTGGCTGGTAATTACAAGATAAAAATTAATTATTATAAGTGAATTCTACAGGCAATCAATAGCAATAATATTTAAGCTTATTATTATCAAGGCAAAATGGTTCTGTATTTTAGAACGCATCACCCTAACAAAACAATATTTTGCTGCTATCTTTGCCTCTACATGATCTTGGCATGTTCTTAGAATTTGAAATATGAAGCTGGACGTTGTTATAGAAAAGGTTCTTCAAAAAACAATAGTGTAGTCACCAAATGTTTACATTCTACCGTAGTATTCGTTATACACTAAGTATTGAGTCACTACTGAAAACGAATAATGTAGACGATGTTCCATTACGTAAATAGGGGACGGGCTATAGTCTGAAGAGCTTATTTCGATTGTTATGTTTATTTCCATGGGCAGGGGGTAAACCCCCAGGCCTTGAGCAATCCCTCGTACACGTTATTGGGTGTAGCTCCCCTTTTAATTATAGTGTTATTTGATTGCATCCACCGCATAGGGGCTATGCATCACAAAAAACCGTATCACAATGCATTAAAGACATATAAACGTACAAGAAAATTATGATATGTATAGATAATACTTACGTAAAGGTGTAACTGAAAAGAAACCAAAAAGTATATATTAGACAAACAGCTTTGCTATTAACGAATAAGATTTCAAAATGATTCGCAAGCCCTGTATGTTTGTTAGCTTATTTCTAAAACTAATGCTTTCATAGTCACAAAATACAATGGAAGTGATGCCTAACGGCAAACGATTATCGATCCATACCGTAATATCCAGGAGAAATTATAACCATGTGCCTAGCCCCTAAGGCTAGCCCCCCCCCCTCAATGGCTAGTCGTTATATGTAGTTTTGTCCTCCTCCCAAAACCAGAACTAAGCCGTGAAAGCCTAAGCCCGGCGGTTGTAAGACTATGAAGCGTTTACCCCAATTTTTCGCGTGACGACACGCTTACCCACCTGTAGGGAGAGGCCCTGGGCACGAATATCTCTTTCTGACTTGCCAGATGTCGACCCTGCTCAGTCCATCCCGTTGACCAATAGCTGCTCCGCTTTTCTTAGGCGTGATTGTGTCCCGCCCATTTTTGGAAAAGGATCTGCGGCCATAATGCATCAAGGAGTTGTAATCATACGGAGCTCCGAGGGTATGGGAGTTCAAGTGCTTGTTGAAGTTGTGTGCCTTCCCTGGAACATTAAAGAACCTCGTTCATCCATTATAGTTTTTGTTTACGAATTGTTTTCTTGTGTATTGTTATTGTTTCATGTGGCGGTGATTTTAAGTCAATTAAAAGACCGTTGCTTTCGGACGCATTTTTTTTTTTTAAATCTATTCATTTCATTGTTTTGCAAAATTCATTTAGCGTGAAAAATAATTAGAGGTTCTTTCTACGCTAAAACGCATATTCAGGCGCGCAAATCGACGGTGCCAACTCGGTGCGAATTGGCGTATACATTTACGCATTATTTGCGCAAATTGTTTAATATTCTGCGATATCTCTACAATAGTTATAAGCTGCTTAAACCAATTTCCGACTTCCGTCATTTAAACGCGGAGTAAATTTGGTGCTTTTTGATCAGAATCTGCCGGAGAAATGGCGTGATTTAAAAACTAAAATAAAAATGCTTCAAGAATATTGAATAACGGCGCTATCATACCTGCCCTGATGTTGTTCCAGTTAATAGTGACGTACTGGTCGCGGTCCTTTCTACTTTGTTCGTGCCAAAAGCCGAGGGCGTGCAAGATCTCATGCGCGACTATCCCCATCGTCTCACACCCCCTTCCTATGGAGATGTCTTGCTCTCTCCTTTGGTGACCGACGTACGAGTAACACCTGTAGAGTATTTTGTATATCAAAGGTTTATTTTCACAGAGCAGACTAGAGGCAGAGACAGAAGGAAACGTCGACAGAGAAGAAAGCGGAGCAAAGAAGGAAGTGGACACAGAGAAGCAAAAGGAGACGGAGAAGGAAGAAGAGACAGGGAAGCAAGAGGAGACGGAGAAGGAAGTGGAGACAGAAGGAAGCGGCGACAGAAAAGGAAGCGGAGACAGAAGGCATCGGAGAAAGGAAAGCAAAGGGAGACGGAGAAGGAAGAAGAGACAGGGAAGAAAGAGGAGACGGAGAAGGAAGTGGAGACAGAGAAGGAAGCGGGGACATAGAAGCAAGCGGAGAAAGAAAAGCAAAAGAAGACGGAAAAGGAAGAAGAGAAAGGGAAGCAAGAGGAGATGGAGAAGGAAGCGGAGACAGAAAAGAAAAAGAAGACGGAGAAGGAAGAAGAGACAGAGAAGCAAGAAGAGACAGAGAAGCAAGAGGAGACGGAGAAGGAAGGGGAGACGGAGAAGGAAGCGGAGACAGAGAAGCAAGCGGAGACAAAGAAGGAAGCGGAGACAGAGAAGGAAGCGGAGAAAGAAAAGAAAAAGAAGACGGAGAAGGAAGAAGAGAAAAGGAAGCAAGAGGAGACGGAGAAGGAAGCGGAGACAGAAAAGGAAGCGGAGAAAGAAAAGAAAAAAAAAGACGGAGAAGGAAGAAGAGAAAGGGAAGCAAGAGGAGACGGAGAAGGAAGCGGAGACAGAGAAGGAAGCGGAGACAGAGAAGGAAGCGGAGACAGAGAAGCAAGAGGAGACAGAGAAGCAAGAGGAGACGGAGAAGGAAGGGGTGACGGAGAAGGAAGCGGTGACGGAGAAGAAGGAAGGGGAGACGGAGAAGGAAGCGGAGACAGAGAAGGAAGCGGAGAACATAATATTCTTACCCATTGCCAACGAAAAATCTGACGTATCCGGTGACGGATTTTTTATTTATGAACCTGAAAATATTTAGAAAAAATCCACAGTTAAGTGTCTATAGTTAGGTTTACGTCTACAAATTCAGTTTGCTGGCATCTAAACTGCAGTTCAAGATGGTGTATAATGTGAAGAGTAAGGTGAACCCACCTGATGCACGTCTCACGTGAGATGTGGGCAATAGCTGCTTTGATGGCCTGGACTGCAAGATTGCCTAAAAAATATGGTAATACGTGAAAAGCCCATCAAAGCAAATTGTCGTAAAAAAAAAAAGGTGACGGTAAACTAGTCCCCTGGGTCTTGGTAACCAGCAACTCGCACATGGTATATGTGATATCGTATTTCTTTGGCCTTCTTTCGTTAAGGATTTAGTTTTAAGTACAGCTGAGATTGTAGAACTCAGAGCTCGACGATCTGCGATGAATCACAGACGAACTTGTCAAGGCAAATTCAAGATACGTTGTTGAGGCGCAGTGGCAGTAGAGAGGTCTCACTGTACTCACCTAGATTTCTGTCCAGAACATAATAAACGGTTTTTCTTGGCCACAACTTCCCTACAACGGAGTCTGAAACCTGTCCGGACACCAACTTTCTCACGTGATCATCCATTGCAATATCTCCTTCGAATAGATCTATAGTAGAAAAGGTAAAGCTGTCCAGCATACTAGAAAATGAAAATTTATCTTTTCAGCCAAATTAGTAGTGCCGCAACCTCCCAGAATTAAAAATCCTTTGCTTGTTTGGAAATAGCGAATAGTCAATGACACATTAGCGACGGTTAGTAGGTAAATGAAGTAGGAATATTAATTCCAAATCTGACAATAAAAAAAAATATTTTTTCAGCCAAATTAGTAGTGCCGCAACTTCCCAGAATTAAGAATCCTTTGCTTGTTTGGAAATAGTAGTCAATGACACATTAGCGACGGTTAGTAGGTAAATGAAGTAGGAATATTAATTCCCTTCAAATCTGACTTTTTTTGCAATATCTCCTTCGAATAGATCTATAGTAGAAAAGGTAAGGCTATCGATCATACTAGAAAATAAAAAAAATATTTTTTCAGCCAAATTAGTAGTGCCGCAACTTCCCAGAATTAAACATCCTTTGCTTGTTTGGAAATAGTAGTCAATGACACATTAACGACGGTTTGACGTTTTTTTTAGTGTTGTTGACTGCGTGCCTTTTTTTAAATTTCGAAATTTTGGCGGGCGTGTAACGTTTATTTTGGTGTAAAAACCGCAAATCCTAACCTGCATCTTCCTCCCGTTTGTACGTGTCAACCTCGTCTTTCCCATCAGGGTCTAGTGAAGCGTTTTCTTAAAAAAAAAACAGAGAAGCTGTTTAGTAATATAATCTACTGGCTAACAGAATCCTAAACAGTCCAGGTATTTGTAACGTTTTTGGTACGGTATTTAATACCGTTAATTTTTATTTCTGTTTATAAAGTTTGATGATTGCACACTTCAACTCAAATAACCACAGCACGGTTAAAAAATAGTTAAGTGAAGTAGGAATATTAATTCCCTTCAAATCTGACTTTTTCGGGTGCTTTTTTGACCTTCACGGCAAAAGTTGAAATACGAGCGCGCGCAATAACGGACGTGCCAAAGGAGGGTTGATTCCCGCAAGACCTTGTCAAGTGCAGAGCTCCGAAAATCGATCATCGCTAAGTTGAAAAGTATGTTTTGTACATGTGAAGGAATATCAGCGAACTGCTTGGGATTTGTTTTCAATAAAAACGCAATAAAATGTGATCTAAAATCAAATTCCAAAAAAGCGCGCGCTCGTCTGAAATGACGCTATTGCCTAAAGCGCGCCCGTGAAAATAACGAAAACGGAAAAGCTCTTTGAATGATATATTTTCCATCATCTGCCCTGTTCTCAGAAAAGATTGGCAATCAAGTATTTACCCACGACCAAAATCAGCGTATTATTTCTGAAATAAACCCTCGCTCGTCCCTTTCGCAGTCATCTTGAACTAAGCAACCAGGCCACACCGCATATATGCGGTGTATTTTCGCGCGCATGCGCATGCAATAAATACTGGACCCTCTTTCACGCGAGCCAGAATGTCGAGCGCAAAGAGAGTCCCAGGTCTGGACTAGAGAGCCAGGTGTTGGGTGAAACATAATGAACCACAGGAAACCCAATTGAACGCCCCGGGGACTGGTCCTTAGAGGAACGGATCTTCTAAAGACATTTGACGTCACAGGGTCAGCGAACGACAGGGTTGTCCAACTAGATCTGCTTCTATCATTGAACCTTAAACTGGTACCGTCTTTCCAATCCTCGAAGAACTGCCATTACCTTCAGCCCCATCGTTTGCTGTTCCTGGAGGGTCTTGGATTTCTTGAGTCAGATCTGATAAAAGATCACTTGACTTCTTTGAGAATTGGTCAATAGGCGAAGCGTCTTCAGTTCCTGGGGGACCATTTGTATCTTGAAAAACAAAAATGTATTTAACAAATTTGCCATAGTTTCCCGTGGTATGTACTCTTATTCACCAGGATTTTCGTCACCTCATGTTAAAAATGTTGTGGAGTGATTCCACAGTTAATTTTGTTCATGAGGTGACGAATATCGTGGTGTATAAGAGTATATACCACGAAAAACTATAATAAATTTCTTTTCTCCAACACAAACAACCAAAGCAGTATTTTACAAAATCAAAACAGCGCGCACTTGTTTGAAATGGCGTGTTTTCTAGTACGTGCGCGAGCGCATGCAACCGGTGTTTGGAGCGCGCGCGGATAAACGAAAATTGAAAACTTTAGCTTCAAAAACCTGCAGTTTTCATTACTTTTAGTGTCCTTTTGTAAGGATGGAAAATACATTTACAAGAAAAGATTTTGAACCAAATTTACCGAATTTGAAGCAAGGTTTTTCGGCTCTTTCGCTTCAAGTGAACCTGCAAGGATTGTGTAAATGACGAATCCCGTGGGATGTCCTCTGATTTACCATAGCTAACAACCAATCAGAAAGAGAGATTACGAGAAAGTGTTGTAGAAAAGATCATTTACCACAGCATAACGTTTTCTACAACTTTTGTTAGTTTGTTTGTCTGTCTGCTTGTTGTTTTGTTGAAGGAGACTGCGTAGCAATGGGGTAGGGACAATAAGTAAAGATTTAGTGCAGAGAGAGGAAAAAACTTTTCGCTGGCCTCAGTGAAATTTTGAGAATTAAAAATATATTTCTAATGATCGATATTTTCCAAAATAGACCCCAAGACAAGTGAAATTAATACAAGGGGTTAATCAGCGAATTATTTCGTGTGAGTTGCGTTTTCCAATGCGATAAGTGACACGCACCAAACAAGAGAGCATAAGATAAGAGAGGGACACTGGTATTACCCGCGCGCCATGTCGATTCCGAATCTGGCTATTTTAAGTAACCACCACCCCACCACTGTGCGTGAGCATTTTTACTCACCCTACCCCTGCGCTTTGGCATTTACATCTTGTTGTTTGCCGCTGTTTTGTGTCTTGAAACCGAAAAAAAACCCACCCTATTTGCACAAATACTATCGAAAATTTCATTCTAGCATCAAGGATACAGGCAGTTGCGGTATATTAAGATGTAGTACTTCGAGGATTGCAAGATTTCGAAAACGTTTAAAAAAAAGAGACTTCATTCAAAATCAAGAGCGGAAAACCTCGTGCTTCAAACACCGCTTCCGCTCTAACTTGCTGCTTCTTCGTGGTTTTTCAACATTCATTATCTTCCTAAGGGTCAAACGAAATCTGTAAGTTAGACACTAGATATGATATTGATTTTTGTGAATATTCCGGTGAATTGAGAAGAAATCCAAGAAAATACATTTCATAAAACTATCCTTGTAGCGAGGGAATGCATTTTTGTGATGATCAAAGCCAGCAAGCTGAAGTATCTGAGTTTTCTAATAGTGAGAAAATAAGTAGGGAGATATTACGGTACTTTTTTGATGTTGTTTCTAGACATTTCCATAACTATAGGACCAAATAAAAGAAGCAAATCCTGACGCACAGTGGTGGGGTGGTGGTTACTAAAAATAGCCAGATTCGGAATCGACATGGCGCGCGGGTAATTCATAGATCCGACGAGCGCGAATAGCCATACTATGTGTTTATGTGCTTTCAAAGCTATTATTCTCAACTTGCAGTGATTTAAGTGCGGGGAAAAGTAGAAGAGAATGTCAAATTCGCTGTTTACGCCTGACTTTTAACTACAAGTTTTATCGGCAAATGTCAAGATTTACACCAATAATACAAACGACAGTCTCATCATTATTATATGTAATTGAAGTAACCTAGGATAATATCAGTTCTTTTGTCTCTATTCTTCTCGTTCTTTGTGTCGAGGTGCGGATATTGTTCATTTGCCCAATCAAATTGCGGCTTGTAAGAGCTACGTACTGACCCCAAATTAATAGACCGTTTTGGAATTACGCTTCAACGCTCACAAAGACGCTTTTTCGAGTGTGTCATTGTTGTTCGGGTCTTTAAGCTATAAATAAGCAAAGCCATGCATACATGTTATGCACGTACTAATTTCTAAAAAGAGCATTAGCTGCCAAATTAAAATCCTGCAATGATTACATAAATGACCTTAGCTGATCTACTCTAAAGGGACACTTACTGTTTTATCCTTGTTCGTGAAACAGTAAAATCAAAACCCGACAAAAGAAAATGATTTCCATAAAATGTCACATTATAATTTTGTTATAAGCTTAAAGGCCCTCCAGGAATTTGTCTTACCGCCCCCTTTACATCTGCTGTTTTTTTCTCTCTTGTTTTTTAATCAGAGAAGTTTTTACAGAATCTCCCCGCTCAATGTTTTTATGTACCTCACCTCGAATTTCTCTCTAATTTGTGGTAGAAATAATGTGTTCTCGAAGAATTCCTTTCACTATTTCAAAGTCAGTGGATCAGCAGATTTGTTTTATGGGCTATTACTTTCTCCTGATTAATAGTTTTTAAGTTGTAAAGAGCGAGCAAATATGCATGTTAAAAGCGCTCTGACGAGACTTTTGAAGCGTTGGAGCTCCTATCGGATCTTTCAAGGTCCAATAAAACCCTAACTTATCATCCTGGAGATCGTGAAAACTGCGTCAAAAGTTTATAGTGACTTTTTTAATTCGTGAAAACGTATTTTTCTGACATGTGCATGATCTATCTATTTGTTTTGCTGAAATTTCTCTTAAAGAAACATACAAAATGCATCATTGTGCGTTTATAGTTATCAGGACGACTTTCAAAATCAAATAGGAATTTGAAACTATTAATTGCGAACTACCTAGAGCTTATTCCTTACCTTCGATCACTGATTTTCCTGAGCAAAGGTTGCCATAGACAAGAAAAAGGGCTACTAGTAGAAAGTAGACCTTCGCCATCTTTGGGTTGAGATATACTGCTAAAGGTAATGAAGGGTGGTTCTGTTTTCTTGTTATGTTATGAATAATCAGCCATGCATTCCTGAACATGAAAATTGCAGTTCTTTTATAACAATACCATATACATATACCGATTTCAAAAAACGTTGTCAGTGCGAAACGGCAAATGGCGATTGGCAAATGGCAGATCTAGGACCGAAAGGAACCATGGGTCTCATTAAATTTCTACTAAATGCTGAAGAATATAAATAAATCAAACAATTATCCATTAAAGATCATAAATGTATGTCTCTGACATTGTAAGACTTTATTTAACACCTTTAATTTTACGAATGATTAGTACCCAGAAGCACCGTTCGGGTAAACTGCCATTTACTATTTGTCATTCGCCATTTGCACTGACAACCTTTTTTGAAAAAGGTGTATAACACTAAGGAGAAGACGACATTTAAGTGTCATTTACAATTTAATAGACACTATCCATAAAGACTAGGTGCGTAGCCAGGATTGGCATAAGGAAGCGGGGGGGGGGGGGGGGGGGGTGCACAGTCATAGGTATCATATGGAAAAAGCATAGTATTTGAAGATTCCTTAACAAGAAATGACCCACTTTTTGGCACCCCCTGTGTACGTGCCTGAAGACATTTTTGTAAAACAAAACACAGTTTAAAGTTCCGAATTTCACTTTTGGTTGAATATTTTTTAGTTTTTACCAACGCAATGTTTGTGATGTTGTTATAAAATTGAACGCATCACTAAGCCATTTAATACCATCACGTAAGCCACATTTTTGCACAAATGTTAGCAAGGCTTTCTAGTTAAATATAAACTAACTTGGTATATTTATGTAGTTTACCCAGCGACTTGGTTTGATTAGAGAAAAAGTTGACTCCATAAGTCAAAACAATTTATCTGAGTTATTAGCCGCTTGAGTGGCAATTACCATTCAATTGACAATAAAAACTGCTATATATGCATACTTGTAATTAGTAATTTTAATTCATGTCAAGAAAAAAGGACTACAAGTAGAAAGCAGACCTTCGCCATCTTTGGGTTGATACAGTCGAAGCTCTCTGAGCTACCGGTCTCGTAAGCGACCAGTTCCGATAACGACCACGATCACGAATCACCGATTGAATTGTCAAACAAACTCTGTAATTCTAAGCTCTCGTAAGCGACCAACTTATCGGTGCGACCAGCTCCGTTAACGACCACAATTTCAAACCACCAACTGACATTTTCTTTTATTTTTTAGCTCTCGTAAGCGACCACAATGATTTTTGGCTTTACAACACCAGCCAACACCTGATAACCATAATATCCAATGCATGCTGAAATCACATATAAAGCGCAGTAGGCAACCATGTGGGCGACCAGTAGGCAACCATTCAAAAATTTCATAATTACAATTTTCTTAACTTCAATTTCAACCATGGGATTGACATTTCTTTGTCTCCAGAAAATGTGTAAATGCAAGGAATCTCTAGTCCATTGCCAGCTCCACGATTTATCCTTTTTCCAGTTACAATAGCCATCCACTTGTTTGTTGCACGCTTTAGAAATCGGCTAACAAAAGACGCCATGCGATCGTCGTAGACGCAGAAGATATTCTCATGACGAAAAGCTTAAGTCGTCGATATAAACGAGCATAACGAGCTACTTTGCGTAGAATTAATTGCTATTAAATAAAACTTAATTAATAGTTTTAAAATCAAGAAATAAACCAAAATATTACAGCGTTGTAATTATCACGATAAATTTTAGAATCCAGCATTTTAATTAAGCTCCCGCAAGCGACCAACACCTATTGTTTAAGTTTTTGACGCCCAGTGGTCGTTTATGAGAGCAAGCTCTCGTAAGAGACCAGCTCCGTTAACTACCACAATTTTCAGTTCCCAAGGTGGTCGCTTACGAGAGCTTCAACTGTATATATCACTAGGGGTAATGGATTTCCGTGGGTTCTGATTTGCGTGTTTTGCTATGAATAATCAGTTATGCATTCCTGAACATAAAAATAGCAGTTCTTTAACAATACATGATGTGTTTTACCCCGCGGAGCAAAGAACATTTAATTAAAGAGACACTCAACATGTTATTTTGTACCTCTAACAAATAGACATCAAGTCGAGCTAACAGTATATTAATGCGTTGACAATCTGTGTTTAGATAATTTTAATAGAGTGGTTTTAAAATCCCGTGCAACAAAATGTAATTGACTTTCACGGGTTTGAAACATTTGCATGATACAAATTTGCGCCAAACAAGGCCAGATAGAGTGCAAACAATATAACTGCATTAGCAAAAGCAATTTTTGGTCAAACTTGACTAAATTAGTCTCTTGTTAATTGAGTGTGATCACTGAACCGCAAATACGCGCGTACGTGCAGAACGAGTTTTATTTGCGGCATGCAGCGCGAGTAAAGTCTTTGAAACGAGATTATTTGCTTATCTTAGTTATTTTAATCTAGTATATTTAATAATTTTAACTTAATCTCACTGTCTTGATCGAGTGTTTCACCGCAACATAACCGTAACATTTCAGCACCCTTCCAAGAAAAAAAAACCCTATAAAACTCTAGACATTAAAAAACACAAGAAGAAGTCATGTTGTAAGTTTGTATGTAATTTATTGATATTCACAACAAAACACATGGCAAATTGCGGGCTTAAGAATCACTCTCATCTGCTCATAGAAACACCGTTTATTTCTCATCGGTTTACAGATCAGTTTACAGACTGGGCTTCCTATGGTTCGATATATTGTTTGCACTCTATAGCACCTTGCAGTTTGTAAATCTTAAAGACGTCAAAGCAATAACATTCCATTTACTATAATATACGATAATGAGGACAAGAGGAAATGATGACAAGTAGATGTCATCTTGAAAATCACAGCAACGAAGCATAACTCCTACATTTTCTAAATAAATCTGAACTCAATCAGGACACTCCGTTTTGTGAACGGTTTCATGGGACCCAAACCTCTAACTTGTCTACAAAACTGAGAATCGCTGCAAACGGCTAGCAAATGCATGCTCTATGATTTTCTATGAATATAACATACCTTTTTATCTAGACATTTTCCACTGAAATTTAATGCAACATTGACTCAATAAATACCATCACCTGAGCCACATTTTTGCACAAATGTTAGCAAGGCTTTGTAGTTAAATATAAACTAACTTGGTTATTTATGTAGTTTACCCAGCGACTTGGTTTGATTAGAGAAAAAGTTGACTCCATAATTCAAAACAATTTATCTGAGTTATTAGCCGCTTGAGTGGCAATTACCATTCAATTGACAATAAAAACTGCTATATATGCATACTTGTAATTAGTAATTTTAATTCATGTCAAGAAAAAAGGACTACTTTTAGAAAGTAAACCTTCGCCATCTTTGGGTTGAGATAATATATTACTAAAGGAAATGAAGGATTCTGTTTTCCTGTTTTGCTATAAATAATCAGCTATGCATTCCTGAACATTGAAACTATGAAAATAGCAGTTCTTTACAATACCGTATACATGACGTATGTTATCCCGCGGAGCAAAGAACATTCAAGTGCCATTTACAATTAAAGAGACACTCAACATCAATTAAGACATTTTATAATACAAAACAATTAAAAGTTCCGCATTTCACTTTTGGTTGAACATTTTTTTTAGCTCTCCTAACACAATTTTGTTATTTTGTACTTTTCCTTAAACAAATAAATATCAAGTCGATCTGACAGTATATTACTGCGACGACAATCTGTGTTTTGAATATCTTTATTTACATGATACAAATTAACACCAAACAAGGCCAGATATAGCACCTTCAAAACTTTTAAATCTTAAATAACAATAAGCAAAAGTGTTCCATATACTGTAATATTCGATAATAAGGGTTTTTCTCAAATGCCCCAAGGTAGGGTAATGTTCTTATCACAGTGCGACCTCTCTATACGACAGTTTTCGAAGTACCAATGAAGCATAACTCCTACATTTTCTAAATGAAACTGAACTCAATCAGGTCACAGCGTCATGTTAACGGTTTCATGGGCCCAAACCTCTAACTTGTCAACAGAACTACAGAATCGCTGCAAGCGGCCATCGAATGCATTTTTCTCTATGTTTTTCCATGAATATAGCATAACCTTTTTGTCAAGAAATTTTCCGCTTTGAAATTTAACGCAACATTGACTCAATGAATACCATCACGTAAGTCACATATGCACAAATGTGAGCAAGGCTTTTTAGTGAAATATTAAGTAACTTGGTTATTTATAGAAGCTTACGCAGCGACTCGGTTTGATTAGTGAAAGGGTTGACAAAACAATGTATCTCCACCATAAGCCTCTTGAGTGACTTTTACCATACAATTAACTATACAAACTGCGATATATCTATACTTATTCACTTTCTCTCATCGCCCCCTGCGGAGCATAGGCCATCGATTCGCTTTCTCCAGCGCACACGATTCTGAGCTCTCCTCTCTACCTCCGCCCTGTTCCATCCCTGCCCCTTTATTTCTCCCTCTAAATCTCTCCTCAAGCGTTCTGAAGCGTCCTGAAGCGTCCTCGTTTCTTTATCCCTTAGGGGTGATGTTGTTCATTGCATCCTCAGAGTATGACCGATCCATCCCCATTTCCTTCTTATTATCTGTGTCGCTATTGGTGTTTCTCCAGCCCTCTTACAGTTTCACATTAGTCCTTGTCCTTTAAGCATATGCCAAGGATTCGTCTGAGACAGCTATCAATAAGGCTGTGGACTCTGCTCTGAATTTTCTTTGTTGTTCTCCAGAATTCTAACCCATACGGCAGAACACTCTTCGCATTAGTTCTAGATTTGCGGATTTTGGTGCGCTCTGGTAGTTTTTTATGTCCATAGCTGCTTCAGTCTCAGAAATACTGATCGAGCCTTTCCAATTCTCGTCTGCGCGTCTTTGTCTGCACCTCCCAAAGTGTTTACTATACTCCCGAGATATGTGAAATCCGTGACATCCCCCAGACTCTGTCCTTCCACGGTGATAGGTTCTTCACGTGTGGTATTCATCCGCAGCACTTTAGTTTTCCCCTGTTAAGCTTTAGACCAACTTTTGCAGATTCCTCTGCTAACCTTGTTGTCTTTTGTTGCATCTGCTTGTGAAAGTGTGTGAACATAGCAAGGTCATCTATTGTTCCCATAGGGTCCGCTGTATTCCGTTGTTGCCAGCTTTGGCCGAAGATCTCCAGTCAATTGCTGCCAGCAGGAATAACTTCGAATGTTTCTGGAAGCTCTGCCTCATATACTACCTGACAGGTAAGCCCTTCGTAGTTGCAGTTGATAAGGGTAACAAGCTTCTTTCCTAAAAATATAACTCTTCTTTCTTGCTCTCCTCGGCGTCGTTTGTAAGGGCATATCACTGTATACTGTATACTATCTTGATATTCTTTTGTTTGGTTATTCCTAGGGTAGCTGACCGGTTCCCAACATTAATTCCTAGAAAACAAAATTGCCTTCCCAGATTTTTTACTTTAGCCGTCAGGCCTGATTCCACCGCTTTTCGCTCAATCCAAAAATTCCCCATTTTCTTAGCTATCTGCGCAGCTCTTTCTGCTTCATACATAGTCCTCACATTCTCCCTTCCTTCAAGCATTGTCCCCTATTCTGATAGTTTTCCTCGGAGTCAGTAGAACATTCGGCAACACAGCTTCCGATTGGCTTTAACTGTGTTGCATCAAAAACTCTTTACTTGAAGATCATACTGCCAGGACCTTTTCTTGTAAGTTTATCCTCGATGATGATTCTGTAGCATTATTACAGTCATAATGATTATATCATGCTGATCATTATCTTATATACACCTATTTCAAAAACCGTCATCAGCGCGAACGAGAGGAACCATGCAGGCTCTCAATTAATTTCTGCAAAATAAGAAAATGAGAAATATTTACACTTATCGGTTATAATTTTCTATGTATTCATCAAAGTTTATCAATGTATGGTTCTGTCGTCGCCGGAGTTCTATTATCTTAGAACTTTTTTAGTACCCATAAAAAACTTTGGGCCGCTAGAGCTGCCATTATCAATTTGACTGACAAGGTTTTTTTAAAATAGGTGTATGCATTATGTTGCACGGATCTTACAAACAACAGTAACTCCCGTCATCCAAATATTATCCAACTCGGAGTAGTAAAGTTTTAGCGGTAAAATAAAACGACAAAAATGAGCCTATTCAGAGCTAGCGGATCACCCAGAAGTTATCCATGTTAAAAAGGGCTTATTTGCATTGAAAGAATCCGCTGTATTGCGACGCCGCATTTTCAAATTATCGATTTGTTTTTGTCTTTTGGGATTTTCTGTCCACCAGTCAAATTATTCTAAGTTAATCAGATTCTTGCCATCTCTTGCCTAGTGCAGTTGCCTGGCTTTCTGTCGTGACACTGTCTGGTTTTCGTCCAGAGGATAGCCAGGGAAGTGCACAAAGCGAGACTCTGATTGGATCTGAATGGTTTTACTGACGAAACAGAAAACCAAAACAAATCGTGTTTTAAAAACGCGGGTCGCGATACAACGGATTCGGCATGGCGTACGGCCGAAGCCATTTCAGTGTTTATTTTGGCGTGAGTTTGCCACTGAAAAAGTCACGTGATTTCCTAGTCGTAAAAGTAGGCTTTCCATAGCCACAAACAAAATCCTTTAGTGTAACTAGAAGGGATTCAGTGTTGATATTACAGCATCCAAATACTTTGTACTTTGAGAAAAGTATTGAAAAGATTCTCGTGCTCGTGAAACATGTTTCCGTTTTCATTAGGAACCGCCTTGCCAAATATTATTCTGCCCGGCATGCCCTGTGGCGACAGGCTTCTGCTAGCGAAACTATAGCCTGCTTGCAGGCGGTACTCGGTGTTATCATCTCGGAAAATCCGCTTAGTTCGGTGATCCGGCGCCATCTTGTATTTTAAGCCGTGGGGTTCCTGAGGACGAGCGCAAAAACGGACGCAGGGCAGGGGGGAAAGGAAAGAGAAGGGGGGAAAAACCGGCTGCACTAATACCCGTGATTCTCAGGAAAACTTCGAATCCCGTACACCAGCGAATGAGGTCTATGATTGGTCGAAAAACAATGGGATTTTTGGATAAGAAGCAGTAACTCCTGAAAGGTCACACATTCCCCAAACAAACTTCCAATTAGAAAATACCTTAAGTCGATCTAGCGCTGGAGATTTCGAGAGCAGAATCTCCAAGTACACTCTAAGTTCTACGTTAACGTTTTTCTGCCAGCAGTTAAACAGTTCTGGTCGCCGATCCTTGTTTCCGCCGTTCGGGAAAACTATTGCTACTTTCACCTGGGTAGAGGGTTTGTCGGCTCGATGGCCGTTTCGCCTTCAAAAACCAAAGAAATTATCACTCTCTTCTCTCACCCTGCCATGCGTCCGTTTTTGCGCAACGTACAACGCTTATCGTAAACACTGACCGTTTCGGTAAATTTGTTTTTATGAATAAAGTTTATTAGTGAATGTACTTGTCCTATGAAAGATGTATTTGTAACCTTCCTGCAATTTAGACCAGTTATTCATATTTTTTAATTGTTTGGTTTGATTGACTTCGCGCTATTCCCAAACGAAGAAAGGAATTTTGGATTCTGTGAGGTCGCGCCACAACAAATTTGACTGGAATAATAAAACGTGTGAGGCAAGTTAATATTTGCAGTCTGCACAATTGGAGCTCCATCGTTTGGAATTTTAATTGAAGATTCCCCAATGGACTGTATTTTATAAACATTTCCGAACTAGACATTAATTACGTTTAGCCACCAGGGTGAAAAAAGTATATAGGGTGTATACAGGTTTGTATTCCATAGATGAAACGTGACTTGATACGTATTCTGGATTGTGCATGCCAAACTTAAAAAGAAATAAGTGACCCCCCTTTTTCAAATCCATACACTTTCGACGTCCTCTTTAGACCCACCACAGTATCCTCACCCCCCCCCCCCTCCCCCTCGGGATAATAAATGATCTTTCCCTAAAGACCTAAAACTTTCGTGGTAAGAGATATTTTTAGAAGTTTTTCGATATCTTATTGATAATTTGTGACATAACTTTTGTCACACGTTAGGAACGGTATGGGTAAACAATTTGCGAAGTTCATAATAACCCTAAATTTTTGTATTAATCGGTCCGCTATTGTTTCAAAGCTGTTATAAATACGAAATAAAACCCATAAGTCTCAGTAGGACCTTGCCTGAACAAAAATAGTGTATCAGTAGAATCAGCAGGTTTTGACATTGGTGTGATCATCAAAGACGGGCCATCAAATAGGAAACCTTTTGATTAATGAAAACCATAATGCAGTTTCTAAGTGTGAAAATATTTAGATTTGCAGTAAAGGTTTTATATACTTTATAAATGATTTCCTAAGGGTCGACTTTTATTAATTAATTTCTTATTTTCGTTACATTATTTTTCTATATTTTCATGCACGGTTGGTAAGGCTGGAAATATCTTTATCGTTACAAGGAAACATTTTGTGTTTCTATGAAAGTATTTGCCTTTATAAAGCAACAATTATTAGAAGGTACAGTACAGTTAAGTTTACATATTATATTTCCGGACATGGTTGCTTAGTAAACCAGCGGGATCCATAAAACAGAAGCCCGGACTCATTAATTTATCTATGAATTATTAAGGCCTTATTATGTTTTAACGCAAAAGCGATTTTGATTAGTCCCATTAGTGTGCTATGTTGTTGGGTCTTAGCTTGATCAGTCATCGTTTGAGTAAACTCAAGGTGGCTGTAAAAGACCTGATGTTTCTACAATTTTTCTACCTGGTAAGCTTTCCTATCTCAGAACAGCATGTGAATTCTTGATACAAGAGAATACTTAAAGCTACAAAATTGCCTATGTTATGAGTATTTCAGGTTTTGGTGGTTAAACGGTGGTAGAGTTTTCAATCATGTTTTGAGGATAACTTTAAACTTTAAATACATTTTTAAGTTTAGTTTGTTTTGTTCTAAACATTAAAACAGGAGATTCCCCAGAATTTTCAATCTGCAATGCAACTGTAATTGCTGCAATTTTCTAAAGATTCTGATTTGGAATCAATTGTGACCGGAACGCTTTAGAAGAACGCTTTAGAAGATTCAGAATAATATAAGGTGAGAAGCGTTTTGCGAATTTCAATAACGTTCTTCCAAAAGCAAGATCGTTTTAGTTGTTTTTAAAAATTTTCATCACCGAGACTAAATCCCAAAGACGAGAATGCTCCTACGATTATCAAGATCGAACCTATGAGAGCAAGATTTTTTTCTCGGTTTTTGAGCAACGTTAATCTTTGGTTGAAAATAAAAAAAGCAAGGGACGTTGTTCTGCCGTTGTTTTTCATTAGTTAACTTTCCCTCCGCGTTCAACTCATCTTATCGGAGTACTTTACCTATCGCGATTATCTTTTAAGATCTTTTAAAAATGGCAATTCAAGAATGTAACTCTTGCTTCCGAATTTGAAGGGGACTATTTCCTGAATTTCATGAATGATCTTTCGATTGTACACCCCCAAAACAAGATTGTCCCCATATTGCCTTCAGCTAGCAGCTGCCAAGTAAATCATTCATTAGACTAAAAATGGATAAAGATATCGAAAAAAATGCGACAAACTTGGAGCCCAAAGGACCAGGCTCTGTGTGTAGAATATGAAAAAAGAGTCCACAAATTTGATTGTCAGAAGAGTGTTTGCAGTTTTAACGTTTCGACTTCACCTGGGATGGCCGCCTAGTAATACAAACGGCGTTTTAATAAAGGAAGATTTATTTACTTAAAAGCGTAGCCTACGAGCCAGGTGTAGATATAACTTTGCGGTGAGAATAACAGTAGACTCGGCGAAAATTGAGCTCCAAAGAATTTGACATGTTTTGCATTTAGGTTTGGCAGTGTGCAGCGGCGTCCGCTACTTTGCAGACGAATTTCTCTGTCGAGCGCAAGCCACCGCTTTTACGAGGGTAAGTTGTGTATACAAATACGCGAGTTGCGCTAAGAAATCACGTGAGTTTTTGAGTGGCAAATTTAAGCCAAAATAAATCTTTCAACAAAAACATGCCCCTTCTTAACAAAAAAATATGGGATGATTCGTAAACGTTGAATAAGTTTTTTTTTGTTATTTTGCGGCCTGCACTTGATTTCTTTGTGCAAGTCGCCTTAAAGTTAGCTATGTCAGCTATTTTATAAAACATTTTGAAATAATTATGGTTAATCGACTTCTGGGCTAGACTACTGAATACACGTCTATATTAGCGTATCTAATATACGTCTATATTATCTCACTGCCACCGCAGTCTCCATTGAAATTAATTTAATATTCATGAATGCGGAAGTGTACTGCCAGAAGTCCCACTGAAATTAATTGAATATTCATGAATGTGGAGGAAGAATGTATGTATATGTACGCCGACAGATCCTTGTATGCCAACAGATCTAATACTGTTCAGAGTAAAAGATTCGCTAAAAATAATAATGGATTAAAATATGGGTTAAATTTCAGAGAGATTTAAGCGTATTTATATCCCAATTTAAACCCATTTGCATATATTTATGCGTCCCTTAACATGAAAAACATCCGTTAGTACTGAAAACGAAAGTATTACTCGGTAGCGCTCTATTTGACATAAGAAATTGATTCCGCGCAGGGTTCAGGTCGATCGCTACACGTCGCACGCTACATGTCTCCTTATTGAGCCAGGTCTTTCGAATTGCTCCAGGCATTACACGAAATTATTATATGGCTACTATAGTACGCGCGATGTGATTGGCTAATTCCCGTGACATTTCCGTATTGCCCGTCTCTGAAGGCATAACGGAATTCCGTATTGCCCTACGAAAAGATTTTCACAATCTTCTGGGGTTTTTTTGGCATTTTTTGTCCACCTTCAAACTGCAAAATGAGCGACAGCGAACATTCGAGTAGCGAATTTATCACCCAAAAGAAACAGAAATGGTTGGTTGGCAGGCCGTCTTTTTCTGTTGCCTGAGCGGGAAATTTTGTGTTTTCTTTTTGTGTTGTTTTGTTCGGTTGCACGAATTTCGCTAAAACAAAATCGACCAAAAAGTAACAGCCACCAAAACAAACAAGAAACAAACAGGTCTTAAGGTTGTTATTGTTTGGACCAACTTTACCTATGATAAAACCTGTTGCTTCCAAAGGGTGCAAATAGGAAGAAAATAGCCCGAAAAGTCGTTCAATTACTTAATCACGCGTTATAGAGTGGAAATCGACGATGGTGCTCCTACCGGGCTACTAAAACAACATATTTCTAACTTTTCACTCCAAGGTCTGTTTGGTATGGTGTCGTCTTAGTTGTAATGTTGTTGAAATCTTTTCACTCATTTACATTATTGATTTGGCAGAGCGCGAGTGTTTCTTGTTTTCCCGCCTTTTTGAAATCGATCGATAAACTACTAGTCGATATTCACGCGAAAGCGAAAGTTTGTTTTCTCGTCATTTTTATTTTAAAAATAAATAACTTACTAACCTCGACCATTCGGTCATAACGGGAAATATCAAACCTCGGCTTTGTCGCATCGACCTCGCAAAGCATCGGTCGATACGCCAAAGCCTCAGTTTGATATTTCCCGGCATGACCTCACTCTAGGTAGTTATTATATGGCTACGATAATACGCGCGCTGTGATTGACTAATTGGTCTGATGGCATTACGGAATTGCTACGGAATTTTTTTTACAATCTTCTGTTTCTTTTTGCAATTTTTTATCCACCTTCAAAATATAAAATGAGCGGCAGCGAACATTCTAGTAGCAAATTCTATTACCCAGAAGAAACTGAAATGGTTGGTTGGCGGGTCGTCTTTTCTGTATCCGCACCGGGAAATTTTGTGAGTTTTTTTGGTGTTGTTTTGTTTGGTTGTACGAATTTCGCTAAATCGACCAAAAAACCAAAGCCACAAAAAAAATCAAACAGTTCTGACTCGTAGTTTTATTATCCTAACGAAGTTGAAGAGAAGAATTTTGACAAGAAGAAAAACAATGAAGAACCTGCGAGCGATACCGATAACCGAGAAATACAAAGCTTTTTACATCGGAGAAACAAACAAATAAATAACAAGGGGGATCCAAAAGAGTCTTTTAAGACACTACATATGTTATTTGCAATTGAAATATTTCCATCAAATCATAAAGCAGCACAAAGCGATTGGCCTTTTCATTTTACTTCAGAAGTTTGTTCTCTACATACCGTTGAGCTATCATACCAAATAGTCAATTCATGCCGTCAATTCATGACCTTTCTTTGTTATTTTTCTATCAAATCACCTTTTAGAATAAAACCTGTAGCTTCCAAAAGGTGGTAATAGGAAGAAAATAGCCTGAAAAGTCATTGAATTGTATCACGCGCCTTAAGCTTCGAAAACAACGACGGCCGATGTCCATTCATTTGAGTACATGAATCATTCTTCTTTTTACGTCTGAACACTACAAGGTCTGTTTGGTATGTTGTCGTCTTATATTTTTCAATGTTTTCACTCTTTAACACTTTTAGTTGGCTGCGCGCGAGTGTTTCTTGTTTTCCCTCCTTTTAGAAATCGGTCGATACACTAATCGATAATAGCGCAAAAGCAAAGTTGATTTGTTTTCTCGTCATTTTAAATATAAATATAATGAAACTTTTATTAACCTTATTTTCTCCGTCTGTAGGGAGAAATATCAGATCTTGGTCTTTTCTGCACGGCCCTCTGTCGCGCTCAGTTAATAAGTTGTTAATATCCAGAAATTATCCCAACCTAATCAGGGCATAACCCTGAATTATCCCGACCTGATCCGCACATTACCCGAAATTAATATACTTGGCGGGAACTTCATTAGAACGCGCGCTCTGATTGGTTTGCTATCTCGAAAGAAAGTATGCTTACCTGATCTGCACAAATAATAACCTGTTCTGGTCCTTCTATTCTAAGTCCAAATTATTTCCTTTTCTGGAAACACAAATACGGCGGCCTTAATGGATTATGACGTCATCATTAAAGCCTCTCGGCTTTTACCGCCGGGAAGATATAAAAGGGACCTTAAAATATGACGACGAAATCTGTCCAAGCGGCGGACCGGAAGTAGATATATCGTTAATTAGCATATATGCCATGCTACATGGCCGCTTCAACTAGAGACGAGGCGGTCGAATCGCTCACTTTGGTCGCGTCGCGGGTGTAAAAAGGTTAGTATTGGAATTTTCTCGCTATTATATGACAGAAATTGTCCATTCTTGAAAGTAATGCAATAGTTTACGTCTTTTATAATTTGGGTACTTTTTTTCTTTCAGAAAGTTATAGTAAAACACAGCAAGAATGGCCTAGAGCACGAAAAGCGAAGAGGAAAACAAATGAATTTTTGTCTTCTCTTCAAAAGTACTGAACTAGTTTTTAGCCTCACTATTTTTTTACTTTCCATTTTTCTGAGCCTAGAAAAAAATATTCTAAGAATAAGGAGTTATGTAGCTTTCGAAATCGGTATGTCTCTATATGAGACGCGGCTCCAGTTGCTGGGACGTTTGGTTTCTTTAAACAATTTCGTGTTCAGCTCTGCACATCACCAACATAAGTATAGGAAACAAGGGCCCTCCCTACACTGTCAAGTGGACTGCTTCGTTTGATAGCTAGCCTAGCCGTACTTATTGCTACCATTTTTTGCTTTTTCTGGCTGATTTTAAAACCAGAAAGCTTACAGCGCTGCCAAAGTTTATTATTAAATAGCTAAATTGAGTAAAAATAAAATAAAATGAAATTAACGTGTGAGGCTGTAGTTTCAGTTGGCTCCTCCCTCTTTTCTAAATATATTTGTTACAATTTATTTTAGATATTGACTATGGCATAGAAGTAGAAGATAAGTAAATATAAAGATGGACAGAGAGATCATTTAATTTTCTTCTTTGTATTCTACTCTTAGTTATTAAAAAAAACTTATACTATTCTTTTTTTTAAATATTTGTTTTATTTGTTCAAGCTATGTGTTATTGACTATTACACCTTTTGACAGTATGGTTACAAACTTACCCCCCAGTTCAGTAGCATTGTCAAGAAAATGGGGGGACCCCCTTCGTATTTACAAAGACAATGCTTGAAGAACGCTGCTTGGTGGAAAAATGGTCTGAGATTATATGGCTTTCAACGTTATTGGAGATTTGCACCCCAGCTTTTTTTGTTGAAAAAAGGTTTTCTAGTGATAACATGTTTTCTAGCAAGGGAAGGTTTTCTTCTCCTAGCATGATCCGAGTATGAACCAAGAACATGGATGAAGGTTGGTTAAAACGTTTCTATGTATTAAATCCCCAGAGCTAACACAGTATTATACTTCTGGTTTTTTTAATTCGCACTAAAACATAATATGAGACACAGTATATTGTGCATTCAAAAGGTGCAGTGGGCTTTTGAAATAAGAGGGGATCTATGATTATTTCACATCACTTTTGTGTATGGTGCTTGATTGTAAAAATTGTATGATTGGGCAAATTGTTTCCACTTTTCTCCCATTTACTCTGACTGAAAATTTTCTACCAGAAAGAATTCAAATCATTAGAATTCTGCTGAAGTAAAATTGTTTATTAGAAGAATTATAAGCTCATAAAAATTATTTGTTTTCTAGACATATTGCATTATATGTCCACTGTGTGTTAAATGTATTTTTTTGGGCTTGAACATTTTACCAACAGGCTTGTGTATTTTGGGGGTGGCAAGTTTCCATCCTTTTTGGGTACATGAGCTCTGTTGGACCCTTCCATAATGTTTATAACTGAATACTGCGCCTGCACAAGGCAATTTGAAAACTGAATGTTCATGATCGACCGACAAACTCGGACGGGCTGCATATATATGGAGACAACAAAGACAACACACCGTAAGGCATGTACTTATGCATGCATTATGGGCTTCGAAGGACGCAACGAATACCATTTGCAGAACTGACTCGTCAACTTCAGGGTCAAGAATTCATGCCTGCTTGTCCACCCTTAGTTAAAGCGTATAATTACGCTTCCAAGCTGTAACATAGCCAACATAGCCATTCGAAATATGAATTTTTCCACATCTTTGCGTCCAAAGACTTTTCTACAATTCATTCAAAGTTTTGATACGTCTAAATCCCACCAAAAAGATACTGTTTTATGCTCTCATTCCCGTCTCTCTATGGCCGCATTTTTTTAGTTCCAGAGAGTTTTATGAAGTTATCTTACAATTCGATCTGTGATTGGTTGTTTTAATGTCTCGAATATCAAAACAAAAAAATTGTTTCCAGAAAAGGAAATAATCTGGACTGCTAACTCTGCGCCTCACGATCCCACGTTTTAATTTCTTGTCATTTTCAGGGAAACAGTGACGCTACTTTCGTACTTGAGCCATGGTCTCACCGGAAATTCAGCGGTTGAAGGGAATATCACATGGAAACTTGCAGAATTCTTGACCTTCCAATCCAGCCAATCACTACCGGGCTCTAAGTCGCCTGATCGGGTGACGTCACTTGGAAATGAAGTCACAATCAAGGTGCGTAAAGACAAGTGATAAAAAATGGATTCTTATAGTAAAAAAAAATAAAGCTGATGGGAAGAAGCAAAGTTACCGAAAAAAAGCCGAGTTCCAGAAAATAACGGACAACAAAAAAAGCAGAAATAATATAGTTCCCATGATATCCAATCAAAACTTGAAATTTGTTTAACCTGATTGAAAAAATTGACTCAAAATCGCAGATATAACACTTCTTCCCACTTAAATGTATGTTATGAGTTTATTGATTTTTTGAAATCATTATCTCTATCGTTAACCTAAAGGCGTTATTGGACTCGCTAAAAATGATATAACAAATAACCGAAATCAAAATCAGCTAGTAAAAGCTACTATTTTTAGTAGGGATTTTGATGTGGAAGCAAAATATTTAAAAAAAATTGACTTATTATATATTATATTTTAAAAAAATTAGACTAGCCGATTGGACTATGATTCAATGGTATATTTAAAATTATAGTCCAGTAGGCCGAGAGATAAAATTGTCTTAAAATTTACCAGCTAGATGGCCAAACTAAGGCAAAAAATAGCAACGATTAAAAATGGTTTGTTTATTGGCGGTTGTCTTTTCGTCAACATACACGATAAATGTTTGACATCTCTCGGGGATTTCCTGTTGAACGTTGTAAAACGCGACAACATTACATGAATTTATTGGTGTTCTCAGTTGTTTTCATACCCTTGAAATTCCTCATTCCAAATCTTTTCTGGGATAGCATTATCTAAGTCCCTTAAAAAGTCGTCGCTAACTTCGCCAAATCGCGATTCAGCCGCCATTTTCCCCAGCATTTCGCTAACTCACCGTCTATCACTAATAGACCATTAGTAGCTCAGCCCATCAGAATGCTGGGTTTCTGAAATACCTCTAGTTGTTGAATTCTAAAGTTAGATATTCAAGTTATTTAATAATTAGATTATTTTAAAAAATGACTGAAAATTGTGATGGTAGCCTAAGGAAATCGAGCTCCGCTTGGGTTAGCAAGAAATTCAAGCTATCCGACTTCGTGTTAACGGGGTTCTGTTGACGGAGACAAACCTTTAGTTCACAGGGGTAACATCCGCTGACCAGCTACACGTGCTGGTGAACGTTACCATCGACTTGGCGGAATCTCTGAAAAAAGATAAGTTCTATCACGTGTCCAATGACGTCACGGTGACATACCGAACAAATGACACGTGCAGTAGGGAGAAGAAAATACTGAAATTGGTTCAGCTTGCTTTTTATAGCCCAGGTGAGTTCATTATTAAAAAGGTCTTCGGAAAAGCTAGATAACTCTTCTATAAATGATCGTTGATATAGTCTAGTTAAAAATACAGTTCAAAGGCCATAACTGTCAACCTCCGAAAATCTCAAGGCTTGAGAATTTTTTGAGGGGGAAGGGTTGGGGTATATTTCGTATAGAAAGCTCTCGCGAACAAATCCCCTTATAGATCTGACGAGGGTGTGATCAATACCTTGCTACGCAAGGGTATTGTTGTTTCAAATATTTTTATATAAAATAGGCTAAATGACGATTTTCTATGGAATAATTTTTCGGAAGCGATAAAAATCAGCACAGCACAGCACATTTCAATTCCACTTGTTTTGCTTGATTTTATTATCCCAAAATCGCGAAAATAAAGTGATCTGGTTTTTACGAAAATACGAAAATCGCGAAAGTAAAGTGTCGCGAAATATCGCCATCTCAATATTGCGAAATTTTGACGTCGCGAAAATTAAGTGTAATAAGGTAACTAAAGTACTGTATGTATGCCCCTTATTCTAGTGATTAAGGTCCAGCTTAACAGTCAAACATGTTTGACGCAAATGTTTGTACGTTTAACCACCAACATATTATGGCACTAAATTGGCTTCTACAGCTTGTCAAAAATTGCGTTTGACAAAAATGTTTGCACGTTTAGCCACCAACAAAACATGGTACTAAATTGGTTCGAACAACTTGTCCAAAAGTTTGAACCAGATCAAAACATTTTCATGAAACATTTGTGTTGAACGTACATGTTTTAATCGTTTATCCACCCATTAGACAAAGCAGTGCGTGTGATTTAAGCAGATTTCCATTCGCGGGTGCGCCGTCATAAGTGGGATGCGACTTGCCCACAACACCTCTACAACTCGAGTCATAAAATTTAAATCAGCCGACGACTCCACTACGACGTTTGGCCAGGAAAGTCGTAGTGTGTAATTCAGGGCTAAGACATGTTGTAGACAGGTCGCTACCGTGTTGTCTAAATCAGCCTTCGTAAAACATGCTCGCGCGAGAGTTCGATTTCAATGTTTGATAAAAATGTTTGACAGCATGCAGTGACTTTTTGGCCCTCGGGATGGAGAATGGGAAGATACAAGACAGTCAGATAACTGTGACGTCACTGCTCCCTAACACGTCCGCACACGTGGCCAGGTTACATAGTGGGTCTGCATGGACGCCGATGACGTCACTGGAGCATCGCGGCGCTCTCGTCACGCTGCCAATCAACTACCTACAGATTGATCTGAGATCGATTAGAGAAGTGTTAATGGTAGGGAAGCTAACTAACTGCTGTTTTCAATATTTTGTTATTCTATATTCTGTGAACTTTCGCCTACGAACTCTTGAAACTTAAAACCCCTGATGCGTTTTTATTGGCCAGCACTGAAATGGCTTCCAATCACGCCACCTCTCTGCAAGGCGCAGACCAATCAAAACAATCAAAAACACTAGATGTAATTCCGTTTGAATCACAGAAGCGAGGAAGTGGTCTTGCAGTTGGAAATTATTAAAAAGGGTTCGCGAAATATTGAAATTGCAGAGAGGATAATATTATTTCGACCATGGAGAAAAAAAATCAAATATATAGAATTGGGCATACCAAATTATAATCTATTGCTCGTTTCTTTTTTCTACTAAATTAACTTGTATAGAAGTAAAGGAACCTGGTTTACAACCTGGTGTACACCCCGTACACTATACCTTGCTTTTCCGAGAACACTGGGATGCAATACATGAGTAGTTATATGTTTTTCTTACAGGCAGTTGTATCTGGAGTTCCGATTAACGATCCGATTCCTGTTGACATCATGGCGCTTTCCTTTAGTAGGAATGGCTATAGTTGGAGAAAGAACCGCAAGTCTCAAAGAATTCAGGTGCGCATAGGGAGTAAGGGCTGGGTATAACGGCGTGCCAGACACGCACCGTGCTGGTTCGGTTGCAGTTCGGCCATTTGTTCCACAGTAAACGTGGGGTCTTTTATTATTTCAATTTCGTATGTAATAAACTGTGTGCTAGCTACGTAAGCTGGTACGCAGGGTATTAGAGCGAAAGTAAATACGCCAAAGTTGTTAGCGATAAGGATCGATTCTCAGTCTTCGCCTTTTGCCGCTCCTCTCTTCTCCGGGGACCCCACGCTCGTTCCATACTTGAGAATTAGGCTTTTGTTTTAACAAAACGAATAATCATGGGAAAACTTTGCCAAATTTATGACACGCACCGCATCCGTATAAGAATTGTTGGTTTCACGATGATGACGTTAATCTGTTGGACGTGTATCAAATGGCAAAAGCGCTGTCCAATGTGTTAATCCTTAATGACGTTTTTCGCACGTATTTCCTCTGAGGGGATTCCGACCTACCGAAAATCGCATTTCATATACCATGAAACGGCCGCGGAATTTAAAATATACTTAATATACTTATGCAGAACAGAGTAAAGTCAAGACAATCTTCACAAGATGAAAGTGAAATCGCCTGCTGTAAAAGCTGGCAATAAGTACAAGCTTACACCGTTCTCTCTTTCACCATTAACATTGTTTCTCCAATTGTTAACCCTCTCCACAAGATTTCCTTGGGTTCTTTATAGTACTCCACTCTAGTAGTTTATGATCGATCGATCTAGGGGGGCCATCTAGTGTCATGATCGATACAGACCCAAAGATACGGATTGTGATTGGCTCGTATACTGTGTGTGTGTGTGTGTGTGGGAGGGGGGGTATACAGCCCGAAACCACTTTAGTGGGGGGGGGGGGGGGGTATCACCCGCCACCCATCAACCTTTTTTTAAAAGTCGGGTCCCTAGTTTGGAGAATTGTTTTGACCTCGTCCCTTACAGAAGTTCGTTTCGTTCGGCTAACTGGTTTATAAATTAGCACGACATGACATATTTTTTTCCTTGAACATCCTTGCGCTATGTATGGGCTCAGGGACGAAAAGCTAAAATTCAATGACACAAAAAGTCGCATCAATTTAAAAAAATTCGTTCTTATAAAAAGGTTCTACTCGGTGAAACGAACTCCCGGTTGGAAGTCGAATTATTAGGAATCAACAGCAAGACTCATAAACTATAAAACAACTATTGATAGTTGTTGTTTAACTTCCTAGATTTACCCTGATGAAAACAGCAATCAAGCGACAGTTGTCATAGCAACGAGAGCTACCATAAGGGGTCGTTATGTACGTATAAATATACCCCCTTATAGCCCTGTGGTCGGCGATGGCTTTTCGTACAATGTGGAGATGTACGGCTGTGGCTCTTCAAAAAGTTTAGAGAAAGGTGAGACAAATTATTCACAAAACGCATTGGCAAGTGCTGGAAACCATTACCCAGGCTCTTACCCAGTCAGTATTTGCTGTTGCTCGGCATAAATCCACAAGCCTGAAGCGGAGACAAAAAAAAAAGAGTTTTGACTCCCCAACCCTCCCTTGCATCCGCATCATGACCGTCATGCACCGCACGCCTTCTTCAGCCTCCTCATAATAATCGAACGGCGTCTGGGTAGAGACTGAACATTAGCTATTGTTTGGTGATTTGCTTTATTGTGTTTGCCTTACCACATTGCGATTAGAGCCTTTTATATATAAAAGAAATAATGATAATAATCAAAATAGTCGATCTCATTAACGCTGTCCGAACGGAAAATAATTTTGTTTTGCACACTGACAAGGTTCCAGGTGTGCTTTTTTCCACTTTGATGACAAAAAGTCGTATTGCAAAACAAATGCTCTTTTATCAGTTTTCTTACGTCTTTTTTGCATCTGGTAGCGGAAGTTCTCTTATTTCCATTCGTACTTGGAATGATAGCTTGAGAGGATACTGTCAATGTATAGCTCCCCATATTCTGGTTGCGACTATTAGACTTTATGCTGCTCGTTTATCATCGTGATCATGTTATGTCATTGCCTACTATTAACTAATTAATATTATTTATCTGAGGTCTTAAAATACAAAAAATGGCAAAAATGATGGTATTTATCTATTGGTCAATGAAAAAAAACATTTTACAAGCCAATTGCCCATTTTGAAATATCAAAGTTTGCCATTGATTTACCCGAATGAACAAGGTATTTGAGTGTGCAGGTAAACTAAATTTGAAGAATTGCATGCCTTCATTATATGTTGTCTTCTATCCTATAACAAATATAGGTCTCGTGCGAGAACATTGAACATTCAATAATATTGGAATTTCTTTTCGTGATTTATAATAACGATCGAGAATTTTTTCCACTTTACCTTTCAGGACCACAAGCGATCGGTGTCGCATCTCGCCTAGAGGTCCCAGACTCCCAATTTAATTCACCGTCCAGCCTCGAAACCATGCACAGCCCGGCCCTTGCTAGACTCGACACAAAACAGAGTGGTGGGGGGTGGTGTGCGGCGACATGTGACCCGTCGGCGTATCTTGAGATCGATCTTGGGAAAGCATGGCAAATAGTGCAGGTGAGTCATCCATTGAAAAACGTCATGACGTCACTCAGCTTATTTGCGGCTATACTAATCACACATTTTGTTAACTATGAAAATGAAAAGCAAAAACTATATAGACAAAAATGTTAATCGGTTTTCAAACTATAATGATTTAATGTAATAAGTCAGATAATTTCTATATTTCAAGCGGTTTTTGTGACATTTTGCCTACCCTGTCAAAAATATACAGTCCATGACAAACAGCAAAAGTCGTTGTTTCGCTGGCTGGGTGCTTGAGTTGGCACTTTTTAAACAAAACTCAAGGATTCTTAATTCTGGGCGAAGAAACAAACTGTAAATGGCTGTAAATGGTGCGGATCCAGACCCATCTACACCTGTTTTCGCAAACAAGTTAACTGTTTAAAGTTAGTACGTTTAAGTCAGTATACTATTTTATAATTTGATCTATTATTTATATCTTTATCTTCTAAATAGTATGTGGTTCGTATGGATACCATAAAACGCGAGGTCCAGCGAATAACTCAAATTTGCAATATTGAGGTGTTTTGGTCAACATACGGCTCGTGAACTTGAAGATCCGAGTCGACTCATTTGTGACGTAGGTAGAGATTTCAATAAAATTACATGAGAAAAAACGCAAGCGCTGTACTAGTTCCTGTCTACTTGTCTTCTCATTGCATTGCAATACGAAACTCTCCGTCGATGATTTGTGGTTTTGCCATATCAGAATTTTAACGGATTTAAGGAAAGTGCGATGTTGTAGATTTTTCGCTAAAATAGAAAACGATAACCTCTATTCATCCCCCTTTCCTGTGGCCAAAAAAAAAAATGAGCGTGAATCTTAATCAAATTCAATTCTCGGTTCAGTTTTCAGAATTTGATAGCTTATCTATGCTTAAGTTTTCTGGAAGCGAAAGGTTAGAATAACTTTCAGTATGAAATGCATGTCTCCATTTGTTAATTGAGGCGACATTGTTTAGCGCTCGTTTCTCGTAAACATAATTTTTCGTAGATCCGCGCCTGTTGTACCTTTTATTAGCTAAAACAGGAAGCCAAAAATTGCCATGTTGTTGATATTTTTTTATTTAAATATATTTTGAGATTTAAATATCTTACAGATTGAAGTACAAGGACAACATACAACTAATGGTAACCTTGCCGCTGTTCGAACCTTCTCCCTCTCGACTAGTCTTGACGGAGCTGCCTGGGAACCATTCAAACAAGACGGTGTTACAAAGGTGACACAGTATTTTTTCCCTTTTTCTATCCCGAAATTCCCTCCTGAATACGCCCTCCCCTTGAATTTTTGAAGGTTTTTCTTGGAAATTTTGTGGAAAACATGTCAACAAAACATCAATTACTCAAGCCCCTCACGGCCAGATACGTCCGATTCGAACCCAGGACTTGCAGCCAGAATGCGTGCATGCGCATTGAACTATATGGCTACGCCATTGGAGAGACAGGTAAGTGTTTTACACTATTTCTTTGTTCATGCAAAACTAAATCTTTAAGGGTCGATTTCCAGACAATTGCAATGGACAAATTCTAGCATAATGTAACAACTCCATTTGTTCTCTCCAGTATCTGTCAATGAGCCCGTCGGTTCCTATTAATCATTGACAAAGCTTGGACTACAGTGTGACAAAGCTTGAACTACAAATTTTTATCGGGAATTGTTTGCTTTTATTTTACAGAAATACCAAACGTTTATGGAAGATCGATGCTTCTGAAAAAGTCAACTGGTGAAATGTTTGTATGCGTCACAGAACGCATCAAGTAAGTAATTCCAATTTCTATTTCAATATTTAAAAACATTGTATCTGAAGCGAATATGATATTAAAGTCTTGGGGCGGTGAATGCCCTAAACCTTAATTGAAACTCTTATAGTTTTAAATTCTTCCTGCTTCATTATATGTACATTGTCCAGGTTATTATACATCTACAGGACATTGTGTGAAATACATATCTTAGCCCCTCGAGCCTAAATTTTACGGAAATGATTTAGCAAAAAATATAGTATCTCAGGAAATATATTACTTCTCTCTAATTAACAATTGTTGTCAGGTTCAAAGCGTCTTGTCACGTGACCAGAGACATGGGAATTACATGGACACGTAAGTGTCGCTTTCTCATGTATAGATAATAAACCAAGAGGGGGGGGGGGGGGGGGGTAAGGGGTAGTTAGGGGTAGGGGTAGCAAGGTTTCTGTTATATTACTTAAGCCATTGGCGGCGGCGGTGTGTGTGTGTTGAAGGGGGGGGTGGGGGGTGCGGACATGGCCGAGGGGTTGGGGGTGGAGCTCCCTGTTTTCACATAGGGTGCAGAATACATACAGTTTTAAAGTGCCCCCCCCCCCCCGCCCCTGCTCGTCTATTAACTACTGCGCTGATTCCGAGAGAACTTTAAATTAAAAAAAATGAAATTCGCAATAAGAGACTTGTCACCGCATCGCCTGATTAAAAAAAATGTTTTGCAGCATTGTTTTTCAAAGTGTTAAACGTCATCGCGTTCGATCCAGTGAGACAGATCCTGTACGGTCTGTCAATCAACAAACGGTACATGAGAAGCAGAAACGGAAGAAACTGGGCAGGCATGTCTAGATGGAAATGGACCTTCATCCGGGACAATCCCTTTCTAATAACAGCAGTAGAGATCCCGTTCATACCACTGAATAAGCAAAACTACCCGGAAATTGAGCCGCTAGTTGAGCTGACCAGCAACGCGGGCGATAAATGGACGGGTGAGTATGGTATCTTTTCTTAGGGAGAGTTTTACGATGCTGTATAGAAAAAAAATACTTATAGAAGTTATAAACAACAATGAACACTGAACTGCTTGGAGGAATAAACACTCGACCGGTTAAACAAACGCGTTCGTAGCTTTAAGAAAACGAATAGGCAAAATGTAAATGAGAAATGCCAAACTACACGACTTTTTATGCAATCATGTTTGCTAACTACTAACAAACGTTTGGAGGCTGCTCGCCGCGAGTGTAAGCTAGCCTCATTTATTAATTGCATAGGCCAATTAATTGACACGCTCTCAGTTCTCTTAAGTACAACTTAGAGTATCATGTATTGTGTTCGGTTGCAAAAGAATTTTCTCTCGCAGCTGACCAGCTTGGGGTGTACCATACACCGCCTTCAGGGTCCCCGAGCCTCGTTGCGTCTTTTCTTCCACACCCTGCTTATGGTAAGGCAGATGATAAATAATCTAATTACTGAAATTTGAAAACAATATAATCAACTATTCCAAATAAGGTTGCACTCGGAGAATCCATGTGTCGTAGCCCGTGGTGCTTCATGGCTAACGTTTTAATGGCTTGATTCTGGTCTATAAAAGCCATGTAAATGTTACTTGTACATAAAAAAGCTTTGTTAACCTGGATTTGTTTTTATTTACGATTTTTCGCTTATGGGAGGGTCATTATTTAACGGGGAGAGGGCTGCCATGTCTGAGGGGAGGGTTGCGATTTTTTGAGCGTCAATTTGGGGAAGGGGCCCTAAATTTTTATGCAGGTTTTAGGGAAGGACCTTTTTCAACAGGTATTCTGATCAATTTCCGAGCCTCCTAAAAGCCTGGAGACCCCAGACCTCTACAAAATAGATAAATGAATGTGATGCGCCCTCTGCTTGCACTTTAATGACTTATGTTTCGCTGGTGTTGAAAACCAGTATCCCCTAAAACGTGGCTTCTACTCTTTTTTGTATCTTTTGCAGTTTTTGGTTTTATATCAGAGAATTTGCCAGTTAACTAACATTTGAATTTATGTAAAAGTTCCCCCCTAACTAACACCAACACTTAAGATTGATGGTATGAAATTAAATGGTAGGAAATTAAATAAGATTTCAGTTTGGAAGGAGCTAAACTATTTAGTTTTAACAATAATGAGCATTTCACATAATTTGAAATGGCAAAAGTTTTCATATCAATATTTGGGTGACCTTCAAACCCGCTCGGTCAATCTCTGGGAGGCCTAGGTCTAAGGGATTTTCAAGATTAGTGAGATAAAAATTTGACCAAGCTGTCAGGTTTTTTTGGACAAATTCTTGCCGCGAGTCTCAAATTGACAGGAATCAGCATTTTTCACCATATTTTCTGGAGATCAGGAAGCGGGAAAACTTTAGCTCTTCTAAATATGGGCATCAATGGCCATATAAGGCAATACAAACGAAGGACACTATCCTTGGTGAATATGTTTGATATGCACGGGATACCATGCCCCCAGATCCCTCTATACAATATTATTTACACCCCATTAATGGGCGGCGTCCTTATTACAATTGTGGGTTTACTACATTTGTGGGCAACCTCTTATTAAATTTGTGGGCTCAGCACTCATACGGTTATATAATTTTCTGGTGCTCCTGAAAGAACGTGCCGTACGTAGAGCATCTCATAATTTCAACAAACAAACCAATACGCTTTTTTATCTTTTTTTTTGTTGAGGGTGGACCTTAAATTTTTGTCGCTTTTTGGTGGAGGGTCACCATTTTTGTGCTTTAGACTGGGGTAGGGTCAAGTTTCGAACCAAAAAAAAAAATTCAACTTAGCAGCCCTCAACCCCCCCCCCCCCCCCTCCCTCACCCCGATAATGACCTTTCCCTTCTTTACTCAATGCGCATGAGACCTGCAGGCTACGACACATGGATTCTCTCAGAGCAACCTTATTTGAAATAGGTGAGAATAAACAACTATATATACTCAGTGATTAAGCAGTGAGTAAACATTCATATTCACCAGCTGAATCAGGTAAGCTTTTGCGGTATTCTCGACTGTAGTTTCGTTAGATATTGTATAGTATAAAACTGTCAGAAGATATTTTCAAGAATTTTTCATATGTGTTAGTCGGGGGCGTAAAAGGGCGTCCTTATTAATCTCTTTACTTGAGTCGGCAATGTGTTAGTCGAGGGCGTAAAAGTATGTCCCGATTGCCATTTTTTAGAGATTTAAAAATATCTTAAAAATGCAAACAAATTCGGAAAAAAATTCACAACACGCCATAGACCAGAAAGAGGAAAAAAACAAAGAAATGCCTTCTCATCCCCCTCTGACTTCTTCCTACTTTTCCCAAATATTTTCTCACTTCCCACGTGTTTGCTTTCAGAGCTCTCTCAAGATATTTGTCACCTTGGGGTATGCGTCCACGGGAAATGCCGAAACCGCGGTAGGCGACGATACCAGTGTCACTGTATGCCTGGATACGATGGCAACAACTGTGGGAAAAGTATGATGCTAAGTACACACTTATTTCGATAATGTTAAGTTGTCAAATGTTCTGAAGGAGCGCTTTTTGCATAACCGATAACTACAAAAGTCACAAACCTGGAACCTCTGACTTGTCAACCAAAGAGATAGAAAAGGTTTGAAAGTGGATTCAGTTGGATATCCATACCAAGAGGTATATACCACGGCTCTGAAAGCATCAATGCATAAATCTAGCCATCGCTTATCTAACTTGTAGCTCATGAAAACACGTTAAAACATATCAATCTTTCATTGGAGTCAGTTTTAAATAAATGTTGTTGTTATAAATTATTTACGTTAGTTTGAGGAATCTTTTAGGGGGTAAATTCATGCCTAACCACGCCCAATTTAGTATCTTTTAGGGTTAAACTATAACCAGACCACTCCCACTTTAGTTTCTTTCAGGGTGTTTTTTCAAAAAATCCCGACGTGTCGAATTCAAGTGTGACAAACTCGTGCACTCTCTCCGGTGTTTAGAGGAAAAATAACTAGAACGTAAAGCAACTTAAAGCAAGTAATGCAAGTCATTGTGCCTCTTCTTATAGAAATCGATCACTGCGCGTCGGTGAGTACTCCATGTATGAATGGAGGGACGTGCTATAGCAGACCTTGGCGGCACGCCTGCAAGTGCCCTGGGTACTACATCGGGAGTAAGTGCGAAAGTAAGTTCACGAGAGAGCGTGGCCTCTGCGGCTGCAAGCTCTAGAGAGTAAACCTATTACAATAATTACTGTTATTTATATAATCTATACTTTGTTCTGGGCGATTTTTTTACAGCTTTTGATTTACCATTTACAAGAAACAATAAATTTATGGTCCGATATGCACACCTGCAGCAAAACATGGGAAAACATTAAGACGCTCTACGGAAAAGTGTTATATGTTTATGCTTTGATACGAAGCAAATCGAATTAATTACCCCGTGTTTGCTTTCAGCATTTGATTACTGCAAAGCGTCCGGAGACCCGTGTTTGAACGGTGGCTCGTGTACAAATGGTGCCTCGAACTACATATGCACCTGCAGACCTGGATACCGCGGAACCAGATGCGAAGGTTTGCACAAACATAACTGGATACGAATTCGAACTGCTTGCTACTCGTTACGTTTCTTCCCCATGAGGTTTCAAGTAAATTGGGCTGTAGAAGTTCTCCACTTTTCTCATGATTTAAGGTCCGCGCCATAGTCATTTTCCCAGGAGCCATTTCTCCCAGGAGTTGTCTGGGCCTTAGACTACCCCCAACCTCCCTCGTTATCTTGTTTCTAAAAAGATTCATATCAGGATACTGTAAGAAATAACACACACATCGATATGCTTTGTCTTTTTATCTGGATCCATAAAACTTTAGCATTCTTGTATCGAAGTGATTTTCTGCATTTGTTCGAAGAATTTTCCCTCAGTTTTACTCTAGATACCTTTTCCCTTTTAATGAAATATCAAGATTTTTTAAGGAGATTCGTTACTGTTTTTAAAGTCCCCTAGCAGCTATCTACTGATTTGCTAAGTTTCAGTACATCTGGGAATTGCCCATTGTTTAACTCATTCTGAAAGAGCAAGTAAATTACTCTCCAACTAAGAGCAAGTGGGTAACCATTTCGATCAGTAAGGCGGCTCTCCGGTGCCGGCTACATTTGATTGACGGCTGAGAATCGCCCATCATCGATCGAGTTCCGGTGGTCGCTTAGCAATGCATAGAGTGGTAACTATATTGCTCAATTCCAAATAAAATACGTGAACAGAAAACTTGATTCGACACAGTCTTTTCCAAATAACAACACACAGGATGACGTATGTATATGTTATATTTCCACGATTGAAGCACTTAGTTTGATATTAAAAGGGGTTCATACTAGCACTTTGAATCTTTGGCGCCGCGTGTAAACACCCGGTTACACGGAACACCTCCCCGCTCCTACCCCTCATCAGAGTGCAACGAGGAATTAGTTGACGTGCTGCCAACTAGCCTAAATAAAGCATTTGGCCATTTCATTTGGCATAGTAAAACAATCAATCTTTTCAATCTTTCGTGTTTCTATCTTTTTCTTTCCCTTTTTGTGGATTGTTTTTTTGTTCGAAGTCTATTATTCTTTATCCTTTCCGTTCTGGTCAATAAAGTTGTCGGTTTGCTGAGCCGTGAGGTGCCACAGGAGATGCCTCTATTGGGGGTCCAGACGGGCGAGACGGGCGTGTCCGGGGTTGTCTTGCCTGCTTCACCGTCCTCCTTATCACCTCATGTACCCTCGTCGTCACCACTCTCCTAGAAATTGTCAAAAAGAGAGGACCATGTTAAGCAGTTTTTTTAAACATTGCTCGAACTTCAAAATCACACACTACAAATTTCACTTTCGAATAGAACGCGTCTTAAATTGTTGACTGATAGTTTTGACGTCTAGCTTTTTGGCGTTGCCTTTTAAAAAATGGGGGCGGATGATCAAAGGCAGGTAACGAGTTCAATCCCGACGCGCACTCAAATCTGTAGTAGATTTCTGCACCAAACTCACCTCCTCTCCATAAAATGCGCTGACTAAGGATTCACGAAAATATTCCGCGGCAGCCGCCGAAATGCCGGCGACCGCCAGACCCGAACATGGCGGATTGCTGAGTCCGTTTGCGGTATGAAGAAAATTTAATTCGACTTTGTGACATCACTAAACTAAACACCAGTCTCAGACCCACTTGGTTCTATTTCCAAAAAGAAATGTGCGCGCACTGAGAAAGCGACGGGGTAAACACAAGAAACTTGTACGGTAAGCAGCGGTGTTTTTAAAAAGAATTATAATAATTGTTTGTCTAATCCTCTCAAATAGTAGCAGCAAGACTAAATTACAAAAGGGCCTCTTCGATTATTCTTCGTAAAAAGTCATCAGTATTATGATGCAAACAGTTGCTTGACAAATAATGGTTAACGATAGAACAACTCAAAGAATCCATGATATTCCAAGCGTTAACAATCCCAAGGCAATTTTCCAGCCAAAATTTCTGTTACAATGAAAAGTGGATAACTTGCAATTTCTATCAATAATGGCGGCACGCTCGAGCCTTAGCTTTCCGGTGAGAATCGCCAATTCCCGATCGAGTTCCGGGGTGGTCGCGTAGCAATGCACAGAGTGGTGAGAGCGATGAATTTGCGGTGGCTTGTTGCTTTGTTGTTGGGGACTTTGAAAACAGTAACAAATTACTTTAATGTTATTCTTGACATGGACTTTGCTTTAATCATCTGTTTTGGGTTTCTGTGGTTGCAGCGCGAGACTATTGTCAAGGTAGCCCTTGTCTTAACGGTGGCACGTGTTCACAAGGAAACCAAACCTTCGTCTGTGCATGCGCGGTAGGATGGCGTGGCTCACAATGCAATGGTAAGTCAAAACTGACAGGGCGCGCCTATTCTTGAGTTAGCAAGTCTTGTAATTGTAAGAGCTTTGAAATATCTCTCCGGCCCGGACACAATAAATTCCAGACAAATTGTAATATTGACTTATGTGTCTTTGGTACATGTGGGAGACTTCAATATAAAGAAAAAGACCACTGTCAATGTGGGAGACTTCAATATAAAGAAAAAGACCACTGTCAATAAACATAGTTTTCAATAAAATGTTGCAGAATATTTTAACAAGGCATTGACAGCTTAAAGTTTAACTGTAGAAATTTAAAAGCCCACAATAAACACTAACTCCAGACATGCGCAGTACCATGACGCTGCCTAAACTTCTTGGCAGCCAAAGTTATTCCCCCTAATTTTTCAGAGCTAGTGTAACTCACTTCTCCCACTCCCTCGAAATAGGCACTACGAAATAACATGACATTTTAAGTGGCAAATTCAAGCTTTAATATGAGCTTGTCCAGTGTCGTAGCAGACCTCGAAATATTGGGAGGGGGGGGGGGTGGCTAGAAAAAAACATTTGGAGGGAAAGTTGCTCTACTACTGACCATTTCCTTATAATTTTTGAAAATATACTTTTTTAATATTTTGCCACGGCTCTGCTGTCACGCCAGAGAACTACAAAAGCATTAAATCTTTCAATAGAAATAACAGTTTTTTTTAAAAAAAGAAAGTTCTTTTTTTGGCTGATTCGCAAGCGCTGAAAAAGTCTCTTTGCTGTGCGAGTTTACCACCCTAGTGTTGATATAAGTGATAACACGGAAATATTAAAAATCCTAAAAAAATTAGATTTATCCCACTCGGCTCGTGGTTATCCACGAGGATAGAGAGGAGAGAAAGAAAGCGCTCATTTAGACTCAGGCTAAGTTCAAACGTCGTATTATCCATGAGCTGTATTTAATGCAAGTGCATGCAAATGACGATTATACAATCGGCTTGGTTCATTTGCATGTACTTGCATTGAATATACGGCTCGTGGATAATACGACGTTTGAGCCATAGATTAAGAGTCATTCACGGTACTTATTCTGCAGTGGCTGATCACTGTTCACCCACCCCTTGTCTCAATGGCGGAACGTGTGTGAACCAAGGGTCATCCTACAATTGTACCTGCCCTGCACAGTTCTCGGGAGTTATTTGTCAAGGTGATTTACATCTTTCTCAAGTAATGCTGTACAATAATATGATATCGAATTATGGACCTTTTATAATAATGTTGGCAAACTATCAATTTCATCAATGTCTGCTAAAATAGAGATGGCCGTAAGACGTTGGTATTATACTCATTTTGTCTCTTTAGAATCTTCTCATAAAATATTTTTATAAACCCATAAAACAAGGTATGATACAGTAGTCATGCTGTAGTTTGTAAGAAAGCACAAAAGATAACAAGGATGTAAGTATGTATTAGGGTTAGTGTTTTCAACGGTTTAAGAAACCATCTATATATTATTTTACTACTAGAATGGCTGCTAAGTTAAGTTTACCCTAAGAAATACCCTAATGCGGAACCTTTAACATATTTCGTAAAACATGATGCGACCACACTAAACCATCTTTATTATTAGGCTGTTGTTTTGTTTTCCAGATTCTAACGAATGCTTCAGTAATCCTTGTATGAATGCGGGGACGTGCGTGGATGGCGTGAACAGTTATACGTGCACGTGCGCAGAGGGATGGACTGGATCTCGATGCGAATGTAAGTTCATGCGGTACTATATACCTATTTCAAACAATACACCAAAACTGGAATTCGACTCTGCCAAATATTCGTCTTTAATAAGATTCTTTGGATGAGGTGATTCTTCAGATTCTTCGCATGAGGTGATTGCGATGAATAGTGATGACCAAGACTACCTGGATGATGTCGGAACAGAGCACGAGGATTGCAGTATGGTTTTCTATGTCAGTCTGCCCTGAAGAAGTCTTATTAAAGACGAAAATTTTGGCAGAATCGAATTCCAGTTTTTGGTGTATTGTATTCATTCTTCTGGTTCACGAACACGACTATTTGGGCTTTTTGTATTTATTCCTATTTCGAATAACGTTGCATTCGAAAATCAATGTACACTTGAATATAGAACCAAACTCCCGGGGGGGTACTCCGATAAAAACAGACGGGTTGATAGTCGGCAAATAGGAAAAAAGATACTAGGGAAAAAACGTTACACATCCGTTTAGGAATAGCATTTGGTCGTATTTTATAGAAAAATCATTTAACACCCCCCAAGGGACCAAACGATAAACTGTGAACTTGTTATTTCCCACTTGCATGAATTTACATTATAATAAAGAAGAAAGAGAATCGCTGGGAACGCTTCGGCTTTTGACGGCAAAATAACAACACCAAATATCAACTTATTCTAAAGTGACGATTAGCCAGAAAGTTTATATCAGAAAGGGTTTATTTCGTTGAACAATCAGGAGCGGAGGGTGGAGTGGGTAAGTTTTATTGTTACATATGGCTTTCTGACAGTCCAAGGGGGGGTACCCCCTAAACCCTCCCTCTAGTTCTGCTCCTGACAGTTTTATTTCTTCGTCGCTCTCTGGTGTGACGGCCACATTCATTTCTGTGTTTATTTTGGAGCGAGTTTGCTACTTGTAGAAGTCACGTGGATTCTTAAATTACTTACATTTTTTTTTAGTTTTTACATATTTCTTAGTTTTCTTTATGTCCCTTTGACAAAAGTATGTATTTGTTTGCCGTTTGCTGCCCGCATGATGAGCTGTAGGCCTGCTGTAACCAATACAAACATGATTGATGTATTCTCCACTCTATGATTTCAGCTTCTGTTTGCCTTAGTAATCCGTGCAAAAACGGTGGTACATGTTGGCAGGGGAACGGCGGCTACTATTGCAATTGCACTTCTAACTATGGAGGATACAACTGCGAGCACGGTTAGTCCTCTGTACAGCTATTAATATTACGAATGAACTTGATATTTTGAAGGTGGCTCGACCTAGTATTCCCTCCTCACATCGTCCATCTTTAAAAACGCACTACGCAAAGGAATGGATTCAGATTCCATATCCAATGTGCCAAATTAATAACATAAGGATAAAAACATGAATGAATGTCTTTGTCGAAGAACACTTTACATAAAATGCCCGGCGTATCAAGATTTGAGGGAGCAGTTGTTCATGAGCAACTAATCCAATATAAAACATAACCTTGAAGCGATACCATCTGTTACCACATTTTTCAGTCCTGGATGTCTTCTTTATAGGAGAAGTTTTTATAGGACCAAATTTTGCGGAAAGATATTCTAAAATGGTAATGTAATTCAAACTGTTACATCTTTCTTTCTATTGGACATAGGCAAACCAAATTTTACATGAGTAATCGTACAAAATTGGCGGTTGTATTAAAAAACTAGGGTAACAAATTGAGAGTACATTACGCGTACGGTTTTTATTCACGAGTTGTGCAGTGAGTTTTTTTATACAAAACAACAATTAAAACTGTACAAAGCACTTTCCATGCTGTATTTTGTTCATTATATACATACTGAGAAATTTATGATAAGTCTATTACTTAACATTTCATTAGACTTGGCTGCAGAGGCTCCGAGGTTTGTGCTGTTCGACGGTTCAGGCAGACAGAAACTTACATTGGAATGAATCTGTCTAGCTAATGTCACGCACGATACTAGGATGTTAGATAGCGGTTTAAGGGTGTACTGACATTAGTGTTGCTCAGTAACGACGTTGCTACGCTGGTGGCGTTGAGCGCGCGCATATACAAAACACGGAATTCGTCATTCACAAGCTTTCCTGAAGTAAAAGAAACAAAAAATATGCTTCAATATGTTTCAAGTTACCCAAGATTGACTTTAAGTTAATCTCAGCCTTTCCGGGTTATGATATTTCCCATATTTTGTAAAAACGAAGATTCAGCGAAGTCAAGCCAACCTTAAGCCAAAGTTTTCAATTTTCACTACCTGCGCGCGCTGCAAACACCGGTTGCAAACGCTCGCGCACGCACTGAAAATCTTATTTCAAAGTAGCGCGCGCTGTATCAGAATTTTAAAATACTTTTTCAATTTCCATCATGACATGGCGGATATCGCTCCTTTGAAGTGTAAATACCACGAAACACTATTGGAATTTGTTTTTAAACTTTATTTCAATTTCATCATGTGAGATATCATGTGAGCAGGCCAAATGTGCACACACGGGCTTTGTTTCACTTCCGGTTCTGCGTTTTCTAAAAATAGCTTTTTTTGTCGCCAATTTTTTTCAAAACGCAATATTTTTTCTGTATTCCTTTTTATTAAAATCTCCTTCATATAGTCAAGCATGGATTTAGCGATCTAACAGAAACCAAAATTATATCAAATAATCTGGATTTCAGGACCTTTGAAAAATCATAAAAAAACAATTACTCAATAATTTATAAAACGCATGCTTGGCTTAATGCACTCATCCCTCAAGATTTATAAAACTTATTCAATATTTGTTTTCGAGCAATTTTACTTGAAATATTTGCTTTTATCTGTATCTATGACGTCACATTATGACGTCACGGGGTAACGTCATCATAATAGTCAGCACACTTTTGTTGGTCAACTTGGCAAATATCAGACCCTTATGACTTTCTACAAGGCTTTTATGCTATATTCAATTTTCCTTAGCAACAGATGTCAGTACACCCTTAAGGGCCTATGGTACTATCTCGTTGCTACGAAAGGGAAAAGCGCGTCTCCGACTTGATTCCGTGGCCCAGTGGTTAGCACCTTTGACTCGTAAGCAAGCGTTCCGGGTTCTATCCGCGGTCGAGTCTTTTTTTTAATTTTTATTTTCTTCGAAACTCCAGTTCTAATTTTCTTTTTTCTTTTTTTCCAAGAGATTAAAATAACCTTTAGACATTTTGTAGAAGAAAATGCAATATTTATATGTTTTTCAGAATAAAAATAGATGGCGAAAAACAAGATGGCGGCCATTTCCGCGGGAGGAAAACACGTTAATTTTGAACTTTTACAACAATTGTGAATGTTTTTTTTTTCACTCAAACCATTGATATTACCATCCCTAACAACTTGGCGAATGGGATTTTTGATTTTTAAAGAAATGAAAAAGTTTTTACCAAATATGTGGTTTTCAAAGAACATAAATGTTCGCCATTTCTCGCGGTATCAAAATTTCGCAAATCCGATGCGTGAAGTTTTAGAAAATAGTGATGTTAAAATATTTCTGAAAACAAAATTATGTTAGATTTGAACAGTTAGCTTCTCTTACACGTTTTTCTGTTCTGAGTCACATAACTAAGTCACATGACCATGGGAGGGGTCAGATGACGTCATCACTTGTGTCATTTATGTCTAAAACACTTATGTTGAAAGTTCCAAGAGATTTGACAAAAAGCAGAAGCTTTTATAAAACAAACTAATTTCCCTAGCAACGGACTCAAAAGATAGTACCATAGGCTTTGGACATTTCTCTGAGGGCCGTTGCTAGGAAAACTTCAAGACGTTATAAATCCGCCAAACATTTGTGAAATGGAATGAATTTAGGCATGGCATCATTGTTTATTAATCTCTAAATTTTGATGACGGCATCAGGCGATGACGTTATCACAAGACGTCACAACAGAAAAATAAATATTTTTTTTTAATTTTTGAAATATCGGAAAATCGATACGTAGTTTCGTAGACAGCAACTAGGTGAATATTCTTTGCCTAAAAAATCGCGATCAGTCCACTTTTCTCAAAGATTATAGAGTTGGAAACGCAAACCGGTAGAATTATCTACGCATGCGCAATTGAGTATTGCGATAAAGCCTGGTTACAAAAGCTAATGTTGTGAAAGAATTTTGTTATCAAAATATCGACTATTCTCTCGCTTTTTAACAGTGAAATATGCATTAAAACAACTCTTTCTTGCTCAAATCAGCACTCCAGGTCCGTTATAGGTGCCTTAGGTGAAAAATCATGCTCGCCTATTTTTCTTTTACAGTATTTGCTGTTTTACTACGTTTTTCTCGCCAGTTTCGGCGTTTGTTTTCGAAGCTACAATCGTGGTCACATTGCATTAGGACACAGGGTTCCGGTGCGATTAAAAAGCGTGCGCGCATAATCTATTTTTGTTTTGAAAGCTCCTATAGAGCCTATAATGTCAAAATAACGCAAATCAGGACTGTTTTATAATAAAGTTCATTCTATTGACTATAAGCTTAGCGTTTATGGACTTCACGAAAAGAGTTTTAACGTCCAAGGTTTAAGGCCTTGAGTGCTGCTTGAGTGCGCCATTTACCCCCCCCCCCTTCAATGTTGGATGATGCCAACGCCAAAACACTTGACGCAACATTGAAGAGGGGGGTTAAAAGGGGGGGGTTGTAAATATTATTTTACGGGTTTTGTGTTCTTGCATGGTTATTGTTTTGGAAATTTGGACAAATTCCGACAATGTCCCAATGATTTTTACCAGTAAATTGTTCTCTCGCCATTCGATTTTCCCTCCAAAAAGTTCCCGGATGATCGCGCGCGCGCCTAACAACCGAATTGCCAGGTAACGAGAAATGTCCCAACACCCTTAACAGCCTTACCTCGCTCGGTTTTTCCCTTTGTATTCTTGTCTTCAAGACTTTCTACATAATCTTTTACATTGTCATTGAGAGTAGCAAATCTATTGTCTTCCATTTTGAACACTTTGTATTCAATTTTCACGGTAAAATTTCATTCTCTCGCTCAATGGATTTCAATAACAAAAGTGACATGCAAAGCTACCCGTCTCCCCTCGTTGGGTTTGAAGCCATTCAAGTGCAGTGAAAAAATATAGCTCGTCCAATCAGAACCGCGAACGGCTTTTCTTCACGGTAAAAAAAAAAAAAAACATCGTTCGCGCCTCTGATTTACTTAGACCTGTGAACGAACGAAAATTGACTGAATATGTTTTCAGTGAGTATTTCTCAGTATGTATATAATAAAGGCTATTATTATATGGCTGCGATAGAACGCGCGGTCTGATATTAATAGTCAGTATCGGACGGTAGAAAATGAGAAGAAGGCGGAAACGACGAAACAACGACAGTTATGAGTGAGCAAGATTTCACACAGTCAAGAGGAAATTGACGCATTTTTACCCGAACAAGCCAAAAATACAGTAGCAAAAATGTACGACCTGAACATCCTGTAGAATTATCTGGCAATCAAGAATGCAAGCATTACTTGCTTTTAATCAAGAATGCAAGCATTACTTGCTTTCCAAGCTCAAACGAAGGCAGGAACTACGGGCCAAGCATGTTGAGCAGTTATCAGCGAAGTTTCCAGTTATTCTTAGATGAGAAGAGATATAAATGGAATATCTTGAAGGACAAGCAATTCATGAAGTCTAGAAATCTCCTAGCTGCTCGCCGAAAGTCGCTTGTGAAAGATGGAAAAAGCAACGAGCCGCAAGCCATCAGGTCCCTCACAGAATCCGAAGAAGACGCTCTTTTTGCAAGTGGCCAGTTCGGGTTCCATGGTCAAGAAATCCCCCAGAGAACCATGTGGTGGTTTATTTCCCTCCATTTCGGCTTCAGAGCAAGGAATGAGTGGCTAAAGTTGCGTTGGGGTGACGTCGAGCTCCAAACCGGGACGAGCGCGGAAGAAATGCTAGTTTGGATCGGCGAACGCGGCACAAAGACCAGGACCGGTAAAGAACACGGCCACCAAACGGCATTCCAACCCAAGATTTATGCCACAGGAGGTGATAAATGTCCAATCTCCTATTACAAAGCGTTCAAAGCTCAACGCCCTAAGGAGAAGAATGCCAATAAAACTCCATTTGTCCGAGCCATAAAGCAAAAGCGAAACGAAAGCGACCAACTTGGTACAAGAAGTCCCCTTCAGGAAGAGATTGATTGGGAAGTTCCTCTCTTACGCAGCGGAAAATGCTGGCTTGCAGTTGACACACTGTAGAAAGTAACATCTATTTTGACGATAAAAGCGTGTCGGCGAAACAACCACTGTTGTCGGCGAACTGGTTTGTCGGCGAAACCACCTGATACCCTTGCAGCAAGGTGTCGGGGCTAAGAATCACTCTGTTCGGAAAACAAGTATTTCGAGACTTCTTGACGCCAATATTACTGAGAATTTCGTCGCTCAACTCAGCGATCACGAGTCAACCGAAAGCCTCAGTACGTACAAGACTGCCGGCGAAAAACACCAGCGGAAAATGTCCCGAACCCTTAGTTGTGCCCAGGAGAGAAAAATTGTACCTGTTACGAGACTAGAAGAAGTCCATCCAGACAGTGTTTATCGTCATCTCACTCCAAATACAGCTGGGTATTTTCAACAAAACACGGCCACATCCTCAAGTGCCGCCGATGTCTCGGCATTCTTTTCCGGTGTTCATAGCGTATTTGGCTGCATTTTCCAGATTTTCAACGGCCCTGTTAGATTTTAGAAACCTGAGAAACGTCGCCGATGCATTCGCCGATATGTCATTGGAAGCGACGACGAGGACTGAAAATCATTGTCTTTGGCCTCGAGTTGGCACGTGTTTTGTGGAATCCAAGAGACATTTTCAAAACTCTACTAGGAGCTGGTCAGGAGCTCTTTCTTTCTGCATCTCCGCTTATCCATTTGATTCAGGTTTTTTGTAGTCTAATAGTCAGGAGATCTTGTAAAATTTACGCAATAAAGCTGAGACACTGCAAGTACACTGCGCATGTCCCTTACGCACTTCCATTAAAAAAGCGGAAATAAGTAGCGAAAAGAAAAGCATTTTCCTTAAAAAAAAGCGAAAAAACGTGGGCAAGGATTTTTTCCCCTTTGTTATTTAGCTACCTCTTATTTCTAATAGCATACCAAAAATGAAGGCAATCGGTTTTTTTGATCGTAAGGGGACTAGATGATACTTTTAAAATGAAGAAAATTAATTTTTTTTTTTTTTGCTTTTTTGGGCGCCAAATAAATTTTCGCCGATTAATTTTTTCGCCGTTTTCGTAGAATAAAATTAACATATTGAGAAACATTCGGGTTAACTTTGAGCTCCATTGAAGGGTTGTTGAGTAAGCGATTAGAGTTTTTGAATATATATATATATAAATGTCTCCAGTGTGTATGTGCTCTGCTGACCCTGAACCAACCTGGTGTAAAAGCTATGAAATTCTTTTATTTCTTTTATTGGATAACTTAACTCTGTTTGACTTACATTCTGTAAAATGTAAACTTGTTGTAAACAAGCACGATAAAAACGTTATATCTCTCGGGGATTTTCCCGATGAATGTTGAAAAAACTTTAACATATTAATTAATTTATCGGCGTTTTCTGTTGTTTTCTGACCGTTGAAAATCTTTATTCTATATCTGGTTGCTTTATCTGGGACTGTTGAGCAAATTGTTGAAACTTTTTGTATAAGGCTCAAAACTAGAGAATTATCTAATTTTTCGAAAAAAATAGGTTCAACATTGCGTCGTTTCGCATTTGCGTCAATTTCACTGAATCGCGTACGAAAGACACGATAAAAGTCGCAGCTCGTGCCAAAATTGACAGTGTAAACGGATGACGTCGCAAAGAGCTCGTCCTAGACCCTACACGCCTACATTCATTTGCAAAGCCCGGTAGAAACGGCCAATAGTCACCGCCATTCACTTGGCCTTCGGCGAATAATAATTAATTCTTTATTATTGACTTTTATTAGCTTTATTGACTTTTATTAGCTTTGACACATAGTACAAATACAAAAATAACCTACAAACACAAAAGCGCACAACAAGGACCAATAAATGACGCACCGACTCTAAGAATACATTTTCTCTTTTCCTAGGTACTTTTCTGACACAACGGTGTACATCTTTCTCTGGTAAATTCACCTACAAGCCGGAAAAATGGGAGAAAATCGCCTTCAGGACCGATCAAGACATGATGCTCTTCGCTATCTGTCCTCAAACATTCAAGATAGGAATGAGCCAGATAAGACAAACCATCGACATGCGATTACGAGTCGCCGATGAAACTCAAGTGCTAAGAAAAGTATCTGGATATTTTACGATGACCTCAAGTACAACATACTTAGCTTGTCCAGCCTTCTTCTCGCCATTCAAATTATTGGCAGGCGTGACGTACATAGCCGAGGTATGAGGGTCATTGAAAAAAAAACAGCAAACTATGTTTTCGGGGACGGTCATTTTTTTAAACACCCATGCCTTCCTTAGAGTCTAATACAAGCGGAGAGGTTTTGTATATTTCTACATACAGTTTCTAAACTTCTCAACCATGAATTTCAAATGCTTTGGTTTTCTAAAACAACATAAGACAACATATTGATAGACATGCACAATAAAAAATGTAATTTACCAATATCTACATGTATGGCTCCTAACATCATAAAGAGTCCCAGTAAGGACGTGAATGTGTCCATCGTCAGATCCACAGTTTGATAGGTTATTACATTTTATCATGCTCGGGAATTTGAATCATCATGAATGCTGTAATTTTAACTAGAGTCGCGTGAGTCTTGCCACCCAGTGAGCAAAACCAACGGAGGTGCATTATTAGCAAAAAGCGTATCTTTAATCTGAGCAGCTTTTGGTCCCGCTTACTTAAGGTCCCCAACACTGTGATGTCTAATTCCGCGACACCTAGAGGCGGAGCCCCAAAGTTCGATTGAGTTTCAAGTCGGATGGGTCTTGGATATTTTTCAGAAAAAAATCCCATAGAAGTTTTTATGTCAACAACAACAACAGACTGTTATGATTCTCTGTTTTGATATATAAAACGAGAAATAATTTCATTGATCTAAAAAATGTACAAACAGTACAAAGCAGGTGGAACTTGGCTATTAAAATGGTATTTATTGATTAAAAGTAACCACCGTTACAGTTTTCATGTAGCAAAATTGTTACAAATACATTTGCTAAGTTTAGAAAATTGAGGAATTTTCTGAAACGAAACTTCGTTTGCAAAATGTAAAAGTTAGAGTGGCCTGTTCTTGTCATAGCTCTATCTATGCTGCCATAATATATGATGTTATTGCCATCAGCTCTTAAGTGAAGTGTTTTCTGGAAAAGAGAAAATAGAACATTAGAACAAAAACCCTATGTGAACATCTTTTCTTTGATAAAAGAACGCTAGAAATTGTTAGCACAGGAAGCCTAGCATGACAACTAACTATTTTTTTACTTATTTGTTTTTCTTTGGGTTTCAGCTTGTACCTAGTAGAAAATTCATCTATGATCTTATCACATAACAAAAAATTCAAAAAATTCACGCTCAATTTTGTTTGTTATGAATTGTTTCAGTTTATTTGGTGCTTTTTGCCCATTAAATCGCTTCATTTTCAAGTTGTTTCGAGTTGCTGTAGAGAGTTTACATCACTGAGAAAACCATTCCACTGCCCGATTAGGAGTGAGCCAATCACGGCTAACAGCAATTTATGGGATTCCCTACCAGTCAATGAGGCTTCTTTTTTGTCGACAAATCAATTTTTTTGAAATTCAATCATTATTTCTGTCAAATGACTTGACATTTCGCTGTCACCGTGCGCCTAAAATACATGTAAACAACTTTGCGAAAATGTATAAGCCAGTTCAGAGTTTAAGGAATCACCGAGGAAGAATGGGTCGAGTCTGACCCATCGTACCAAAATCCACCGGAAGTATCGGAAGATTCTTATACAAACCACGGGAATTAAGATACTTTGTCAGCAATTTCTTGATAAAAAAAACAAAAATGAATCCCCAATATATGTTGAATATTTAACTAAGCGATAAAATATGTAAACACATGCATCTTTGTGGTAAAATACGATGTTTGACGATATTTCAACACATTTAGTTACCATTAATTTTATAGGAATTAGCTAGCCTTTTAAATTCAAGGAATAAAACGTTTTCGGGCCCGAGAATTCTCGGGTGTTTCGAGAAACGAGCCCCAGACACATGAAAAGCACAGGTATCCTATCGTGACCACGGGGACTTTTTCGTATAGTTATACCACTTTTCTATGACTTTGGGGCTCAGCAGTTGCTCCGCTATCACTGTACATACAAGGTACATCCGACAATAAGAGATATGTAACAGCTATACTTTTGGGTTCTCTAACCACATGTTACAAGCTGCTATGACTCTCTCTGACCACTTGTGAGAAAACGACTATGATCCGCTTGGCTGGGGGAGGTACCGGTTTTTACTTGTTCGCTGTTACAAAGTCTTTACAACATCTGGTGTCTACAAGTATTGTCTTACAGGTGTCTCTTCAAGTTGTTAAGTGAGTTTTTGGTGTGTTGGGGCTTCGGTACGCACCTATATTTATATGCTACTAAGACGGCATGTCCTTTAGGATAACTGACACTGACATCCCAAAGGGCTTTTAGCACTGTTTGGATAAGGGTTTAACCAATGGGTGTCCGAGGGACGACCTTCCTATGTGGGTGTGCCAGTCGGTTACCCTTGGGCTACCGTAAATTACGTAATGTTTACATGTTGCTACTGACTACGGTTGTCACACACTAACTTGTCACACTGCTAGTGCGCATGGCAAGATACACACATGAATATAATGATTGACAAGATTCCAATCATTTTTGCACTCAAACTCTTTAAATGTACTAAATCCTATTTCTACCGACGGCTAGGTCTGAAGCTTACTTAAAGTAAACCTTTGTGTGAACTCAGACTTAACTTTCTTTATGTAGTTAACGGATACAGGACTAAAACAAATGCTCAAAACTCTGTTCTTCAGTACCACTTTAAAAGGGACGCGGTACGCCCATAAGTTTCCCGAGCAAAAGGTCAATCTGCTAAAAATATAAGCTGCTTGGCTAAGAAATTTTTATGCGATCGTTTTAGATTTTCCTGTCAAACGCGATAGGTTAGCTAAACAAAATGCTTTTAGTTGTCCCGTGGACTTCAATAAGCTGACAGCTAAATATCACTCCACTACATGTGTGACTTATTCCTGCGTGACAGATAACAGGGGAAGACTCACATATCACTGTACGTGCATCCATAAGAGATCACAAGTGAAGACTCACATGACTTTACGCGCGTCCCCTCTCTTTGGCGCCATCTAATTTTCGGCCAATCAGAGAGCGAGGCACGGACAACGGGAAAAATCCACAGTAATCCCATCGTGAGCACGGGAACTTTATCGTATAGCTATACCACTTTTCTATAACTATGGGGCTCAGATATCCTTTTTTCAAAGATGGCGTAATCCTCCCGCACGCCCTTTGGAGTCTTGTTTTTTTTCCCAAAAAAACTCAAGAATCTGTAGGCTTGAAATGTATTGTTTGCGCGCTGTTGTAACTGGAGTGCATGAACTTTCAACTCCCCTAGTTCCTTGGGTGGGACTGCAAGATTTCTCATAGTTTTGCTCCCAGTTTTTACTCTCCCACTTGAGAGAAAGGTTGATTGCAAATCAGTTTTTATATTACGATTCTGTTTTTATTATCGCCTCTAGATGTTCTGGATTCGAGACACACGACAGTATATATGACGATATTACTATCATGCGACCTAGGTTTATAAAGTGACAAAAAGCACTTCTGCAAGTTATAAGCGTAATTATACTTGGGGGGAAGGGCTTTAATTATAGTACAAAAAGCCAGGGACAGGGTCTTAAAATTTTGGATTCTAAAAAGGAAAGAAACCTAGCAACCCCACGCCCACAAACACCCCATTAAATAATGACTTCTCTAAGGTTCTCGATTTTAATGCCGCGCATGTACTCGAAATGTCTCGAAAAAGTGATTTCAAGTACTGTATTGAAACAATATTCCTATTTCAAATTAACGGGACTTACCAGTTATGACATGAAAGCTATTGAAATAGCTACATAAAAAATCATTTAACAGGATGAAAATGATAATAAAGATGCAAAATAAAAAGATATATCATTGTATCACAATGTAACTAACATTGCTTTATCAGTATTTGATAAAACTATTTCATCATACGCACTTAACCAACTTTCGATTTTCTTCAGGTATTGGTTACTGCAGGAGATATGACCGTCGAAGGGCAAACCAATTGTTACGCCGAAAACAATTACGGATGGAACGATCCCACTTACGATAAAGCTTCAACTACTATTTCATGGGAGACTGTATCCAGCAACGAGCAAATCAATGCTGGGATCACGAACCAACAAGGAGGGATGATAAGAAGTTTGTTAATGCAATTTGTGTTGGAGTGATTACTCATCAACGCCCACTAACCAATAACGTGCATTTTTCTTTACTCAGCGATTCAGTTTGGTAGCTAAAAATGATTTATACTCCACACTTAACAAAAAGAACACTCTTCCACCCCATTCCCCCCTCCTTTTTTTATCATTATTAGTCTGCTTCAGTTTTTTTCAAAAGTTTTTATTTGTAAAACTATCTTTTTGTTACTGAAGTTGGGTTACTTTTTGCTTTAGATGCATTAATGCAATGCCTTATGTACTAGAAAACCCTTTATATCTAGAAATCTTGCTTTTAGCAAGGGTCCATTTGCTAGGGGGGCAATGATAGTCAGTGCTTTGTACCAGCCTCTTTGTCAAAACGTGAATAAAATAAACCACTAACCACAACTTGATTTAAAAGTTTCTGACTTCTTTAGTTATTATAATTAGCCTGTTTCAGTTTTTTAGACAAGTTTTCATTTTTTACTATTATTTATCTTTTTGTTACTCAAGTTGTGTTACTTTTTACTTAGCCGTATTATTGAATACATCCTGCCCTAGCATCATGCCCCCAAGCTGGCGGCTCGTTTGGGGTTTCTCTTGTGAATAGGATTCACAAACACATTTAAGACAAAACTGATTTTTTCCTGATAAAAGGCTACTGAGGATACTAATGATAAAAATGTTTTACTCCTCAAAACCTAATTAATAAAATTAAAAATAGTTCCAATTAACGTTTCCAATTAATAGAACCTTAGGGACCGTTTATTTTCTAGCAGGGAGAGGGGGGTGGTGGAAAAAGGAGACGTCGAAAAATGACGGGCCGAGAGGGGGGTCTAGAAATACAGATATGGGGGGGGGGGGGTGGTGCAAAAAAGCACTCAAGTTTTTGCTATAGTAAATATTTCTATGTAAACTTGATTGTATCTTTAGAAAAGTCGGAGAAGATCGAAATCCAACAGTGTACCAGAGAGTTCGCACATTTCAACATTTGGAACATTGTTTACTAAAGGTACGGTAACACGAGCAGCAAAATCGTAAAAACTTTTGTGGCAGCATTGTTGCAAAAAGTTCGTAAGTGACGTTGCCCGTTTTAACTACCGGCGCGCCAACTTTTGTCGCAGCAAATTTTTTGTTGCAAGTTGAAAAAGTTTGCTGCAGAAAGTAGAAGATTGTTCTACTTTTTGCAAAAAAAATCGTAGAAGTAGCCTGTATTACTAAATCAACACAACTTGTCTCGCAGCAAAAAGACGTCAAGCACACGCTAGCAGATACAATAAGGTTTGTGATTGGTTGAACGAAAGTCACACATCAGTGCCACGGAGGAAAACGATGACTGATCAACAGCAAGAACAAGTCTTTCTTTTGCTGCGACAAAAGTTTGTGCGCCGGTAGTAAACCGCGCAACATCGCCTTCAAACTTTTTTTTTGCAAATGCTGCCACAAAAGTTGACGATTTTGCTGCTCGTATTTCCGTACCTTAAAAAGAAACACAAAGACTTAAACTAAGTTGTCTTTTTTTTCAACTTCATCGTCAATCGCCATTATCATATTCATTATAATTTTCTCCCTTATCATCTTCATCATCCTCTCCCTCTTCATAATTATCTTCATCATCCTTTCCCTCATCATCTTCCCTATCCACTTCTTCTTCATCCTCGTCAAAATCTTCAACATCCTCGCTTTTATAACCTCATTTTCCTCTGCATCGCTTTCTTTCCGGAAGGGTATCTTGAATACTTTGTTTTGTACGGATTGAAATTGTTGTGAATTCGGCTTGCAGATCTGGCGTTCCTTAGCTGGCTTACTCGCAGCACACGAGCAATATAATGCGCATCTTCATTATTTAACAGTGAAACACTTTGAACAGAGACAGAGGGTAGCTGAAAAGATTAGGCGAACGCTCGTCGTTAAAAGAACATTTTATGCATATTTTGACTCTCAGTACATTTCTAGTGTAGCGGTGGGTAAATCGCCACCTCTAGGTGACGGGACCCATCGCTACACTTATTTCTGTTAAAGCATTCTCCCTTTCCTTTCCTTCCTTTTATTCTCACTTTCCATCTACAATTATAGCTATCAAGTTAAAAGCTTCCTACAAAAAATCTTTAGTTTCCTATGAAAACTGTATTCTACTTTGGGATCACATAACACAATAAAAAGAGAGAAGTTAAGAGACGTTTGTTAGCGGACAATTAAGTTAACACATGATTTTCCTATCAATTTTTATGGGATAAAGGATGAACAACCAAGCTGTTAGATATAATATTGCATCTCCTAATGCTTCAAGTGTTTGGAAGTATAAGTATATATGTATAAGCTGATTAGTATAATTATATTAAGCTTTATTTTTAATAGCATCATATAAGCTTAGCTTGTCTTCTAGAAAAATGTCAACAGAAGTTGAAAAGCTAAAAATAAAGCTTATACCTTCTTTTTCCAAAAAAAGTTATAGTTATATCCCATTTTCCTATACCAATGAGATCCACAAGCGGCCAGCAAGCTACGTGGTTCGTGGTCGGCCGAGGACGCGGACGTTTGCACTGTAAAGCCCCGTGTAAACTTTGCCAGCACCTGCCAGCATTGCTGGGAGATATCAAAATGAGATATGGACTTTCTGACATTTCCTTTGTTTTGTGTTCAGTCGAGCAAGAATTGCTGCCAGCATTGCTCGCGAATTTTCGCTTGGCTATAGGACAAAGGAGATATCAAAATGGGAAATGGACTTTTTGACATTTCCTTTGTTTTGTGGTCAGTTGAGCAAGAATTGCTGCCAGCATTGCTCGCGAATTTTCGCTTGGCTATAGGACAAAGGAGATATCAAAATGGGATATGGACTTTCTGACATTTCCTTTGTTTTGTGGTCAGTTGAGCAAGAATTGCTGCCAGCATTGCTCGCGAATTTTCGCTTGGCTATAGGACAAAGGAGATATCAAAATGGGATATGGACTTTTTGACATTTCCTTTGTTTTGTGGTCAGTCGAGCAAGAATTGCTGCCAGCATTGCTGGCGCAGTTTGCACCGGGGCTTAAACCCCACTACGTACGTTCGCTGCTGTAGAAATGATGTCCTTAGTTGATCTTTATCTGTCTCTGACTACAATATTTTGCTTATTCCATTGCAATTGAATTATTATTGATCGCCACGCGCGAAAATATCTTTTTTTCGATCAAGTTGTCTCCTAGCCGTCGTCGTCGGTCCCTATTACTAGCGAGAGTTCGCCGAAGTGTCTGTGAGTATGACTTTCTTGCAATCGTCTTTGACATTCCATAGAGGCCTGTTATACCTATGTTTGACATGACAAAGCCACAACGACAATGGATGTCTGTGCCTTTGGCAAATTGCATTTTCGGTTTCCTGACATAACCTTACGTTTTAGCTAGTACATTGACTTCTATCGCCCTGTCTTCGGCAATCTGTAGAAGCCGTTGGCAAAATGCATTTACGGTTTCCTGACATACCCTTACGTTTCAGCTAGTACATTGACCTCTATCGTCCTGTCTTCGGCAATCTGTAGAAGCCGTTGGCAAATTGTAATTCCTGCTCCTTGACTTTGCAGTCCAGGAATCGTTTGAGATCTCCCACGCTGCATTGCGCAGACTCGGGCCCCTGCATGGCGAAAATCCGGAGCATGGAATGGATTCTCTCCAAGGGGAGACTCTCCAGGTTCGTCAGCATTCCCACGATATACGACCAAAACACCTACAAATTGCACACAATGTCACGTGTATAGGCACAAGCATGTCCAATTTGGAAGGCGCTCTACACTAGTCTAGTATACTTTCCATCTCCCTGTAAACCCTTTACATGGTAAGGGGTAACCTCGGGGATCTACGCGCCGGGGTGCTGCTGATAGGTGCATAAGGGCAGTTTTGAAGGTAATCATAATGCTATGCGGTGATAGTGAGTGGAGGCAGGTAAGGGAGACTGATTATGAACTCATGAAATCATTATTAACAACTAAATAGTACGTAAGCCTCGTAAAGTCGAAAATCATTCCCATAGAGCTTTTGGTCGCTATGGGTGTATTGCAAAGGATTCAGACCTGAATGTCGTAAGGCGTCAACAGACAGTTTTTTTTTTCTGCCAAACAACAAACACCATAACATTTGCATAAACTTGGAATTTAAAAAGATTTGAAAGTATTTATCCCTATAAATACTATATTGTGGGCTTCAAATAGTTCTTCTTTTGACGCACCTGAAGTTCCTCTTCGCGTTTTTGTTGAACTGACGCGGTAGCAGACTCTGGCTCGGCCTCCACCATTACCTCGGCTGAAAACATTCACAAAGCCAAGCAAAGTAAGATCAACCCTGCTAGAAGAGGTTTTGTCCTGTCGAGAATGCTACAAACCACGGTAGTAACGGTCCAAACCCAGGACCAACGATCCAACCTCGGTACAAACTGTCCAAGCTTAGTACCAAAGGTCAAACCTAGGTACACACGATCCAAACTCTGTACCGACGGTTCAACATCGATACCATCGGCTCAAACTCGGTGTCACAAGATCACTCTCGGTACCAATGATACAACCACAATACTTACGGTCCAACCCATGCACCAATAGTCCAATTTGGTGCGAACGGATCAACCTCGTCCGAAGGCCATTTCAGTCATGTAATTCAAAATGAAGACTCAGGTCAAGGCTGATCATGTGATCTTAGATAGAACCGCAGGTATCCTGGACCATTTTAAGATCGACCGAGGACTTGGAAGGTGTCCGCATTTTTTTACAGACAAAAGAAAGTCTTTCATAATTTGCTTTTCCATCTTTTTTTTTAGATATTACAAGAACTAGCACAAGAATCTCTTTCGTGACCGCTTCCTTGTTCATCTCCGCTGTATCTCTGATGTTATTTTAATGAATCAGCAAATTGTTAACAAATTTATATTAAAGCTAATTTGAGTGAGCCATCTAATCAGAACCTTAAATTTTGGGGTTATCAAAAATAACTGGTTTTGTTTGGCTGTAAAACCGTTAGGCCAATTAGATTGTCGATCAACCACTTTATTATTGTTTACAATTGAAAAAAAAGGTTTATTTGTAAGAAAACTTCAAAATAACCACCCACGATTAAAGTATCTCAGTCGCTTGAATAGGGGACTTGTGCTAAGAGATCACGTGACCTTTTTGGCTGGCAAATTCAAAAGAAAATGATCAAACAAAACAATTAGAAATGACTGCGCCCGACACACCAGAGAACGACGAAGAAATAAAACCTTTAAATGAAACTAAACCTTTTCTGAAAAAAAGGATTCTGTTTTTTTTCGTAAGCGCTGAATAAGTTGCTTTTTGTTGCTGTTATTTTGCTGCTAAAAGGCTGAGCGCACGCTAGTTTGCCACCCAAATAGTCACGTGATCTCTTAGCGCAAGTCCCCTTCTAGCCGATGGAAATCGATTCGTCTTTATTGTGCGGGAGTATAAAATGGCGGCGTGATTGCCTTTCTTTAAAACTTGGCTATTATATGATTGGCTGTATTTCCATGCAAAATGACAAAGCTCCACCCACCGCTGTGTGCTTTATGTATCCCCTTTTGTCTCTCCATCACGATGTATGTATCCGGTGACTCCTCGCGTAGAACGCCCTGGCTTACCCAGAATGCCAAGCGGCGCCTGAGCGTTCCAGGAGTGACGTGCATAACGGAGCTCAGCTCATCCAGCTGCCATCGTTCTACAAGGGGAAGAAATACTGGCTAAAATTTACTGAGGCCCCTATTCCTCGTTTCACTGTCTCTTATTGAGAGTTAGCCATGAACGGTTTTACTCTGAAACCCTTTTATTGTCAACAAAGCCTATAGCTGATCATGGATTTATTGAAAAGAAAAATTACGAGAGGCTTTATGCATTTGTTACCCCGCTAAAACAGCTTTCTTTCTTTCTGTTTTTTTTTTTCTTTTTCTTTCAGTTCACTTCTCCGTGTCACGTCTTTGTTCTTTTGCCTGTTAGTTTGCCTTTGTGTCATAATAATAATAATAATAATAATAATAATAATAATAATAATAATAATAATAATAATAATAATAATAATTATAAAGACTTTATTTAAAGAGGAAGCACTTAATAGCCAATTGGCTAATAACATTGTGGCCCTCACTTCATCAGGAGAAACCTCTGCGGAAAGGCGCTATCAGACCCAGTTCAGCATTAGTCTCCTCTGCGGTTGTTCTGAGCTTGAGCAGCAAATTGCGTGACAGGTCAGAACGACTGGGTAGGCGACTAGATCAGCAAGCGCATTGCGTGACAGGTCAGAACGACTGGGTAGGCGACTAGATCAGCAAGCGCATTGCGTGACAGGTCAGAACGACTAGGTAGGCGACTAGATCAGCAAGCGCATTGCGTGACAGGTCAGAACGACTGGGTAGGCGACTAGATCAGCAAGCGCATTGCGTGACAGGTCAGAACGACTAGGTAGGCGACTAGATCAGCAAGCACAGGACGTGACAGGTCAGATCGACTGGGTAGGCGACTAGATCAGCAAGCGCATTGCGTGACAGGTCAGATCGACTGGGTAGGCGACTAGATCAGCAAGCGCATTGCGTGACAGGTCAGAACGACTGGGTAGGCGACTAGATCAGCAAGCGCATTGCGTGACAGGTCAGAACGACTGGGTAGGCGACTAAATCAGCAGCGCATTGCGTGACAGGTCAGAACGACTGGGTAGGCGACTAGATCAGCAAGCGCATTGCGTGACATGTCAGAACGAATGGATACGCGACTAGATCAGCAAGCGCATTGCGTGACAGGTCAGAACGACTGGGTAGGCGACTAGATCAGCAAGCGCATTGCGTGACAGGTCAGAACGACTGGGTAGGCGACTAGATCAGCAAGCGCATTGCGTGACATGTCAGAACGAATGGATACGCGACTAGATCAGCAAGCGCATTGCGTGACAGGTCAGAACGACTGGGTAGGCGACTAGATCAGCAAGCGCATTGCGTGACAGGTCAGAACGACTGGGTAGGCGACTAGATCAGCAAGCGCATTGCGTGACAGGTCAGAACGACTAGGTAGGCGACTAGATCAGCAAGCACAGGACGTGACAGGTCAGATCGACTGGGTAGGCGACTAGATCAGCAAGCGCATTGCGTGACAGGTCAGATCGACTGGGTAGGCGACTAGATCAGCAAGCGCATTGCGTGACAGGTCAGAACGACTGGGTAGGCGACTAGATCAGCAAGCGCATTGCGTGATAGGTCAGAACGACTGGGTAGGCGACTAAATCAGCAGCGCATTGCGTGACAGGTCAGAACGACTGGGTAGGCGAGCAGATCAGCAAGCGCATTGCGTGACATGTCAGAACGAATGGATACGCGACTAGATCAGCAAGCGCATTGCGTGACAGGTCAGAACGACTGGGTAGGCGACTAGATCAGCAAGCGCATTGCGTGACAGGTCAGAACGACTGGGTAGGCGACTAGATCAGCAAGCGCATTGCGTGACAGGTCAGAACGACTGGGTAGGCGACTAGATCAGCAAGCGCATTGCGTGACAGGTCAGAACGACTGGGTAGGCGACTAGATCAGCAAGCGCATTGCGTGACAGGTCAGAACGACTGGGTAGGCGACTAGATCAGCAAGCGCATTGCGTGACAGGTCAGAACGACTGGGTAGGCGACTAGATCAGCAAGCGCATTGCGTGACAGGTCAGAACGACTGGGTAGGCGACTAGATCAGCAAGCGCATTGCGTGACAGGTCAGAACGACTAGGTAGGCGACTAAATCAGCAAGCGCATTGCGTGACAGGTCAGAAAGACTGGATAGGTGACTACATCAGCAAGCGCATTGCGTGACAGGTCAGAACGACTGGGTAGGCGACTAGATCAGCAAGCGCATTGCGTGACAGGTCAGAACGACTGGGTAGGCAACTAGATCAGCAAGCGCATTGCGTGACAGGTCAGAACGACTGGGTAGGCGACTAGATCAGCAAGCGCATTGCGTGACAGGTCAGAACGACTGGGTAGGCGACTAGATCAGCAAGCGCATTGCGTGACAGGTCAGAACGACTGGGTAGGCGACTAGATCAGCAAGCGCATTTCGTGACAGGTCAGAACGACTGGGTAGGCGACTAGATCAGCAAGCGCATTGCGTGACAGGTCAGATCGACTGGGTAGGCGAGTAGATCAGCAAGCGCATTGCGTGACAGGTCAGATCGACTGGGTAGGCGACTAGATCAGCAAGCGCATTGCGTGACAGGTCAGAACGACTGGGTAGGCGACTAGATCAGCAAGCGCATTGCGTGACAGGTCAGAACGACTGGATAGGTGACTAGATCAACAAGCGCATTGCGTGACAGGTCAGATCGACTGGGTAGGCGACTAGATCAGCAAGCGCATTGCGTGACAGGTCAGAACGACTGGGTAGGCGACTAGATTAGCAAGCGCATTGCGTGACAGGTCAGAACGACTGGGTAGGCGACTAGATCAGCAAGCGCATTGCGTGACAGGTCAGAACGACTGGGTAGGCGACTAGATCAGCAAGCGCATTGCGTGACATGTCAGAACGAATGGATACGCGACTACATCAGCAAGCGCATTGCGTGACAGGTCAGATCGACTGCGTAGGTGACTAGATCAACAAGCGCATTGCGTGACAGGTCAGAACGACTGGGTAGGCGACTAGATCAGCAAGCGCATTGCGTGACAGGTCAGAACGACTGGGTAGGCGACTAGATCAGCAAGCGCATTGCGTGACAGGTCAGATCGACTGGGTAGGTGACTAGATCAACAAGCGCATTGCGTGACAGGTCAGATCGACTGGGTAGGCGACTAGATCAGCAAGCGCAAGATTATTTTTGTGGTTACAATAAGAATCATCAGTCATACGATACTGTATATTGAAATTGACGACCACATCTTCTCTTTACTCTGTCAAAAGCGCTCGAGCGGGTATAGTTTATTTTTGCTATATGCCGATCAGGAGCTAAAAAAATGCACTCTTGATTAAATGTTACACTACAGAAACAACTTCTTTGGGCTAGTTCAATAATTCACTCTCACTTTGTTGATTAAGCATAGTGTTATTAGTGAGTATTCTCGAAATTTGATACCTTACGGGTGTGAATCAGCCCCCCAAAGCATTCACAACTTTGTCCTTGATTCGATTCACTCAATATAACCTCTTTTTTTTCTTGAATGGAGGAGAAAGGAAAGCAGCTTTTCTTTTTCTTGGAGTTGCCAGCTCAACCACTCACGTTTTTTTGAGGTTGAGATGGTGAGAGGGACAACTCGCATTTTTCTTATAAATGTCCCTTTTCCTGGAGGTAGCGAGAAAGCTCACCTTTTTCTTGGAAGTGCCAGATCGCAGTAGCATGAACAGGAGACACGGAGAGTGAGAGCGTCCTATCTTCCAGTTCCAGCTCGACCTCTACTAACCCAAGATGGGTTTTCCACTCCAGTGTACGCATCGCCTTTAAAGCCTCGAATCCCCCTCGATATTCCGCCATAGAGCTACAAGCCAACGGGTGTAAGAATAATAGGCAACTGGTGTAAGAACTAGTCAACAGACTCGTCACTGGCCCATGGAACAACGAGTCAATGGGTGTAAGAACAAGTCAACATTATTGTGGGGCAGGAAGGGAAATGGAAGGACAGTAAGGGGAGTGAAGGGACAGTACGGGAAATGGAAGGACAGTAAGGGGAGTGGAGGGGCAGGAAGGGGGAACAGAGGACTGGAATGGACACGAAGCGCTAAAGACAAACGACATTCAAACTTACGTCTCGACTGCATCCGGGACTTTTAGCTTCTCCTCTCGAAAAAGCGGCCAGAAAACGGCGGACAGAATCATAGCGTTAATGTCAACGGGGAGTGGCTGTGCAAAGAAAAATATAAACAAATTTATTGTACGTCTAGTGCTCGCCATAGATGCGCGAGGGTACTCATTATAGTCATAGTTTCAGTATACACCTGGACAAACACTTGATGTGTAGGGGCGGATCCAGGATTTCCCGAAGGGGGAGAGGGGGAGAGTACAGACTCAAAACAAACAATAGCAACAGAAACAAATGCAGCAAAACATAGCAGCAGCTACGACAATAGCTGCAGCAATAGTAATAAAAGCAGAAACAATAATAACAGCAGCAGGAACATCGAGACAACGGCAAAACAACAATGATAACAAAGTAAAGACTGCAATAACAACAACAAAAACAACAACAACAACAGTAGCAATCGTGTTTTTTTTTTGGTGGGGGGGAACGTGAGCTCTTGACTATGAGTGGTACCAATGACTACGAGTGGTACCATCGACTACGAGTGGTACCATCGACTACGAGTGGTACCATCGACTACGAGTGGTACCACCGACTACGAGTGGTACCATCGACTACGAGTGGTACCATCGACTACGAGTGGTACCATCGACTACGAGTGGTACCAATGACTATGAGTGGTACCAATGACTATGAGTGGTACCATTGACTATGAGTGGTAACATTGACTATGAGTGGTACCAATGACTATGAGTGGTACCAATGACTATGAGTGGTACCATTGACTATGAGTGGTACCATTGACTATGAGTGGTACCAATGACTATGAGTGGTACCATTGACTATGAGTGGTACCATTGACTATGAGTGGTACCAATGACTATGAGTGGTACCATCGACTACGAGTGGTACCATCGACTACGAGTGGTACCAATGACTACGAGTGGTACCATCGACTACGAGTGGTACCATCGACTACGAGTGGTACCATCGACTACGAGTGGTACCATCGACTACAAGTGGTACCAATGAATATGAGTGGTACCAATGACTATGAGTGGTACCAATGACTATGAGTGGTACCATTGACTATGAGTGGTAACATTGACTATGAGTGGTACCAATGACTATGAGTGGTACCAATGACTATGAGTGGTACCATTGACTATGAGTGGTACCATTGACTATGAGTGGTACCAATGACTATGAGTGGTACCATTGACTATGAGTGGTACCATTGACTATGAGTGGTACCAATGACTATGAGTGGTACCATTGACTACGAGTGGTACCAATGACTATGAGTGGTACCATCGACTATGAGTGGTACCAATGACTATGAGTGGTACCATTGACTATGAGTGGTACCAATGACTATGAGTGGTACCATTGACTACGAGTGGTACCAATGACTACGAGTGGTACCATTGACTACGAGTGGTACCATTGACTACGAGTGGTACCATTGACTACGAGTGGTACCAATGACTATGAGTGGTACCATTGACTATGAGTGGTACCAATGACTATGAGTGGTACCATTGACTACGAGTGGTACCAATGACTACGAGTGGTACCAATGACTACGAGTGGTACCATTGACTACGAGTGGTACCATTGACTACGAGTGGTACCAATGACTATGAGTGGTACCATTGACTATGAGTGGTACCAATGACTACGAGTGGTACCATTGACTACGAGTGGTACCAATGACTATGAGTGGTACCATTGACTATGAGTGGTACCAATGACTATGAGTGGTACCAATGACTACGAGTGGTACCAATGACTATGAGTGGTACCATTGACTATGAGTGGTACCAATGACTATGAGTGGTACCATTGACTATGAGTGGTACCATTGACTACGAGTGGTACCAATGACTATGAGTGGTACCATTGACTACGAGTGGTACCAATGACTACGAGTGGTACCAATGACTACGAGTGGTACCATTGACTACGAGTGGTACCATTGACTACGAGTGGTACCAATGACTATGAGTGGTACCAATGACTACGAGTGGTACCAATGACTACGAGTGGTACCATTGACTACGAGTGGTACCATTGACTACGAGTGGTACCATTGACTACGAGTGGTACCAATGACTATGAGTGGTACCAATGACTATGAGTGGTACCATTGACTATGAGTGGTACCAATGACTATGAGTGGTACCATTGATTTGCGCTGTTTACAGTCCAACACACCTTTTTACCAGCTCTCCCTCGGCATGAGTGGATGTTGCTGTTGATTCGTCGAGAGTCGGCCACATCTTTCAACATGATTTCGCAGAAGTGCAAGTGGGATTCTCCGAACCGCAGCTTCAACAGCTCGAGGTACCGCAACTACAACAAATAAGGATTTACTGATATTATTTTTGACGCGCGCAAAGCATGGTGTTCTATCTCCAAGAACATGAAATCACCCAGGGAGCCAATCAGAGCGCGCGAAACACACGTAATGGAAAAAAAGAACAGGAGAATATGTGAAGAAATATCTGTTACTATAAAAAGCAACGACATCGAATAGGCTCTGATCTGCTGCGAAACCAACACCCCCCCCCCAAAAAAAAAAGGGGGATCGCTAAAAAGAGTCCGATTTGTTTTCTTTCAAGCTATCCCATGTTCGTTAATCGTGACTTAAAGGAGGCCAATCACGCCGCCACTTTATGCTCCCGCTCAATGACGAGTCACAATAAAGCATCCATTTCCATCGGCTTATTCAAGCAAGTAATCAAGATATTTTCAATCAAATATCGTCAATAGCATATCAGACTTCATTCGTAAATTGTAATTTTGAAGTTTTCTTGCGAATAAACCGCTGTATTTTCAATGATAAAAATAACTAAGGAGTAGCTGATCGGCATTTTTTAAGCCGCAGCATACTAAAAAAATACACATAATACATGTAATTCAGAAGCAAAACCATTATACACTATTAAATACTGCTATAGGGTAATGGACGATACAAGTCGAATTTATTTAATAATCGAGTTCCATATTCACAAATGCGCACACCAATCAATGAGATTAGGAATTCATCCTATACATTCCGGTGAATGACGCCGATAAACGCGCTAAACTTGAGATGATAACCCTGGGAAATGCAAAGATGCATTCACCGAGAGAAATGTAGTGTGTGAACCGAAGGTTGGCAAGATGGAGATAGAATGGAAAAGATATACAACTCCCGATAGGAAAATAGGTGTCATTCCGAGAAAATAAACGGGCTTTATGATTTTTAAATGAAAGTAAATGGGCAATGGGCCTCGGTCGGTCAAAACAACAGGAACAACAACAGATCACAGGAATAGGGCGTTTGACCAATCAATTGTCTTGCTGTGTGCACTCAAATGGTAATGGCGCGACAGTTAAATTTGCAATCATTTCTAAACAGCTTAGAGAATCCAGGCTTCTCTCGTCCAATGACGATAAGCCAATGCTCGTCACGGCATTTTGGCTGAGCGTCACTTGACGAGATAAGTCTGGAGGCCCTGGTACCCAGGGTTAATAGTTTTCAAATCAGTGAAATAAATCTTTTGAAAGGTGATTATTTAGATGGTTATTCTACCACTCACGAGGCGAGCTAAAATACGAATTCATTTGTAAAAAAAAAAAAAGGGAGAAAAAGTATCAACTTCGATAACGACTTGACAGTGCAGATATATTGCCCCTAGCAAAAAGAAGCGACAAAAAGTACATCAACGTTGTTTTGGAGATGAGCCAAATGCACTTTTAGATTTCGACCAATAGAAACAACTAGCTGTCGCTTAAAAGCCAATCAAAGACATAACAAAACAAATATTACATCCTTTTCCTTGAAGGAAACAGAGCTGCCGAACGGAGACAATGAAATTCAAAATTTTCGTCTGTGGAGAATACTATTTTAGTTATCAAATTGCGATCCGTCTCCTAGCGTGATCACTTAATCGTACAAGGAAGTTATCGTAATCAAGGAATGACATACTCGAATTTTCTACAAAAAAACACACACACACAAAGAAGCTTTTCATATTCAAAACATCTCAATTGCTTAATTTTCCGATTCGATGTTTTTTTTTTCATACAAAGAGGAAAGCAATTGTAATATATGCTACGAAGACTTGAATTAAAAACGACACAAAAAAAGTAGTCTGGCTGTGGTAAGCGTAATTTGAATAAAATCATTTTCTGAGGTATACATTATCAACTCCAATGCGTGGCAGACGGATAATAGGGGAAAAGCTCATCGGCTTATAGCTCAAAGTATTCTCTAATGCAAATTGAAATAGGTCATTTGAGAACAGACAATGATTATCAAAATACTTCAGTGGAAGAGCGTATATGAGTATACACAACCTGGTTGCCTTTTTACAGACAACTAAAAAAAAAGGAATTTAAAATCGGCTCCCGATGAGAGCTTCACAGATGTTCTAGCTTGAAAACATGATATTTTTTCTCATGAAGTACGAGTGCAATTATTATCACAGCCATCAATACTTGGAATGATCGATGAAACCATTGAATCCACACGAAAACCTCGCAGAACTCTCAAGACGAGCGCCATAGAAAGGTCAGTGAGGTCAACAAAACCATTGGCTTACTGACTGCTTTTATAATCTATGTTGTAAACAAAATATAGCTCATTCGAGCAATCAAATTGGCATTTATTTAAAGTCAAGAAATGATAGCAGCATGTAAGAATATTGACATGAATTCGGACAGTACAGGTGTGCTCTAGAATAGGCAAAATACAGATATGGAGACGCTGCTTCCGTACCTGCGAGAGAAATGCAAATGTTCTCTGTGCAGCGAAGTCCTGACAGAACCAAAAATATTGAGGTGTTTTCACGTATACTGCCAGAAATGCCTCCAAGCCGAGACTAATGAAGCCGGAGAGAAAAGTAAAATATTGAAATGCCCTTGCTGCCTCGAGAAAACAGAGACTGCGAACGGTGAGGCGAACTATAGCATCTTGCATTCACGATTTCTGGAAGTTCTCTCGATTATGGAGTCGAATACGAGCGGCAAAGAATGTGATATCAAGTGTGCGTGTAAAAATAGATTAATCGCCATCGCTCACTGCTTTGACTGTTCAAGATATTTCTGTGAGAACTGTTTGGAAGCTCACAATAAAATCAATGACGAGCACAGAACTGTACATTTTGCGGGTTTCCAAGAAGGAGATTACTATGGGATACTTCAAAGACAATCGTTCTGCGAGCGGCCAAATCACGGTAAAGGGTTGTTAAGTTTTTACTGCGGAACATGCAAACGAAGTGTCTGTCAGTGTTGTATCACAACAGAGCAACAAAATACCGCTCACGAAATCTCTGGTCTTGACTCTAAGGGTGAAGCGCTCAAGTACATTCTCCAGGGCACTCTAGATATCTTGAAGATCAAAAGAAAAGAGGAAAAGAAGAAAAATAAGCTACTGGAGGAAATTATTTCTAAGGTCAAGATAGACGCCGAAGAGGCGAAAGGCAAGGTAGCGACAGCGGGAGAGAACCTTATTTCATTCATTACAGAAAATGTGGTCGAGCTTATGGCTGAGATAGATAATGAAGTAGACCAAGTTATCAGAAAAAAGACGCAACAAGAGCACCTGTTACTACAGACAGAAAAAGCCGTGGATTTTATCAGCGAACTGGCCGCGTTTGGCTCTCCACAAATTATGCTTTCCACCATGGAGTTCGTTCACGAGCGTTATAAGGAGCTTATCGCTCTACAAACTGACCTCGACGACATGTCACACAGAATCAAGTTCATGCAAAGCGAGGGGAGCCGTAAACTCAAGGAACAAGGGCTGGGGTCACTGATCGACCCTATCAACAGTATAATCCACGTGGAACCGCCGCTCGAGGCGCTATCACCGGTTCATCTGAGCGTGTTCTGTAAACATGTCAATGACTTGTCCAGCGTGTTTGAGGATGTTGTAGATGTGAAGATTAGCCCTGTAGAGGATGTCAAGCTGCTGCTAGTATCTGATAGAAAGGGCGAGAAGTACGCTGTGGAATTCACGCCTAAAGTGCCACAGAAGTACATTGCAGAGGTGACGATTAATGGAGAGCATGTGAGTAATAGTCCACTGGAATTGGAGGTGAGTCAAAAGTCAAATATCATCTAAAGTCAATAGTCTAGAATCTTAAATCTCAGAGGTGACGATTAACCGAGAGCATGTGAGAAATAGTCCACTTGAGGTAAGTCGAGAGCAGTCGTTTGAAGAGAAAATCTCAAGCACGTGAGTAACACGCAAACTAAATGTCGTTAAGGGCTAGCAAATTAGACTAAAGCCCTAGAATCTATAGTTGAAAGTCGATTGATGTCAGTTAATTGTCCAAAACGAAAACTTTTTTGACTTGAGGACTCGTATATTTTTACTCATTGGTAATAGAGTCGCTAAAGTAGAAACCTGAATACCCAGAAAAAATCAGTTCGAGGCATTCTAGTGATATGAGTATAGATAAGAAAGACCTACTAATCTTCAATGTTATCTCAAGGATTTTTGGTCATTTTAATAAGGCCAGCCAGCAAAGCAACTCTCTCGTGACTTTTTGCTGTCAGGTATATTACTTATTGCTGGTCGCTCTAGTTAGGACCAGAAGTGCTAGGATTAGAAATCCCGTGCGCTAGGCCCTTCGCACGAAAAAAACATATTGTATGTTTACAATATTGTTTTTATTGCCTGGTTTACCTATTAACGAAGGCTTTAGCAAGGTTATCAACTCATCTACCGACAGCGCTAATACTTATGTCTGTTCTCAATGTTCGGTTTACCCAGGTGAAGCCCCAGCACCTGCGCATCATCGCCGAATACGAGCTACAAGGGCTGACCGAACCACTTGGAAACTCCTGGGGCATCGCCGTCAACAAGAGCAACACAATGATCGCAGTGACCTTCTGGGATTCCCATATCACGGCCGTATTCGCCATTGACGGGACATTCCTGAGGGCCTTCGGGAAACAAGGGAGCCCATCCGAACAGCTGAATAATCCTACGGGCGTGGCGTTCCTTAATGACGACTATGTGGTAGTGGCGGATGAGACAAACCATAGGTATAGTGAAAAGCTTTAAGAGCCCTTGACAGCCACACCTTTGTCTTCAAGAGCCCTTGACAGCCACACCTTTGTGATTTGTGACTTTTGTGATAATGGTCCACAGAATCTATCTTCTGTTATCACCCCTACCCCCCCCCCCCCAAAAAAAAAAAAGGTCCGCGGTATTTACCTACTGTTATCACATCTTTTGTAGGATCAGCATCTTCGAAAGCACAAGCGGTAAGTGCCTCAAGACGATAGGCGAGAAAGGTCAAGGAAACGGCGAGTTTAGCGCACCTGACGGGGTCCACGTGGATGAGCAAGGTCTCATAGTGGTCTCCGATTACATGAACAACCGCGTGCAAGTGAGTGAACATACAGTATAATGAAGGCTTTATAAGAATATCATCTTTTCCTGATAACCAAAATATTAACGCAACAAGAACATGGTTTCTTCAGCGGAACAGACAACAAATGTCAGACCTTTTTAAGACTTTTTAAGACCTAGAATTTTAAAAGTTGATACCAGTGTAAACTTGAACAAATACATCATTCGTCAGTAAAAACCAAAAAAAATCCATCCTAGCATAATCATTGCTGGAAACACTAAACGTTTATCGGAGATTTGAAAAGAATAAGACTTCTTAAGACCATCATCAAACTTTCCTCCAAATTTATGACCTTTTAAGGCCTTAAAAACGTGAACAAAATTTATGACATTTTAGTACCTTTTAAAGGACCCGCGGGAAGCATGAAGACTCGAGAACAATATTTGCTGGCTTTGCTAAAAGGCAGTGCCAGAATCTATACATCCGGTTTTAAATGCAGTCTTTAGTGTTAATAGTTGGCAGTCCCTGAACAGGGCAGGTTAACCTTGTTGTGTTTTTTGTACAGGTGTTCTCCGGGGACGGCACGTACCAGTTCCAGTTCGGCCTGGGGGATGAGTTCGAGGAGACCATCCATCCAGTATGCGCCATCTCTCACGGCGACACCTTTATCGTCTCCGATTACGGAAATGACGTCATACATGTGTTTGACAAGCAGGAGGGCGCGGTTACCAGGCGATGCGTGATTGGCAAGCAGGGGAGTGGAGACGGGGATCTTTGGTGCCCTTGGGGGTTGGCGGTGGATAATGATGGAAATATCCTTGTCTGCGATATGAATAACTACCGGATCGAGAAGTTCACGCTGGATGGACGGTTCGTGGGTAAGACCACCGAGAATATTGGCCAACCTATCTTCTTAGCTGTGCTTACTGATGGGCGAATAATTGTGATGGATGATAAGTCTAAAAGGATGCTGCATATTCATTGAGTTGTGCCAGTCGCAATATCGTGCCGCAAGCAAAACTAAATGCTGCATCAATCCTGCACCATGAAGAAGGGGTTGAACCAGTTTAAAAGGATCCTACCCTTTACTGAGTTAAGGACGGCATTGTGCCACAGAACGTTGCTGCAAGTCTTTCACCAATAAAATGGAACTGAACCAGTTAGAGCAAGGTACAAAAACGATCCATCTCGTCCTTGAGTTGAACAGCCTTGTTCACAAGCAAACAGAAATATGCTATAAGCCTTACGCCATGTAGAGAGAATTACGTCTAGTTGAGCAAGGCACAAAAAGGATCCAATTCTTTATTGAGTTTCCTGGTGTCTCGCGAAAACAGGTAACATGACGCAGGTAGCATTTTTTGCAATTACAAGAAGGAATTACGTTTCAAGACTATTCGTAAATTTGCCATGAGAGGGATAGGAAGGCATAGGTAAAATCGTATGTAAAAAGTCTAGGACTTGGCGATTCTTCCATAAGAAAAATAATAACGAAGAGACGCAAGTGACGGAAGCGGTGCGTACACCTATATCAAATGCGGAACATTAGATAAAAAAAATAGGCACGCATTACAATAGCCACATGCTCGTATGTGGCTACTGTAATTCATTCGTCATGTATTAGATTTTCAATTTAAAAATAGGACAATAACTTATTAATTCAACAGATCTCATTTTATTTTCAACATATAAATTTAACAATATTTCAAAACATAAATGAATAATCCACACAAAGCAGAAAATAAAAGTCCCCAAATGAATGTCTTTGCACCAATAAGAAATTAGGGGTTTATGCATATTTGTTGTGATTAATTTTTGCCCCGAAAGACAATATGAAGAAATAGCAAAGGAAACAGTGCTTGAATGCTGTACCTGACAGTTGGCAAAAATAACAAGAAATGGTCTTAAAAAATACCGTGTAACTTCACGAGCACAAGTTGGGATGAAGCATGAACCATGTGCGACTCCAAGAATTTGTTCTTTGATCAGTATTTAGACCTGCATTCGGCCATGTTGACGATAATCGGGAAATGATAGCCGTATTGTTATTGGTTAGATTTTGCCAAAAGAAATTTAATATAAGCTGTGTTGTGATTGCCTGGAAAGAGCCAATAGAAGACGTGCTTTGAATAGCTATTTAAACATTCCGTTTCTTACACCATATTACACTAATCACGATGATATTAGTGCCTTCTGCTATCGCAGCAGCCACTTAAAAGTGAGTTGAAAAAACCAGTATATAAGCCGATAAATTTATGTTAGCTAGGGAGAATCAGGGCAATTGGAAATTACACAAGTAGTCAATTGAATCGAAAGCGAACAAATCAGATCAACCCAACAATCCGTTCTTGTAAAACGGAGGATTCGGGGAATAAACGAATTCCAACATATTCAACATTGTGTTGTCATCTCGCAACCCAGCAATTCTTACTTCATCGCTTTGTGTTCAGACGTATTATGGATCGCTTTGTTGCCCCTTATGGCACGTTTTTGTTTATTTTTTTTTTACTGCTATTTGGAAACCTTTGTCATCTAAGAGAAATACCAAGTACGAGAGGCATGATATGATGATATCCAACTTACATAACGTCGTAAATGAAATTAAAAGTTTGTTTTTTAGACGGTTGGGATCAGATGTCATATATTTATGTTACTTTTCCAAACAAACAAAGGCGTGGCTGACAAGGGCTCTTTAGCTTAATGCGTCATCTGACGACGGGGCTTTGCAACCCAAAAACGTTTACGTAATGACGTAAAGACGCCTTTAAAGACCACCACCAGGGGTTTCGATCCTCCCTCACCCCTGCATCTGCATGATGAAAATACAGCGGAACCTCTTTATAGCGGACACCCTATATAGAACGAATTGAATTATTCAATCAAATTTTATGGTTAAATCCTCGGTAAAACGAACACATTTTTCGTGAGTCCGTGAAACGTAAAGCTCCATTGTAATAGAATCGTAATTATTACCTCTCGATCGGTGTCGTAATTGAAGGTGGAAAGTATTCTGTCCGCAAGAAGAGTGCGGTACTCAGAGACAAACAGGTCCTTACTGCCGTAGATATTCACCAGCATACTGCAATATACACCGTACAAAGGGTTATTGATGAATTTATATTCACAATATTCGCCGCACAAAAGGTTATTAATGGATCTATTCACAATATTTCAACAGAGTTGCCCCGCTGGCTTGAATAGGGCCCGGCTTTTACAAGTTACATGTAAATAGGAGTGAGAAAGAGATACCAGGGGCAGAAATAAAAAAAATTGTCTTTTTTAAAGTGGGATGGAGATGTGGATGTCGAAATGGAGATTAAAAGTCGTCTCGAGTCCAAGCTCTCACAGGGTTGCGAGAGTTTAGAAGGTTTTGTTCCGTCACGTTCTTGTGGTAGCGTGACGGGCATACACTGAAGGGTACGGAAACGATATAAGACTATGGGTGAAACCCTTGCCCCTAAAAACACGCCGTACCTGATAACATCAGGGGTCCCACCACTGTAAACACGCCGTACCTGGTAATATCTGGGGCCCTGCCACTGAAAACATCCCATACCTGGTAACATCAGGGGCCCTGCCACTAAAAACACGCCATAACTGATAATATCTGGGGCCCTTGCCACTGAAAACACGCCATAACTGATAATATCTGGGGCCCTGCCACTGAAAACAAGCCATACCTGATAATATCTGGGGCCTTGCCACTGCGTGATGAGCGAGCTGGACACACAACAAAAAAGAACTTATTCACTGGCCTGCGAAGCAAGCGTTTAGATGGAGCTTAGCGAGCTGGGCACAGAACAAAAAAAACTTATTCACTGGCTTTCGAAGCATGCGTTTAGGGGGAGCTGAGCTGGCTGGACACACATTAAAAAAGAACTTATTCAATGGCCTGCGAAGCAAGCGTTTAGGTGGAGCTTCAGCGAAGAAAGACCGACGATCGAGATTTTTTATTTTTTGGCGGCGCGAAAATTGGGGGGAGCCTCTCTTTCACTTTGGGCTCGACCCATTTTCCGCCGCCAAAACTCTCGGTCTTTGGTCTTTTTCTACTAAAACTCCACAGAAACGCTTGCTTCGCAGGCTACTTATTCACCGCTAACAAACAAGCCAGAAAGTTTCTTTGTCAGAAAAGGCTTATTTCTGTGAAAGATTGTATTTGCACGGAGCTATTTCTGTCTTGTAATTTGGCTTTACTTTGCCAAAAATCAAGTTGTTTCTTAGTTCAAGTCGTCCATTGTCATTGGGAATAAATTCAGTGGCATTAAACTACGTGCTTACCTGGTGGGGCGTCGACAGGGTCTGGAACCCAGTCCTCCTCATCATCCTCACTGTCACTCGTCCCAGTACCATCGATGGGGTGTGGCTCCCCGTGCATTAATTCCTGAAAGGCAATGTTGATAAGTTGACTCATTCTTTTGTATAGATCTAATAGAAAGCCGCGAAAGCTCAGAGGATATGGGCACATTTTCGTTTTGAGAGAATGGCTTAGAATAACGCACAAATAAAACCCACCTCCGAATAAACCAATACAGCGAAATTAGCTAATAGGATAATGTGACTCCACATTAAGCTTTCCAATGACATATATCATAAGTATTTCACAAAAAGTAATGCTGAGGTCCAAATATGCCTTTTTTAATTTTTTGAAATTTGATTGGCAAAGATACAATTATACACATATACACAACATGAGTCATCGCTGCTTTGAATCAAAAAAATTTATCCCGAGATAAAAATTTGGTTGAACAAGGTTGGAATAGTAATGCCGCAATCAGAAAAAAACTCAAGACAGCAACAATCAATTTTGTTTTAGTAGTTTACAAATTTCTACTGTACAAAATTAGAGAAAACGGGATAATTCAAACATTGCACATTGAAAGCATTTTTGGCAGATATGAAAATATCGAAAGAAAAATAGCAAAAAATAAGGAAAAAGAAAGTTTATTATTATCAAAAGCGGGCAGCCTTCTTCAAAATCTTGTCGTCAAATTATGTCATTGTAGTACTTTGTTTACATGGGCTAGTTTAATAGCGTAAATGGTGTCTTGTATAAAATGTAAAGAATTGTTGATATATGGAATAAAAAGGAGGAAAAAAGAAGATTTATATTATGATATTTTTGAAGATTTTCGTTATAGGGTTTATTATTATGTGTGATACAGCTTTCAGGTGAATTTTATGTTGGAATCTTGTAAATATAAGACAACTAACAGCTATTGTTCTTGCCTTCTTCTGATTGGTTCACCACAGAAATTCACCAATAAGATAAATAGGGCAGGAAATGATACACGCAATTTCTTCAAAATCTGCGTTCTCGTTGCTTCAGTGATCCTAAATCTGCGTTCTCGTTGCTTCAGTGATCCTCAATAGAGGCATTTTGTAATATTTTAGGGCCATCTTATTGTCATCCATATCATTGTCATTAGAATAATCTAAATCTTTTTTTTATTGATACGTTTCCGTAAAATATTATGGCATAGACGTCGATGTGTAAATTTTTTATAAAATTTCGACACCCCCATCATTTTTTGAAGTGAGTTTACAAAAAAATTCTTCAATTTATTATTTTTAACACTAGTTTTGAGGCGCAATCATGATTGGATTCTTTATAAAATACTTTTCATTTTTCCTTCAAAATTCCCCTGCGCCTCGATGGCTAATAGGTTAGCGCGCGAAATATAAATTCCTTGATACAAACATTTTCTTTCTCCTTCTTTTTCATTCTTTTTTCACAACGAATAGTTTATCAATGCGTTCTTCCCCTATAAAAAGTTAAAAAAAAGGCAAAACCTTTTTTACAATTATCGTATAATAGAGTCAAGAACCGACTTTGTACAGTTTTCCCTCGTAAAAAAAGTTTTAGCGGCAAAGAACAAAACACACAAAAGAGAAATTATGATTTAAACAAAATATCCAAGTACTTCATAAGCAAACTAGGAATTTTAAAACAACTCGATTAGAGATTTTGAAGCCAATTTTAAAGCCGCATTGTCACCAGTTTACTTCCGGTCGATTACGTAACAATATCCGATGATTTTAAACAGAAAACGCGAAAAATATTTCAAAATATTGAAAGCAATGTGTCTATTGGAAGTTTCTTTGAGGATGTGATTGATAACTTAGAGCGGATGGCCTGTTAAATATCTCGGATTCTAATAGATTCTTTTGTCTTTAAACGGTTGAGGTTTCCGTCGGACCTCCGGAAGTTAACTGGTGACAATGCGGCTTTAAGTCTGATGGCAACACTCGTTGATCTAACTACGCGTAGGGATCGTTTAATATGGTCAACACCTGAAAAGAAAGGGCTGCTTTCAAAACGCTTGTAATATTGCTTGTGGACAAACTTTGAGAATTTTTTTCAATTTTATTCTAATCTATTCTTTCTCTCATAATATTAAAACAGACTAGAAGAACATCAGAAATTGACCAGGAAATTATTTTTAAGAGCGATTCAACTCACAAAGATGATGGATAAAACGTTTTTGAGGGTATTGCTTTTATTTCTTTAGCTGCACTTAAAATATTCGGGCATATTACGAGGAGTTGAACTGGTCAATTTTTTGGATAAATGGGGGCTTAATCTGACAGTAGGGCGACTCTAAATTTAACGACCAGCAAACAAATGACTTCAACGTAACGAAAAGGGATGTAGATGGTACATCTTCACTACAATATTAAATATAAGAAAGCTTTAAGAGATGCAGGTGAGGGTATTTCGCATGGAAATGTATCTATAGCGATCGCAAGTAATGCGATGCATCCGTCACAATTTTCAGACCAAGTTGCGCGTGAAAAAGCTTCTTTAAAAGTCGCAATTTTTGGACTTTCACTAAAACTTTGATGAAACTATAACAACTTTAAATAATTTTCGCCAACTTCCCAAAATAATTGAATTTCAACTCTAACGAAAGGCATGAATATTTTATGAGGGTTTTCAGCTGTCATCAACCAATCTTCGCTCAAAGATTGTTGTTGTAGTGAGGGATGATTTAAGGAGTTTTACAAACAACGATATGCACGGATGCGGATCAATTTCATGGTTACTTCTTTTTTACCTCGAGGTAATAACATTAAATTGGTAAAATGTTTCATTATCTCTCGTTCTAACCGTTGTTTTTTTGTCTTCTGCTTCAGATAAACTTTCAAGGCGCTTATGGAAAAGGTGAGAATAACAAGTTCTGTGAAAGTCAAAATGTTTGCGCTTCGGTGAAAATAAACAATCTAAAAAAAACTAAAATCTGCAGCAAAAATTATACAGAAAGTAGCACAAAATAGCCAAACGTAGTATGGTGCCCAAATATATAAATTTGGTTATTTTTGTTGAAATGGAAAGACAAGGTCCTTGATACGAGTACGTAATACATGAAAATGATACGTTTGATTTGTGAAATGTTTGTATTCGCTTTTGTTTGAGAGATAACCTTTTAGCCTGGAAACTATATTAGATGCGAAAGAGTACAACAATTATTAAAAGATGTCACGTCTGTGACACCAATATTGTCACGTGTTATTTATTTTACTTTTTTAGACGAGGTTAGATAATTACGCTTAATCCTCCCCCTCCTTCTCGGTGCCTCCCATTCCTGTGCAGCTTAGAGCAAACTTGGTCAAACAAAACCTACTAATACTTGCTACTGCTGCTAAGTTTTCGGTTGAAGGCGGGTATTCGTACCAAAGCACCTGGGGTTGCCATTCCACGCCATCATTTATGTTCAACATTTTCCTCCCTTCCAGATTATCTATCCACATAACACCCACCCCCCCACCCCCCCCCCCCCCCCACCACCCACCCACCCCAGGTGCTTTGGTACGACTACCCGCCTTCAACCGAAAACCTCCCATTCCTGTGCTACTGCTGCTAATGCCAATATTGTACACTCTTGTCTTGAAGCAATGCCGAAGCCTATTGCCTTGTACAACTTTACCCTGCCTTACGGGTACGAGGACATGAGCGGAAATGGCCTTCCACAGGTCAACTTGGGGCGAAACATTAGAATGGCGGAGGGGCCCTGGGGTAATCAAGATGGAGCCTTTCAGTTTATAGGACATGAACATTCCTGGGCAGACATTCCTAAAAGTTATCATGCAGACACAAGGTATGTAAGGGGGAAAGGAAGTGAAGAAATATGAGAGAAAGGTGAAGTGAGGCGTAGGTGAGAAGGATTAATATAAGGCCAAGTTAATATGAAAATGGTAAGCTGATGGGTCTGGTAGGGGGAGGTGTGATGAGGTGAAGTTAGGTGTGATGAATAGGGATATCGTAAAGGCGAGGCGAACAGACCGAGCCCTCGAACCCTATTTTTACAGCCGGTAAGGGTGAAATAGTTGTACAACCTGTACCCGGTCAGTGGTATCCAAACCTTCAAACAGTGCTATGGGATCTCAAGTCTGATCTTTCATAAAAATATACAGCTATTTGCATTTGGGAGGGTGCCCAAGGGCATCTTTAAGTCTATTGGGACATAACTTATTGATGTTTTTACGGATGTTTCCAATCAATGGTCTATTCATGGGTTTTGTTTTTTTTTTACTTGTTTGGATTTGCCTGGGTAAGAAAAGTGCTATTCTGTGTCTGTTTGTCATGGAATTGATAAAATAATGGTTTAATTGTGTTAGAAGAGAGCGATTTGTCGTTCCGTGGATATCCCAGAATGCTTCGCATGGAGGAGTGCACGTTGTGATTTGAGGCCATGGCTACCTGAGTCTTGAGTCTTTTTATCCCTTAGCCTAAAGTGTAGGCTGCGATGCATCCGGAAATAATCCTCACATTATTCCGTCTGCGCATCAGCGGCCTTTTGCTTGTTCTGATTCCAGTCGCACCCCCAACGACGATCTTTCCCCTTGTAGACAATATCCCTCTCACTCTGCTCCTACTCTGGGTACAACTTTTCAAGATAACACTACTTTTAACATACTTTTATACAGAGATCTTAGCAAAACACGGACATTTTGGATATATTTTGATCACTAAAAACAAAATGTCGCCGTTTTAGACGACAGAGACTAGAACGAGTGCCTGTCGGCCAATCAGCCAATGCCTGAGAGGAAATTTCGAGAGCCAATAGCAATGCATAACATATATCTTCACTAGTTCGCTGGTGCCGTGAACCAGCAATCATCCGCTTTTTCGTAGACCGTACAGACAGAAGGTTTTTGCGGTCAGCACCTAAGCTAACTGAAGTTTTCTCGACACAGGTATTCCATTACAGTATTTCTCTCAACACAGGTATTCCATCACAGCACTTTTCTCAACACAGGTATTCCATCACATGTCCCCTCTCAACACAGGTTTTCCATCACAGCACTTTTCTCAATACAGGTATTCCATCACAGCACTTTCCTCAACACAGGTATCCCGTCACATGTCCTCTCTTAACACTGGTATTCCATCACAACACTTTTCTCAACGCAGGTATTCCATCACAGCACTTCTTTGGGTACGGCAGGAGACTTCAGGCCCAATCTTGCTGTATGACAAATATAGCTTGAAAGGGGTAAACTTCTGGTTTAGAACTTCTACGGAGCTGTACCTCCAAATACCAGAGCGTGGCACGGGTACAAAATATGGTGCATCTACATACAGCAACCTCACTACCAATACCTGGCACCATGTGGGGTTCACTTATGACTACTCCACTGGCCTGCAAAGGCTCTACGTAAATGGCACTATGGTTGCAGAGAGGAATATCGGCACTCATGAAATTGCTACCAACTATGAGGTGAAGGGCCATAAAAAAAAACTTGTGATAGATTTCCGCTTTGTGATTCAAGATCGCTTTATCTGCGCTACAGGTTACGACATACCTAGTTGGCCTGCACATCGCGTGTTTAGAGTCACTGCTTGATATCGTTAGTACAGACAAAGAGAGCTCGCATTACAAAGCGAAAACACAAAAACTATAATTAGTTTAAGAGAGCCCTTTGCTATGCTTTCTTATATACACCTATTTCAATCAAGGCTGAGTCAGTTGCACTAGAAAATCCATGTGCCGTAACCCGCAATATGTGACCTACAGGAAACTAATAGCATAGACCCTTTAATTGACAGCTTCCATCTCCTCTAATGGTGTATTGTTGAGTAAACCGTGGCACACGAAAAACTCATGACATCACCTCCTTAATTGATAGCTTCCGTTATTTACTAGTAAATTTGTAAATGCTCCTAAATAACATAAGTGTAACGTTAATAATTTACAGATTCGCTTTGGAAAAAGTTACGGTATTCGCTTAACTTCAACCAGCGAATTCATGTGGAAAGGCCGTATGCATTGCTTCCAGTTGTATGATACAGCTCTCACCCAAGTCGAAGTAAAGACAGCTAGAGATATGTGCACCCGGAAAGGTAATATTTACGATAGTAACTTGCAAAAAAAAAGGCTTTGTTGTTATGATTATTTGGTTGTTTATTTATTATTTTTGTATTTAAGAGGCGGGTTTTTTTTCAAGGTTCTTGTTACAATGCTTTACAACAATTAAGAGCAGAGCAGTAAACCGTTAACATGCACATTACTAACAGAAATGACAAGTAGAGATGAATGCCAGTACAATAAGGAATAATTTAGCATTTAAATCTTAATGAGGTATACCATTAAAAAATGCTTCGATTTTTCTTTCTGTCGTGGTATTTGCCCAGTTATTACCTGTTACTTATTGGTAGGGAGGTTGCTGTCATTGGTCATCCTCGGAGACCCAGGGCGTCGCGGAGATCGGGGACACAGGAAGGGCGCGAGAAAAAATGAGGAGGAAAAGGCATCCTTGGGCAACCGCTTTTTAAGCGCTATTTCTAAAAAGTGCAGCAAATTGCTCTCTGATTGGTCTCATTATAATTAAATTTAAATTAGACCAATCAGAGCGCTCCCTGTTAATCAGAAAAGCAGACGGACCCCACGCGTCGTAACACTTAACGAACATCAAATAACAAAGCCAACTTGGTTTGGTAAAAGTCTCACGATCAGATTCTGGAGATTTCTGGAGTCCGTGAGTCCCTACTCTCCCCCCCCCCCCCCCCCCCCTACACACAAATACATGCGGTTTTATTTTTACTCGCGCCATAACACGCGCCGTTCGTTTTACACATGTTCATATAGCAATCTCGGAAAATACCGTGCACGATTACACAATTAAACCTGTTTCATCAATCAGAAGATCTGTGATGAACAACTAACAGCTTAATCGTATTTTCTTTCGGCGCCATAACACGCGCCGTTCTTTTTTAACAAGTTCGAATAGAGACCAGCAATCTCGGAAAATACCGTGCACAATTGCACAATTAAACCTGTTTCATCAATCAGACGATCCGTGATCAACAACTAACAGCTTAATCGTATTTTCTTTACAACTGATCAAATTCATGGCTTTCGCGTCCCCGGGTAGTTGTTTTCACATGCATCCCTGCGGTAATGGGATGATTGAGGTGGTTGAAAACTTGGCGAGGTCACCTGCATTACTGGCTAAAGGTTGTTCAATGATCCATCTTTAGTGAAAATGAATGTGTCTTGCATTAAACTAGGTACACTGTTAGTTTCAGGGAGTTATTTTTACTCCACTCAGAGAGTAAAAACTACTCTTTGCGATGGAGTACTTTTAAAGGAGTAATTTGAACTCCTTTATTGGAGTAAAAACTACTCCACCGAGGAGTATTTTTTGTTTACTCCCTTAACGGAGTAAGTTTTACTCTGCTGAAAATTAGTATCGAATGTTTCTTAGAAAAAGAGTGATTTTCACTCTTGTTGGTCAAATAATGGAGTAAAAAGTACTCTTTTCTGGGGGGTAATTTTAGCAGAGTAAAAGCTACTCCAACTATCTGAAGTGAAAAGAGTTATTTTTACTCCAGATGGTCAAGAAATGGAGTAAAAAAGTACTCCTTTGAGGGGGTAGGTTTTGAAGAGTAAAAACTACTCCAGCCATCTCGTGTTGAAAGAGTAGTTTTTACTCCAGCTGTATCTTTTAAGAGCAGTAACAAACCGCACCAAATATATAAAATAAAGCGAGTTGTTTTTTTACTCTGAATTAGCTGGATTTAAGAAGGAAAACGATAGTCTTTATTATATAAGACAACAGATAAAAATAATAATTTATCTTATTTATTGTTGAGACAAAAAAACTCTACCCTGTGCCTAGGAGTTTCCTAAGATTTCCTAAGTTCGATCAAAACAACAAAATATGATTAAACTTCCTAAAAATTCCTAGGATTTCCTAGTATAAGCAGTAGACCAGAAAATCGGAATAATTTGGATAAGAAAATCTTAGGAAGAAGATTTGAAGCATTCTACAATTTAGGAACTCTTAGGAAATTCTTAGGAAATCCTAAAAGAACATTTTCAATACAATAACAGGCCTCACCGTACTTGCATATATTGTCAGCTATACTACAACAATAGGAAATGTAATCAAAGACAGGCATTGGACTCGAACATGAGTTTTATGTGGTGTACTTTCAGAATTCGCTCAGAATAATTAGTACTGAATTGAAAAGAAAGATAGGTAGGGTGATAATTGTATAAAATTCTTAGATCCGATTTGAACATTATAAAATCATATATATTGTTTCTAATAGAAATGCTACTTGAGATTATAAAAAAAAGAAGTCCCGCTTTGCAGATAGAAGGCGGCTCACTAGGGCCCGTAAAAGCAAAATGTACCGGGCGTCCTTTGCTTTAGTGGCCGAGAGGGGCTTGGGCCCAAGGCGCAAAATCATAACACGGTCGAACGATAGCCATTATCACAGCCTCCAAACGGATAGCCGTTTATTCCCGTCTTTTCTACGCGTAATTCACATTTTTTAAGGATTTGATGGCAGAAAATGGATTGAAGTAAAAGGTTAGTGTGTAATGGGCTTTATAATGTGATAGGTTCAATAGTAAATGTGATTTTTGCGACCAACTTCAGCATCAAATCATCGTTCGTGAGCGGATTTCTCGAACTAGACTGATATGTTTTGTGATTCTTTGTTATCTTCCAAAGCAATACTACCTTCTTATGTGTTTCTCTTATTATCTTCGCAGGACATTATGATAGAGATAGTAAAATGTGCTCGAGTTGCAAAGCCAGAAAAGAAAGAAGTTGGAGGTATAAGGAATGTATCAATGCGTAAATCGCAAGAAACGAATAAAAACTTCGTAAACTTAAGTTATTCACTAATCACTGTACTTACATCTAAAGCGCCTATGCTTTATAAACTGTTACTTGAAGCACAAAATTTGAATAACTTAGCTTAGTAAAAACCTAGTAATCAGTCTTGCACCTAAAATTTGTCCAGATATTTATTTTGAATATCTTTTGTTACTGTAGTTGGTTTTTGTCCGTATATTCTGATCACAGTAAACCCTGCATGAAGAACCTAGTTATCTTTTCAAGCTAGCCTACCAGGTTCAAATTTAAATGGTGCATATAGAGGCATTAGGCTTCTAGCTTCTTTTCTGAATATACAAAGATGGAGGAGGAGGCAGTTCTTTTGGAAAACCGTAATGACGCCAAAAAGGGTAATGTTCAAAAGCTGTTAAAGTTGTTATAGAAAAATAATATTGTGTATGTTTGTTTCAGCTTTGTTATGTTGGAACACTTGTTAGTAATTTTGTCCTGGATACCTTATGTCAAATGACTATTATTTTTCAAACATTTTTTCAACTTATATTTTTGTTATTTTTTAAACTGAATTGTTTAATTAAATGATTTGTCAAATTCATAATAACGTCTTTTCCTTGGTGTTTCTAAATTACTCTAATTTCTTCAGTATTAACCCCTGAAGTATGTGGAGTTTAAACGGCCATTTTGTAAAAACAGGGGGGAGGGGGTTGAAATCATCCCTTTAGTTACCCAATTAGTAGGGGGAAATAAAATAGGGAGTAAAAATTGACTCCCATTTTGAGGGTGAATTGTACTCTTTTAATGGAGTAACAATAAGCAACCTAGTAAATTACTCCACTTAGCTACCCCCTAAAGTGGGTAAAATTTACTCCCCTGAGAGAGTAGGAAAAAAGGAGTAAAAAATAACTCCATTTTGAGGGTAAATTGTACTCCTTTAATGGAGTAATAGCAAGCAACCTAGTAAATCACTCCCTTTAGTTACTCCCCTACAGGGGTAAAATCTACTCCCTTGAGAGAGTAGAAAAAAGGGAGTAAAAAATTACTCCAAAAAGGGAGTCATTTTGTACCTCGGGTTTTACTCCCTTTTTGGAGTTAAAACTACTCTCTGAAACTAACAGTGTAGTATCAGTTATGTTATGTTTTAGTGTTGTAGTCTTTTTTTCTTTTTTTCTTTCAGAAGCATATTAATTATTTACTATACTATAGTTAGGTGCAAGTTTTGATCTGTATTGACATATTTATTGTGAGTGTGTGTATAGTAAGTAGCAGTAATAGTAGTACTAACTATGGTTCGTGTGACATTTTATTTTTTTTAGAATTACTCAAGATGTGCTCTAGTTATAAAATATTGAAGAATTTCACCGAGGCTAAGAGCCACACCTGGTACAAATTCAATGGTAAAAAGGCAAAGAAAATAAAGACTACTTGCCCAGCAACTTCAGATTGCCATGTTTGGATCAGGGGTTCTCACCCTGCAAGAGCTCTAGAATCAGTTGAACATGAGCTGTGCCTTCGTGGGGCGAGTGGCTGTGAGCAGAAGGCGAAAGTAGAGATACGACAGTGCTATGGATTTTACGTCTACAAGTTCAAAGGTCTTCCAGCTCGAGATGCAAACCTCAAAATATGCCTCGCAACAGGTAAAAGCTTTTCTCCTGAAAAAGTTATTTTACTGGGAATGAAAGACTTTCGGATTCATAGGTCTCATTCTTTCTTTGTTCAGATTCCGACATCGTTGCACCAGACACACTCTTCGAGCAAATACCTGGTCATTGTCTCACCGATCATGTGTACCACACTGAAACTGAAGTTCCCTCCCCTCATGAGTGCATCGACTATTGTCTGGTAGATGACAAAAGATGCAAGTCGGTCAACTACAGCGCGCGAGAAAACGGCATGTGCCAACTGAACAACGCTACGGCCACAGAATTTGACAGACACCTGGCAATCAATCAGACATGGGAATACTACCAGCCATCACAAGCAATTTTTGTCATTTAGTTCTTAACTACAGGCGAACACTGGACAGCGATCAATTACACATGGGAATACTACCAGTCATCACAGTCAATTACCGGTATGACTGGCCATGGTCAATAACACCAGCCATCACAGTATATTACCGTTATACAGTTCTTATCAGCCATCACAGTTTATTATTGTTATATATAGTTCTTTACTATACATGGAACGATCAACCGGAGATAAACCGTGTGGCAGCGTAGAGGCTGGGACGTGCTCACCCACGGAGCACAATTTCCTGTGACGTCGCAACTTTCATCATCCACAGGGAACCCGATTAAAACGCCTGGGACAGGAGCGCGCTTTATAAGAGGACTTTTTATTTGAGTTTCTATCCGTCGAATATTAATACTGACCGCGTCATAGTACGCGTATGGTCAAAATGTCAACTCGAGGATGTCTCATTGAAAGTTTACGGAGATGTTTTCCTACCTCGGCAAGTTCTGTAGTATTCTCGTCAGTTAAGCTGGATACGATGCACCGTACTGTGTCTTCACGGGTTCTGTAAATACATGTTAGACTTTAAACAAGGCCAGCCATGCCGCCATTTTGAACGCCCGGGGCCGGTTCCTAGAAAGCAGGTTAGCGCAAGCCTAGGTATTAATACGGCTATCTTGACATTTGACTGGATAAAAAGGGTATTGATCTCTGGTTAAGCGTTGACTTACTTTCTAGGAACCGGCCCTGCAAAATATTCACACGGAGCATCTACTTCAATCGGCTAATTAAAACATCAAATATTTCAAACAATATCGTAAGTATCGTTAGGTAACAGACTTAAATCTTGGTTAATTTCTTGCCAATAGTCGGTTGTATTTAAAAAAATAATAATAAAAACAAGGAAATTGGTTGATCGACATTCTTCCATTTTGAACAAAAATGTCGAGCCAACAAAGAGGTAGCAGCTGCCCTTACAATAAACTTATAGAAGAAACAAGCAAATGCAATGTGGTTTACTCCCAAGCTCACTAAACCGGCAAGCGGCAGAACCACTACCTTTAAACAGAATCGTACAACTTTGGAATTATATATGTAAATTCTCTTTTGCCAATAAGTTCGTATAAGTTTGTAGCCTTGAAATTTTCGAATTATTATGACTTGTATTTTGAACATCTAAACTTGTTTTATGATCCGGGCTACTCCTGTATCTAGACTCGCTGGCCACATGTTAATAATTAATTTTATCTTATTAATTAGTTAGTTAAAGTTCGCGCTTTCCCTTTTGTACATTATTATCATTGTTGTTGTTGTTGTTGTTTACGAATTTCAACTGATGTCAAAGTCACCCTCCCCGACTAACTTTTCGGGTTGGTGGTATGAAAAGATATCTAAATAAGATTTCAGTAGGGAAGGAGCTAATGAAGCTATTTTCCATTTAGGTTTTGACAAAAATTAGCTATTCATATATTCGAAAATGTCAAAATTTTTATGGGTAGCATGCCCCCAGACCCCCCCCCCTATACAATATTATTTACACTCCTGGCTTGGTGGTGCATTTTGCATTTTATGGGCATGTCTAAGTCAGTCCCTCCCCCCTCACCCACAATTATTTGGCGTGAAGGGGGAGGGAGGCGGTGTCTGTCTCCCAGCTGCCCAAAATTTGAATTTGAAATGACGTCATTCAGGCCATATTTGGTAAACAAAATATAAAGCATATATTTTTGTGCCCAATCCCCTTTCTTTGTTTGTACAGCACGACACCCATTTTTTTTCTTTTTTGGTTGCCTTTTGGGGGAGGGTCCCCTTTTTTGTGCGTTAGACTGGGGGGGGGGGGGGCGAAATTTTTGAACCAGATAAAATTCTACTTAGCAGCCCCCCCCCCCCCCCCCCCCGATAAATAATGACCTTTCCCTTAGTTCCCTTAGCACTTTCAGCGTCCTTGCTATATTTTACGAGTTGGAGATAACTGCTTTTGCATCCGCGCACCGAATATCTCGAGGTGTTTACTTCTTGGGACCAACCTCCCAGGGGTTCTATCACGATGTTTTGTTGCTTGATGTTGTGGCCGGGGTATTCTTCAGTTCCAATCTCAGCGGGCCATACTTAATCGTTTTTACTTATCTTTCTTCGTTGTGTTCTCCATCCAAGGGTACATTATCTCCACCGCTAGGGCTTCGTTTCGCTTGTGGTCTGTAATGCGTGCGTCAATCTAGCCCTGCGTCCGTTTTTGCGCTCGCCCCCAGGAGCCACGCGGTTAAAATACAAGATGGCGACCGATCACCAAACGGAGCGGGCTTTCCGCGATGATAACACTGAGTACCGTCTGCAAGCAGGCTAGCGTCAATCCTGTTCCGTCGTACATTGGGGTGTTCTGTAAACACTGGAATGTCTCAAATTGCTTTGGCATCCTGGGTTTCGTAAACGGGTTTCGGCGCTATAGCAGAGTACCATGGAGGTGTTGCTTCTATTAGCTTCAGGTAGTACTGCATTATGTATTGCTTGTTTTGGGCAAAAGCTGGGCAACCCGCGAGAAGGTGTGCTAAGCTCACTGCAAGTGTACCGCACAATCTACACATGATATCATCAGCTAGAGAGGTGTCCTCCTAGCTGAGTAGAGCTTGGTTGGAACTTGCTGCTCGTACACCTGCACTGTGCCTGCAATGGTGTGGGTGTGGGCATCTCGCCACTTCCTCGTCCATGCGAAGCAGCCTGGTCTATCCAGATCTTCCCACCTGCTTTTGAGTAACTTTCATTGCCATTTTTCTTCTTCAATCTTATTTTACCTTGCGCCATCAGCTATCTTCCGTAATGTGGAGCCAATCTTTTGTGTGGCGATGGTCTCTCCGTCTTTTCTAGGTATGTGAGCTCGAGTGACAGGTAAAGTTCACTTGCGTATTTCTTGGCTTCTTTTATCAGAGACTGAAGACCTTTGGCAGATGATAGCTCGTAAAAGAGTCTGATTACAGCACTTCTATGCTTGCGTTCCGGTTGGTGTAGAGCACCAGGCCATTTCGATTTTTGTTTGCTTGAACTCGGTTTCATTCGACTTCATACCTTGCCCAGCTAGGTACCTTAAAATATTAAGCAGCTCTTGTTTTTCCCGGTATAAGGTATCGGCTATTCCATTGCGAGGCGTTGGTTCAGCTTGTCTCTCTTTATGCAAATCTGAGTCTAACACAGCGTCCAGATTAGCATTTAAACTGACTGTATCTCTTGTATCTACTGTATCTCTCCGAGCCGTTGCAGGCCATGTAAGGTTGGGGGGGGGGGGGGGGGCAATCCTAGTCGCTTAGTCCTATAGTCGCTTAGTCCTATAGTCAACCATTATTATTATTCCCATATCTCATTCGAACAGAACATGAGTGTTGTGATATAATATGTATTATTCTATGGAAAGTAGTGTTTTACCAGAAACTTAAAAAGATTTTTTTCCACCACTCGAAAATAAACTTCATATTATCTTTGCGCCACCGTGTAATATCCTTTATGTACTCTGCCAGCCTACTTTGGAATCCCAGGACGATATGCAACACGGAAAAAAGCAATCAAAGATGGGGGTTTCGGACCGAGAACATAATTTAAAAAGTATTTTAAAAACAATTATTCAAAGATAGCACTCCGTAATAAGAAGAAAGCAAAGGAAAAGCCATCACCTTAAGTACTGCCTGACGGGTTCGCATACATTCTCTAGTATCACACCAGTGGGGTCCAGCACATGTAGGCTCCTGATGGCGGACACGTATTGGGACAATATCAAAGACGTATTTGCGCCGGGGTGGAGCAGCCTTGTCTCAAACCTATGACAGCGTTTTGGGGTAACATCAATGATAAGATAACAGGTATTGGGATAACATCAGTGATAAGATAACAGGTATTGGGATAACATCAATGATAAGATAACAGGTATTGGGATAACATCAATGATAAGATAACAGGTATTGGGATAACATCAATGATAAGATAACAGGTATTGGGATAACATCAATGATAAGATAACAGGTATTGGGATAACATCAATGATAAGATAACAGGTATTGGGATAACATCAATGATAAGATAACAGGTATTGGGATAACATCAGTGATAATATATGTCATTGAGATAACATCAGTAATAATATAAAAGCTATTGGGACAATATCAGAGACGTATTTGCGCCAGGATGGAACAATAACATCAGTGATAAGATAAAAAAAATGTAATAAATAAATGAGCCTACTCTTATCGAAGGGTACATAGCTTTGTTTCGTATTAATTCAACTTCATCCGGGTAAAGGTTAGAAGCTAAATACACTAGTATCATGCAAAATATCAAACATCTCGTTCTCTTCTGTCTTTTATTGTTATACATACCAATGCCTACACACGACTCAAATACTTTGAAAAAAATGGACATACGCTTCTCGAAGAGAATTGACAAGTTGTCCTCGTTGATTGGTCATCTCCAAACACTCCTGGAAAAAATAAAGAAACAATCAGGACAATATTTCACGTGTGCTTTTGCATACAGTCATTTTAGAAGGCCCGAGAAAAAAATTAAAGACAGAAAAAAACAGAAACAAAAACAGGACTACTCTCTCTAGAACATGCATGTCTGCGGAATTAAAAAGAGGGGCCCGCCTTCTATATTTTATTGGCTTAGCAGATCGTACGACATTGCACGGTCAATCAGATAACTTGGAATATCATCTACGTGCCATTGCTTCGACTTGAGTCTAGCTTTGCAGGCTTAGCAGAGATGACATAGATATGAGTTTCTCAAGCAAAAATAAAAGGCCCGCTCGAATGTAAAACAAATAGAAGTCACTATCATAGTTAAAATCAAAAAGACAAATTTAAAGCATTTACCTAAGTATCCCGAGTATGATTCCTCGTCACACCACCTTATTACGTTACTGTCGTAAAATTCTTATTCCGCAAAATAGTGTATACAATGAGAATATGTCCTCTAACAAGTTGTTTGTAGCGGAGGGAACTCACAAAGCGTTTTTATGTAAAATTCAACAATCCAAGCGCCACTTGACAGTATGTAGTGTTAGCAATGCTGCTTTGGCATACATGATGCTACTTGGGCTGGAGAACGAGTAGAGTGGTTCTCCACATATAAGAACTGCTGCTTTTTCAAGGTTATCGTTTTGGAAAATGTCTTATACATTTACTGTAAGGTTCTTACATACAGTCCCTACCTTAAGGTCTTGTATTGCTGGAGTTGAGTCGGGAAATTCAACAATGATACTGAACAGCTCTCCGATCCTGAAAGGTAATCGATGCCTATCAAACACAGTACAGAATGTCCAGGTAGTTGGTTCCCCTAAGTTGACTGTGATCACGACTACAAGTATTTGGTCGTCTAGCTAAAATAGGGACTTAACCCATTGACTCCTGGCTTTTTTGGAGCTGAATTTACAAAAAACAGACTGAAAACAGATACCTCCCCCCCTATTCTGAGTTTTATACAGCCCGTCAAAGTCAAACACAGCTGCACCTAGTCAGCGGTATCCAAGCTTTCCAACAGTGCTTTGCGGTCCCCACTTTTATTCCCTTGTCAATTGTGCTGAAGCCAGCACAAGTTGATGGTTGCTTGTATTTTTCATCAAAAATACAGCTATGAGCATATTAGGAGAGTGTCTCAGGACATCATGAAGTCTTTTGGGGCATAATTGAGTGCTTTGCTTATGGATATTTGCAAGCAAAGGTGGATTCATGATGATTTTTTTCTTGTTTGGCTTTGCCCGGATGAGAAAATAATTGTCTAATGAATCACCACAGCTCTCCTAAATGCTGTCTTTTCTGAAACCAAATTGATTCCAAAATTGTTTACACTGCTATTCTGGGTCTGTATGACCTGGAATTGATTTGTTTGGCTTCGGGGTGAAAAGACTTATAAAAAACCATCTGACTTTGGGGAGAGGAGTGTTGACTGGCCCTCCCCTCGTGAATTTTCCCCTGGATCTCCCAAAATGCTTTGCAATACGTAAAGATATTTTCGTGGTTGTACAATCCTTCAAGGAATGGACATTGTGTTTTGAGGCCAAGGAAATGTACCTGGAGGATCAGAATAAAGGTATCTATTTGTGTCTTGAGCTGTGTTTGCTGATCTCTCTCCCTTGTGTGGTATTTTGAGCGTTTTATTGAGAGGGGTGATTCTGCTTTTCTCTCCTTGTTCGATTTGAGATTTGTCAAAGAACCTGTGCTATTATTTGGCTTAAGAGTAGATGTCAACACCTTGGTTGGATACATATCTGCAAGACCATTCATCCCTTAGACTGATGCCTGAGTATCTTCATCTTGTTGTGTTTATTTTGAATTTATGAATTTTTTGGGTTGTGGGTACTTCCCAAAGCCGGTACAGGCCGGTTGAGGGGTCAATGTGTTAAGCAAGGACGTTGACGATGGCAAGGACGACGAGATCGAGAAATATTTCAGTGAAGAGGGTCGCATAGCTTCTTGGGGTAGAAAACCTACTGAATCTAAACGAATGTAGTGTTTGTTTGATGTTTTCTTTTCAGTAGAATGGTAATCAGACACCTTTTATTTGGCCAACTATGGTGTTGTAGGAAATAGAAAAGAGTTCAAGAATAGATCCTTGGGAGTTTAACAACTTATTAAAAAAAAAATCAAGGATGTTCATCATGGTGACAAAGGTCAAACCCACCACCTGCAGATTTGCTCAAATTCTAAAGAAAAAATATGCGAGAAAGGAGGGTCCAAGAATAGACTTGTGGGGATTTGAAAAACTAATCCAAAGGTTGTTAGAGTAAGCCCATCAAGTTGAGCCCTTCTAGTCAATGACAGGTAATCTTTGCTCAAATATATACAGGGGCACTTATCTAATTGTTCATGTCCAAGATAAGGGCCATATATTTGGGGAAGGGGTTTATAAAAGGAAACGCTTTTTTCAAAATCTGTATTATCTCTAGATAAAATTTACTTTTTACAATGTACAGGAAGTAAAACTTCTCCCAGTACCATAACAAAACAAGCTTCTAATAATAAAATGTTGTGGATGGTATTTCTGTCAGTTTCTATTACTTTTGTTCTGATGTATTGTACTGTGTACAGCCCCCCTAATCATTGGAGTCTAAAGCCCTTTAAGGAGGCGCTTATTCAGGCAATTATTCCAGAAATTACTGTATGGTATGAATAGCTATGTTTTACTAAAAATGGTTATCCCAGGTATTTCAATAACGAAAAACACTCACATTTTCCCAATATTTGCTTCCATTTGAAAAATATCAATGGCTTATTAAAATGTTTCATGGCTATAATACCCCAAATAATAAATAAGTTTTTTTTTCTATTTTACAGTATCATGAATCATTATTTTGTGGGTTATATAAATAGGACGATACACCATTCTAAATTTGATTTGTTTTTACATTTTTACTGATAAACATTTATTGTAATAGAAAGAGCACAGTATGTCAAACAAAAACAATATCGTACAAGCATGTACCTAAAAACTTTTTTGAGTTACCTTAGGTCTGCATATGTTTTGTACATAAAGTACTTGAGCCTTGGCTTCCATTCTTCCACATGTTGAGAGCCAGCACAGCCATCACCTGCATGCATAAAATAAACACAATCAAACTTAGCATATCAGCTTCAATTTCAATACATCAACGGTGCAATAAAAGACCTCATTCAATTGCTGGATAAGATGAAGGTCTAAAACACTTGGTTTTATTGTTCCTCTGATCTGGGTCTCATTGTTAAGATTTGTGAGAAGACCATCATTAGATTGGTTGCTCTGCCTTTCTCTTTATTCGGCATTGGCAACATCAGGCTAATAGAACATGAGTGATAACCCTCTATACACCAATACAATGTCAGGTTTTCAGAATTTTTTCAGACTTCCTTGCATTACTTTCTGTCAGAATATATATACATACTTATATATATATATATATAAGTTTAATCAATGATTGGGGTTAGGATTGCTAAGGCAAGATTTTTACAGAATCAAATAAAATTTTTAAGCAGTCCATACATACACTATAGGATAAGAAAATATTTTATGTGCATTATCCATTTCAAAATGTAAAACCTGAAACCCTTTACCTTATGTGCATTATCCAGATCATATAAATGTAAAAAACACTTTACCTAAAATTGCAAACAGCCAATGATAAAGTTCTGTGTCCATCCAGTTCTCCAAAGGCTGAAGGAATGAACTCTCAAATTCACCTTTACACTTTTGTTCGATTCTCTCTTTTATCTTAAAAAAATAATACATGTTTTCACACATTATGAATATTTGATGGAAAAAATGCTAAGAAAACATTAAGGTATGCCCCGAAATATGTACTTAATGCACAATAGCAGGAAACTGATAAATTATCACAGAACAAAACATTTTTTAAAGCCTTCTACTGATCAATTCACACTGCAATTCAATAAAAAATAGTTCTATCTGTGAAGAATTTCAAAACATAAATAATTTTTTCCAATTTAACGATTTTTATCATAAAATCATAAAATTTATTATAAAATATATGATGATAAAGGTAACCAATTTGGTTTAATAATATCATTTATTGCTCCCTAGCCATGTCATTACAGCATGACATGACGAAAAAACCTGGAAAACGCACAATACGCACAGATAGAGAGAGAAGACACAATTTTTTCAGTGGCTATAGGTTTCTTGTATTACAGACTGATTTTTCAAACACAAATAATGTGAGTCTGAAGTGCACATAACCAGATTTTGGCTTTTTAAGATAATTTTTCCTTGATCATCATTGCCCTTTGTATCAGCTCAGGGACGAAAAGCTCAAATTTCAATGACACTTTACAAAAAGTCGCATCAATTTAAAAAAAGTTGCACTTGATATTTTGTTTGCTTTAAGTGCTCAGAGGAATTCTCCGCCTTATTAGATGTGAAATGGGCTTATTTGAAGTGTCACATCATGTTTTCCATTATGTCTTACAGTATAAAAATATCCCACTGTACTTATGTACTGTATGTAAATACCATTTTATGAATAACAGCGACATGGGCTGCTCCCGCCACTTTCTGCAGGAGTCCTATAGAGTTTAACCAGGAATTGAGCTGTGTGAACTGCACCAGTATTTGTTTGCAGCCACAATCCTCAGATTCTTTCGCACACCCTGGACAAACAAGAGATACTTCATCCTCATCGTCACTACCATCTGTAGATTAAAGAAATACAGGCTGTTATTACCATGCAGTCATAGTGGCATTTATTTAATTGTCACTCAGCTGTGGCTTTTAATTGAGGACAGGGTTTTCTCGAGGGCAATAAAATAAAACAGTTTATTCAACCGGATATTTTAGAAAAATACTTCTCTAGTGATATTTTATCCTGATGTGTTTTATCTACTAAAGAGTGCATTCCTACCGGAGGTTAATTGGCATCCTAACTACCCTACCCAGAGGCTGCTGCTTACCATCCCCCCCCCCCCTGTTAGAAAGTGGTGCTGATAGGGCTGGTGGCTCTTATGTTCCCTGTGAAATGCACAGGATGCTCAGGGATTGCAAATAGGTCAAAAATTAAATTAAATCTGTCAAATCATTTTAAAAATGCACTGAAAAGCTCACATCTTCTACTCAAGAAATAGTTACAGAAATCATCTTTGAGCTTTAGGTTGCGTCCAACAGAGACATTACTGAAATAATGACCAAGGCAATATAACAAAAATGGCACTGTCCTGTTCAAAAGTGTAACATACAGCATTAATATTGTTTATCTTATTTGTCTAAGGCCTTGGGTTATGTCTTGAGATATTTAGAGGATATCTACCATTCATAGAAGAATCTTTATTCTTCTGACTGTGAACTGTGCTATATGCTCTGAAAGCTTGGCAGTAATAGTCTTCAACCAAACTATTAAAGTTTTCTGGAGCATTGGTAAATAACACAACCCTGATCAGGGACTGGAACTGCTGTTTTAAATCTCTGAAAATAGAGCAAATTAACAATGACATAATGTATCTTTCCTCAAAACAGAAGCACAATGATGTCATAATATGTGCCATGCTATCTTCATTTTATTTCACTGTACTCTAATTGTGTTTAATCTTTTACCTGACAATAAGGTTTAGTGATATACTCAGAGAATGTAGCAAATCTAGAGATGGTTGGTAGAGCAGTAGTCTATCATGTAATTCTTTCACTGCCGACACAAGAACTTCACTGGAACAAGTGTCCTATAAAAGAGAAAATAATACGTGAGTAACAGACATGTACTGCAGCCAGGATTTTATTTGCCGAGGAGCTTACAGGTGCACAGGCATAAATTTCATGTGCGAAAAGTCAAAGATTTTACAAATCTACAGTAGAAAAATACTTTTTTGTTTTGGGTGTTTTTTTTTAAGTTCTTCTCTCTCTAAGAAATATACTGTAGAATATTCAATAAGCAAGTTTCACATACATAAAAGACACACTAATACACAATATCTTTTATTAATAAGCTTATAAATTGTTTATGTCAATATGGGAGACTAATCACTAATTCCTAGTAAGGAATAAAGGTTAAAACAGTATGTTTAACACTGATGTAACTACTGTTTCTTTTGCTCTAATAAAGGGTTGATGCTCGAAATGTCGACAACTTTGTTTCAAAGAGGCATACAATATACTTCTTTGACCTTTGTTGATTTATAGGGGGGGGGGGGGGGTGAATAGGTTCGCGGATCGGCGGATTCAGCCCCGAAATGCTCACGGATTACGGATTTTGATGATTATTTCAGCGGATTGGTGGATTTTGGAAATACGGCGGATCACGGATCTGTTGACAATTTGGACATGGATTTCGGACAGTGACGGTCGAATTTCGGATTTTAAATGAATTTCAATCAATGCTATTGTTTATCTGTCAAACCGTGCGGATCTAAAAATATCTGCGGATCGGCGGATTTGCCCCGAAAATGTTGCGGATCGGCAGATTTACATACCCCTATTCACCCCCCCCCTTATAGCTTGTCTACAACACGCTACGCAGACCATCTAGCTTTTTCTACAGCTTGTCTGTAGTCTATCTAGTTATTCCACATCACAAGTGGGATTATCACACTAAAAGCATTGTTTTCACACACTTTGTTTTAGTGCAATGCTCGCTGTTCGCAATAGGAAGGAGCTAGTGCAGGGGGGTCTAGCAGACAGAGTAGTTAACACATCCCCTCCCCCTACCTGTAGTGTAAATGATTTGAATGGAGGGATTTTTAGACCTCAATTCATTAAAAACAAATTAATATTAATGACTTTGTGGTACAATGTGCAATTTGCACATTGGATCTAACTTTGATCCATTTTTGAGACAATGAAATGCCAAGTCAATAATAGTGAGATTTGTTCATTAAATTATGAGTTCTAAAAATATCTTCTACAAAACCACTATGCCTGGATGACCTTTGTTAAGAATCAAATCATAGGAAACATCAACAAACTTGTTGTATTGTACCTGAGAAGAGACATCAAAGTTTCTCCAGAAGCAAGGTGATATATCACACATCAAGTCTTGTTGTACAACCTCTATAATTTCATAATCACACCAAAATGTCACATTTGCAAACACAACAATAAAACAAGTTACAGTAGTTTGAATTCACTAAATAAATTTAATGCAGTGCAGTTACTTGGAAAACGTACATCATGTCATCAACCAGAATTGAGGATATTGTGTCGGTTAATTATACGAATTGTATTTACCTAAAAATAATTCTCGCAATCTATGAACGAGACGCACTCTCTTGTCGGGATCGCCGTCTGTACCTTCTAGAACCTTAATCAAATTTCCAGTATCTAGAACATAGAAGAAACCAGTGCATTAAACACTTATTAAATGAGCCCTTAAAAACTTATAAATGATATTTCTGCTTCCAAATACCGATTACGAAGTCAGAGAGAGGATTTAGTGTTTCTACCGCAGCCGCCATTTTTTATTTTTTCGCGCTTCTATACGAACCTCGTTCTGGTGCTCGCCTCAGTTCTTTTATTTAGCGGCAGCTATACTGACCACAGGCCGTCCGAAAAATTGCAAACATATCAGAAGCAATCAGTAATTATCTAGGCTGCGTGCAGCCGGAAATAGTTCCATAGTTTCCTCCGCTTGTGGACTATGAGACCTACAACATAAGCCCACGGGGTTCACCCGACAGCCCCGGGGTTCACCTGAGGTGGGGGGGGGGGGGGGGGGGGGGGGGACTATCCATTAAACTCATCAATACTAGATGAGTTGGCAGAGGTGCCCAATGGAGATTGCTGCGCTCTGTAACCATGGCAACCATGTCACCGTCCAACACTTGGCACCCGTCACACTGATAATCAGTGGAATACTCTTAGCACCAAACGACGGTTGATCAGAGGATTTGCCACTCAGTGCAAAGCTACCCTTCAAAGGCATACCACTGTACCACACGCGCTGGCACACGTCACGTACGCATAACCTCTAGAGTTTTGAGAGGCTGCCCTGTATTGTGAATCTGACCTTGCCTAAATGAGAGTATTTAGCCTTAAAAGTAGCGAGCTTGAACACCCAATCTTTAAGGGTATAAAATTATATCCAGAATTTAATAAAGGAGGGGATTTGTTTGTTATTTTATACAAAAAAGAAGACACAACTTTTACCTTTTTTCACCCAAATAGGGGGAGGGATTTCGAACTAATCAATTTCCTCTGGCAGGCAGGTACCCTCCTGCATAGAGCTTTCTGTAAACTAGCGACACAGAAAGCTCTGCACAGGAGAGTAGGCAGGCGGGCGGGTGGGCTGGCAACACACAGGGCATCCCTCTTTCTGCCCTAGTGTTTGACCAATTGTTGAATTGGTCCTAAAGAGGCTAGGATTATTTACTGCTTAGGTTTGTTAGAGTGGTTTCAAAAATTATGTGCAACAAAATGTTATTGTTAAAATGTAATAGTCAAGCCAGAACAAAAGAGAACAAAGACATTAGAGTGAATTAGTACTAAATAAACTGAATAGTATTTTACAGGTTTTAGAAAACAACTTTATTGAAACAAATCTCATCAGTCTTAAATAGTTGCACTTTATTACAAAAGAAAAACACTCAATGGACTATTTCTGGACTATAAATGTGAATGAAACTATAATTCTTGAACAAATGCATTAAAATCACCATGGTTATATTGCCAAACTCAACAACTAGGATTTACAAAAAATCATCCTAACAACAATTCAAAATTAAACAAGGGCATGAATAACAAGAGTGATAAGTGACTTCACTAAGAAATCGTGTGATAAAAACCCCACTGTAAAGTAATTATGCCACCCTAAAAGCTGATTGTATTATGTTGGTTGTTGTTGCTGCAGTACATGTGTGTCTAAGGGACATCAACTTTACAAGATCTCTAAAAGAACTCTACAGAGTCTACTTGATCTTGACGATGTCTCGCATTAACTCAAGTTAAACTAACTATTGTTATTGTGACTAAAGCCATCAAATCTCCCAGTCTTGGTGTAAACATTGACCTATTTCTCAAGTTGATGTCCTTGGCAACTGTTTGAAGCACACATCACACAAAATTAGCATACTACACATTAGTCTTGCAATTCGGAGGTTTTGAAAAATCTAGCCTTGAAGAGACCCACATTTTCCATTATCATTTGTTAATGCCGGCCTGTCTGGCATTATACAACACAAAAACCAAACTATTGACAGTTCTGATATAATTCACATACTTTTGATTTTCTGTTACCTCATGTTGATTATCTTAATTGTTTACATAGCTTTGACTACATTTTTATACTCAGAACAAAACAAATGTGGAAATTCTTACAGCACACAGCATAATTTGCCTGGATTTCATTCAAGCACAAACTTTAGAAACAGAAAAAAATACAACAGGAAAATAATTTTGGAGGAACACGAATAATTCATTTGTTTTTTGCTGGTTTTATTATGCTGTTCATATAAAATAGAACTTATACTTGATAAATGGATGGCATCAGATGTGTGTGAAAGCATAGAACTGTCCATACTTATGGTTATCATGCTGTAATCCTACACTTGCATATTACAGGTAAGGACAATAAGTAGCTTGAAGAAGCACCAAATATTGGTCTGCACTGAGGTCAGCCTGGTGGAAAAGATGGGGAATTCCCTGCTAGCATTTGACATCAGTCATTGGTGAGCCGATTGAAGAGTTTCTATGTGATGCAAGGCTATTTTCTTGTGATGTGAATATGACATTTTTATACAAAAGATGATCTTTTATGACACTTCATTCATGACAGAGCCTTCGTTTAGCATCCGGTTTCGTAAATTCCGTTATCATCATTTGATTGCCACTTCTCATTCACTACCCATGTTTGGGAGGCTAGATGTTACGAATGTGATATTTTGAATCATCTTGTTTCTGTCGTATCTTGTTTTATCTTGTTAGTTTTTGTTGGGATAACTTTTAGTTTATTCATTCACTATCGATAGTGGGAAAAACATCTTCTTGTAACATCCAGATAAAAATCACGTACAAACACCGAGACATCCATTTCTTTGTTACTTGACATAATGAAGTTTATACAATTCCTCTTTCTATTCTACCCAAGAATTTGAGTTTCTCATCATCACTTCCGGCGAATAGACTTTATAAGTTATTATAGTCCTTGTTGTTTCCTTGCATACGCTCCAAGACACGCACAAATACCCATAGATCCTAAAACCAATCCGATAATTAATGCTGTAGCATCCCCTCCGTCGAATGCAGAAACAGGTTGAACAAGAACGGCGACTAAAAAGACTAAGGATAACACGAAACTCCAAAGTTGCACGAACGTCGCCATTTTGAAGATAGAGACACGCATGTGACTTTCGAATGATACGCATGGCCCTGTGGCACGCTGGGTAAAATGTGACGTGTCACATTTTGTGACCACAGGTAAACCGCACTAGGGAAATAAACAAAAGGACAATAGGACAATAATGATCTGAACAATTTGCTTAGAACGAACTATTGAATGTTTATTTTTGGCTTTAGAGAAAGTGCATCAAAATCCAAATTAGAACCATACACTTTTATAGTGCTTCAAACCGCAGTAATTTGATTTTTATTTAACAAGGCGATGGTCTTCCTGTGCTCTGAAGAAAGCGCGGGAAACTAAATTGTCGCGCGCGACAAAATCGACCAGAAAAAAAAAAAGCTCTTGAGTTTGTGCCCGGAAGTTTCATGTTTCTTTTTAGCGAAAAAAGTATCGTTTAAACTTTTTAGCCTCACAGCTCTATGAGAACCGAGACACATGAGCTGTAAATTATCCTCGAAGATAAAGTAATATGTCCACTTTTAATTGAAGACCAAGCAAAGGTAGAAAATTCATTCAGGGCGGGAATTCAAGAGATAAAGGGGTTACATAAGTTTAACTTATTTATACTTCAGTAGATATTTTTTACAATGTTTATTATTGTCAGGATTGCCTCCCAAATCTAAGGCAAGCGATGTTCTATGCCCCTATACACTAGTCATTTGAAGCCTATGGACCTGGGGAAGAATGGGGTTAACGTAGGGCGTAGGGGTTCAGAGAACTTTTGAACCAGAATCTGTCCTGAGCCTTTCACTATCTTGGAAAACACAGACGACAGACACTTTTTCTATCCTCTTAATGGTAAAAGTATTGTCTATGTACAGTAATTTGGATGAAAAGTACAACACTAAGGAATCACAAATAATAACTTCTTAATTGTTTATTTATGTAGATATCACTATTAAATGGAAGGGGAATCAGAAGAAAATGGCCTCCAAAACAAAGAGATTGACAGTGCAAGTGAATCTACTAACCTCAACTCAGAAGTAACTTCTGAAAATAATGATACTAAGAAGGAAGAAAATGTTTCTCTTGCAGATACAATTACCCCATGGTTAGTAAAATGACAAGGCTGACAATTGCCTGAGGGGATAAATGAATTCTGGAAATACCAGGATTAGAATAGCTGAGGCTACTATCAGAATACATTGGACTGCATTCACACCTAACCTCATCGGTTATGTGAGGGGAAGAGCGGCATGTCAATACCTACCCTAACACATAAAATATGTCAATGGGGCCGACCTAGAATGAGTCGTGGGTCGGATGCACAGCTCCAGCTAAGAAGACTTCAGAAAATGTCTGTCGAGGCTGTTGACTATGGTATATTGTAAATTTTGATTTTTGAGGAGCTCACATTTTTTCTACTTAAAATCATTGTTTTTCAGTGAGCCAGAAGAAAAGGCTAGAGAAAATAATCAACCACCAGAAATCCCTCTGAAAATGCCTCACTTATCTGATGTTTCCAAGACTAAACTGCTGTCCAGTGAGGAACTGCAGAGAGGTGTCCAGGAGCTCATTGATAGTGTCAACACAAAACGAAGCAGAGACACAAATATTTTGACAGGTATGCTTTGAATTAGGTGAAGAAATTGATATGGGCCTAAATTATACCTCTGATTTGTTAAAAGGTATCTTTGCATGATAATTGAGAGGATGTGAACATGATACCAGAAAGATTATGCTTGTTTTGCAGTGATGTCATTCTTATCCCATTTATGCCCCTTGCCGGGGGAACTTAATAGAATAATGATATGAGTTCCAAATAGGGATGAAGGGCCATCATTCTATATTCCCAGTGTTAATGGAGCCTGAGATGCCATCCTAAAATAACCCCCCTCATATAGGCGCTGCTCATGCAAGCAAAATATTGTGATACACTTCCCTGGGTGGCTTGAATTACCACTTTGCTTTGACAACCGGGCATTACAGTAGAAGATTAACCCTGAGTCCTTGAATAAACATACCAGCTATATCACTGGGGATAACAAGTGAAAAGGAACTGTGAAATGAGTATTTGGAACCTCATAAATGCAAAAAAATTTTTTGTTGCCTTTATCTATATTTATCTGAGATCTAGATCTAGCTCTTCTGGTGGAACATTTCATGCTACTTCTTTTCCCTTTCCTCAATGTCCGATTGTTAGATCTCTATCCATGTAATGGGAAAGAAGTCTTGGTTTCATCATTTTACAATAAATAATTTGGTCCCTTATATAACGTTATCAACAAACGAACGACATCAGTGAAGCACATAGCTAGGGGTAGACGACAAAAACGCGGGTAATTTATTTGAAGGATCTTCAGATATCATACTTTTCAATATTAGATCTATTTTTCCTGTGAGCTTGTGGTGTGTGTGGGGGGGGGGGACACACACCACAAGCGACACATTTATTGGTCATGCGCCCCCACTCATCCACCCACCCTTACAACCCCGACGCCCAAAGAACGTTTCCCATTGATCTGGAGAGGGACCTATAATTAAAAAGCTACGCCCGTTAACTGACTTTTTTCAGTATTCAGGAGATACCAGCATCTTTTCACCACAGAACAACTTGTGTGGAGTATTTATGTTTCTTAATTAAGGGGTAGCGATGGGTACCTTGAAATTTTGAAAGTATTGTAAAGATTTTGCAAAGTCTCGGAATCTCGCCATTTTTTACACAAGTCTCGAAGTCTCGTTTTATTTTTTTTTCCAAAATGTTAGGGGTTTCGGCTCTTGGATTTTTAAACACGGTCTCGGTATCTAATCTTACCATGCTATGGGTTTCCCCTTCTTTTTGGAGTCTCGAGTCTTGAGCCTTTTCGCACTTTGCAGAAACTTTAGGCTACTGTAGCAAGATTGTTTTATAACTCTACTTATCTTTTTTTCAAACTGATATTTATGGCATACACCAATCCGAAAACAAGCTCGAAAAAGCTCGGGCTCGGATTTCGAAATTTGACAGAAGTTTCGAGCTAGAATTCTGAAACGCGGGTCTCGGCTCCTCGGCAAGTTTCTGATTTACCCATCCCTACCCCTTATTTATGTTTATTCGCGTATTGGCTCTAAGGAAATATTCTTATAGTAAAAATAAGTTAGTACCCTTGTTTCCCTAGATTTCAAGAAAGCACTTGAGATGCAATTAAGCAAGTCGTGTACTGCTCTGGAAGAAGCCCTTGTCCAGTCATACGAGCAAAACAATCAAACAATTCAGTCGAAGTTACAGGAGTTCTTTGCCGTCATTGAGAGGATTGGTAAGCTGCTAAAGATAAATACGCTAAACTTTTTTATAAGAAAGAAACTGCTTTCAATGTTTTGAAACCTTATTTCCAATTAAACAAAATGGAGCGTTTCTATTGTTTAGCGAGCTTTTGTAGAAGGACAAAATCAGATCCTGTCGCTTCAACGGATGGATATTCGAAATAAGAAAGGTTCTTTTTATCAAGAATTTAAAAATAATTTAAAATGTCACCTTTGCAAGCTCGTTCTCACGCTAAGTAAAATACTTGAAATAGAGCCTCTCTTTGCGTTTGTTTCAAAATACAAACCATGATGCGGTACCCCCCTTTCGACTAAGGGATGCAAATAATGGCCTGGTTCTGGACTTACCTACCCTCTTTGCTTTTCCTTGAGAGAGAGCTCACACTTTTTTCCTTAGCTTATTACTCTATGATGATCGCCGATAAATGTGAATATTTACGCCTTTTGTGGTTTTACGTTACAACTTTTTGGACCCTCTACTCGCCTCGCCTTGAAAAGTCACTTCATCATTCGACTTATGCCTTAATAATATATCTGACACTTTGTTTGCTGGGATTTCACTACTTAGGTTAGGCTCCAGGGTAACCCCCCCCCCCCCCCCCCCCCCCCCTTGTCATACCCCGGATCTTGCCCATGTCTGCTGACTACGCCTTGTGTGACAGTTACACCTATTCGAGCTCAATTTGCAGTAAGTTCTGTATATAATTTGAGATTATAAGTAGAATAGATAACACGTTTGCCTCTAGTATGCTTCCATTTGAAAAAAACGAGCATTTCACACATAGAGACAAGTACCACATCATAGCTTTCCCTGCTAGCAGAGGCCTTTTTTTCTCTGGCCCAGCGAAATACAGAGAAAAGAGGCATCTGTTAGCAGGGAAAGCATCCCGAAAGCATAGCTTTCTATGAACTAAGAAAGTTAACGCCTATAGTGCCAAATCTCTATATAGAAATAATGCCTTTATTTATTGTCATCTTTTGCTATGTTAAGATTTACATTTGGAAGAAAAATAACACATATCTGGTGCTATTTATCAGTTTATTGGACATCTAAATGTGCTTTTTAATGAATGCAACATTATCTTAAGTGGGTTCAGTGAAGCGTGGGTACTTGCGAACAGGCGAAATCACGAAATGTTACCACCAGGATTTAACCGCTTTTCCCAGGAAGGATTTTAGATATGTTAATTTTCAATATCTTTGGGACATTTTTATTTGAAAAAGATTGCTTGATGTATTTTTTCCCGATTTGGCCTGTTTTGGTGTAACTTGACCGGCCTCTAGTTTCAGTTGTGACGCAAGCGCAGTTGCAAGCGCAAGCACAAGGATGTTGTAGTACAAAAAACAGTCGACGCAGCAATAAGCGCAAGGGCAGTGGATATCAGTTTTTTTTATCAGTTTTCTTGCGCTTGTTCTTGTTTGGTTGTGCAAAGTGAAAACCAAACACAAATATATAACAGCAGTGCCTGGTTATTCATGTCAGGTGGTAATAACTTATCAAATAACCAATCAAATTCTGACCTCAAGCCTTTTCGTGTTTGAAGATGACGACGGAATTTGAGAAGTTAAGTGAGGCACTTATTCACACTTGTGCTTGCGCTTGTTTCTGCACTTGCGACACTAGTGAAATAGCTTGCCATATCGGGTTACTTCTTACTTAGAGTCTTGTAAACACTTCTACTGGAATGTTCCCAATAGACCGAAGCTGAAGAATGTGGTACTGCTTAGAGATAGATCGGGTACCGAAATTGCTCGAATATGCGCCTTGCCTTAGAGGAAAGATATGAATTAGCGCCTCCCCTGAATAAGCGCTCGCCTAAGCTTGTTGCATCATAGACTTCAGGGGTTTCATTTACGCCCGGCGACCGGCGGAACCGCCAGCTTCTATTTTCAGAGCGCCGGTTACTTTTTCAAAAAGTAGATTAAAGTTTTATTTGAGCTAAAATAATAAAATAACTTTCACCCCCTACCTACTCAATCTCCACCTCCTACTCTGAAACTCAATGAAATCCCTGGACTTCAATAACGAGGAAGCCTGTACGTTAGAAAAGAAGTAACGAAAACTAAATTTAGAAAAATGCGCCTCGCCTTGGATATAAAAAAATAATAACCTCCACGGCGCTTATTCCATCAATCACGGTATTCGTGATTTCGTGAGAGCATAATGTGATTTTTTGATAAGAAAAGGATCATTGATTGTAATTAAGTGATTAAAGTTGCTTCTGTTAACTGATTAGCAAAGTAAAAAAAATACGTTTAATTATCATTTATATGTACAATGAAGTTGAAAACAAAAAAGAAGAAATTTTATTTATTTATTTTTAGAATAAAAGATGAATTTGAAATATTCAATATAAATGTCCGGTCAGTAAGCAAAAAACTATTGTGTATTCGGTATAGATAGAATAGCACATTTTTAATGAGGAGAATATTTAGTTACAACGTTGATGGCCTCAAATTAATTAAACGCAATAAAAAAAAACCGAACTGGGTTGTATCGAAGGAACAATTGCGAAACGATTTTTCACGGGTACTGATGGTAACACTATCTTTTAGCCCGGTCAAGCTAGCACCAAAACAGGCCAAATAAGTAAAAAAAACATTATGCCTTTTCTTTTTTCTTTCTTTTTTTTTTTTTTTTTTTTTTTTTTTTGCATAGTAATGTTTTAAAGATATTGAAAAATAATATATCCAAAATCCTCCCTTGGGAAAGTGGTTAAATGCTGGTGGTAACATTTCGTGATTTGCCGTGTTTGCGAGTTCTCACGCCTCACTGAACCCACTCGAGATAATGTTACATTCATCAAAAAGCACATTTATTAAATGTCTAATAAACTGGTTAATGGCGCCAGATCAGTGTTATTTTTCTTCTAAATGTAGATAAAAGATTGCAATAAATCAAGTCTTTATTCTTATATAGAGCTCAAAACAACTTCGTGGCACTTAAAGGCGTTGCCTTTCTTGGTTCGTAGAACGCTACATACGAGGCTGTGGTCACTATGCGAGAAATGCTTGGTTTCAAGCAAGAGGCAAACGTGTTATCTATTCTAATATTAATTTTCAAACTATATACAGAATCTTTACCTCAAATTGAGCTCGATTAGGATTTAACTATCACCCAAGGCGTACGCAGCCGACAGGGGCATGACAAGGGGAGTACCCTGGAGCCTATTCTAAGTAGTGGAATCCCAGCGAAGTTGGCGTTTTGCGGCATCAGAGAATTATGAGTTTCATATTGTTCTTTATGAAATCAAATTAACAAAGTGCAAATTAAGTTCCAATGGCATACAAATGCCTTTAAGAACTACTCCTGTTAGTCACTCAAAGAAAAAGCCAGAACCCAAAGCCCTAACCACCTCCACGCCTCCCCTTCTTCCATATTTCAAGAAATATCACATGAATAGAAAAATTTTGCTTCGCATATGGCATGGTCTACTTTCGCCCAATGTCATTTTCCCTTTTTATTTCAGGTCAATTGGAAACAGAATTAGCTGAGTTTAAAGCGACATTGGGTGCGCTTTACACGGACATAAACAATGTTTGATGGACCATTAGAGACAGCTGAGTTCCGAATACGTTTTATATAATTCTTTAATATTTTCATGTTGTACAATGGCTGACGTTAGAGATTTGGTAAATACAAAAAGGGGTCGTCTAAACAAGTTATGATATTTGCATTGAGCCGGAAAACAAAATTAGTTTTCATATTCCAATGTCCTGTAAAGTGATCCTCTTTTGGGGGCATGGTTCCTTAAACATTTTGCAGATACCTTCTATAATTGCTGAAGAGAGATCTGGTTTTATCGTCAGCAGTTGTCTACCACATGTCCATGAGTATTGAGAAATTAGCGTAGTCATTATTACCTGCTGACAACTACTTTTAGCGTAGATGGGTGAATTCCGTGCACCTGCAACGCGTTACTTTACACATTAGTGCAAGACGGAAAAGATCGAACTGGATAATCTGCTGAAAGCGTTCACGTGTGGCTTGCCCTCTGTGTGTGTTAAAGCAGCATTAAATTGTGTTAAGTACATCATAGTAGTATACATGTCCTTCAGTGGGGATAATCTTTTTTGTCGGGAGGTGTATCAGAGGTACCTTGGTTATTTCATGTATTTATGCTTTTGGTTTACGATCACGGGCCTTTTGCATTAATTTGTTTCTGTCATTAGTGTAACAACTTCCTTATGATCGTTATGAGGCCAACCGTACCCTACTGGTGTACTGGAGCCAAGATGGGCCTTCAATATTTGCAATTCTATACAATGTACGACTTACTTTGCTCACACAAGGGTGTTGACCTCAATCATACTTGGTTGCTTTTTATTCATAACTACACACGGTTTAAGAAACAACAGGTGTTTGTCATCTTCGAAAATGCGCTCTGGTTGTAGATTGTATCTGTAATTACTACCCACAGGCACATGAACCTTTGCCATCACTCTCACCTTTTGCAGGCCCTCCTAAAAATGAAGAGCATAAAAAGCATTTTAATCTACAGGGTTACATTTGCCCCCAGGACTTAACAGGTTTTTGCCTCAAGGACCCTTGGAACTCCTAAACGACCCTATATAGATGTTTCAAATTCGGCATGAAGTAGAACACAATAGGAACATATAAAAAGATCGTGTGAAAAAGAAAAGATGTCCAATGCTTCAGCAACTGGTTCAGCCATAGCCTCGTTCCCAAGCTACCCTAGTACAGCTCTTCTCTCCCCTTGTTCTTATACTATAGAAAATTTATGCAAATACGTGAAAGAGAGTTAACGTGTCTAGGTTTTGTCATAATTATGGTTGTGGATATAGAAAAAGACATAAACCATTTATAAGCGCTGATTGATCTATTTTTATAAATTTTATAACTCAGTTCTTCAAAACTTTCAAATAAATGTGGTTTCTTTGAATGTCCTCATAATAAAATGTTTTGAAATATGGAAGCCACTGGTGATATATTTCGCGCGAATATATTTAGTCCTTCATCCATCATATTTTACCATTTACTTAAACTATAATGATTCACTGGTGGCCTGCAGTAATGTACCGTGACACAAACTGCTAACGATTTGGCTCGCGTGTTTTGGTTATTTGTAATGATGGTGGAACATTTTTTCCCACTTTGAGCCCCCGCAGTTCCAGAGGGAATATTTCAAGAGAATCTTTTTCATAGATTACGGCGATGATTATTATTGGATATATGGATAAGCGAACAGAAACCGAGAAACCATACTCGTCATAGACAAAGTTATCAGTAAACTGGTAAAAGAAAACACCTCAACGCACACTAATAAACATCAAAAGTAAAAGCATCTAAAAGGAACCTTGGCACTTAAGGAATACGGTTCATCGGTTTAAATCCCCTTCTTTTATCACAGTAAGTCCACTAAATGACCTGTGAGCTTTACATTGAAACCGCCATATGAAATTCAATCACAGCTTTTATATAATCATTTGCTGGATGTTGCGACTTGTCTTTCCGCGTAATCCTAGCCGGTCATTAGAAACGGCACGATTATTGGATCTTTTTTTCTTGTTTCCAAGAATACCATGCTACTTTGTTAACATACAACTTTATAGAATATACAGGAAAATTTGCAAAAGCGGAATCAAGAGGTCGAACATGTGAAAACATTGAATAACTAGACGAGGATGTCTTAGCACATCTGAAGCTCTGGGGCAGTTAGGGGCCCTTGATAAGGTCGTTGTTTATGCTTGTTATCGTATGAAATACTTGCTTTTGACACGATAGCTACCGCAAAGTGAAAGGCCAAGTACGTTGTCAGTGAGTCTCTCGGGAGGGGCCAGGCTGAGCACGTGCTGACTTTTCTGTGATGGATGCTAGGTTTTCGTCACGTCTCTACAGGTGACACGATTACGGAATGCTTGTGAATTATCTTGATAATGATTCGTCTCATTGCTCGTAAAACCTGGAACGCGACAGAAAGCTCTACTTAGCAGATTCCATTACTTCCTTTCATTATACAAAGACTTAGGCTAGATATAGCAAGCATTTATGCGGTGTGGGCAAAGACACGAACGAAAGGTCGGCTCGGAACCTAGCCGTAATTTTATTCTTGATTTCGGTTTTTATTGTTCTTATTAGATTCCATTTGTTTTCTTTTTTATATCGCATTCATTTTTATTCATTTTCTTTTTTGTTTACATCAGTCCATTGAAATAGGGGTGAATAGGGGCTTGTTTTGGAGATTTATTTAGGGCGATTTATTTTGCGCTTATGACTAAAATTAAACAAATCTCTCACGCAAACACTGAGTAAAATGCAACCTTGTTTGAAAAGGGCTTTTTACCCGGAAAAACCGTACAGGTATTCCTGAGAGTTCTGTTGAATTGAGTTGTACCGAACATATAGCAAGGGATAGTTTAAAGATTGGTAATGAGTCAATATCATTGCCTTTTAAGCCCGAGGACTACGTTCTTGTTTTGGAGATATGGGTGGGAGCCCTTATAGCTGGGTGGTTATTATTTACAGTCTGGGCTCTAGAACTGATTCACAGCAATGGTGCTGACGACAGAAGCAGCTCTACAGTGTAGAACCCCGCTAACTCGGACCAAAACCAGCTAGAGTTATAGGGGTTTTGAGTTATCAGGGTCGATTAAATAATGTTCTAAGCGTTGTAAAAATTTGCTAGACTATCCAGGTTTTGAATTTTTATGACTAAAAATAACAGAAAATTGTGCTGACGGGAGAATCGTGATCCAAAAGTCATTTAATAATGAACTCACGTCATCTATAATGTGTTTTACGTTAACTTTACGCGACAAGCAATTAAAAAAAAGATGATAAATTGTGATAGCTTGCTCCACTATTTCCGCTTTGCATTCTGTATACAATTATCCATAACCAAAGTTCAGAATCAAAGCTCAGATCGAGATCACTATACTGGCCAATACTATGATTTTATAAAATTATCTTTATGCACAGGAATGATGTTTAGAACTTCTGAAAACTTGTGCTTGTTGAACTTTTACTGACATTTGTTTATAAGATCCACTATCCTATTTTAGATAAAAGAGAATTTATGGGGGTACATAATAATTTTGTACATGATTCCAAAGGTCATAAATACCTTACCCGAAGACCTCTGCTCTCCCTGTGATAATTCCTAGAGTAACGGGTCATAGCAATGCCGCGGATAAGATGAAGATGAAATGACAAGGTTAAAATGCCAAATAATCAATATCATACAAATACAATACAATGACCTTTGTTGGGGTCTCATTTTAACCTATTTTACAAGTTTTAAAAGGAACGGACCTGAACATTTCTAACGCGTGCATGTCTCTCACTGTTTCTGTGTCCTTGATCCGTCCTCGACCTCCCTTGTGTGCAGTAACCTGAGTGTGAGGGCCTTTATGCTCTCTTTCATTAGCTGCGGCCTAATAGCGGGTGGTCTACTCTATTTCGCGCCAAAATAGTCTAACCCGAAACACACCGAAGACCTTTTGTGCGGGCATTTGTACTTTTGACCTTAGGATGAGTTTCAGGATAATACATCAATAGATATTGCCTGCATTAATGCAGTAATTACTTCATCGTTCGTCGTAGGTTATTCAACACCATGGCTCTACGCACCGCAACCCATGGCGTTATTGTTATCTAACCCTAATATACAATCATCACGTCGCTGCCACGCAACACGGAGCAGGGAAATAACGCCTTCTATCCGGTACTTATAATTTCGTTGATCATTTAACGTTATTTTACCTGCTGTGACGAGTATCATTTCAACCCTACCACTGACGGGTGAAGTTTGTTTAATGTGTATTCCATTAGTGCATCTAATACTTGTAAGTCTACGCACAGCCGGCCGGCCGCGCTACAGGTCACAATACCTTTTTGTAGTCTCGGCCAGTCTGGCGTTACAGTTACTGTCGAGGTTCAATTTTCACGCGATAATAAACCTATAAACAGGTCCTCGCAGCCCTTGAAATCCGAGTTAAGTTTTCACTACCTTTGTGCTGAAGGAGGGTACAGTGAATGAGTCCCTTCTCGCGGACTTCCTCTGAGGTTTCTACAATTCATTGGAAAAATAAGTTTGTTGTCGATCGACTCGGTCCCAGTCTACTGACTGCCCCCTCGGCGGCCGAGGTGAAAGCTTTGCTGTTGGAAGGTAACTTTCTCGGCTATTCAGCTACCTTCCCATGTAGGGCGAGCCTTAGAGGTAAGCAAAGTTCTGGGGATTACACAAGTAGCGTGCAATGTTTAAATGCGCAGTACTGCTATTTGGTGCGCGCGATTTCGGGGCCAATATCAAACTAAGCAGTCGTGGCAGTCGAGTGATCCTGGGGTTTTAGGTTACTAGTCCTATACTTACTGTGTTTCGTTTTTAATGTACGACTATCTTTGGTAGTAAAAAGATATTATTCCTTTGGTCGAAGGTTCTAGCTCTATTTTATGCCGTCAACTCTACCGCATGTGTTCGCTTTTAATGTCATATACACCACCCGAGGTTTAACCACAATGCTGAATCATTCCTGTGGGACTGGTTGCTATTAGGTGAATGTATGTTAGATGTTGTACTTGTGACGAAACTGTCGCTTTTAAAGTCAGGTAGAATTGGTCGTCGCTCTTGAGCATGGCATGCCTCAGATTACAGACCCTCTTATCGACAGACCCCAAGAAAAACCTTTACGTGCATTACAAACTTTTAAACCACGCTTGTCTTCCATAGACAAGGCCGGCCGGGTAATATTATGTTACGAGTAGAATGACTGGCTGACAATCCGGTGTTTTTGTTTTGATTTCTAGCCCAAGCGCCACATGCGGAAAGCTAATGAGGAAAAGGACGAGGCTCGAGCTACGCCAGCCCAGGTCAGTTGTATAGTACTCATCGTATACTTGCTGCTATTGATGAGAAGGAAATGAAGAACTAAAGCTCATTTGGTGTTCCGAGTACTTTACACGAAAATTGATGATTTACTAATTGATTTAAAAAAATATGTTGTTTCCAGTTGTAAATTACTGCCGAACTGTTTGTCTAATAACTAGTAAGAATATTTGATGAATGAATCACGGAAGTGACTACTAAACACATAGTGGTGGTAAAAGAATTACGTCTATACGTATTTGGAATTGTATTGGATGTCGAAGTGTTGATTTCTTGTTAATAAACTTATCTCAGTGAGGGGGCATTGGAATATAGTATTCTCATATAAAAAATATGTAAAGTACACCTTTGAGAAAGCATTGGGACTTTGGAGAGGCATATTTGTGTTTGTATAATATGTATGATACAGTAAACGTTGCGCGTGTCATACGTTCTGTTACACTTTGATTGCCGTGTTTATTTTACGTTAAAGATTATTTTCATTTTTTTTTTCTTATCCCCAAATTATATATCGCTTTAAATTAAAATATTGCTCGAGCTATTTAAAAATGTTTCTCTTTTCGCATGTTCTTTCTTTTGAAACCGTTTTTATTTTGTATACCTCATATATATGTAGGGGTTAAGAATTGGAGAAAAAAACAATTCAATTGATTGTCTTATTAATTTCATGTCATTTATATCTTTATTCTCACTTTACTGTCGAATTTTATTGCTTGTAATCAACTCTGTGATTAAATCAAGGGTAGAATAAAAAACTTTACCTTAATGCCTAGTTTACCAATAAATCTTGATTAGTTGTAAAGATAAGAAATAAAGTAATGCACACTAGGGATTATATTTTTTTCAACAATATTCCTGTGCCGGAGTATCGCAGGTTAAAAAAAAAAATTCAAATACTAAAATCAGACAATTGACCAAAAAACTGGATATCAATTTAAATAATTATATATTTAAATATCCAGGTTAACTGAGTTATATTTTAGTTATATTATGACTTTATCTACTGACACTCAGACTATTTGATTGCATTTGTGTATAAGGCTTTTGGTTGCCAAAAAGTGTATTTTCAAAGTAGATTCCACCTTACGATAAAATCGAAAACTATCGAAAATATACGAAACTATATGAATATTTTTAAATGGATTAATCCATATTTTTGTTTCCAGTGCCTTACGTATTGAGACCAAAATAGCGAAGTATTCTAATCAGTTTAACGTACTCAAAACTTTTCTTTCTCTAATAATTGTCGCCTTTTCAATATTCCCCAGTATCCGGTGTTCTCCTCTGAAGCGAGGCCTAGCGAAAGTAAAGCGTACAGTTTTGGGTTTTACTGTCAGCTATATTAAAGTCAGGATCCATATGGCATGTCTCTGTTGAAATGTTTGTATTGTTGCCGAATTGACGATTTTCACAATACTGCGGACGCATCCGAAATGTTAACTAGTAATGGCCTGAGAATATTTGTCAGCCTCGCTTTCATACACATTCCAGTATTGCAGGGGAGTATTGAGGTATATGTGATCAGGGATCAGCTTTATGGGATCAGGGATCAAAATCATGTTGGCAGGATCGGGGTCAAAATGTTGGGAACACGACAGTTTTCTCGGGACCAGAGATCATTTGCCCAAAAATGTGTATGGGATCACAAGATTTATTATTTGCCTTTAGGTTTCAACAAGACCGTTTGAATGTATTGCTCTATCACCGGTCGAAACATGTGTAGTAGCATGTCGCTATCAAGTGTTTGCTTCCTGATGAATACAGACCGCAATTGTAGTCTGGAGGACGATCTTCCAATAAATCGATATGAATTGTGTAGCATCATCTGTATTTTACATCAGAAGAGGGGGGTGGCTTTCTATGACACTGATGATTGTAAGATAACTGATTCACTTTGCATATGTTTTAGTATTCATCTATGTATCTGTCACCTTAAAATGGAGGGGGGGGGTAAATAACGCTAGTTTGCATGTTCAAAGTCATATAAATAAGTAATCAATAAATCATTGTCTGCCTCAGTGCTGTATTTATCTAGATGTTGTGTAAACTGTGTAATTGCTGTAAACATGACAATGATAAATATTTCATAGTTTACATGGACAACATTTTCATAGATAATGATGTCTCTTATTTGTCCCTTTCATACTAGGTACCATATTTCCAACATATTTACAGCATGTCCTGTTTTCGTTTGTTGTTGTTGTTGTTTTTTTTTTTTTCTTTTACTTGCAACATTTTTTTTTTCCTTTTTCAGCCAGGGGGTCCTTCTTTCAGCTTTCCTGTTTGCAATACTTATCTTGACAGATCTAACCAAAGGACTTCCCGATACAGACTTTATAGGTAGGTAACTTTGTTTTGCTCAGCATTCGCCTCAAGCAAAGTTCACCCTTAATGTCTCCGGATGGATAAGAAGGTTATTACCATAGAGAGCTCGCGTAGATTCTGAGACAACAGCTTCTAGAATTATGTGGTTAAGCTCTAGATCTCCCGAGCTGATACCAAGTTCAGTTCTGATTGATTTGATGAGACTGCGATCAGCATTTCTCCGGCTGACAGTTTTGCATAACACCAAGCATCCCCTTAATACAATGCTCGTTAAATCAGGGGTTTGGTCTTGATTTTGAAAAACAACACACTCGTAAAATCCTTTCAAGCATTTTTTTTTTCTGAGCTGACCTTTACTCTGATCCCCAGGGGGTGTCGATGTATTGCTAATTAGCGACGTTGCATTACTCACGCATTGAAACTACTTGTGAATGAGTCAGTGATGATGTTTCTGTATTATTGCACTTGAGCGGAGTAGTTTACAAAGCAGTTTCCAAATGAACTTAAGTTTCATTTGAACCAAAAAATAACAGCAAAATTAAAAACCATTTTTAGTTACTTAACGTATCAGTAATGCCAAGTTAATTCAGCGGTGCGGACACATGTCTACGGCCGCAGCGACCAAAGTTCGATTCCCACTGATTGCGCTATTTTTTTTTTTTTTTTTTTTTTTTTTTTTGTGTGTGTGTGTGTGTTTTTTTTTTTACTTTTTATAATAATAATTAATTATACTGTTCTTGGTGTATCGAAAAGAAAAAGTATAAGGACATTTTTATGTACTCCCATCATCTTGGATGTGCTCATGCTTTGTTCAGTATCCTGTATACCTTTTATGCACACAAGAAAACCAGGAAATACATTTCGTTAACGAGTTGGCTCACAAAGCCTTTGATTCCTTATCTTTTTCAGCAATAGATTTGCCTTCAGCATTTGGTTGGAGAGATCTATCCGGCAATGGCAGCAGCTTTCTGGAACAGTCGCAGACATACTCGATACAAACAGCAGACTATTTATCTGAAAATGACACTAAGGAGTTCTCTCTTCTTTTCACAATTAATTCAGCAATCTTAAATGGCTTTGTTGTAAATGTCGCATCTAAGTCTGCAAAGTCAGTTAATACTTCAGAAATTTTGTATAGTGTAAAACTTAGCGCTGGACAAGTAGAAATTCAAAAAGATGTTGATGTATTAGCTATTGTAAAACCCGAGAATGTTTTTAAAGGCTGGCAAAAGTTTATAATAATCTATCGAGGCGTTGAGCTGCTGCTTCATGACTGCCAGACTGTAAGGAGAATACCTATTCCTGGCACGGAGGAATTACCAAAATGGGACCGGCTTGCCATCACCGTTGAACCTAACCTTCCTACGCGAGAAGACGTACGGGTAAGTGTGCTAGGGGTATGCCCGGACCATTTAATATTTGAATAACCTGGTTCAAGAGACTCGAGCGTCGATTATATTTACTGATTAAATACATCTAGAATAGCTAGCTAGAAAGCCTGGGACCTTTAAGAACATACGGCCGAAAAAGGGTAAAGAATTAAAAATAGTCCGTCCTTTACGCCAATCATAGTTTCTCCACGTAGACATAGTGGCGCCTTTCTTCATCTGCCACCTTTTGATGCGTCAAAGAGTCGGTTTTATAGACTAGCCATCTTACCAGATCTTACCCAATCACCTAGAAACAGTTATAAGTTCAGCCCCCCCCCCCCCCCCCCCCTTTCCGGTGGCTATGCCCTTGAAGTTGTTCTTTTATAATACGGCACATTACTAGTCTACCAAACACTTTTTTTAACTATAGGAGAACGTATGCGAACTATCCCTAGTACTTGGATCACCTGGCGTCTCCGAACACTGTGCCAAGACATACCCGATATGCCCCCATGGACCAGACATCTTGATACCCACTACAACCGAGACGCCTATTGTACCGACAGTAGGTATTATTATAATTCTTGACAAGCCAATCACGCAAGCCAAACAGACCAACACAAATCTATCATAATTTTTCGATGCTTACGTTATTGTTGTTTTTTTTCCTTTTCTTTTTTTAGCCTTTCTATTTTTTCGTTGTTTTTGTTATAATATGGTTATACATTTGTTAGCACTATATCCCTGTAGAATATATATAACATTACGCGAATAGGCTTACATATTTTCATTTTGGGTTCCTAACGGAGATGAAACAGTGTTCTTACCTTAAAAGCAATATTCATGGTCTAACCCGAGGTAATTTTCTTTTTTTAGGTTCCAGGTCCTCAACCACCAATAATCGTAGGATCAAAAGGTCCCGATGGACTGAGGGTACGTACCTGTTTGCCTTGAAAATCTTGAAAATTTTGAGCTCACGCCAAAATGAAACCACGTCAAGAAAACAGAGAAAAAAGATAGAATAAAGAAAATAGATAAAATCATTCATAGAAAAAGGGCCTTTTCTGACAGAAACTCTGTGGTTGATTCGTAAGCGCTAAATCATTTGCTCTTTGTTGATGTTATTTTCCCGCCAAAAGCCGGAGCGCGCGCCAGTTTGCCGCCCAAAAAGTCACGTGATTTCTTAGTGCAAGTCGCCTATTCCATTCTCACCAGCGCATAATATGTCCTTTTTCAGGGACCCCATGGTGATCCTGGAAGACCGGGAGGCCCCGGGATGCCTGGTCCAAGGGTAGGTATCCGAGAGCTAAGCGAAATCTTACATACGGCCTCTTTTAAAAGGTTGTCCACCTAGAAGACATTTCCGATGTTGCGTGAATCATTATATATCCAGTTTCTGCGAAAAAAATGATTTATTTTTAAATTTACCTGTTTTTTTACCATATGTGACAGTCTGCAACACACCTGATATTCTAGTACACGCGCAGGAAGGTGAATAATTATGTCAAGTGTCACGTGACAATTTTAACATTCAGATATTTTATTTTGTTTGTTTTAGGGTTACCGAGGACCAAAAGGTGAACCCGGACCTAAAGGAGAACCAGGGTATAAGGTATGTATCGGGTTGTACAGAGAAAGGTAAGCCGAGTTCGGCGACGACAGGGAGCAATGGAATTGTTTTGAGAACTGAAAGCAGTATGTGCCATAGAGCCTACGACCACCGTGTTGCACGGTACAAAAATCACACGTCTAGTGATTAATGATTGAATAGTTTGGAATTGTGGAATTGTAAAGGCCCTTTTTATCGTTTTCGCATCGTCGGTTTCTTCCTTTAGATCCCTTAAATTCCTTAGAGGTGACCACACTCACTGCAATCATTGACAACGTGGCGCGAAAATGTAGACCAACATACATTTTTTTTCATTTCAAACTTTCTTTTTTCTTTTTTTCGAGTTGACCGTTAATCCACCCATCCACCTCCCAATTTTTCCCGAATTTTTCCTTTGCAAGGTCCCTCAATCTCCACTTATCCGGTTGTCTACTTTCTTTTTCGTATGTAGATTTTTCTCCTTTGTAAAAATGCACTTGCATAATGATAATGTTTAGTTCTGCATGTTCACATGCACTGTTCTGCATAGCCGTATGCACTGTGCTTTAGCGCAGAACTCTTTCCTAAGCCTAGCATGGTGGAGGCACAGGTTATTACTACTCACCGTGTGTTCCCTTCACTTTGCCATCATTCAATTTCCTTGGTTGCTTTTGGGACGCTTTTGCGATATTTACGATTGCATTTCGTAAATGAAGTATGAGACCTCTGTATTTAGATGGTTATTTCGATATTTCTTTACATAATTTGTTTTTGAAAAGTGAATAATATTTAAAGCGAAGGTGTGGCTGAAGTATTGTTGGTGCTTTCCTTAAGGGTGAATCCGGTTATCGAGGCCCCCGCGGACCTTTTGGACGACCAGGTGAGCCGGTAAGTTGTACGTGTTGATCTCATCCATAGCCATTCTTATCAGAAGGCTATTGAGATCGCTTATCAATTAATAAAGGTAAATAAAGGAACGACAGCTGATAGATTTGGTATTAATTCGTCACAACCAGTTTTTCGACCTGATTAAATAATTATAATTACCATTTAAACTATACAGAGTGGATCAAAAGCTCATGCACATTCTTAATTGTGTTGCTTTATTTTGTTTTTAAATATTTCACCACAAACCTAATTCCTAGTTTGAAAAACTAACAAATTTTGGCTAATATTCCGCTGAAACACTTCTTTTGCCGTTAAAAGTCAGGAATCAGAAATGCACATTCCCGCAATTTTAGCACAGGTAGCCCAGGCTCTGTCAATTAGTAATTTGAACCGACCGGCTAATTGACCGTTAATAGATAATTCTTCCATAAAAATGTTATAAATTCAATCCAACTTGATGTAGTACTTGTAATCTATTATATGTCTATTATTTGCACGTTTAAGCGATTTAGAGCGCATTTGGGGCTGCTTTCTTTAGTGGGAGTGATAGAGGGAATTCTAAGTTTCTCCGAACAGCGCTAAAGCAGAATTGTAAATGAGAATTGTATTTGCCGAAGTTTAACGATCGACAGAAAACGTGAAACGAAGCCTTTTGAAAAAATTCAGATTATGCTTGAGTCTATGCAGCAAATTTTGGGTCATCAACCGTTAGAAAATGTTTAGATTATTTTGGGCAAGTCGACTTATAGAAATCCACCGCCGACATCAAGTGAAAGAACTACAGTGGCGCCTTGGTTTTGCTTGGCGAAGTTTCACATTGGAGGGTATATGACAGGCACTCTATGCCCGAGTGAGAAGAAGTGAAATAAAAACTAATGGCTGGATATTGATTTGTCATATTCACAGACTGCAGTGAAGTGTTTTCATCATAATTACAAGCTGCTCCTGTTTGCGCAATCAAAAATGTACACGAACTTATGATCCACCCTGCAGACCTCTTAAATCCCCCCCCCCCCCCCCCCCCCCCCGCACTGTAAAAGATAAACAATAACATACGAAAACACATAAGAAACTTATTGACAATATATATATTTAACTGTTTTACCATCAGGAAAGAACTGACAGCTTAGGAGTGATGCTTATTTAAGCCTTAAAGAGGAACTGCAAGCTAATTACAACCAGGTCTTATACTTAGATGTAAAAACAAAAATTACGCTTAACGTAGGTATTTTCGCGCGGTTATAATTCGTTTTCGAGAAATTCGACGTTTCGCCGCCATCTTGGATGTTTTGCTCGTCAGCGCATAAGCTGTCAGCGGTCGCTTTTGTGACGTACAGTATGAAAAAGGTGGCGTTTTGTTCCTGCCTTATGCAAATATTTTTTCTCATCGCGGGCGCGCCTCTTCGAGTAACACTCGGACTACTCCCTGTAAACTTGCTGCGAGTTGTAATCAGCGAGGTTTCAGCACATGAAACTCAGAGACAAAGTCTGATGCTACTCTGTAGGACGCAGAACATCAATTAGGGGGAAACTGTTTAAAACAAGATCGAAAAAGTGTGACAGAAGACCATGAAGTCAAACCCATAATGTGCGACTTCATGTACTCAAACGACTGTTCGATAAGCTTACAACATAGAACTTATCGTTTGATCCGCCACAACTACCTGGATCTAAGTACTTTTCCACGTACTAGAAAAACTGTAAGAGATATTTTGAAATACTGTTGTAAATAGAAGGCATTTAGCAAATTGGAAAAAAAATCGATAAGAGTAAGTGTTTACATTCAGCATTTTTAGCGAGGGAAATAGTCGATGAAGTAGATTTTTTTAGATTATTTGTTGATTTTATTTATACTTACTTATTGTATGCTAGCTCGTACTGCCGAACAGACCTTCTAATAAAATTGTGTAGACGAACTGCTAAAAGTTGTGTATTTGATTGTATACTCTCGTCTCAGTGAGTCTTAGCATTAAAAACTGTTGTAAAATGAGGATCGTTCTTCGGGATTGAACAGAGTAGGAGAACTGGTGTAAAGAACCTGAAGGATAACAGAATAAGTTACATGCTACCCAATAATAAGACAAAAAAAATCTATCTGGGTATAGCAAGCATAATACAGTTTATATGTGGGCTATTTGTGCAGAATCAAAAACAACTCCTTTTTTCTCGAATGGCTCCAATCTCTTGAAAATATTTCATAGTCTGGGAGAGTGTTGATACAATGAAATAATCAGTCATCAATTGTTTCGGAATTAAAATTGCTGTCTAGTTTATTAGATGATTTGGCCAAAAAACTCTCAAAGTATACCAGATTCAATTCAATTCTTCAGTTCTGAAATACCAAACTCTACTAGAGACTATGATTAACATGCTTACTGGAATTAAAGCGCCAAATCATAAAAACAGGCTTATATTTACGGTAAAATTCTTGTAAAAAGCAACCCTTTTTTTCAGTGCATTTCAAGTAATCATGCAGTAGAGAACGTGCATGATATGGTGTTCACCATCTTGGTAAAATATGGACAACTATAACAAATTTGGAATCACCATAACAGCATCAAGACTTCCCTAGTAAGCCTCACTAGTCAGCTCCCGGGACAATTTTTTTTTCTTTGTCTAGAAGAGGGGTCTTAAAGGAAAATAGAAATAGGGCGTTTAGAATGATAGAAATAGGGGTTTTATTTCAAAATCTCTGTCTCTAGCTTTTGGCACTTGGTGATTTTAGCCCCTAGTTAGCAGAGCTTTTACTGTGTTCACATAGAAGGTAGCACTAAGCAATAAGCTAATAAATGTTTATATAAAATAAGACAAGACAACTCCTCTCTATTTCCGCCATTTATTGGTTCAGCAAAAGAATGAATATAAGATTTCTGCTGAGCATTAGTGCATTTCCAAGGGAAATGCAGCCCCAATCCAACAACCACCTCCCCCTCATTGACACACTCCAGGCTACAGGCAAGGGATACACTATACAAAATCATATAAAAACTAGTTCAGATATTGGCAATGTGTGGTGCCAACATGATTTTGTCTATAGAAAACTAAAAGGGTTGATCTTTTTGCCCAATCTATTAATGATTGATATTGATTGTGTTCAAGTAAAAGTCTAACACTGACCCATAACCCTAGGAGATCACTTCAAGCAATTTAGTGCTGTGTGAGATTCAGATATTTGCAATTTTATTGAAACAAGTCTGTTAGTATATTCCACATAGTCAAAATAATTGTAGATTCACATATATAGCACAGCTGCACAACCTTTTATTGTGGTACAGGTGTGAAGCATGAAGTTATTCTTTTTAGGTTCTTCATCAGTGCAATCCTTGCATTTAAACATTCTCATATACTGGTAACATTTGATTGGACTTTTATCATGCAGAGATGGGGAATGCAGTCATCAACCACATTCCAGAAAATGATAAGCAGCACATCACATTGTAATTGCCACCAAATGAACAAATAAAATGACTGTTTGTACAATAGTATTTTAAGTCGCTAGCTTGATTCTTCATTTTTAGAGCATAACTCTAATGAAAAAAATATTTTTCTGCTATCTGAGCATTGGCATGTTCTTAAAATTTGGCGAAACCCCAGCCTGGACTATCTTATTAAAAAAAGGAGTGTATTTATTATAACTTACAGTACTTTCATATTATAAAAGAGTCCAAATACCAACAGACAGCCAAGAGGCTATATTGAAACACTACAGTAGGCATCCATGAGTTCAAATAATTGTGTAAAAAGTAGCCAATAAAATGATGGTTGTACTTTATTGACTGAAAAACATTACAGCATCCTTACAGTATAAATTTTAAATAATATATAATGTATAATTAACAATAAGTGATATATGAACTATTTTAAAGAAAACGCCATTCATATTATTAAAATACAGATTAAAACCATAGCCAGTCAAAGCTATTACAGTAACATTACTAAAGATATTTCGCAAAATAAAGAAGAATGAAAACCTGGAGTTTCTAAATAAATTCTCATATTAGCCTAGCGTATGAAGGATGCAATTTCGGATGTCATGTAACACAATTGACTTCCAAGTCGCTAGCTTGATTCTTCATTTTTAGAGCATAACTCTAATGAAAAAAATATTTTGATGCTATCTGAGCATTGGCATGTTCTTAAAATTTGGCGAAACCACAGCCTGGACGTTCTTATCAAAAAAAGGAGTGTATTTATTATAACTTACAGTACTTTCATATTATATATTTACAGTACTTTCATATTATATTATCGTGTCATGTAACACAATTGACTTCAAAGCAAAGTACTCGAAATGAAGAATATAAGACAAGGAAAATGATTTACCTGAATCTTCTGATTCATTTTCAAGTACTTAAAAGCTTATTTTACCCATTCTAAGGCTTGCAATAACTTCATTAGCAGCACGACAAAGTTTTTACGCACATGTACACCGATTCCTCAGATCCATCGTGGTTTGGTTGTGATATGCTTGCTCTTGCGTAGTTTTGAGCTTGAATGATTCAACGTGAGGTTGTTTGATGCAACGTGGAATGAGACGAAAACAAATGGCTGCCACAAAGTTTCAGCGGTAATCCCAAAGATCAACATAGACCACGCCATCTTGTTCATACAGTACGTCACAAAAGCCACCGCTGACAGTTTATGCGCTGACGAGCAAAACATCCAAGATGGCGGCGAAACGTCGAATTTCTCAAAAACGAATAATAACCGCGCGAAAACACCTACAGCAAGCGTTTTTTTTTTTTTTTTTTACACATCTAAATATTAGTCTTGGTTGTATTTAGCTTGCAGTTCCCCTTTAAGGTTTACCCGCCCCTAAAATATTATAAGCCTCTAAATGAGGCACTGACCCGAACAATAAAAAACGAAGAACACTTTCTCATTTAATGTCGGGTTTTTTTGTTCTTCGTGACGCACTGCAAAAGATAAACAATAAAATACGAAAAAAAATATAATATATATATTATATTTCCTGATGCTAAAACAGTTAAATATATACATACATATATATACATACATGCATACACATATATATATATATATATATATATATATATATATATATATATATATATATATATATATATATATATATATATATATATATATATTTAACTGTTTTAGCATTAGGAAAGAACTAGCAGCTTAGGATTGATGCTTGTGTAAGCCTTAAGGTTTACCCGGTACCCTTATAAAATATGTTTATGTTTAGGGGTGTCGTAATGTTATAGTCTTACCGCTTTATGTACTGTTTCATCTGAATGTGCTTATCTTTTCTAATCAGGGACCGCAAGGACTAAAAGGTCGACCAGGTTACGCTGGCCACCAAGTAAGTATTTATTTTATGTCTTGTCAGACGACTTGTGTTTATCCAATAAATAAAAAAAAACATCTAGATATCTTCAAGGTAACACAAAATGCGATTACCCTTTAACAAATTCATTCTGACTACCTTAATTTTCGCCAATTTTATTGTTGATGGCCGTTTATAGTACCGTATTACTACGAAGAACACTTTGTCATTTAATGTCGGTTCTTTGTACTGCTGTTCTTTGTGACGCACTGCAAAAGATAAAAAATAAAATACGAAAAAAGAATTAGAAACATATTGGCAATATATATATATATATATATATATATATATATATATATATATATATATATATATATTTAACTGTTTTACCATCAGGAAAAAACTAACAGCTTAGGATTGACGTCTTCCTGAACTATTGCTGAACCTGGATGTCTATTCTAAGCCTGCTATTTTAAGACTGCATCACGCTTCAATCTCTGGTCACTGTCTTAAGCACATACAGAATTATCGCTAAAGTTGTTGATCCCCAGATTACATTACTCTGTCATGGGAATTTTCACCGTCCACTTAGACAAGTGCTTAAAAATATCAACACTGGCTGTGATCCTTTGAGCTTTTGAAGAACCAATGAGTTTTTTTTTTTTTGTCGTCGCAGTCCCCTACGCTATTATGATATAAACTACCTTATTACGTTTACTTTTCGCGACGTCAAATTTTCGCGATTTTGAGATGGCGATATTTCGTAACACTTTATTTTCACGATTTTCCTATTTTCGTAAAAAACAGATCACTTTTTTTCGCGATTTTGGGATAATAAAATAAAGCAAAACAAGTGGAATTAAAATGTGCTGTAACAGGGTTCGTACAAGTCCTTGAAAACCTTGAAAGTTCTTAAATTTTAAAATTTGAAATTCAGGGTCTGGAAAGTGCTTGAATTCTTATTATCAGTCCTTGAAAGTCCTTGAAAAATATTTGATTAAAGAAATAAAAGTAAATCTTATTGGAGTGAATATTAATAGCAAATTGTAGCCAAATATATGGTTTGCGAGCTGTTTCTTTGTATAATTATGTACAAGATAAAGTATGTAAAATCCATGCCCAGAAACAGGATCAGCATAGATCATACGCAGATTGTACAGTGAAAGGAAGTGTGCTTCGCCATGTTCTAGCTCTTGCTGATGACGATGGTTGGCTACAAGCATGTGAAGATAGGAGATTGTGATCTCCTGGTGCTCCAGTACACAGAATTTGTGGAGAAAGCTGAGCAAGCCCAGAAGACGATGTTCTTGGATTTTAACTACAAGAGAGGTGGTTCCTTGGATATATTGATTTTCTCTCCAAATTTTAAGGCATCTCGATTTCTCGAATTTTAGAGATTCGACTTCTCGTTCTTAAGACAAGATTTCGTTTTCTCTGAAAAGGCCTTCTTGTCCTCTCGGAACTTTTTCTCGGATTGACCATTCTCCACAAGCTGGACAGGCTGGGTGCGTACATATAACCCCATCTCCTTCTATGCGAAGATTCTTATGAGGTATCATAATTTCAACAAAAACGATGCTAACAAAAATATAATAAGTAAAGTTACATAAGTCAATGCAATAATAGTTCGCTTGCTTTCTCAAAAGCGTTAAGACTGGCTGCCCTTTCAGTTAGTTCCGGTAGACAGTTCCAATCCCTGATGGTCCGCGGGAAGAACGGTTTTTTGTGATAGTTGGTTCTTGAAGGTGGCACTTTGTAGCTTTGGCTATTCATATGCCTGCTTATTCTATACATCGGCGGGACTGTTGGCAGGCCATCAGTGACAACAAGGCCATGGTGTATCTTGTAGAACATCAGGAGCCTTGCTCTCTTTCTTCGGGTTTCTAGTGAGGACCAACCCAGATAATTGAGCATCTCACTCACACTTGCTGTTCTGTCGTAGCGATGAAGCGCAAACCTTGCTGCGCGATCTCTCTTCTGATGATGTTTGTCTTTGTGAATGGGTCCCATACAGTACACACATACTCATGGTATGGACGCACAGCGAAGTAAGCAGACGTCTTTAGTTTGGGGGAGAATATTCTCAGGTTACGCCGAAGGAAACCGAGGGTGCTGCTTGCTTTGTCGCAGATGTTGTTTATATGCTTATCCACCTCAAGTCTGATGTTAGGGTGACCCCAAGATATTTTGCCGAGTCGACAGCACACATGGTTTTGCCGTGAAAGTATTGTGTGTAGGTTTTTGCTTGCGTCCAACCCTTAAGATCTTACATTAAGCTGGGTGAAACTCCATGCTCCATTGTTTCTCCCACATTGATAATTTGTCTAGGTCCTGTTGCAAAGTGAAGATTATTCCCCGTCAAACACCACCTTTTGCTTCCTTTCAGATAGGAAGGACTTTTAAGTCCACTTTTAAAATCCACTGATTGGTATTAACACAAACGCCATAGTGCTTTAACTTTGATACAAGGAGTCGGTGATTTCCCTTGTCAAATGCTTTACTGAAATCCATCACCAAAACGTCGATCTGATTACCTTCATGCATATTGTCCACCAACGAGTGTATAAAACCAGGAAGCTGTGTTTCACATGATCGTAGTGCTCTAAATCCATGCTGCTGTCTCTCCTACCGTGCTTTATAAAGGACCAGAAACGCTTCATCCCCTAGAATTCACCTTCTGAATTAGGAGTTGTTGTTATACGTGTGCCCAATATTCTTTCCTTGATTCTGAAGGGATTTTTCTTACATCATCTAGCCTGGAAGAGTTGTATTTGTTTCTGTTGACACTCTCTCATGGTCAGGCAAGAGTCGAAAGAGACTTCTCTGTAAATGTCAGTTGGAAACCTTAATAAAGAAACTTATAAAGTTGTTCACAATCGTGGGCTTGCTGATCTAGATGTAAGAAAGACGCTGCTAGATGCGGCAAGTGAAGGGAGGAAACATTAGATCCAATGTCATGAAGACTAGAGAAGGGCCAAGGAGAAGATTGTTGTAAGCTGTAAGCGAAAATGCCAAGAAGAGCTAGAGAACAAGTGAAACTGTTCAAAGAGCACAACTAGGCCTCCTCACTAAGTCAATTGCACTGCGAATCTGTGCTAAGGAAAAGCAAAAGGCTTTGAAAATCTGTAGGCGAACGTTTAATAACAGTCTATTTTCGTATTGAAAATGAACAATGTACAATTGATAAAAGCTTTGGTAAGACTTGTAAAAGTATATTTGCCCTCTATTGTCTCTATGAATTTATCGTTTCACTAGTCCTTGAATTTCTACAAAAAGTCATTGAAAAAGTCCTTAAAAGTCCTTGAATTTCATTTGTGGAAAATTGTACGAACCCTGTGTAATCATCAAAACTGAAACGATTTGTAACAAAAAGATGAGTGGGCTAAATTTATTTTCAAAAAAATATGTAAATACAAGTCCAACTCCACCCCTTACCGTACTATATGTACATTAGATGACTAAATAGACAAGGTGTTTCCATAAATCTATTTAAACGGCCAATATTCCCCCAAAGGCTTTTAAGCGCATCCTAATTTTCGCGACATTTAATTTTCGCTTAACTTTATTTAATCGCGAAATTCGCGAAATTAAAATGACGCGAAAAGTAAGTGTAATATATTCAAAGCTCTCGCAGGCGACCACCTTGCGAGTGGAAAATTTTAATCCTTATCGGAACTGATCTTCCTAGGAGAAATCAATCTAAAGCGACCAGTGATTTAAACAATTGGCTTCGCTTATACAGGAACTTAAATCGATTACTGCCTAAAAGGTATTGTCAAATGGCCTTAATCTTTTAGAATAGCTGCAAGAAGACATTTTTATCAAAACTAAAATACACTTCTGTTTTGTTTTGTTTGTTGCATATTATCGTCATCATCATCAATCATCATCATCATCATCATCATCATCATCATCATTATTATTATTATTATTATTATTATTATTATAAATGAATATGGACTGTGTTATAACAATTATGTTGTTAAAAGCTTTTTTGTGTTTGTTCAGAATGTTAATAAAGTTCATATATCTAGAAAACAATTTATAATCCTCATCATGCGATGGTACAGTTACATTAATTATTTTCGTTCCAGGGCGTCCAGGGTGCCAAAGGCAAGCGTGGCCTGCCTGGAGAAGCGGTTAGTAAAAACATCATATACAAGAATTTAAACATTATTTTGTTTGAAATGATTTTGAGCAATTTGCGAATGATTGCCATCAATATCGTAGCATAGCAGCCAAGTGTGGTCTGGGGTTAGGGTAGATAAACTTGACCCATCGTTTAAACACGAGGTTCCGCTATAAAAGGGAAAGCTCCTCCCACCCCCTGGCTCAAATTTGCAATTATAATCAGAGCACTACCACGCTAGCAGTCACAAATTTTAAGCCTCCTGTAAAATTGCTTATCTATGAGCATCAGTTGGTTGGAATAAAGATATTTTTGCACAGGTAACAAGACAGTTGTGTCAAGGGATTGATAAGTTAGTGATTCGCTGTCCACTCATCGCATCCGCTAACGCATCTGCATAAATTATTATCGGCTGTGATGGAAATGCTCGTCTTTTAGGGCGCACACAGCTTAGTATAGCATTATTTTACTATATTACTATATTACTATATTACCATATTACCATTTTAGGTGCACAAGTGACATTTTATTTAATAAGGTTTAGAAAAAAAATGAATTTAGCGCTCGGAGCAATTGTCCTGATATATTGATGCATTGACGGCTGATTGATAACTGATTGTTCTTGAGCCCGGGGGTGGGAGGAGCTTTTCCTTTTATAGCGGAACCTCGTGTTAAATCATATAATCGGACGCCATCTTGGGCTTCGCGCCGGTTACGCGTTAGAACGGGATAGCGAGAAAATAAAATTAGGGTGAGCGAAAACACCACATATCGCCTGCAAGCTATTGTCCTGTAGGACGTTTGAAACTCTGTTTTGTAAATTGATGTATCAATATTCTGATTGTTTATCCAGGGTTCTCCTGGTCTTGTTGGTCCGGTCGGTCTACCTGGACCAGAGGGCATACAGGTATGAGAATATGTGATACATGCATGATGATGCTTGGTGTTAAAAGATATTTCTGGTCTGGTTTTTTCCATTCTTGTGGAACAACGCAATATGCTGGATGATGTGATAGGATGATAGAGTCGCATAAGTGAAGGGCCACATCACTTAGCTAGCTAACCTTTTTCTATCAGGGTGACCCTGGTCAAAAAGGCTTTGAAGGCGCCAAAGGAATTAAGGTAGCTGTGCAACCCCGACCCATTTAATTTTGATTTTATGATTGTATTTTTTTTTATGCTTTTATTTTTTGTATGTCTAGGGTTTTCCTGGTAGCCCCGGCTCCATGGGCCTAATGGGGAGCCGTGGTACTCCTGTAAGTAGAATATGATTATTGTTTCATTCAGACTTTTTTTATTTTAACTCACTCATTTATACTTCGGGCACAAAAACAAATGTTGTAATTCATTTTTGAACTTTCATTCCCGATACAAAGCTAAATCCATATGATACGTTTCTAGCAAAGCATTGTGCACTTTTTACGTAAGTCTGTACCCTAATGCTCAATCATTCACCTGATAGTCTTTCTGGGATTTTTATTGCTGTGTTTTTTTGTTGTTGTTGTTTCTTTCTTTCATTAGTAACATTAGATCATAATTTTCAATACGATCCACTTAGATTCATGGAAAATATTAGCAAGCATGATCAGATCTTTAGTGGAATACAATGAGCCTGAAGGTCATATAGATTTGTTAGAATTGGTGGATATCGAGCAGGTTGAACACGGATATCTTGTCAGATAGGTGTTGCTTTTTTTCCCGATAGGTGACATCGTGAAATCAAAGTAATGCGAATTGTGGAATATGCTCTAACGAATTAATATCAAACCTTAATCCATTTAAAGTCATTTTGTGTGTTTTCGTTTAGGGAGATCAAGGAGGCCGTGGACCACAGGGAGTTCAAGGACTGCTGGTATAACACTGAATTGTCCATGTTATTATAAAATACGTCTTTCACTTATTTTATCTTTTATTTTATTTTCAGGGAGATCGAGGCCCAAGAGGACCTCCGGGGGAACAAGGATTCCGTGGAGTCAAGGTATGTGCTTACCTGAAATCCTTAATAATTTATTATTGTAATTATTGTCTGTGTTTCTCAATATCGTTACTTTAGGGCGCCGTTGGTAGTCATGGATTGATTGGCCGCAAGGGGGAGAAGGTTTGTTCCATTTTTAATTTACAGCCTAATCCTTACCATTTTGCCACCAAACATTCGAATTCTTTGCCCTTTTTAAAATCAATAGTCAATCAAAACAAACGCAGAAGTCACCAAAACTTCAATTTACAGCGCGCTGTGCATAAAAGAATTCGGAATTCTTTTCTTCTAGAAATATTTTATTTTCATGGATAATGTATAGTACTTGACCATTTCCAAATTGTGTAGGGAAAAGAGGGACGCGATGGCGTCAAGGGGGAGCGCGGCAGTAAAGGAAAATCTGTAAGTAACGGCGGCATCGACTTGTACATGTTTGTTTCTGGACTTTGTCATTTTTCGATTATTGTTTTTTGTTGGGAAGGGAGTGGAGTTACTTATTCAGGCGTAGAAGGTATCGACAGCTGTCAGTGTTTTCTAACATAGGGAGTCCACGGCCCGTCTGGAATGAAAGGAATACAAGGCCCACGTGGACCCAGGGTATGTAGTGTCAACATATGAGAATAGTACCTATTTGCCGGCATTACAGAGAAATAGTGTTATTATTTCTTGTGGGAGTGTTCTTTTAAAGCCATTCCCAGTTAATGGGATTCCTGTGTAAAAGCTATTATGGGGGGATAGTTATGCGCAGGCGCCGATCATGGCGGCCACGATGTTTTTTGCTCTGTATTTAATTTTGTGTATGATCGGTACTGTTCCTCATCAAAATCTCTCAATCAATGAAATGGATTCGTCTTCGCCGAAACGCCCAAGGCAACACCAGTTCGGGCTTTTTTGCACTGTTTTCAAGCCTTTGCCAGTCTTATTGCGCTTGGTGCCATCAGGATTTCACCGATCGACGCGTTCCCTCACCAAGATATCAAAACATGGCTACACATCCCTAGCAATCCCAGGACATGATCCTCCGATTGATGTTACAATATTTATGGACATTTCTATAAACCCTGGCCCAGAAATTCACTTAGATTATTCTTCGAGACCTGCTATGGATTTGCATACAGCTTCGTACACTAAAACAACACCAACATTCTCTCGTGAGTCCCTCTACAGTATTCGTCGCCAAATGAGAACAAGGAATCTCTTTCTGAAACCTGTTAATATCTCATTATTTTGCACACTAAAGCACCTGGGTATATTCAGATTCAGAGGGAAAAGAGCTGGAAAGAGGAAGAGATCTGAAGCTAATTTACAACTTGAGTTACAACTTCATGTCAACACCGCGATCTCAAGTGATCCTGGCCGCAACCATTCTATTGTTCATGGAACTAAGCTTTGCGAGAACAATAGCCAACATCTACCTGTGTTAATCACCACACGCCATGATTATCCGACCAGCGCCAACACTCATAATGCCAGGAACTCATCTAATCTCTTAAAAATAAATACTGGAAAAATTACACCGGACAGTGCGCCTCGATTACACTTAGCTACTTGGAATATTCGTGCCATGAACAGGAAAGCTGCATCTATCTGTGATCTTGTCATATCCAAAAGAATTGATGTCTTAGCCCTTGTTGAGACTTGGCTGACTGCTGAAAACAACTCTAAGTCTACCGTGGTTGAAGACACAAGCACACGGTTGCCTGTTCCTAACTGCTCAGATCCCACTGTTGCCGATGTAATAAACACTCTACGGGACTTCGACTTTATTCACCTACCGCGTGCTGGACGAGGTGGCGGCATTGGTTTCTTTCTTAGAAAGGCTTTAAATGTTAAACCTAATACGTCGACTGTCTTTAAGGCTCTGGAATATGTTGATCTCTCTATCACTGCATCGAGCTCATCAATGCGTCTAGTCACCATTTATAGACCTCCACCGTCTAAAGTAAACAAGCTTACTACTCGAATGTTCTTTGATGATTTCTCTGTTCTTCTTGAACACCTTGCAATGGATCCTGGGAAATTAATTATAACAGGTGACTTTAATTTTCACATTGAAGACCCTGGTGACGCTGATGCTGTCAGACTGTTGGATATGCTCGATGCAGCTGGATTCGAGCAAAAGGTAGTAGGTCCTACGCACAGAAAAGACCACACCCTTGACCTAGTTGTTGTGCGGGACGGCGACTTGTCAGTGCGCGGACGTCCTGAAATCGTTGCATTCCCTAACTCTGTATCTGACCATAGTGCCATTATTTGTGATGTTGACATGCCAAAGCCATGTGCCTCCAAGAAAATACTGCATCGGCGTCCGTTACGGAAAATTAATTTCGACTCTTGGTGCAATGACATCAGGGATTCCGCCATCTACAGTTCTGCTCCGAGTGATGACTCTGACTGCAACGTCTTATGTGACCAGTATAACACTGTGCTAAACCACTTCATCGAGAAACATGCTCCTGTTCGCACTTTTTCAGTTACACTGCGACCCTATTCACCTTGGTATGATGATACTCTTAGGTTATTGAAAAGACAGAAACGCAAAGCAGAACGGAGATACGTTTCATCGAGATTAGAAATCCACCGCCAGATGTACGAAGAGAAGTGTAGAGCTTACAGCACTGCACTGAATGTAGCTAAGCGGAACTTCTACAAGGATCAAATATCTGGTTCCAATCAGACGCAGTTATTTCGTTTAATTGATGGCCTTTTCAGGGTGAAGCCGGTTCCGTTGCTACCATCATATGAATCCCCTCAAGCTCTTGCAGAAGATTTCATCTTATTTTTCACTACCAAGATTCAGCATTTAAAGGACAACCTACGATCATCGCCCCTGTTAACGATGGAGATGTCAGTGACGCCAGCTCAGCCACAATGTGTGGCGTCATTTCCTGAGTTCTCTGCTGTATCAGTGAGTTATATACGTGATATTTTACAACAATCCAAGCCTAAATCGTGCATATTAGATCCTGTGCCGACAAGTGTACTAAAACAATCCATTGATGTTATTGCCCCGGCCATCACTTCCATTGTCAACGCATCTTTGTCATCTGGTGTTTTCCCTACCTCTCTCAAGGGTGGAGTGATCAACCCTTCCATCAAGAAGCAGAGTCTTGACCGCGAAGTATATCCAAACTACCGACCGATTACAAACGTTGCCTTCCTATCAAAAACACTTGAACGTGTCGCTGCTAACCAGACGATGAACTATCTTATCCCCAACGGCTTACTGGCTAAATTACAATCTGCTTACCGCCCCTTCCACAGCACAGAGACTGCTCTTCTTCGCGTCTTTAATGACATTCTGACCGCTATTGACCGCCAACAGGAAGTAGTACTTGTTCTCCTTGACCTGTCGGCTGCGTTTGACACTATAGAACACTCGGCTCTGTTGTCGCGTATACAACATCGTTATGGAATTAATGAGATAGCACTCCAGTGGTTCAAATCATATCTAACTGGCAGAACTCAACAAGCCCTTATAGACGGTGTTCTATCCTCCAGCCAACCACTGCGTTATGGCGTTCCTCAGGGTTCTGTACTCGGCCCGTTGTTGTTCTCTTTGTTTTTCGCGCCTATCGAAGATGTTGTTCGTGCACATGGTCTTGGTGCGATGATGTATGCTGATGACACGCAGTTATATGTGTTCATTTGCCCGTCTGAAGATCGGTCTTCAGTTCTATCAAGGCTTGAAGTCTGTGTCAAGGATATCCTCATCTGGTGTACGTCAAATGGCCTCGCTTGTAACCCCGATAAAACGGAAATTGTACATATCTCATCTCGATTCACGTCAACCAACATAATTCCTGAAATCGACGTTGATGGACATTTCATCAAACCAGCCCAGGCAGCACGCGACCTCGGAGTAATCATCGATTCGAGTTTATCTATGACAAAACATGTCAACAGCATCTGCAAATCAGCCTACCATTCTATAAGGAACATTGGCAGAATACGGAAATACCTTGACCGCAATAACTGTGAGCAGCTCATTCATGCTTTCATAACTTCAAAACTAGATGCCTGTAATAGTCTTCTGTCTGGACTCCAAGAAAAAGAAATAGCCAAACTACAGCGTGTTCAGAACTCTGCCGCAAGACTAATCGTTGGTGCTAAGAAGAGGGACGCCATTACACCCATTCTTAAGGAACTTCACTGGCTACCTGTTGCTTCTAGAATAGACTTTAAAATTCTTACAATCACACATAAAGCTCTCCACAACCAGGCTCCTGAATATATCACTGAACTCTTAACACCGTATACGCCATCTCGATCCCTTAGATCTGCTAACAAGAACCTTCTCGTCATTCCTAAATCACGAACAAAAACTTATGGGGACAGATCTTTTTCAAACTTTGCAGCTAAATTATGGAACTCCCTCCCCCTACACATTAGAAACACCGACTGTCTCAGCAAATTTAAATCGTCTTTAAAGACGTACTTATTTTGTAAGCACTACAAAAATTGATTAGTTTTTAACCATTAGAAATATAAGTAGAATAGAGTAGGATGTTTGTAAAGCATTGAGATTTTTATAATGCTATATTAAATTATTATTATTATTATTATTAAATGGGATTTCTGTGTAATAGCTATTATAGGGTGTTCCCAGATAATGAGATTCCTGTGTAATAGCTATTATGGGATGCTCTCAGGTAATGCCATTCCTGTGTAACAGCTATTATGGGATGCTCCCAGGTAATGGCATTCCTGTGTAACAGCTATTATGGGGTGTTCCCAGATAATTGGATTCCTGTGAAATAGCTATTATGGGTTGTTCCCAGGTAATGGGATTCCAGTGTATTATTCCTTTGAGGTAGTGTTCTTTGGCAGCTAATACGGAGAATTCCCATATAATGGGATCCCTGTGTAGTTTGACAGGGTAAGCGAGGCCGAGGTTGTCGAGGTTTTAATTATTGTTATCGTAGTCGTCTTTACATTTTTTTACCAAAAGAAAGGTCCATTGAATAGTTTCGCTATTTCAGGGTTTACCTGGAGATAAGGGCCCAGTTGGTCCACCGGGTCATCCTGGCCACAAGGTAAGCTTATGTACTATTGAAGCCTCGATAGTGCGAGTAGAAATCCATCTATGAGTACGTCACCTAGCTACTCTTGTCGTGAAATGTTTAATAACCAAAATATCCATCGTGCAGCGTTATGTGCATGGAAATAATTTATTTTGTATAAGTGGCCTTATTATTGACCTAAGAAGCTTCATTTGCTAATTTTAGGGTGCTATCGGTATTATTGGCAAATCAGGGTCACCTGGAAAAGATGGATCTGAGGTATGAAAAATCTACCCTGTCTGTTTAATTATAAGGAAACCAGTTCTCCAAGACCAGGCGAGTTGCCTTCCGTCGTATCGAAAAGTGTTAACATAAGCTCCTTGTTTTGTTTGTTTGTATGCTGTTTGTTTGTTTGTTTGTTTGTTTTGGTGTAGAAACTAGTTCAGCTTGTATAAAACTGCCTACAGCTTTCCTATACCGTTATATCTGTCATGATTACTTTCACTATAGGGACCAACCGGCGAATCTGGACCAACTGGAGCGCTTGGGGCCAAAGGACAGAAGGTGCGGTACCGGACTTTATAATTAGTGTTAGTATGGCGAAACTGCTGCTGCTATTTTGCATAAATTCTTTTTTCCTTATACATTTTGTGATTTTGATTGTACAACGTCTTTGCTACCCTTCGACGAGTCTCCAGCTTTACTTCGTAGCGGAAATTTTCCAGAAACAATTAAGGCTGGAAACTCAATACCATGGTATATAGTGTACGTCTTAGCTAAATAACTTGAAACGGTTGATCCATAATTTGATAACTTCGTATATGAAGTACAGATATTTCCGTTGGACTTCGGCATAACCCTCTTTGTCAAAGGTGGTCTGTATGGCTCTTGACTCTCTAGATTTTACTTCTCACTTTTTTTCTCACGAATAGTTCCCGTAGAACTTTGCGTTAAAACAGCTTCTAATTAGCCATATTATTTTAGAGAGGTGTATCAATAGACAGCTCTTGCAAACTTGAGAGTGTATCAAACATGCAAGATACGGTTCAAAAATTTAACACAGAGATTTTTGTATGTTTAGGGTGGCGTGGGTTCCATCGGGCCATCTGGTCTTCAAGGCTTTCAGGTAATACTTCTAAAACGTCTAATATTTGTTCTGCATTTGTAAAATGATACATTTTTAACACGTCTGTGAATACCCATACCCATGTATGCTTGGGTTGTTGTGTAGGGTCGCATGGGTCTGAAAGGCGATGCAGGCTATGATGGAGTTGACGGCTTTAAGGTAATGGGCTTTCCATTCAGCACGCAAGTAATAATCGTCTCCTTTTTCGCTGGAAAAGCCCTAACTCGTTTGTCTGTAGGGTCACGCTGGTAACACTGGTATCCCCGGACCGCAAGGCACCATGGTAAGGAAGCTTTTATTCCACAGCATTTAAGCAGCATACAAAAAGTGCTGGCTGGCCTTCTTCTTGGCGCTTAAACAGGTTGTTCGCAATGCTGGTGCTGTTTACACGAAGCTTTAGCTATAACGGCCTAGAAAAGGGAGAAAACATTAAAAGCCAATGATTTTTCTGTAAAATGTAGTACGAGCAACCGTTGTTTCTTGTCTAACTGTAGGGTCCAATAGGTGCAAAAGGTATTCTGGGTGACGTTGGTGCCCCTGGGATGCCGGTAAGGAAAATGTCTGAATTAGAAAAGCTTAACTATTGCGCATTTTTTACTAATAGATGAATTACAATCTCTGAATCATTTTAGGGATCACGCGGATTAAATGGTACTCGGGGTCCTGAAGGAGACCTCGGGCATTCGGTAGGTTGTAAAGTAATCTTTAAAAAGAGGTTTCTTTAAAAAAAATATATTTAACGCGAAATAAGGGGTTAATAATCAGCTATGCTTCTAAATTGCGCAAAGATTTTTAAGTTCCCTATGAAACACGCTAAAGTTCAAACGTCTTATGTATGGCTGGCCAAAAAGAACCATTACAGCCAAATTCGTTGTTGCGCGACCTCGGCGAAACCAAAATCAAGTTCAAACGTCTTATGTATGGCTGGCCAAAAAGAGCCATTACAGCCAAATTCGTTGTTGCGCGACCTCGGCGAAACCAAAATCCTTGTCTCGCTTGGGAATAGCGCGTAGTCAAACACAAGCATGGGGGCGGGTTATCTGATTTTGATTGTTAGGTTTGATTGACTATGCGCTATTCCTAAAAGTGGAAAGGAATTTTGGATTCATGAAGGTCGCGCAAATAACGAATTTGGCGCTAAGATTAATGTGGATTTCTTCTAAGGCAAGCTTCCAAATCTCTTCCAATTGCGGGTTGTTTGAATAACCGTGCCCTACGGGAAACGTTTTTAATCGTTTTTAATGTTTGTTGTTTCTGTTTGCAGGGACTTCCGGGTCCTCCTGGTTTTCAAGGCGATCCTGGAAAGCCGGGCATTCGGGTACTAGACCATGCATAAAATTAATATCCTATAGAACAAATTCACCGCACAACGTCGAAGCAACGTCACGAAAACAACAAGAAAATCACAACTTTGAGTATTTGGCGCTTAGGCAACGTGATTCAACGTCAAAATCATAACGTTGATTCAAAGTCAAAATCATTAACCATTGCAGAAAAGATCTCGTTTTGTTTATGTAATTTTTACAGATATTGAGAACATCATTTGCCTGCTTCAATGGTTGCATTATATTAATAAAGTTTGCTCATTTTTTGCAGGGACACGAAGGCCTACAAGGTGTTAGCGGAAAAGCTGGTTCCATTGGTGATCCTGTGAGTACTCAAAAGTACATATCGCATAATATTAATAAAACGTAGGTTAATCTCTAGCTATTTTACAGGGCAAGAAAGGGAATATCGGCGAAAAGGGGCCATCGGGAGAGCAAGGAATGAAGGTCAGTCGACTATTTTGTAGTTCTAACGTTAACCCCACAACTTAAGGTCTCGGTAAAGGTAAACGACGTGTCCGCGGAAAAAAATATTGTCGCGCCGCAATTTCCACTACATGTATAAACTATATATCAAATAAAAGATAAAAGGTTGAATTATCTCCTGTAAGTTATATTTTTTGCGATAGCTAATTCCGTGTTTAAGTTTTGGGGCCTCAAACTCAAAAGTACGGAGATTACTCTAGAGCGTAATTAACCTTCGCGTTATTGCGCATGCACTTGCACGTAATTGCATCTCAATGACAGATAGATGATCTACCAAAGTGTGTCAGGACTTTTTGTTATTTGACACTGTCAACAAAATATCACGAATCGAAGCTGGAACTCTCATTTCTGGCGAAATTTGGATAGGAAAAGTGCTATAAAAGCGATCTTCAGTCGAAAATCGTAAATTCCTCACACACTTTATGACATGGCATAATTATCTATTAGATCCCGAAAATTTGATGGCGATATCTGAAAACCCGTCGCGAGGTTACCCGACAAGCTCGAGTTCTCGCCTCAAAATAATAGGCTAGAATAGTCAAAGATTTGGCGTGAATTCACGATCAACAGGTCAGGGGAAACAGCAAAGGCCCATTTCAGCCGCCCTAGAATGCGTGTCAAATTTACCTTTACCAAGACCTTTAAAACTTTTTTATAAACTTTCGTTTCCTAAGGGCCCGAATGGCGCTTCTGGAATGCCCGGATTTGACGGAACAAAAGTAAGATTGCTTATGCATTGTTGCAATTCATAGTCATAGTGGCGTTTTAACTATGTTCTGTTATGTTATTTCTGCCCTTGCCAGGGTGACCCTGGTGACGAAGGCAATGAAGGCTTACCCGGAGACATTGTAAGTAAAATTTAATAGATAGTCATTTCTCGATGGCTTTTCAACGCACTGCAATCAACTCTTGCCCACAGGTACCCCGCTATAAGGGCCATCTTGTTATTTTGGACAAAAGGGAAATCCTTGATGAAAGTAAAATACTAAAAAATGTTGAGAACAACACAAGACTACCCTTATTACGCATGAAATTAAGGTCTCCAGGGTGTTTCTTACAACACTTGTGGGCTGGACCTGCCCTTGCTCTTCGCTATGTACAGGCCCGCATGTACCCTATCCTTTCTAATCCACTCCTATCAAGGGTATCATCGGCATGCAAGGACCCCCTGGAGTAACCGGAAAGGATGGACAACAGGTTGGTAATTTTCTATAATAAACACTTAATTACTAGTACACTTAAAATAGTACTTGTTTGCTAGATAACTCTTACTAGTTAATTGTTTTATCCAACGTACCAACAGTTATATTTCTTGATAAAAATGCACCCATTTGAACCCAGTTAGACGGTCGACTGTCCTTGTCAGACAACCGTTGTAATCCTGTGACCATATATTGACTGTAGATCCATGATCTAGGGTGCTGCTGGTCCGTCTGGTCCTAGAGGAGCCCTTGGCCATCCTGGCCCTCAGGTGAGAGAATGGATCTCTAAGCTTCAAACGTACATTGGAATTATCATTGTCCAGATGGACCCCCTCCTCAATATAACGAACACTTAGTCTCAATGCTCAATGCTCTCAGTTCCATTTTTCAAACTAAGGGCGCGTTTTTTTACTCGTGATTCCGGAATAAGAATGATTAGAATAGAAAAAGCGCGCGTTCGTTTATCCCGCGGTTCCATTCCGGAATTAAATGAAGACCCTTCTACCCATTCTGCTACCTGTAGCAGAATGACTCGAATGCCATTCTGAACATTCTCTACCAACTATTCCCATTCCAGAATGATAAGGAAAAAACGCGCAATCTATAAAAAGGCTTCTTTTAAGCGGCATTTTTTTTCCTTTCAAAGGAGTCTGTTATTTTTTAATAAAGTACTGATGCTGTACTTTTTCAAATCGGCTAAAATCCTGTTTTAATTTCTTCATTCTATTTTCTTTTTCAAAGGGACTAGAAGGAGATAGAGGACCCATCGGAAAGCCTGGCGTATCTGGGACAAAGGTTGGAAATCTCTTACTATATTTGCGCTACGCTTAGCTGTGATTATTGAAAGAGTTGTTTTATTTCAACAGGGAAACATCGGTGCTAAAGGTCGCATTGGGCTTCAAGGCGACCGTGGCGAGCAGGTACGGAGGTCCTTGATAATGTCTCTGAGGCTGACTGGCGACGAGCTGTGACGAAACTTAGAGTGACGAAAAAATCAGTGCAACGAAGATGTACATTTCAGTGGCGAACTATATCTATTTATACAACGACAAAAAAGTACTCAACGAGACGTAATCGAGTTGCGTGACTTTTGTTTATGACACACTGTGACGTCTTCTGTGCATATATCAGAGGACAGGCGCACGCAAAAATTAGATCCTTTTGTTAATTAACGTGGAAAACGGTCCTTCTGGCTCAGTGCTTAAAAAGTCGGCACCAACGTATGATTTGATGGGTTGTATGGCATGGTGCGACGTGTGCTATCGTTTGGGAGATTCTATATCCAGGGGCAGCGGAAGGGGGGGGGGGAGGGTCCCGCACCCCCACTTTTGAAATAGGTTGCAATAAAGTTGGTTTTTTTTAAACAACGGGTTAACAACAAATTTGTTGAACAGTTTATAATACCGTGCATAAAAAAACTAGGTTATCCCCCTCGTTCTTATAAATAGTGCTTAAGAATTTGAAACCACCAGCTTACTTCACAAAACTGTCAAGGTGGCCACGGTAGCGTGCGCCTCAAAGTAATAGTAGCATTGAAGCAAGCGATTGCACTTCCTTCGTTGTAGGGACCTTTCGGACCTAAAGGTGCAGGTGGAGACATGGGATCAAAAGGACCGCCGGTAAATAAAATGTGTTTAGCCTGTAACGGATGCTTCATTGGCAGCCTACAAAACCTATTAAAAGAAATCTCACATAAAGAAGAATACACAAGGTTTTCGATTCTAAAACAGTGTTCAATTTGATAGAAATCCACGCTTTGACCCGGCTCCGAGGCCTGGCCAAACGTTTAAGGCCTCTTTAAAAAGGGTCTGTATCGATGGGGTAGATCTAATGTAGCTTTACTTTTTCTCGGCACTAAATCCACCTTCTCTATGCTTGCGTCTTCTTGACATGAGCAGCAAGCTGAGTTCCATATTTTGGCTCACAAATTAGGAATCTCTCTGCGTGGAAGAGTTCCTTCTATCTCATTCTTGGTTCCCAAATGGCAGCGATTATTTTTCTTTGTGTATAATGCGATGCGTTATGCATTACTCCAGCTCATCATGAAAACCTTAGATCCCTTTTTGTTTGGATAGTATACATTTGAGGTTTATAGGGGCATTAACACATCTGGTCTCTTCTAGGGTGATTTTGGTGAAGTCGGTGTAAGGGGTCCAAACGGCGAACTAGGATCTGAGGTAGGATCTGAAGTATATACAAGGCAAAGTTTTTATACGTCTTCCTAAGCATTATCCTCCTTTTACCAATTCTAGGGCGTGCCTGGGGAAGTTGGAAAGCCCGGACCCATAGGTTATCAAGGTAGAGAGGTAACACGTTCATCTAGTTTATTTCCTCTCTGATATTCCGTTTATATGTGCTTTAGATTTCCCTTGATGAGACTCTTATTAAGATAATGTAAATGTCTCGTGTTTAGGGGTTTAAGGGTCCTAACGGCCTTCCTGGTCTACCTGGAAAACGTGGTTTGAGGGTAAGTTACCTTTGTTGTATTTCTGTTGTTGTTGAGCGTTTCCGTTGTTGTTTTTAATTCTTCAATGTTTTTTTTTTTTCGTTTGTTCTTTTGTTTGTTGTTCATTTATGTCTTCTGATTTCTTAACAGGGCAGTGAAGGGAGTACAGGAGTATATGGCATGAAAGGCATGAAGGGCCCGATTGTAAGTAAACTTCCTTCCAAGAAAATCGTGGCAAGTTTAATTTGTATAAAACGTAATTTTTGTATTTTAGGGGGTACCTGGGTTCAGAGGTCAGCATGGAACCCCAGGTGATATCGGACCTCCGGTAAGTGTGCTTTTCGCCATTGAGCCAAGAAAACTGCGGGTGTTAGGAAAGTTGAGTATTGTTTGTTTGTTTGATTTTTGTGTGTGTGTGTCTCTGTTATTGTTTTGCCCCTTTTGGACTTTCCCTTGGAGGCAAACTGAATTGGTTTCTTTGATGTAAATATTTCTTAGGGCAATGGGTCAAAGATACGCGTATCTCTCGCTTTGGGAGTTATAGAGAACAAGGGAAATTGCCTCAAAGTCAGAGAATGCTGCAAAAACTACTTTGAGATACCCCACGAGAAAAACCTCGAATACAGTTTGGCTTGTTAACGTGTTCATTTACTCTGCTTTTTAAAGGGAAGTGAAAGTGGTGTCCCTGGGAAGACAGGACTGCGAGGGCCGATGGGCCACAAGGTAGATATCGCTCATGCGCTAGTGAACTAATGCAAGTGTTAAATCGATGACCTGTTGATCATTCATGCAAATGTAATATTGTTGACCTGTTGGTCATTCATACAAATGCATTATCGTTGACTTGTTGATCATTCATGCAAATGTAATATCGTTGACTTGTTGATCATTCATGCAAATGTAATATCGTTGACTTGTTGATCATTCATGCAAATGTAATATAGTTGACCGATCATTCATGCAAATGTAATATCGTTGACTTGCTGGTCATTCATGCAAATGTAATATCGTTGATCATTTATGTCCTATAGGGTCCTGATGGAGAGAAAGGCTATGTTGGGAAGCGAGGGGAGAAGGGATTCATGGTAGGTCGACAGTCCGCATGGTTATGGAAACTCGAATTAAGCCGACGACGGACGACGGTTATTCTTTATGAAACATAAATGAGTGGGATGCATCTACTTTAAGGGTGTTCGGGTAAAGCTTTACAAAGAAGGGACGTATCAAACTCACCTGTTGTCGTCTGACTTCTAACATGTTTCCTTAGTTTTGTTTCAACGGATGGTTTACTGCGATTTTCATTATTCAGCCAACTCTCGTCCACAATGTCCAGCAAACGAAAACATTATGTTTCTTTCTCAACCATTTTCCCTTTCTCACATTAGGGGTTACAAGGGGATCAGGGCAGCAGAGGCGATCGAGGGCCGATAGGAGAACGGGTAAACAATAGTTGTATCATGTTATATCACTATTGGAAGGAAACCGACGTCTGGACGATTGGATGCAATGTTTCGAGAATATGGGGAGAAAAGACAAAACAGAAGTTTCAAGGATTTCAAGCGTTTCAAGGACAACGCGTGTATACATCGTTGTTACGGTTTTAGTAGCCGCCCTGATGACGGACTGAAAGTAATGTCTGAAACGTTGGAATCTTTCGACTTCTATTTTGTCTGTTTGCCCTATGCTTTAATTATGTTTTATTAACAATTGCTGCCTCCTCACATGTATGTTAGGGGTCCTTATGCTGTCCTATTCTTATTCCAGGCTAAGGATGGAGAAAAGGGGCTCAAAGGAGAGACTGGCCCTATTGGAGGTCAGGTAAAGTTCTAATTCTTTTTAAAGGTCCCTGCACGGGGTGTTCATTTAATAGCCTGAAGGGAGGGGGGGGGGGGGGTTGTTTCGAGACAACAGAACATTTTCAAAAAGCACCCCTTCTCAAATACATTTTCGGTGCTAACCCTTGACCCAAAACATTTAGATGTTTTCCTTTCTTCCGCCTTTAGTCTATCATTGAGTTTGCTATTCTGCTCTTAATTTTAGCTATTCATATTATATCATCGATAATCCTACTGTCGTAATTATGTTACTAATAAAAATAGGTGTGACCCTACCCCCTAGTCTGTCATTCACTGACTGATTTAGTCGCTAATGTAAAATGTTATCATCCGCAGGGTCTTGAAGGGCGTACAGGTGTGCAAGGAGACGATGGAATACGAGGACCCCAGGTAACCAACGATTCTATATTCGCCATGAATAGGCCACGTGCACTAAAAATCACGTGACTTTTTGGGTGTCAAAATCGCGCGAGAGCTCCGGCTTTGGGCGTAAAAATAACCAAAACAGAAAGCAAGCTATTCACTTTCAATCAGAACAAGTCAGAACGAGTTTACTTTAATTGAAAGATTTTATTTCTTTGTCGGTTGTTTTATACACAGGTTTTGGGTATATCATTTAATTTTATTTATCAATCTATAATTCGATTATTTGCCCCACCGTGAAAAGGAAATTGTCTAAAATTCATAGTTAGAAAATTGATGAAGAATTGCTTATAGAATTCACAGTGACATGGGAATAAGCGTTCCTTCTAAAAATTTAGATGCAGTTCTTTTCATGTACCATTCCAAAAACAAGTGTATTCAAATGAACGAAGCTGGTTGTTCATTTGCATGCATTTGCATTTTTGGAACGATATGTAGTATACTACCACTAGATTTTTAAAAGAAAACCAAAGCTGTAGGCTTTAAACTTCCGAGGTAATTGTCATAATGTTTAGCATTTGTCATAATGTTTTACCATAATCTAAGCTACCGCTTTTTTTCTATGAATAGGGAAAGCAAGGAGGCGTTGGGCCTACCGGAGGACATGGGCCACCAGGACCTATGGTAACAGAGGTTTAATCTTTGATTGATGTGAATCAAAGAAAGCTTAATTCACCATGTTTATGACAGGGCGATGATGGCGACGCAGGATCAAAAGGCAAGGCTGGGAAAATTGGAACCAAGGTGTGTTTTGTGGGTGCAAATAAAATAAAATATATTTGTGACCCACCTGGGAAAAACGTACACTATATTTTGAGATTCCATGCACACAACGTGCTCACAAACTTTTGCCTTCGCACGAATATCGATTAGTTCATCGATCGATTTCAAAAAGGCGGGAAAACAAGAAACACTCGCGCGCTGCCAAATCAAAAATGTAAATGAGTGAAAATATTTAACAACAGGTAATTAGACGACTTTTGGGCTATTTTTTTTTTCTATTTGCACCTTTTGGAAGCTACAGGTTTTATTATAGGTAAAGTTGATCCAAACAATAACAAAGAAAGCTCAGATGCCAGTCTTCACGGCATGAATGGACTGTTTAGTTCGAAAACTCCACGGTATGTAGAGAACAAACTAATGAAGTAAAAAAAAAGGCCAATCGCTTTGTTCTGCTTTATGATTTGATGGAAATATTGCATTAACAAATAACAGGTACTACTTTTTATCTAAAAGAGACTTTTCTGGGTCTTTACACCCCTTGTTATATATTCATTTGCCTTTGTGTATCCGAAATAAGAAACTTAAGCTTTGTATTTCTTGGCTATCGGTGGCGCTCCTCTGCTCGTCATCTTATTGTTTTTCTTTTTGTCATAATTTCCCTCTTTAATCTCTTCAGGATAATAAAACTCCGACTCAGAGTGCTTTGGTGTTTCGGTGGATTTTGTTTTAGCGAAATTCGTGCAACCGAACAAAACAACCTAAAAAAAGCTCACTAAATGTCCCGCTCCGGATACGGAAAAAGACGGCCCCGCCAACCAACCATTTCTGCTTCTTCTAGGTTTTAGAATTCGCTACTCGAATGTTCGCTGTCGCCCATTTTGCAGTTTAAAAGTGGAAAAAAAAATTAAAAAACAGAAGATTGTGAAATTTTTTTCGTAGGGCAATACGGAATTCCGTAATGCCCTCAGAGACGGGCAATACGGGAATGTCACGACTACCAATTAGCCAATCACAGCACACGTACTATCGTAGCCATATAATAAATGTCTATAAGGTGAGTTCTTTCTCTTCCAGTCCCGGGTTAAATAATATTTTCCGGAAGTGCTCTTCTCCGTTGTAGTTTTAAAATATCGTTGAAAGCCACGTGCTACGCTCGAAATTTGAACAAAGGTTATCGAAATGACTTGTGCTCATGATGTGCGCACGGAATGAAATTCCGTGACATTGATACACGTAAATGAGCAGAGTCCAACCTTCGCACGGAAAACCATAGTGTACGTTTTCCCATGGAAGGTGACATTTCATATTATTTTTCATTACCATTTTCCAATACTTTTTTCAACTAACATATATATTTTTTAGGGTGAGCCTGGTCGCAAAGGGTCTCCTGGTGATATCGGCTATGTTGGACCGAAGGTAACTATTTGTTTTTGTCTTTTTTGCCATTTCGGCTCCGGCGCAAGTAGCTCCAGGCCCACCGAACATTGCTGGCGCAGCACTTCCTTGTCATCATGATTTGCACTTTTCTCCTATTTTTTCCTAACACGCTTTGGTTTCTGTTTACTGATATACATATAATTTGTTTTTGTCTTTTTGGCATTTCGGCTCCGGCGCAAGTAGCTCCAACCCCACCGAACATCGCTGGCGCAGCACTTCCTTGTCATCATGATTTGCACTTTTCTCCTATTTTTTCCTAACACGCTTTGGTTTCTGTTTACTGATATACATATAATTTGTTTTTGTCTTTTTGGCATTTCGGCTCCGGCGCAAGTAGCTCCAGGCCCACCGAACATTGCTGGCGCAGCACGTCCTTGTCATCATGATTTGCACTTTTCTCCTATTTTTTCCTAACGCGCTTTGGTTTCTGTTTACTGATAGGGCTTTCTTGGAGATGTTGGGCCACTGGGAGAAAAGGGAGGCCAAGGAGCCTACGTAAGTTACGATATAATCTTTGAAAATCGATGCGCGCTACCGGGCCACCTTTAAAGATTTGGGAAATAAAGCAATTAAGGTAGGAGAAACAAGTACTATCTCACTGACCTTCTAGCCAACCGACAATGAAAGAAATGATTCTGTGCACAATCAAGCTTGTGCAATATCCGTTTATAAAGTTCGTGTCAGTCAAAACAGATAATCCCTTTGCCAAAACTTTGCCTTGGCCACGATGGCGCGCGCCTCACTATGAATCACAACTAAAAGTCATTATATATATGTTATTTACCAGCTGGGAGGTCCGTATCGTGAAATTCCGTGACCGAGGTCTTGAAACTACTGACAGAGGCCGACCGACCCTTGGCTGGGAAATAACATATTCATTTTTTTCCTCAATAGAATTTCCAACCTTGTTTACCTTACGGGCTTACCGTTGCACGAGGCGAAGTTTCGCTTCTGAGTTTCGTCGATCTTAGTGAAGATTTTGTTCGCTCCTGATCATTCAGTAAACTCCATTTTGTATTTCCACACAACGCTCTTAACCCTAAGTATAGAACCTCCAATAAAGACATTCTCTGAGTTTTGACCAACAACTTTGTAAAATAATTTAGTCCAAATTGAAACGTCGTTCTCAACTCGAATTGATCGTGGAAATGTCTTTTTTCGCTGAAAATCCTCGACAGACATAGATATGTTCACTAAAGAACTTCTCTTGAATTTATATACGTTTAGCTGGTTATGCAGGTAAATCCCTAGAGTGATTTTTCGTTTTTTTCGTATAAAGAGACGATTTGCTACTTTTTCTATCCCAAATAAACTTTCAGCAAACTTGAAATTGTCGCGCGCGTTTGGAAATTGTCAAACACAGGGAGTTTGAAGCCGGTTTTCCTTAAAGTCAATGATTCTAGATAAAATGAAAAATAAAATGTCTTATAGTGTGAAGATCTATAACCTCGTGAGTATAAAGCCGGTTTTCGATTCTCACGAGAGCCAATCAGAGCGCGCGATTTGATGGATACCGGACCCCGAAAAAAAAATAAAGCTAATTACTTTATTGTTTTTCTCAGGGTCCCTTGGGTGAGCCAGGAGGTCCTGGGCCGAAGGGAGGGGGAGGACCCAAGGTTGGTACGTTTCTAATTCATACTTTGATTTTAAACTAGAATAAGACAAAAGATAATGGTAAAATCAAACTTTTTAGACTAGAATAAGACAAAAGATAATGGTTGAGATAACACTTGATGGACAATCGATGCTGTTTGTATTCAGGGCAAGCTGGGAGATCGGGGACCTCAAGGGCCAGTTGGTATAAAAGGCATCAGGGGAGCATCTGGCCCAATCGGCGACAGTGGCATAAAAGGCGGCTACGGCTTGATGGTAAGGTGGAGATTTCAATAAAAAATAAGTACCTTTTTAGATAAGCCTTTTTTTTGTACAATAAAATAGGAAAATTTAGACGACCTGATCCTTGATAGACCGTGAATCTTAATATCCTGTTGATTATCAGACAGAACCCATTACAGCGTCTGGCTTTTGAATTTCCAATTGTTCTCTATGCTCTCAATGTCCTTATTGGCGATAAAAAGTCGACTGGTTTATAGGGTGAAGCTGGTCCAGCTGGCGATTTTGGAACTCGCGGCATTCCTGGAGAACTGGTAAAAATATTATTGTCTTTGTTTTCTTATTGTTGTTTTTACAAACCATACATGACCAGACATTTATTCCCCAGGGGCCGCGAGGTCCTGATGGTAATCCTGGACTTCTTGGAAGAAAAGGACGCCAGGTAACTTCGCGGTTTAGCTGCTGTTTTTGTTGCAACTGTTGTTGTTGCAGTTGTTTATCGATGGTCGTATTTAGATCATGTGTATTCCCTTGCCCGAACGGTAAAGGACAACAGGACAAAACTTAGACCATTTTGTACAGAATTCAGTATCATTGCTACTGAATCTATTGCTCCTTTGAAATTGTTGCATATTATTTCAGGGAGAAAAGGGTACTGCCGGTCGACTTGGCGAGAGAGGCAAAAAAGGTCCATTTGTAAGTAGGAAATTTTTCATTAAAGAAGAAGCTTTTTTGTTACTAATATAGACCTTTTTATTACTTAAGGGTGAAAACGGTGTACTTGGCAAACGCGGCACCCTAGGGCCCCCAGGATCGCCGGTGTGTATTTAGCCCTTTACAGCAGAGAACACATACTTAACAATCCCAAATAAAGCCAATACTTAAAAAACAACTTGCTAAACAGTATACAATTTGAGCATACAGCCACATGCTTACTCCCCCACACCGTCTTTAATTCTCGTAAATAAAAGTTAAACTTTGTATGAAAGTTTCTGAAGATTTTATCATTTGATTTATGCTTTTAAATATTAAGATTTTTTTTTGTTGTTTGTCTTCTAGGGCTCCATCGGCGATATGGTAAGTTTTTCTTAAACACGAAGGCGCGGTATAAAAGGCCGCTTCCCAGGGAAGCATCGGCTCATTTGTCAATCAACCGTCGGGAAGTAAGGATCAAATTCAAGATGGCGGCAAAAGTCAAGTACAAAATGCAGAGGGGACAGGTTTCAAAGCGCTTCCTGATGTATAAAAACGCCAATTCTACCTTCTAGTCCGATTGAATGTGTAAATAACGAAACTCAGTAGAAATAAAGCTACGAAACCATCGTGATTTACAAAAAAAAAATTGAGCAAACGCATTACAAGAAAACAACGATTGCAAACCTCGAAAAAGGTGAGTTTTATGCCTAAAATGTACTTTTCATATCTTTAAATTTCAGAAAACAGGATTTAAATTAGTCATCAAAAGTTAATAGGTACTTAAAGTAGCGGGGAAACTCTGTTTTGCTAGAAATGCATCTTGACTTTGTCCACATAACTGCCGATAGAAGTAATGCAGGCCTTCTATAGAAAAGATGTTGTTTGTAGATCAAATCTTGCTTTACTGTTGTTTCTTTTTATTTTTACATCGCCTCGAGCTCGGACAAGATTCTTTTGTGGTGTGTGAAGTTTTAATGCTATTTACAAGCTACTATAAGTTGGAATTTAAGTATAAATATGTAGTACTCAAATGGTAGTGTTTTTTTTTTATTGTTGAGATCTTTCTATCAATACACATAAATCATCAGAGAAAGCAGTCCATTATTTGTATTCTAGTAATGTTAACTAAACAGTTTAGTAAATCTTTCTAAATTGATTGAGGGCCGAACATGAATGTTGAATCTATTATATAAAATTTCTAATTAATTATATGATTTTATCCTAGCTATACCCAAGAAGCAATCATAGTGACATCTGAATAATCAACAAGATATATTCCTCAAGAAAAAGCAGATACATAGACATATACAGTATTACATTTTCCCTGTGATTTTAAATCATAGACATTCCTTTATAAAGGAAACACGTTCCATTGCTATCAAATTGATTTATGTGTTACTGAAGTGTTTAGCTACCAGTCATATTTTATAAACTGCATAATAGATTATACTTTTGAATGAACCAAAATGCCTTGTCTTTTATCCATTCAGTTCAAGACTTCTCATTCTTACAGTAAAAGCAAGTTTAGATACAGGGGGGATATCCATTGAATGAAAACAGTAAAAGTTATGTCTTTATTTTGTATAATTAACTTATAAAGTATAAAACATATAATAAAACTAAGGATCCAGACCCTTTTTCAACAAAATGAAACACATAGCTAATTCAATTGTTATCATTTGTAGTCATCATAGATTGCAAGATAAAAACAAAATACTATACAGGTGCATTCTGATCTAAAAAGTAGAAATATAGACTCAATTATGGCTCTTATGGCTATTATAGATGGATATCAGGCATTTCTTTTGTAGCCCTTCAGTTGTTTGGTGTACACATATGTGTAAGTATATAAGCTTAGACATTGCACAAAGGGTTTTCTGCTGTTTCTGTGAGCCAGTTATGCACTATAAAAAAAATATTGAAACAAATGTTTTTTTTATTGTATACCAATCCCTTGTTTTGTACAGACAAATAGTAAGTGTTACATTTTATTGGGATGTAACTAAGCCCTACTTAGGTAAATGTCAAAACGCTTTATGGATTTTTGGTTAATTCTTAAACATATGTACAACAGCAGATAGGTACACTTGCATTTTTGTTTTACACCTGTTGCAGCAACAAGTAGAAATAATGGTTTCACTAGAATGAGTTTTACTGCAGTGTCCTCTTACACTACAGCTGTAGTGAAGTGACAATAAATCAATAATAAAAAATAAATAAAATAATAAAATATATATATGATGTATCTTGACTCTACTTGATGTTTGCTGCTTATGTTTAGTTCTAATGTCCTACTTTGTCGTGTGCTATTATTTTCTGCACTCTTTTTTCTTCCTGTCTTCCTTTCGTCTGCTCCCCATTTTAGGTGTTTCTTTCCAGAGTACAATGCTCTTCATTATTTCACCGAATGTCTTATTGAAATACTAATGCTACCGGCCAAGAAAAGTGCAAAGAAATTAGGCAAAATCGCTCAACGAAACATGTTTTCTAAACACGCTAAGAATGGCAAAATTTAGCTCTGCTTGCACCCCGTTGCACGCATAATCCCTTAGGATAGACTGCTAAGCAATAACTGTGGTCATTGCGGGCCCAAGCTCACCAAATCCTTTCCTAGGAGGGTCGGGAAGGAAAGCATACCAAAAATGGCGGGATATTTGAAATCGCGCCGTAAATGTACGACAAATATGCATTTCTCGCTGCCAAGAAAGCCTTAAAGTACAAATCAAACATATATTTTCTTTCATTTGGGAAATAATTTATTCGTTTGATATCAAATCATTAGATTTGGGGGCATTCTTTCTTGACTGGGCTCGTAACGGTAATGCCCGCCATATTGGAATTTCTCTCCATTTGGAAAATGGGGGCGGGGCTTAGGCCGTTTTATACCGCGCCTTCGTGTTTAAGCTAATATTTTCCCTTTCCTTTCTACTGCAAATGATATCAGTTTTGAAATCTTTCGGATTATTTTTACAGGGAGCAAAAGGCCATCCGGGATCTCTCGGCAGTAAGGTAATACTCATTGATTTTCTGGAGCTGCTTTTTTAGTTTTTTATTTAACCCCCAGTTAAACCAACTTTACCATTTCTCTTACACTATGAGAAGCATGAGAGAATACAATATTAACTTTGTTTTCTTATCTTTAAGGGTCGGAGAGGAAAGCTGGTAAGAGATTCATTTAGAAATCTTGTTCACTGTATTTTGATTTAATAGCAATAATAATGTACTTAGTTATTGTTTTGTTTGTTTGTTTGTTTGTTTTTTGTTTTTGTTTGTTTTTTTTGTTTTTTTACATTCGACTACTCATACTTATCCCAATATTACATCTGTTGTTCCTGTGATTGTGTTAAGGTGACTTTATTTTTTTTTCTAGGGCCCTCCAGGTGAACCGGTAAGTATATCTCTGATCTTGTGGAAGTTATGTACTATACGATCGACGCTCCAGATCAGACATTTCCTTCTTTATTGTTTTCATTTGAAAATACAACAATCTACTTCAAAGTAGTTTTTCAAATAAATGCCTAGGATTGAAGTCAATGTTACTCGTATTCGCCGATGGGAACACAGGTCACCCAAGCTCACTGTATGAATACAATTATATTTGGTTCACGTTCCTTTTTCTTACCTGCAATAGTCTGTGTGAAGTTTCAGTTGTCTCCTACGTTTAGTACTACAAAAATTAAGAGTCAAACAATGTAACGTAATCCCATTATAATTTTATTCACACATATACTGAGCTTGGGTGGCCTGTGAGGTTGATGGATGCGTTATGTGACCCAGCTTATGTGAGCAGCTTGATTAGCCTCCTGTCATGACGCTATAGTTGATGACACGACTCCCTTTTCTTTAGGGTAAACCAGGGGAAATCCTCAACTTGCACTTGCTTAAACAAAACACGCACTTGGTAAGTACCTTGATGGGTAACAATTACGAGCCTTTTTGGTCAACAGGAAGTTCTTCCTTCTTGGTACAGTTTTACCCCAATCCAAGTAGACGTTTTGCTTAGGAAAACCATAAGGCCTTACGGTAGCAGAAAAGTCTTTTTTCGAGTTCCCATATACTGATTATGTTATATAGCTTTGAGCGTGGGGATAAAAGAAGAAGCTGGTGAACTTTGCAACTTTGAACTTGTTTCCTGGTCGAAAGTTACTATCTTAACTAGTATTTCTAGGATTCCAGGACTTTAGTATCTATACCAGGTCAGGGGTTTCATTGGCTGTGAATGTTAACCAGGGCGTCTTGCATTGTGGTTGCGCATTTAATTCAGTCCATCTGTGCTCACCCAAGGGCTTTTCTGGGAACTAAATTTTTCCGTTGAGTAGCATCCTTTTGATCTAAAGAATGAATCAATGCGGAAGATTGGCTACCTTAAAATGCGAAAGGAAAAGGATATTGGTTTTAGCGATCAAGTTACCCTTTTATCCACACCAGATCGTCAACGACAAGAAGAGCCTCTACCTTTCAGAGATGGACGACAAATCCAAGACCCCGTTAGGAAGTAGAGCCAACCCTGCACTTACATGTCACGAACTAAAGCACGTAAATGGCATTAAAGATGGTAAGGACAGGTAAATTTATTATTCTTTCAACTTTACATTCACACACATCTCGTGGTACCGCCAACATAGTCGTTTTTTGTTTCAGCTTAATGGAAGCCGTTCTTGTCTAAATTAACTGACTTGAACAGTTTTATTCGACTGTAGCTTTTAATGTTTTTCGAACTCTTCCCTTGCTTCAATTATTTCAACAATTTCTTGATTTAATCATGAATAATAGTTATAGGTTATAACGTGGAAGCCATATTATAGCCCCTAAAGCCCGGCGCACATGGTGAGGAAAATTTCACTGTTGCTCTCTGCCTCGCGATGCCAAAAACTCGCAGTTCAAACAGGAGACAATTTTGCCTCAATTGCTCATGAGGCGTGAGTACTTTCATCGAAGTCCGAAGTTTTAGTGAGGAAAATGCATGCATGAAATTTTCCTCACCGCTTGCGCCAAGCTTTAATGGGGTTAGAGGATGGTTGAAAGAGGTTGAAGATAGACGTTGTGTAGTTTGTGATTGGCACTCAAAATTTGAGTTCGCAGATAATTAAATCCTTACTTTCTAAGTTTTGTTTTTTACATTTTGCAGGTGAGTACTGGATCGATCCTAACCAAGGCTGTTCTTCGGATGCAATCAAAGTTTACTGCAAATTTAAGACTGGAGGTGAATCCTGTGTTCGGCCAGCTCTTAAGATGGTACGTTTACAAAAAATAAGATTCACCAAACAATGCTTTACGACTCTGACGAAAAAGATCCTCTGATACGGATAAAGGGTGTCCTAATAATTTAAGCATCACAGCCAAATACAATTTTTTTGCCATCGTCGAGAATCAATAAATTACCATGGAATAGCGATTCGATCACAAAGCCTTAAGGTTCAATTACAACTGGCACCAACCGTAGTTGGTTTATCCAAAAATATTTTTAACAAGAAAATTGCATGGAATGTTTGCTTCAACTGTTTGCTGATAGTGACGTTTAGGGTTAGTCTTACAATCCCATCTGTATTTATGCCATGTTATGTTATGTTTCCAACAGATTCCTAAGGAAACTTGGAATAATGCAACAACAGCTGGCTGGTATCAATTCTCCAAACTTGAGAGAGGTTACAAGGTAAAGCATGATCTCTACAGATACCTAGAGCTTACTGTGAAAAGTTGTTAATCTTAAAAGACGTTTCCTATGTTAGAGGTGCTACGTTCCGCTTTCCGCTTGTTACAGACTGTTATATTGAATTGCTTGCAAAGTGAGGTGAATTTGAATAAGGCTTTGCGGAAAATAATATAACATAACATAACATAATATAATATAGTAGTGAGTCACGTGGTATATACATAGTATAGTATAGTATAGTATAGTATAGTATAGTATAGTATAGTATAGTATAGTATAGTATAGTATAGTATAGTATAGTATAGTATAGTATAGTATAGTATAGTATAGTATAGTATAGTATAGTATAGTATAGTATAGTATAGTATAGTATAGTATAGTATAGTATAGTATAGTATAGTATAGTATAGTATAGTATAGTATAGTATAGTATAGTATAGTATAGTATAGTATAGTATAGTATAGTATAGTATAGTATAGTAAGTAGTGAGTCACGTGGTATTTATAGCTTATAGCTTGGAAATGTCTTCTTATAAAAGAACAGTTAATTTATCTATTGGGTTCCTAAGTGCTGATCGCATTCATTAGCCTTATAGAAGGAAAAAAAGTTTTTAGAGCTCTCTTGTTTTATATTAACTACTTAACTAACCAAGAGTGAAAGTAATCGCGGGAAATATTGAACTGCGACCGAACGATCGCTGTCAGCAATGCCCTCTGAGGCAATACAGGGAAATCATGACGACCAATTAGCCAATAACAGCGCGCGTACATTTGAAAAAAACTCCCTGGTTGAGCATTAACTGAAAAACTGTAATTCCTAGCTAAGATATAAAACAGTACAGTTTTTACTTCTTTGGAGATACAAACACGCTAATTGGTGCACATTTAATCGATGAAAACTGAGATAGGAATTTGTGTCTGTGCGAGTCAGAAAGCAAAATGTAATACCCCCTTTACTACCGATTGTCATTAAGTACCCCCCTCTCCAATCCACTATTGATGAAATTGACCCTTATTCCTTCTTTTCCAGATCACTTATTTGACGAACAAAGTGCAGCTAAACTTTCTAAGATTGCTAACTACCAAGGTCACCCAAAAGATCATCGTCAAGTGTAAATCTGTCGTAGTTTGGTTCCATCGCCATTCAAAGAGTTACGATTATTCTTGGAAATTCCACGGATTTAACGGACATCAATTCACTTACAACTCATCACGGTCCTCATTAAACGTACTAAGAGACGCTTGTAAGGTAAGAGTAATGCTAAGAGTATCTATTCTTGCCCAATTAAAATGGGGCAGGTTTCAAGAACCTCAAGTTTTCATACGCAGTTGTTTACTTTATTGTTAGTCAGGGGCGTAGCGTTAAGTATTTTTGACTGAATCGTGTTATGAATATCTCCTATGAACAAAAGCCAAAAGCATTTTCTTGTGCACAGTTCTTTCGTTCAAAATCAAAATAATCGGATACTATTTGGTGATTTCACCACGCCTTGTCGCGTCATATCTCTAGGCCCCTCGTGGATTTTGTGTATAGGAAGCTACGCCCCTGTAAGTAAACGATTATCCTTCTAAATAGTCCTACCTCTCCATGTCTCTACAGTACGACGATGGAAGATGGCGACGGACTGAGTTGTTGTTTGAAACGACCAAACTGCGCACTTTACCCATTGTGGACTTCACATACTATCACAGAAGTCTCACCACACCAGAAGAATTCGGCGTAAAAATAGAACCCGTGTGTTTCTTATGAGAGATCTATTAATGTTCTTTAAACCTTTAGCTAGGTTTAGAGCAGTATATAAGACTTTTATTTTACCCTTTTCGGGAAAACATATATACAACTCCTAGCCACCCCCCTTAAGATGAATTATATTTATTTAGTGAGACATTTGCATGAGGCCTTTAGAACAAGCCTTTTTAGCTGCTAAGTACTTACCCTCTGTAAACTTTTTGTTTTAACTTGGCAAAATAATTCTTACATTTCGCTGCAGTGTTTTACAATGCAGGTTTTCGGAACATTTTTTGCAAATAATTATGTCCTAGGCAAATCTTAGTGAAAATCATATATCATTTGCTTTGATCCATGTTCATTCCAATTTAGGCTACTTAGCCCAAGAAGAACTATCAGTGATTTCCTATTGGTCTTGGATGAGTCTCGCGTTTAAGACTACGGTCAGAGCATAATTTCTAACAATAATTTACCATTAGATTTACCAGTGGAGCTTTAAAATCCCATCAATTCTAGGTATCTGGCTGCGAGTGTTCATGTTTTGTACATGTAGGCAAGTGACACTATATCTACCAACAATAAATCTGAGGAACATATCTTAGTTTAAGCGTCATTTGTGACTTTTTTCATTGCATTGTATTTATCCAAATCAAGCCATATAAGTACAGTCGCATATTTACATTCGTATTTTTATAGAAAATGAAATTTATAATAAACAAAAGTGTACAGTAGAAGGCTTTCCCTGGTCCTTGAAGTTCAAGCCCTGCTCCATCTATCCATGTACAATCGTCATTTAAGCGAGATAGTAAACTGGGAATCAATCGTCATCTTGAATAAGGAGGCCTCTCGAACTTTATTTAACTCGTAATGGGGGACTTCAAAATACTACTAAGGACGTTGTATCCCGTGGTACCATTTCCAAGGACAGTGCATACACGCTCATGACGGCGTGAAGTAGTCCAGATCGGTCGTCTGTGAAGCGCTTGAAGAGACTTTGTAATAAGCGCTATAAAAAAACGATTTTTCTTATCATCATTAAATTGAATACAATGTAAATGAACAAGATCACCTCACCCCACTTCTTTAGCAGCTGGTATGGGCACAAAACCGCGCCTTTTTGGATTGTATTTGTTTCTATAATAATTTTTGCTAAATGAAAGATATTATGGAAAGGGATATTGCGAATTGTTCAGTTAACCCTATGGCATTTGGCGTAATTGACATGCTAATAAGACTGCTGAAATGCGTCACAAGCGCATTTTCACGTGCCGCTATTGAATTTACAATCTTGTTATTGTTTCCCCGCCCCTATTTCAAAGTTTAAGGGGGATTCATGTTTTTTTTTTCTTGATTGGCTTTCTTAAATGAGAAAATATTTTTTTAATGAATCACAACAGCTCTCCTAAATGCTGTCTTTTCTGAAACCAAATTGATTCCAAAATTGTTTGCACTGCTATTCTGGGTCTGTATGACCTGGAATTGATTTGAGGGGAGGCGTGTTGACTGGCCCTCTCCTCGTGATTTTTTTCCCGGAACTCTTAGAATGCTTTGCAATCCGTAATGGCATCTAAGATGGTTTCACAAGCATTCAAGGAGTGGACATTATGTTTTGGGGCCATGTAATGGACCGGGAGGATCAAAATAAAGATATCTATTTGTATTTTGAGCTGTGTTTGCTGATCTCTTTCCCTTGTGTGGTATTTTGAGCTTTTTGTTGAGAGGGTCAATTCTGCTGTTTTTCCGTGTTCAATTTGACATTTGCCAATGAATCTGAGCTATATTGTTTCCTTATCTAGTTTTGTTTTCTTTTTTTTTTTTTTTTTTTTGCATTTATTAATTTTGTTTGGTTGTGGGTACTTCCCAAGGCCGGTACAGGCCGGTTGAGGTGTCAATGGGTTAAGATCCCTAATGTTAATGTCAATAACGTTTCCATAAATCGAAACGATTTAGTCAAGCGCTAGAATTTAAAAATACTACGATCCAATAAACCTTTTTACGTTTCTAACCAATTTTTTTATATAAAAATTCCCTTGAAAGGGAGGCGTTGGAGTATTCCCAAGGAAGAAAAACAGGACTTTTCTGTCGAAGGTTTGAAAAGATACGGTATATGTATGAAACCAAAGCGCAAGGGGAGTTAATTTTGCTTCGGTAAATTTACGTTACCGAGGATTTGAGTTATTGGAAGTCGATTGTATATGGTGCATTAGATGATTTCTCAACGCATTTCCTAGCAACAATGGCGGATATAGCGGCGCTTTCTTTCCTTTCCCGCCAAGAAGTGGGCCATTTCTTATTGAAGGACCATCAAATACTATTCGTGATATAAAAACAGGCGGTAGTATTGGTTTTCAGGGGGGATGAACGACAAACAAATCTTTATCTTCTTAATGGAAAACCACAACATCATACCGAGTATTAAAGAGACAATTATATTGATGTATGCATACAATTTATGCTAATATACATAGCATACAACATTAGCCTTGTTAAGCAATGAAATGCTACGGACAGGCTCTTTATTATAATACGAATAGTTTACATTCACAAGACAAACTACCACCGCAATGTTCGCAGGTGTAGACTGTTCCATGGTCACGAGAAACTCCCTCTACACAGCGGAATTCAATTTAGTCGGCATTTTAATATGGTACATAATATCTAGGATTAAAATATCTATACGGCTTTAGTAAACAGGGCTACTTCTCTAATAAAAGCAAACAGGTCCGACATCAAACTGAAGTTCTTTGTGCGTCTTGGACATTGAGAAGTCTTTGATTGGGAGTAACTCCAGTTTATCTGCTGTGTGTGTGTTGCGGTATCCAACCTGGGAAATTAAGAGGCACATTGATATAAACAGTATAACATAAACAGTCCCAAAGACTTGGTACACTTTGGAAAGATAGACGTGAGGGATTGAGTTTGGCTGATTGAATTCGTTAAACTTTTTTTTTTGTATGTTTGATTTTATTGTGCGACGCGCGCTACCGTGGCCAAGTTTTAAAATAAGCATGCGCGAAACAACTAGGAGAAATTTGTCGTCGCTGAATGGCTATTGAAGTCCGCGTCAATCAGGATCAAGCACGTTTCTCGCGTGCTTATTGACTTACTTCTGAAAAGTGCCTCGGTAGCGCGCGTCGTATTGTAAAAATTGATAGGTTTTCGGTTTAAAGAAGGACAAAAGGCCAACCCCTCTGGCTAGTTTTGCGGTGCTGAGAAAAAACGTATTATATCCTGTCTTACCTGGCACTCTTTGTGATCACTAGGGAACTCCTTATAGTTTGTGCCAAAAAGATGAAGAGACGGTTTGGTTTGTGGACAATCATGTGTGAAGATTTGTGAAGCTGATCGGCTGAGAATTCTTAAGAATTTCAATTGGACAGGATTCGCTTCGTAAACAAACTGAAATAAAAATATATATATTATTTGCCATGGGAGTAAAAAAAAGACATGCATTTGTGAAGAGTTAGCATATATAACTTAAATAAAATGTGTATATTTAGTTTGCATATTTTTGGGGGCTTCAATATAAGGTAGATAACCAAAGTCAGACCTAGTTTATCCAGAAATCTGTAGTAAACGGCAATGTAAAAATGTGCAATTCTGATTGGCAGAATGGTGCTACTAAGCGACTATCGTATAAAACATTCGTGGGGCTGGATATATGAAGAATGACATTTTTTATTGTTTGCTCCACTTAATAAAATACCAAAGTACCAAATACCTTGAATCCAGTTTCTATGGCAGAGAATAGTTCTTTTCCACTGGACGTCTTCGCCCATTTACCCTAATAACAAACATCAAATGCGTTATTTTACTATTCCATTTGACTATTGCTGTCATTAGTGAAATTCAATTCGGATTTGTTGCTGTGAGTTTTATTTGCGCTTCTAGATAGTTATCCTTTTTTCCAACCGACCAACCATTTGCAAGGATTCACCCTCACGAAACATGATTTTTTCCAAACAAGTACGAGTAGCTGCAGTCAATACTCGCATTTGGGACAACCCGCTATTACGGACACCTCGATATTACAGGACGAAATGCCAACCGGAATAATTTACAGTATACACTGCCTAAACCTGAGATGATGTGTAAAAATCATCAAATATTCAGCGATATTCCGTTCACTTCTGTTCCGGTTTGATCAGCTTTAAAAACGGTTAAACTGGGTCAAACAAGGATGGAGCGGATGGGTTTGAAATGGCGTGAGCGCTTGTAACTACGGTGGCCCAGAAAGCTCAGCATACATTCCGCAACACAAGAACAAATTCCACTTGGCTAGCTGCCCTTTTAAAATTGGCTTTGTGCAACGTTTCTTAAATGCTTTCTTAGTGAAAGAAATAAAATGAGTATATATTGATTGTGCTTAATTCAACAAATAAATCCCAGTCAAACTGGTTCGAGTTGTTGACCAATCGAAGCACGCGTAACAAATGCCACACATAAACTTTGTTGTAATGAGAATTAATCGTTCGATTTAAAAACAACTTGGCGTTGGACATTTTAGTGCTCAAAAACGCTAGAACACTTCTTCGGGTATTTTCATTTTGAGTCGTCCTATCGGGCTCGCCTAAATGTGACAACGTTCTTTTAATAGGAGTTAACCGTTTTTTAGACAAGGGGAGATGCACTTTGTGCTCCCCACTCCATTCAGTCCGTCATACAGCTAAATTACGTGTGACAGTTGTCATTTTTTGCGCTAATAACGTTTATGGAAATACCGATTTTTTGACGGGGAAGATGCACGTCTGCCCTCCAGCAGTGAAGTTGCAGAATGCTGGGAAGGCGTCTTCAATGACGCCTTGGTTTGGATCAAGCCAGTACTTTCCTAAAATGAATATTCAAATACTGTAAGAAGGACATGATTACATCTAAAGTTTCGACAGGCTGACTTGTTTGTACCTATTGCATATTTGTTTTACTTGTATTACTTGTTTTATTAGGTTTGGCAAAGAGTTCCTAGAAGCTAGGCAATTTATCATGTGACAAAGCGACGGTTAGGACAGTGTGACGAAATCAAAATGATTTCGCTTTTGGTGCTAAACGTTTAACAAATTCTTTAAAAAAATACTTAGATTTTATACTCAGGCAGAGAAAACATTAGCTAAACCTTTACTTTCAAAAAAGTAAAGTCGCCGTCGGCAGATATTGATTCTTCGTCCAAGTATAAAATAATTAGTTGACCTTTTCTCAGGGTACGTACCGTCAGGCAGGTGCTTTCGGAGCGTCATCAACTCACGACACGTGCGGGCTGGACTGTCTTTTTTTCCTTCCGGAAGGACAATCTTGTCGAAAAGTACGCTGGCTTCTATGATGGCTTCCTTATACTGTTCTTCGGATTGGACGGCCTGAGCACAAGAAAATATAATAATTATAGACTATTCAGCTTGTAGAAGCGAAGGCTGGATTACCGATCGTGTTTAAATCACCCCTAAGTGTTTTTTTTTCCGGAGAGGACTTGGGCTTGGTCTTGGACTATTCTGATGACCATAAATGATCTAATAAACGCCCCTATCTAATGAACGTCCACCCTTACTCTCCTTCCCAGCTTAAAACAAACGACATAGGAATATCGGTATAAAAATCAAATTTCATTAATTCGAGTTTTCTACCGGGTAAGATTTGCTTAAAGTCAAGAAACGCTGGTTACGCAGGCTTTAATTCAACGAGATCCTGACTGAGACTAGAACCCCACTTGTTATATTGTTATTGTTTGAAAAGAACGCCCCTCTCTAATAAAGGCCTCCTATCTATTGAACGCCCCCCTCGGACCATCGAAATTTAATTAGAACATTTATGGTAAATGTTTTATATAGCATGCTTCTACACAGTGGCAGCAAATATAAAATAAATGCATAAATAAATAGAACAAAGGATTGCAGACATTCAAATTGATATCTGCATAAAAAAACTGTTGAAGTGTTTCAATGAAGACGTCATCTTAATTTTTGTTTTAGTCTCTGTACGTCTGTTTGTGTGTGTTTCTGATTTTCAAATAAATTCCAGTTTTTAGTAACCAATGTTTTCACGCATCGGCGATTAACAGCCCCTTATAAAGGCCCTAAAAGTAAGATGGTTGAACAGATAAAGATTGCGCACCTCCATCTCAATAGACCTCTTTCTTCTTCCGTTGCCTTTTGTGGATGACCCAGATGAGCCAGAGGAGCCAGCGGAGCCAAGACTGCCCTGCAGCAGCAACAGTGAATCGTCAATATTGCTATACAGATTATACAATAAAAGTTTCTTTGGGCTGAAAGAAACTGGGCCGAGGGAAACTGTGCCTGAATTCTGTGCCTGAAAGATCTCCAAACAATACAATTGGAAGGCCAATAACCTTGCCATTATAGTTGCGAAGAATGTCACTTTTGAATTGGCGATTCAGCAGCTTTGACTGAGTTAGTATAAATTTTTTGTAAGCTTAATATATAAAAAAATAAAATATAAAAGAGTAAAATATATTCGCACGATTTATCAGTTAAGGTAATTCCCTTGAATTCCACTGCGCACCCCTTCTGCGCATCGTGGCGCGCTCTGTTTGTTCGAATTTTTCCGGTATTAAGTCTTTCATTGCCATAACGCCCTGAGACGCCTGTAAAATATAGGCCCAACTCCAAAACGTCAAAAATGCAAACTAAACATCACCAGACCCGGATACTCATAGATTCATCCAAGGCATAGACGACCTTCAAAAGTGCATCTAAGCAATGTAATAGAATTGACTCTTTTGTAAAAAAATCAACCTTACTTTCTGACCAATTCGTAAACAAATGCTTAAACTTAGAAACATTTCTTACCAAAAAAACCCACAAAATTCCGAACTACAAATAGAGACAAGCAAACACAGATCAAGTCACCAAAAGATACCTTTATTGCGCTCCGTCAGGTCCCATTTTACGGCAATCAGTCACAATAATCAATGCTAGAACCTCCATTAGAAGCGAGTCACCATGTTTAGCCTATTTTGCATGCCTGCACTGCATCATGGAAGTCTTGGAAACACCTTGACAGACAGGCAAGCAATCTCCTCCCCCAGAATCATAACAGTTTTTTTTATATTTTGCCCCGAAGCCAAACAAAACATTTCCAGGTACAAGGAACTCAGAATAAGCCTCAAAACAATTTTTGAATAAGGTTGGGTAGCAAAGATGGCCCACATTGGAGAGTATGAGGCCATTGACCAGAAAATTCCTTTCTCACTTGGTGAAGCTCAGACAAGGAATAATCCCATTGAATCAACCTCAGCGTGCAAACATCCATAAGCACAGCATTAATTATGCCCAAACAGACTTTATGATGTCCTAAGGCACTCTCCAGATGTGAAAAAGCTGTAATTTTTAAGCAAATTACAAGCAAACTGTTGTAAGCAACAGGCTGTAGCAGTGCCGTCGCTAGAAAAAAAAGGTGCCGCAGTGCACTGTTGGAAACTTCAAGGCATACCGTCTTGGGTCAGCGGTAGCTTAGCTTAACTGGTAGTGTTGGACTTGAAATAGGGGGGGAGGTTTCTGTTTTCAGTCTGTTTTTCTTACAATGGTGCTCAAAAGTACCCAGGAGTGAAAGGGTTAAGTGCGCGCGCGCCACAGTTGTACAAGAAAACACAGCAAAAGGCGCGCGTTTTTTACTTAAAATCGCTTTGACAGAAAAACGAAGTCGGTTACCCCCATTTTTTATTTGCTCAAATAGTTAAATATATACGAGAAATGATATATTGAAAGAAGAAAAAAGTTGGGTTGTAGAAGTTTTGTTATTTCTCTTAAAAGCCGTAAAAATACTTCAAAATGGCGCTTTTTACCGTATGAATAATGGCGAAAACAATGTCTTTTAGTGAGATCAGTAAAAACGCGTCAACTCTACGCCCCTCTGTTGTGAAAACGAGGTCGGTACCCGCAGTTTTTTATGACATTTTTTGAAAGCCCTTAACTTCAATATTGTTTATGCCAAGTTTTAAAAAATTCTGGGTTGTAGAACTATTTCAAGGGAATTACCTTAAAGCATCGAGACCCGATAATATTGGCAAGTGCTGTTTTTAAAACGCGCTGACAATGGGTTTTAAAAGATAAGTGTATATATATTAGAACTGTCGGAGAACTTACTGCCATTTCACCTCCATGACTAGCACCGCCAAAACCTCCATCTCCCAACTGCATAGTTAACAACAGTGTTTTAGTAACATTATAAAATCTTAAATATTTCCTTGGTTCATTAATAATCTGTTACTTACATTACTGCCTCCATTTTGGCTTGCGCCACCCTGGAAAAGTAAAAAAAAAATATCAATGTCTTGGATTTTTTTAATGGCAAAATATCTCTGTTTACTTCATCCAAGTGTAATTAATAGAAAGGAATCATTTTTTTGTGAATTAGATTCCGATTATGAATTAGATTCCGGAAGTTCTTGTTGGCTCTATTCAAGTTCAAGGTTTCAGTGAACGTACAGCATGTACCGAAAGATTTTCAATACATTTCCATTAGTTAACGCGAGTTAACAATCAAACCACAAAATTGTATTTATCTAAAAGTTGAAAGGTCATTTAATAAGCCTTGAAAGTTTTTATTGTTTATTCGGTTGGATATGGACTATTTTCGAGCTTTCCCTAATAACAATATAATCACTCTTCCACTTGCAAGTGGCCTGTTAATTCTTTTAATTCATTTGAATAATACTCACCAAGCTTGCTCCACTAAATAGACTATCGGCCTGTAAAAAACAGAAATGTATCAGACTTGACAATCTTTTAGAAGTTAAAACTCCTATACCATAGTTCAAGAAAGAGGCACTTTATCAAATTTCAAACCAGTTCGACCCAGATCAAATAGAGAAATCAATACAGTCACTCCTCTTCCTACACTCCTCCTACACTCCTACACTCAAACTCTTACACACTTTTAAATATTCTTCACCCGTTATCTTGCTTCAGTCCATAAGATCCTATTGTAATCCTATTTCTTCCCAAACCAAACCAGTTTTTAGTATTGTTCCCTACAATACCCAAACCATCCTTCTTTTCCTTACCCACCCATTCTATCACATTAATCTAGTACAATAAGTATGGACTTCAAGACTGGAAAATTACGAATGCCTCCACTGCTTGGTTAGAAGAACCACAGCTTTTATTTGTTTATAACATTCCATTGAGGCCCCCGTTGTTTAAAAAATATATACGAAAATAACAACATTGTCAAGTCAAACCTCGTTCTATTTTCATTCTTCTTATAGTTACTTCATCGAAATATGTGTATATTTTACATCTAATCACAATTCGCCTTTCCCTGCTGCAGAGGCCTTTTTTTTGTACTTTGCAAAATACAAATATAACAGGCCTCTGTTAGCAATAAAAGGTCTCCTCGCCTCATCATTCCACTGGACCTAACTATTAATCCATGCACGCCTTCTGTGCCTTGGAAAACTTAGCCTTTTGATTCTAAGATTCTAACTAGCCTCTGTACTCAATCAAAAATTAGCTTTAACGTCTTTATAATTGTATTCCCCGATATTATCTTGGTTTTACTTACTGCCGGGCCAGGAGGACCAGGGGGTCCAGGCAATCCCTAGAAATCACAATAAAGCATAAGTTAGATGTCTAGATGATAATTGGTGCGATAAGGAATTACTGTAGTGTACAATTTATACGCAAAATTGTATCAAAATAATACTCGTTATAATCGTTTTGACGATCTTTTTGGTAACGGTATGCTTACCATCGGTCCACGTCTGCCCTAAAAATTGAAATAAAAAAATGTATTAGAAGAAAGAAAAGTACCTTATTACGTTCAACAATAATAAGATAAATTCCAAAAAAAAGAAATAAATTAGTTCGTCACACCTTTGGGCCAAACTCTCCCTACAAAGCAAAAGGAAAAATCGTTAAAACATGTGTTAAGTTAAATTAATCAATTCCTAAAAACAGACGCTGTAAATTAACTTACGACGCTGCCCTTGATACCCTGAAATAGACAAAGAAGATGTATGTTAGATGCATGTCATGTTATATTATGTCGATATTTATATTGTTTTATTTTTTTGCGAGGAGGTTAGGGGGTTGCTTACCAAGCCACCAAATTTTCCCTGGGGGCCTTGCTCGCCGGGTAGACCTGGGGGACCCGGTTCACCCTTGAAACCCTGTAAACAAGAGAGAAGGAAATTGCATAACTATACTACATACAGAGTAAATGGGAAACTTTTTCCATAGCCACATTGCCAGAAAATATACCTCTAACGCCCGTGTCATACGTCACGCTTTCGCCGTGCCGAATCTAGTTGTTGGATTAAAGGGGTACATAAACAGCTTAACGTCTGTATAAATTACATCACGTCAGAATGAAGGTCGGCACCACGCTGAGAAGGGCCGCGCCAGTTGTGTTTTGATATTAGCAACAGAAACTCCGCATCAAGTCAACTTTGACTACTCGGAAGCTATTAAACGCTTCTTATAAAGTGCGACTTCTGAATCAACTTCGAACCTGAATGTATTAATGACACAAATGGTAGATTCTGCACGGCAGGAGCCCCAAGCGTGGAGCCTAGTTTTGACACACGGGTAGTCAATTACATGTTTATGACAAGCGCTATATATGGACAGACATTTTCACTACTCATTTTACCCGAGGGCCTTTGAGACCTCTTTTGCCACGGCCACCTTCCTCTCCTTGATCACCCTATCAATAGATAAATATACTATAGCAATGATCACCTTAACAAACAATATATACTATAACAATGATCACCCTAACAATAGATATATACTGTAACAATGATCAACCAAACAGTTTGTATTTGTATAAGAAAAAAGAAACCAATCTGAGTGTGCGAAGGGTTGGTGTTATGGAGGGTTTGTATTATGGAGTGTTGGTGTTATTGCAAGACAACTGCTACTGTAATCCTGTGAATGTTTGCGAGCCATAATGTTCGCGCGTGTTTATCATCGCTTTCTGGTACTTTCTCTTTCACATGCTTGGATTAATTTATGTTTTTTTTTCAACCAACTCTTTATGAAGAAGTATAAAATGGGGCTTTGGCTATGATACAGTTCGCATCGACTTACCTTCCTTCCTTGAGGCCCAGATGGTCCAACTTTTCCGAGTTCTCCACGATATCCCTAACAATAAATGATAGGGTCTTAAAAATGCGTACAAACTTTGAGCGACTGGAGAAACTCTGCACAAAAATGCACAAATTGTCGAGTTATTATTCCTCAGTACAGCCTTATATCTCCCTTTAAATGGGGGAAGAGTGGATAAAACGTGGCCTACGGAAAACTCAAGAGACAGCCTAAAAAAGTAAAAGTAAAAATCCTTCCGAAGTCATACCTTTTCTCCCTTGACACCTCCGCCGCCACGAGCACCCTTGACGCCTTGCTCTCCCTGTCAAATACAAAGTATTATAAGCAAACCTTTAAAGGCAAACTTGACGACTTGCTCTCCCTGTTAAACACGAAGCAATTTAAGGAAAACACTAAGAGCATTAATGTCAAGTCCTATGATCATGGGATATGGATTTGCTTCAAATTTGCTTTAGCGCACTAACGTTATACATTTTTGCTCTTGACCCCCCTCTGGTCGCAGTAATTCATATTTAAAAGTAAGGTCTCTGTGTTTGCTTAAAACATGGCTATTGTTTTCAAATTAAAAGTTAAATACCGAACGATTAAATTAACAGGGTCAGCAGAGTTAAAAGGAAAACTGATTATGACGGTGTTGAACTTTTATGAAAAGAACCTGCTAAAAAAAATTTCTGTCACAAAGAAGACAGTTTTCTTTAGAATCATATCGTAACAACTTACCTCCTTTCCAACCTCTCCCGTGATTCCAGTAGCTCCCTGATCTCCAGTCTCTCCCTAGTAAAGATCAGTCACAAGTGAGATCGTTAGAAAAGGAATGCACTTATTTACTTTTAGTTGCATTCTAATTTTGCTTTGCTATGTGCTGCATCAGTACACGCCTACATACAATCAATGCAAACCAAAGTGTATTTCGGATGATTTGTGAAAACCAGCCATTTTGGAATAAAGCACGTTGTAATGTACCGTAAAATGACAAGGTAAGCTTAACGTAGAGGGATAATATTTATTGCGCAAAGAGATATTATTTATTGCAAATTCATTCCAAATAGTAACCATCAGTACTAGCCTTCATTCCACCTCTTCCAGTTGTTCCCTTTTCTCCACGAGCACCGGCCACGCCCTAATGAAATAAAAAAGAGACACATGTTTCTATTTTCATAGACAGCATCTTGTCTTTCTTGCGTAGCATAAACACGTTGGGAAAAACAAAACTGTCCACACACAGTGTAACCCCGCTAATAAGGACATCGTTGCTAACCAAAAACTATATTTATCAAGTGGAACCCCGCTAATAAGGACATCGTTGCTAACCAAAAACTGTATTTATCAAGTGGAACCCCGCTAATAAGGACATCGTTGCTTACCAAAAACTGTCCACACACAGTGTAACCCCGCTAATAAGGACATCGTTGCTAACCAAAAACTGTATTTATCAAGTGGAACCCCATTGTTTGGACCCATAAAACTGTATTCATACAGTGAAACCCCGTTAATAAGGACACCATTGGGACCCATAAAACTGTATTCATACAGTGAAACCCGTTTATCTAAGAAAATGTTCTCATACAATAAAACCCAGTTAGGATGAAAAAACCGGTCATTAGGGGGTATCCTTATCAAGCGGGTTCAAATAACTGTCCTTCAAAACGTGGTGCTTTATGAACGATTGAAATACAGACCCGTACCCAGGATTTTTCTTGGGGGGGGTTCGAAATCCGAAAAAGTGGACCTTTTTTTCCAGGAGGGGAGAGGGAGGGAGGGAGTTCTCTGATAAAAATCTAACCACCTCCTAAAGAACAAAAAGGGATTTTTAATGCCTTTGCAGTATCTTCACGGGACGTTTATTATCGGATTTGGCTCCAGAGTGATCTAGCTTACCAGAGTGATCTAGCTTATGATTTTTTAGTTTGTCTACAAATAGCACGTCTATTGAGAACCAAAAGTGGACTTTCAGCCGTTGTGTGTGTGTGGGGGGGGAGGATAGGTGCGTTTGCACCCCTGCCCCCCCCCTGGGTACGGGCCTGAAATGAGAGCGGGGTCCCACTGAGTAATCATATGGATAAGTTTTACCATTGCACCGGTGGCTCCAACGTTTCCAGGGGCTCCTCTATTGCCGCTCTCACCCTAGAAATACAAAGAGAAACGGCAGTCATTGTATTAAATCCAAAAAGAAAAACGTCATTATTCTAAAAATTCTTCATGATGATAATAATTTTCCTAGAATATCATCTCACTTTCTCTCCCTTGAGCCTAGAATATTATCTTACCTTCTCTTCCTTAAGCTCTAGAATATCATATCACCTTCTCTCCCTTGAGCTCTAGAATATCATCTCACCGTCTCTTCCATGATCCTAGAATATCATCTCACCTTCTCTCCCTTGAGCTTTAGAATATCATCTCACCTTCTCTCCCTTGAGCCTAGAATATCGTCTCACCTCTCCCTTGAGCCCTAGAATATCATTTCACTTTCTCTCCCTTGAGCCCTAGAATATCGTCTCACCTTCTCTCCCTTGAGCCCAGGTTGTCCAGTAACCCCACGACGTCCGGCCACACCCTGTAGACAAAAGAGAGCCGGGATAGGTGATAAGCCAGTTACCACTTTTCTTTGAGTTAAATACTTAAATACTTTAAATACTAACAATATAACAAGACTTGGCTACGTTTCACCGAACCTGCCATATTTCGAGTAGCCATATTACCGATATTTAAATTAACGTTTGACCGTATAAGTGTGTATAATGTATCATGTTTCGAATTACACGTTTAATAATTTGGGTCACGTTTTGCACTTAGATAATGTAATAAAGGGTATAAAGGACATATAAGGTAATTGGCATTGACATTATACGACTTCACATAGTAAGTCTCATTGGTGCGTCTTCGACTATCCTCATCTTTCCTTTCTCCTGTAATGCCGGGTTGTTGAGTAAACCGTCGCCCACGGAAAACTCATGACACCACCCCTTTAATTGATAGCTTACCTCTCTCCTCAAATGGTGTTTTATTGAGTAAACCTTGGCCCACCAAAAACTCATGACACCACCCATTTAATTGATAGCTTACCTCTCTCCTCAAATGGTGGATTATTGAGTAAACCTTGGCCCACCAAAAACTCATGACACCAACCCTTTAATTTAAAGCTTTGGTCTCTCCTCAAATGGTGTGTTATTGAGTAAACCTTAGCCCACCAAAAACTCATGCAACCACCCCTTTAATTGATAGCTCTCGTTTCTCCTCTAATAGCGGATTGTTGAGAAGTCCTTGGCCCACAAAAAAACTCATGGCGCAGCCCCTCAAAGTGACGTTACGTTTAATGGCTGACCTGATCTCCCGTTCGTCCGGCTCTGCCTAGTTCTCCCTTGTTACCAGTTGGTCCCTGACATGTGAAAATAGAATGCATTATAATTGGAACTCGCTTTGCGCAGGGAGATGCGGTTAAATGAGAAATGGGACCAAAATCCCTCTTGGTTGTACAAAATAGCTTGATTCATGATTGGAATATCCAATACCGTATCGTAAGATACATACTCGCGGGCCCAAGGCTCCAGGTTCACCGTCACGTCCATCCTTGCCTCTGTCGCCCTGCGAAATCAATGATAGTATTAAGTGTTAGGTATTAGAGGTACTTCTCAAAAACACTTTTTAAGTCTTCAGCATCTTTCTCTTAAAATAAGGTCAATCAAAATGTTCACTACCGGCACGTCTCTGGTGTCCTGGGATTGTCGTGTTGTAAGAATTAATAAATTCAGGTAAATACCCATTTCGTACGTACCCTGAGACCAACTTTACCAACTCCGCCAGGGTGACCTCGAGGGCCGGGTAATCCCTGCAAAAGCAAAGATAAGACTCAGGAATCGGGCGGTATTCTTCGTCGAGCACAACAGGCTCATGGAAGAGTTAACACGATTTCTAAAGGCTGCCTACATCTTCCTGATAAGGGCCGTGAACCCTCACGTGGTCATAATAATAATAATTTTCATCCAAATAAATACAATATCTCTTACCGCCTCTCCACGGGTGCCTGGTGGTCCGGGTGGTCCAGCCTCTCCATTGGGACCCTAAAACCAACACTAGCGTTATTCGACCAGTTCTTATCCCACGGGTATTTCTACTAGTACCCCGATGCCAAGCTAGTTCTTCATTCATTTTTATTTATACTTTTCAATTTTCAAACACCCAAATAGTGTTGTTCGTTTACCAGAGTATAGATATGGTTCACCAAAAAACGGTTGTCGACTCCTGCTTTCGTTTCTTAAATGACTCCTTCAGGAGTCTGCCCTGGATTGTCTGAATGTTTTTTTTTTTTGGCTGCTGAAGTCACTAAATACCAGAAAGGTAATGAAATCCTTCACCTGAGGCCCAGGCTGTCCTTTGCCGCCATTGGTGCCCGGTACGCCATCTTTGCCCTGAATGCAAATAAAAACTTGTTATATATCGCGCGGGAGATATTCACGAAAAAATCGTAACAGCTTAAGGTATAGTTTTTAAACCAAAAAAGTGTCCAGCAAAACATTTTGAAAACCCCAAACTCACAGGAGTGCCGTCTTGTCCGTTGTTGCCCACTTGCCCAGCAGGCCCAACGTTGCCCTAGAAACAACATGAGAGAAAATCGCCGATGAATAACACGCAGTGGAATGCCACTTTTTGTAACTTGAAAGATCAAACATAACAAATATAATCAACCAAAGCGAAGAATAGCTGGAATACTGCATCGCTTCATTACCTTTGGACCATTTGGGCCAGGTGGACCAGCCTCGCCCTTAGTTCCTCGAGAGCCCTGAAAGTTAAAAAAACACAAGTTATGAACTGTCAATGAGATTTTTTATACAAAATATTTATATAATTCATATACTGCTATGCTGAAAACATTTTAAAAGTTTCGATGTTTTCTTGAAACATAATGCCTGCATTTAGCTGTGTTTTATTTATAGCGTGTCAAGTAAACCCGTGAACAGCCACAAATAAGTATGGATTAATTGTCTTCTGACGAATCAAAGCCAGAGTTTAGACAGAGACTTGTTTATATTTTACAGTTTCAATTTGGCTCGTAATTGGTCGGCGCAACAGTTCCATATATATATATATAAAATGATGGTTGAAGGCTTTCATAGAAAGTGCTCAATACTCGAAAGTAGAGCGGTGTTGTATAGTGTTGGTTTGAGAAAAATACAAACTACATAGGTTTCCCTACAGGCCTGTTTCGTGGTTGCCCACTCATCAGGGGAAATCCCCTGATTTATATATATATATATATATATATATATATATATATGTGTGTGTGTGTGTGTGTGTGTGTGCCGGTAGCTCATTATTTTACTAGTCTTATACAAACATCATTTTAACATGGAAGTTTCTCAAAATTTTGAATAATAAACTTTTATGAGTGTTTTAAGTCGGTAGAATATTGATACAGTAAACACTCGGGTAAATGAACCTAGACTTTTCAAGATCAAGATGGATAGGTTCTTATGAATCGGTGTAAAAAATCAGGCTGTTTAGGTTCTTTTAAAACTTGTTCTTTTCATTTTCACGATAACAACAACAGTTAATGTTGAGCACAACAAATGAATCAATGTTGTATTTAACTACAGTATGCAATGCAACAAAAATTGAATGAAAAGTATATTTTCTCTCTAGTTTTTTCTCACAACCGCAAATCAGAATTTTGACAACATCTTTCAAATAAGAACCTATTCTTCCCCACCAGGCTGTAGGTTCTTAATCTCTAAGTTCTTATATTGTTTGCGGGTGTTTACTGTTATCAGTGTCAGCTTTCTTAACGTACTCGAGGGCCAGGGAGACCATTAGCGCCGCGGCCACCGCTAGGTCCAGGGGCTCCCTGTGGAAAATGTAAAACACGTTTACCAATTTAAACAATAATATTAAGGATGTCGTGGATACTACTGTGTAATAACCTTAGAAGCAGATTAAAACCATCTTTACAACATTACGTAACATCCCGTTATATAATAATTGTTCTTACCGCTCCCCCCTGGGGTCCGTTGTCTCCCTTCATGCCGACAGGTCCTTGAGGTCCCTGAAATGAGTTCATATGAGTATATAAGATCAAAGGCCATAGGGCGGGATCATTTCTCCTCTCTCATTGCCCTTCTTTTTAGAGATCCTGGATACAAGCCTGATCATACACCATACTTCCAAAAAATATCATTTATAACATACTTAGACAAATCAATCGATTGTCAAACTCGGTAAAAAATAGCTTTTAATGCATGGTAACAAAATATCAATTCGAGCGTCGTTGTCAATGTATGCCAAACAAGCTTAAGTGGAATTAAAAAATAGAAATAGAAATTTAATTGATTGTAGGCGGTAAATAAAATAAAGATCAGGGCCTGTTAAATCAATGGCTGTGGTTAAACCTTACAAATGAATTTTCAGGGAGTGCGTGACAAATTGCGTTACCTGTTCTCCTTGACTGACTACAAGCCTAATCATACACCATACTTCCAAAAAATATTCTTTATAACATACTTAGACAAATCAATCGATTGTCAAACTCGGTAAAAAATAGCTTTTAATGCATGGTAACAAAATATCAATTCGAGCATCTTTGTCAATGTATGCCAAACAAGCTTGAGTGGAATTAAAAAATAGAAATAGAAATTTAATTGATTGTAGGCGGTAAATGAAATAAAGATCAGGGCCTGTTAAATCAATGGCTGTGGTTAAACCTTACAAATGAATTTTCAGGAAGTGCGTGACAAATCGTGATAAATTGCGTTACCTGTTCTCCTTGACTGCCAGCAAGGCCAGCAGGACCATCAGGACCCATCTCACCCTGCAACGACAAACCACGTGACCTTAGAAACACACTTCTTGCCACATAAGCAAGGCATCCCAAAAGAGACTGGTGACTATGACGCCTCGCGAAATGCTGCAAACAGCGCCAGGCTGAAATTGTCATAACGCTTTTTAGAATACTTTATTCGCAGCCTCGCATGCTATTACTACGCTACCATACCGCTTTGAATTCTTTTTTTCTTACTTTTTCTTTATTTTTGTTTCGATAACTTTGGTGTGTACGGAGTTTTTCGCTTTTAATATAAAGGAATGCAGGCATAGCAGGAAGTACGCAAGGGCAACTTGAAGCTTGAGAAATCTAGCACGGAAATTGATCCTTTATTTTCAATTCCAAATGAATGGCAGTAACTCAAGTAATTAAGATGACAAATAAATAAATCAAAGCCCGTAGTAAGTAGTATACAGGGAACGTTTGAAAGTTGTAGATACTCAGCGTATCTAATTGTGGCAAGGTTAACCATTTTCTATTTAACCTTCCTAAAAAAAACTCGTTTTGATACATAGTTAACTTGAACAAGTTCTGGTAATATAACACAAGCACATCATAAGTTTTGGAAGTCTAACCTACCCTCTCACCGGCCGGTCCAAGCTTGCCTCTGGGTCCACGGGCACCCGGTTCCCCCTGTCAATAAAATGAAGAAAGTATTTATACTTGCCACATAGACCAACCAATATAAATAATATAAGATATATGTTTCGACCACCAAGCATACCATACCATATGAGCAATAAATATATGAAAAAAATGTTGATTATTTCTACATCGCAAACATCGCGAGGTAACTGACTTTACTCGTCACATAAGGCAACAGCTATAACTCTCGAATTTCAATCAATTATACAATTGATAAATAATGGTCAGCTCTTTGTTGTCGAATACTGTCGTAGTAGAGAGCTCGATTTACAGACACCTTTTCAAATCCTCGTTTTGACTTCTCCGATAAACACTATATTTAAATATCATTCCCAATAATGATAAGATGTACTGAACCTTTTTCCTGCTACTGAGACTCTCTCTGGCCTTTTGTATTTGTTTTCTTGAGCCCTTTCTTTTAAAAATTGAATATTTATTTTAAAGCATGTGCTGCTGATTTTGACGTCAGTAAATACTCACAGCAGCGCCGTCGGGACCAGGTGTACCGGGTTGGCCGGTCTGACCCACAGGGCCCTGTGAATAATACACACACATTATAGTCACATATAATCACGAGACCTGTGAATAATACACACACATTGTAGTCACATAAAAACACAATGCCTTTCAATAATACACACACATTATAGTGAAATATAAACACGAGACCTGTCAATAATACACACACATTATAGTCACATATTATCACGAGTCCCGTGAATAATACACACACATTGTCAATAATACACACATTATAGTGAAATATAAACACGAGACCTGTCAATAATTCACACACATTATAGTCACATATAATCACGAGACCTGTCATTTTCACACATGATATAGTATTTATAGTATTTTATGTGCATCACATAAACATGGTCTTCTAGAGGTTCGAGGTAGAAGCTCGCTGAACAGAAACGTGAAGAACAAATTGGTCCACAATATTTCAACGTTCTTGTAGATGCCACCCCTGCGCTCACAACCCCCATCATCACGAAGAAACAAACAATGGGATTATGCGACTCGTATTGCGTGACGACGGGCCATAGTTCGTGGACATCATGTCACGCGTCACGCAATATGGGATTGGCTCACGTATCCTTACCCGTCCGCCTCTGGCGCCGTTACGACCAGCAGGCCCTTGGGCGCCTTGCATGCCCTAACAAGAAATTTAAAGGATCTCCATAAGCCACTCCTTTGAAATTGTTTCATTAAAAAATAGCAATATATATTTGAAGAAAGCTTGGAAATAACCGTGGAGCACGGGGCAAGTGTGATAATTCATAAATGATATTTGATTCATTTAAATATTGACAAAAAAATTTGATTGAAATTATATTATATATCCATCATTTATAGGCTTACTTAAATCTGCATAAATTTCAAATACGGGGATTTTGGTATTCATATGCTATCCATGATGCAAAGCGGGTTACACGCTGTATCGCGTGGTACTTACGGCGTTGCCCTTGGGCCCAGGCTCTCCCTGTCTGCCGGCGTTTCCATCGACACCCTTCGAGCAACACATTATGTTATCTTACAAAACAAAGATAAGCCAAGGATAATGTAAAAAAAATAAAACTTTCGTCGTCACAAAAGGTGCAATAAATTCAATAGCCTACTTGCAGACGTCTACGTCAGAGTTTTTTGCGCACACCTAGGCGACGCGACGATTCGCGACCGCCATTTCATTTTTAAGACAACCCCTCCCCTTTTCTCTTTTCCAGCCACCTCGCGTCAAAATGAGGCCACGCGAAATTCGCTAAGTACACGCCTGCGAGAAGGCAATGAATTGGATACTGGTATTGGTAATTCTTTGGTGACTGGACGAAATTTTAGTCATTTTCTATTAGTTTATTCCCAGACGAGTAATGAACAAATTTGGCTAAAATCGTGAGGCTCTTTTTTCCAGAAGCTTATAAAATATAATGGTGGTCTAAGACGATGACGCCAACAACAATCACAACAGAGACGACGACTACGACAATGACAACGATACTGAAAACTGCGTTAGCGCATGGCGCATTATTCAAAACTGCTAGCAATAAAAAATGCTAAACGTAATGATACGAAAAAGATAAAGAAATAGGTAAGAACATTATTTCTAAATCAGCTGTTACACTTCGTGAGAGATGAAAAAGGCAACCGTCCACTTCCTCGGTAGACGATTTTTACCTCATTATTTGGTAACGACTGAAATATGATAAACCTAATAGGGCAGGATGCATTTACGGGCTGCTATTGAACTTAATACATTCTGTTGTTTATGCTTTCGTCATGATTACCGTCTTCGCCTTAAGGTGCCAATAACGAATGTAGGATGAATGTTTTTTGTTAGAGGGGGATCTTACGTTAGGTCCGGGGGGGCCTGGTGGTCCGGGCTGGCCTGCTTCGCCCTCGGGGCCCTGGCGAAATACAACAACATGAATCAATAACATTGTGGTATGAATCATAGCGCATAAGAAGCACGCTTACCATTTCGCCCTTGGGACCGCTGACCCCATTCGCGCCTGCCTCACCTTCTGGTCCCTAGAAATAAAAGAAACAAAATAAGCACGGTTTTAGTAGTGGTAAAGTACTGTGCAGTGAACACTTTGGAAAAACATTTGGAAAACATTTTCGACATTTCTAAAACATTTTCGACATTCGGAAAACATTTTCGACATTTGTAAAACATTTTCGACATTCGGAAAACATTTTTGACGGTCAACGGATTTATCAAACGCTTGAGTAGTTATATGTTTTACTATACAATAATATCCTAACAGCCTTTAGAAGTCTCAAAAATGTATCTTTTTTTCTGGATTATTTAGGATTTTCTCTGAAGAAAACAAGAACATCTGTGGAACCCACAAGTCTGTCCTGATATAACATATGCATGCTATCATAAATCGAATGTTTTTAACTATGTCGTGTTTTTCTGTACAATACAGTGAACACCATGAACATATCTTTGTTACCTGGGGTCCGGGTTCTCCGTTCTTTCCGCTTGGCCCACGTGGTCCGGCAGGACCCTGTAGTGAAGGAAAGTCAGAATTAGATGCTAATTCGGAGGACTAAAAAATCTCAAAATACGTTTATCAGTTCAGGGCTACTGTCGCCATTAAATGTACAGCATGGCTCCTATCTTTCTATTGATACCTAGGTACGATGAGGGAATGGGAACAAAGAGTCTATAATCTTTCAAAGGGGATATGACCAGAGTGCGAGGGGCATTCATGGGCCACAGTTTATTCATTTCAATCCTGCATTATTGAGGAGAGATTGAATCTAGCCCAAGGAATAATACATGCAAAATGGTTATTGTTCTGTTTTTATTTTTAGCTTGACATATTTAGAAAAATAAAGATTCAACCGTAAACGTAGAACCAAATCTGAATATGCAAATCCTAACGGAGCTCCCATTTTATATTTTTAGAAATTAAAGATAAGATCACTAGAGAGGAGAGTAAGCCGTACCATTTTTCCGTTCTTGCCTTGTGGGCCAGGAATACCACGAGTGCCAGTAGGACCCTGAAATAGTAAGAAACGGTATCACTATAACGCTAATAACCAGAACAGGTCGTATTAAAAATATGATATCATAGGCGTAGCCAGAAGGGACCTATCTTCTCCCCAGCCTTATCTAAGATCAGATACATTGGAGCTATTCCTTAATCTTCACCCACAAGAGATCCTGGATAAGGCCTAGTGTTGATGCAAAATTGTGATTTATAACTACCACCAGTAAACAAAACAAAATTATTTTTTTAAGAAAGTGTTTGGTTTTATTTAAAGATTTTATTTCTTCGTCGTTGTCTGGTGTGACGGAGGAAGTCATTTCTGATTTTTTTGTTTGACCACGTGATCTCTTAGCGCAAGTCCCCTATGGTGAGGGTCAACATGAATCTCATCCAAGCCCCACCCCGCCCAACCCCGCCCCGCCCCGCCCCGCCCCGCCCCACCCCACCACTTAGTGTGTATAGTTTTAGACGAGTGTGCATCCCTAGTGGTTTTCCTTTATTGGATTACGACTCAAGTAATATGTTCAGCTTGAAGAGACGGCCTGTTTAGTTTTGTCGCCCGTGAATACTGAACACACACAAATTCATATCCACCCTTGAAAAAGCCAGGTTTCCAATCATGTTCCTTATATATCAAGTGTTATATTCCATTTGTATCGGAGTGTGAAAGCGAAGAATAGACGCGTTTGCGCTTGTACCTGAGGTCCTGGGTTTCCTTGAGCTCCATCAGATCCAGGGGCACCCTGTGGTAAAGAGTGAAACAAGACATACATCACCGACAAATTGGTAAATAAAGTATCAGACTTTTTATATGGTTATTTCGAGACACATTTCGAACACATTATGTCTTCCAATATTTAATGAAAACAATTACAAAGCTGTTGCTGAGAAGGGCACTGTAATGAATATCTTACATCCTCGCCGTTGATTCCGTTCTTGCCATCTAAACCAGCAGGGCCCTGAAACAGACAAAACAATCATTCTGTTAATTTAAGATACTTTATAACTGTTGGCAACTTGAAAAAGGTTTTTTGGAAATCACAATTAACACATATATGTTTCAGTAATTCACGCCACGAACCTTCTCCCCGTTTGGACCAGTTGTTCCTTTCGCTCCAGCTTTCCCTTGAGCGCCCTAACGAGAATTCCAAAACAGTAACATTATTTCAAACTTTCTATCTTAAACTAATCTGAACCATCTTAAATGCAAGGATTTTACCGCTGGCCCATCTGGTCCGGCCTCGCCAGCGATGCCACGAGATCCCTTTGGTCCCTAAAACATATGAGATTATGATGGTCAGAGAATATATGGGGTAGAAGTGAAGCGGGGTAAGAGAAAAGCGGGAGAAAAAAAAATATTGATTATGGTCAGATAAAGTACGTGTCTTATTAAAAGTAAGAGGGACTGGATGAGTAAAATAAAGTGGAGGGAGGGAGTAATACATACCGGGGGTCCCCGTTGACCTTGAAGTCCGATAGGACCTTGTAAACCACCTTCTCCCTATAACAAAGAGAATGTTAACGTTAATGAGTATTAAACATTTTCGTGCTCGTTTTGAGATATTCTTACCGGGGCACCTTGGGCGCCATCTGAACCGGTCTCTCCCTGGGGGCCAGTTATTCCCTGAAACAAAAGGACAGTCAGATGTGTACAGGGGTTAGCTGATGACTTAGAAATAGATTTAACCTACTTTACTCCACTTCTAAGGAAAACAAAATGGTTCAGACCAAAATGCTCTTTGTTCAGACACAACTGAACATGCCTGTAGCCCAGCAGAATAAGAAATCGTGAAATACGACATCAATGGCGATGCCATTCCGAGGCAATAACGGCGACTATGCCGTTAATAACAAAACGTTGATAACCAGAAAATAGCACCTTCGACGTCGGAAATATTCCGTGTTTTTTCCGACGACGATACAATTCCGAGGCTTCTGCCGATGACAGTTATACGAGGCTTTACCGACAGGCTTCCGAACATGCATACTCACCCTTGCGCCTTGTAGTCCGGTGATTCCTATTGGTCCCTTGAACCCTCCAGGGCCCTGGAAAAGTTGTCAATCAAAACTGTCAATCATGTGATTGACAAAACACAAAAGAAGAATAAGACTAACTCACGGAAGGTCCTTGACTGCCAGGCGTTCCTGGATTTCCAGGGTAACCCTGAGAAAAAAAATGGAATTAAAAAAGTACAGCGGTAATTCTACTAAGCCGTTAACCTAGTCCTATTTTTTTTTGCTTTAATACTATATTAGACACCCCAATTAAGTGACCAAAGAGCGACAAAACCCCTATTCATCGGCCATTATAAAAAAAAATCAAACACAAAAATAACAGTATTTAGAAATCTTTAAAGTGACCAACCTTTTAATTAAAATTATGCGACCATTGTCTCTTTGCTGATTGTGGTCACCTAATAAGGTACCACTATAAACAAATAGTTGTTGATTTGTTATTCTATCTGTAATACTTACCTGTAAGCCAGGTCCACCCTGAAGGCCAGAGGCACCCTTTATACCACGAGGTCCCTGTGAAGGGGTTAGAAGCAATAGAGATGAGCTCAAGGTATTCCCTTAACGTTTCTTTTCTATAAAATAGCCTTAAACAGAGCACCGTGTAAAAGTGACTTCTATTATTTTATTTTCACACTGTGCTTTGTGCTTATTGTTTTAATACACTGTTGGTGTTTGTTGTATTTCTACACTGTAAGTGCTTGTTGTATTTCTACACTGTAAGTGCTTGTTGTATTTCTACACTGTAAGTGCTTGTTGTATTTCTACACTGTAAGTGCTTGTTGTATTTCTACATTTTAAGTGCTTGTTGTATTTCTACACTGTAAGTGCTTGTTGTATTTCTACACTGTAAGTGCTTGTTGTATTTCTACACTGTAAGTGCTTGTTGTATTTCTACATTTTAAGTGCTTGTTGTATTTCTACACTGTTAGTGCTTGTTGCATTTCTACATTGTAAGTGCTTGTTGCATTTCTACATTGTAAGTGCTTGTTGTATTTCTACACTGTAAGTGCTTGTTGTATTTCTACACTGTAAGTGTTTGTTGTATTTCTACACTGTAAGTGCTTGTTGTATTTCTACACTGTTAGTGCTTGTTCTGCTTCTGTGCATACTGTATACATTTAACGGATTTAAGGCACACTGGCAACAACATCTATTGAATGTGAATATACATTTTGCTGATTTGACACAAGTGATGATTGAAGCTTACGCCACAAAGACGTTTGCATATGATGCTAAGTAGAAAATCAGTAAAAAATTGGAAATTCCCGGGTAATTCTCACCCTAGGTCCGTTGGCGCCTTGTTTGCCACGAGCACCAGGAAGACCCTGAAACATGTAGAAATGGCTGATAAAAACAGCGACAATTATGGTGACGATGACGATAACGACGAAAACGATGATGATGATGGTGACGGCGATGCAGATGATTGTCATGATAATAAAGATTATCATGAGGCATAAGGATTAAGATAATGATGATGGTGTTTGTGATAAAAAAAGATGATGTTGTTTGGGGTGATGATGATGATGGTAATGATGATGATGGTGACGATAATGACTATTAACGGAGACAATAATGATAGTCATGGTGGTGGTGATGATCATGACTATGATTACAATGATGATGATGGTTATGGTGACTACTGTTGTCAATTATGGTGAAGATAATAATGACGGTGCTGTGGTCGGTTATTTATATATTATCGATATTTTATCCACAAAACAAACCTGTTCTCCGGTCTCTCCCCTCTGGCCTCGCTTCCCACGTCCACCTCCATGGCCCTGCAACAAAATGACGATGTTTTTAATTATCGCACTAAATGTTGGACAACTATTTTACCACTATTTCTGCAACTATGCCTCACCTTCGCTCCCTTAGCACCGCTCGCGCCAGAGACACCTGGTGATCCTCGATCACCCTGGGAATGATAATGGTAGTATATAATTAGTTTTCATGGGAATGTACATTAAGTCATGCTCATTTCGACAAATGGTAAAATCAAATTTTCCACAAGGATCGTACCTTGGGCCCCGCAGGTCCAGGCATACCAGCAGCTCCCTGTAAACCTCCAGGTCCCTGGAAAGATGATTATATTAAGACAAACATAAATAAGAGGAAATCAATTGGAAAGGCTAATCACCCTCTTTGCAGTTGGACTGCTGAACTAAGAACAACTGGTCGGGTGCAATTTCTATGTTGTTTTGGCCTTTTTATAAAGATGAATGAATTTAATTTAGTTGTTTTTTTTTTCGCGAGCTTTTCTTGCTTTTTTGTTAATTTGTTTGCTTGTTTGTTTGTTTGTTTGTTTACTTGCATAGAAGTAAAACATGATTGCCGCGTGATTATGATAAAAAAGAGGAATAAAAGAGGAAAAAGTATAAAGTTTCCGGTATCATAAAAGAACTGGATGCAAACAGCTAACACTTACTGGGGAACCACTCGGGCCTGTTACCCCGCGCTGGCCGTTAGCACCGTCGGGAGCCTGGGGAGAGAAAAAACTATGATATGGCAGGATAATTATCATATAGCTAGATACATGCGTTTGTGGAACCAAACTTAAGGAACCAACAGTACATCCCAGCTACAGTTGAGTTATCGAGGATGGGAAAGCGAAGATCGCTACTAACCCTAACCCCTATGCTGCATTCATGTGGTACGCTATTTTCAAATATAATCATCGTTATCTTCACTTGCCTTATCGCCTTTAGGTCCGGTAACACCTTTAAGGCCGTTCTCTCCGTTAAGGCCCTATGAAAAGAAAGACCGTTATTACATCGTCCGCGTGCTCAGCCGTCTTGGATCACGTGCACATCACGTGCGCTAAAGACAATATGAAATGGTGATGATCACCATGAGTGTGGTGCACTGTTTAATGTGACAGTTGTCATAGAGAACAGCTAGCGCCATGCACTCTGAGGCATTAGCCAGGCGAGTTCTGGTTATGGAATGTAAAGATCAGTGTTGTGTATCCGTAGCTCGCGTACTTCATATCATGTGATAGTCTCTTATAGTCACGTGGTTAGTTGTTCATTTCACGAGGAGGAAATAACAAACATTGCTAAAGTAGACAGTATTAAATGTCGTTTACATCATATGATAATAGGAACCTTAAGCAAGGACGACGACGACGGCTAGGACAACTCGATCGAAAAAGATGTTTTCGCTCGTGGCGATTTATAATAATTTAATTGCAATGGAATAAGCAAAACATTATAATCAGAGACAGATAAAAAATAAACTAAGGACATTTATTTCTGCAGCAGCGAACGTAGTTAGTGGAGTTTACAGTGCAAATGTCCGCGTCCTCAATTAATCGTAAAACTTCAATCAAATGAAAGCATTTACATACTAATGACGTACACGCTCTCCATCAAATGAAAGCATTTACATACTAATGACGTACACGCTCTCCATCAAATGAAAGCATTTACATACTAATGACGTACACGCTCTCCATCAAATGAAAGCATTTGCATACTAATGACGTACACGCTCTCCATCAAATGAAATCATTTACATACTAATGACCTACACGCTCTCCATCAAGTGAAAGCATTTACATACTAATGACCTACACGCTCTCCATCAAATGAAAGCATTTACATACTAATGACGTACACGCTCTCCATCAAATGAAAGCATTTACATACTAATGACCTACACGCTCTCCATAAAATGAAACAATTTACATACTAATGACCTACACGCTCTCCATCAAATGAAAGCATTTACATACTAATGACGTACTGGCTCTCCATCAAATGAAAGCATTTACATGCTAATGACCTACACGCTCTCCCTTGCGGCCGTCGCGTCCAGGTATGCCGTTCTGCCCCTGTGAAGGAAATCAAGACATTCGTGAGAACAAAGCCGCTTATTGACAAAGTGTGTAAAGGAATTGATAGACCACGGGCATTAGGATAGTCAGAGGTTGTTTATATCTATGTTAAGCAGGGTTTATTACATATTTATTACAGCTAGAAAAAAATATCCACTACCATCCTATCGCTGTGTATTGATCGATAACTCTTCAGCAATGGAAAATTATAATAATATAAGCTTAACCAGGGGCTCATAAGTAGGGCAATCAACTTCCCCATATTCTGGTTCTATATAGGTGTCACGGCGTTTCCTAGGATCAGGCTATTTTTAGACGCGCGGATTAGCCAATCAGATGACAGGGCGGAAAAATCGACTTTGTCTCAAGGAATCCAAAATGGCGGCCGACTAGGGGCAAAACGACGCTTGTTTTTCAAAGTCTAATACAATCGTCAAATGCCTTCTAATTTCTGAACCCTTTTAGCCACAGGGAAAGAAACATTTTCTTACTAGCCTTGGACTATTTTTTTTTTCTATAAGTGAACTTAAATGTTGCTACAAGTACATTTTCTCTTGCAAAAAATAAGTGATCATTTGTATGGGTCTCCAAATTCTCTTGGTGAAAGGCGATATTATCATTCATAAGGTTTTTGATACTGCTAGTTAACTAACAATAGTGTAAGAAGTAACATACGAAAGTTTATGTCTTTTTTTTTTGTTAAATATTTTTACTAAACGAGCTCTTCAAAGCTGGAACTGTGTTTGTATCAACACCCATGACCTGTCCTGGACTCACTGTCCTGGTCTGGTAAAAAATATCCATGTAAAAGTATACTAACATAAAAGGCAACCTCAATATGGATATTTGTGTCTTTTTGTAAATTCTATTTCCATTTAATTCAAAAATTTATACTTGTTATTTATGATCTGTTATGCATACTTTAGTCGAATTTGACTAAAGATAGAGAGGATGTGTATTAAAGTGACTATCCACTGAAGTCGTTTCTCATATGACCTCTTGGCTGACCAGAAACAGTAATACATTTTATAATCATTACAAAAAAGGCAAGGAAGGTATGAAAGCATGCATCTAATGTAAGACTTGCCACCATTATAGTCATGCACTTTCAGTCCTTGTTAAATCTTTCAGAAAAGCTCTTGTGGGGAATATTATGCTGCCACTCAAACAGTCTGTTATTTCCCTGTAATAATAACAGTCTGTTATTTCGCTGTAATAGATAATTATATGTAATGATAAGGAAAATATCCTTAAGTTTTTCTTTTAATGATAATATCTGCTTTATTCATGACTGTTTTGCTACTCAAAAAGCGTTATTGTTGACTTTTGTTTACTGTAAAATAACTTAGTTTACACAGCTCCCTATTACTACTCTTACTATGAAATATTAACTGCAGGTATTGGCCTGCCAAAATATAGTGTATTAAAAAAGCACCTCCGAATGGTGTCAACCTTTTTTTTAAAGTCTGTATTTGTTCCTAACTGTTGACACAGTCCACAAGATCCAGCAGGATAGAAGTGGTCAATTGGTTTTCTTCCTGGGCTTATTTGGCCCATTTTGTGTACATTCATTCAGCATGGTGTTAACACAACTTCTAAGAATCTGTCATTTTTTTTGGTGCAAGGCCAGATTTTACTCTTCACAGACTGAAGCAGGGCACCAACAAATCAAAGCTTGTAAATCCTGGTTATCAAAGTCATAGTATGAAATTTGTCCAATTATATATAAGACTTATAATACTTATTTGCCTTGATTCTTAACATCTTATCAAACCAGGAAATGATAGCCACAAACTGGGTAATTTGAAGCTAAGTCAAGGGAGTTGGTAGCTATAAAGGGTGAATATGTTAACCTAATGTTGTTATGGGAGGGCTTTGAAGAGCCCCATTCAAACCAAAATGGAATGTTAGAACAGCTATTACATGTGCACTAAAACAATTGAACAATTTATATTGTAACTTAAATATTAGCCCCATCTACATTGATCATGACATTTCTATATCCTTCCTCTGAATATTTGTTTCTTTGTAAATCCTTTCGGTTGGTTGGCGTACCAAAGCTTGGCCACATGAGATGCTTTCAGCACTTTACAAATCTTAGGACACTTAAAAGGACTCCAGAGTGTTACCATTGGCACGAAATGAATGGACTGATGAAATAATCATCATAATCATCACACAATTGGCACAATGATAAAGAACCATTCAGCAAACTAAGTATCACAATCCATAGAAAACCCATGTCTATATAAAAAAAAATGTTGTCAGCTAAGAAAAGATCTTATAATATTTGATACGGGGTCCAAGCACCAGGTGGTCAATGGACCTGGAGTCCATTTCTCCAAGTGATCCACAATATTTCAAGGGCTTGAAACTGTTTGAGCGTCAGCATCATTTTTCCTTCAAGAACTTTTTTGAAAGATTTTACAAGGGTCATTACTATAATGATGTCCATTACTATAATAATGTCAAGTCTTATTACAAGCCAGGATGACATATATGCATGCTTTTATACACTTCTGGCCTTTTTTGCAATGATTTTAAATCTTATTATGATTCCCGGACAGTCAAGAGGTCAGTCAAAAGAAAGTCAGATTTGAAAAAATTAAGATACCGTTAGTATGTAAGTATTCATAACAGATTATAAGTTGAAAAAGTACTTAAGTAACAAGTATTAATTTTCAAATTAAGATTTTATGGAAACAGAATTTACAAAAAAGACTCAAATGTAATTCATATTGAGGTTGCTTTTATGTTAGTATAATTTTACATGGTTATTTTTTACAATTTCTTACCAGATCAGGGAAAGTTGAGTCCAGGGTAGGTCATAAGTGTTGATATTTATGCGCATCATGACTAAATTCTTTCTTATACAAACACAATTACTTACAGTTTTGAAGAGCTGGTTTAATATAAATGTAAAACAAAAAAACAAAATATAAACTTCCGTATGTTACTTCTTACACTATTGTTAGTTAACTAGCAGTATCAAACACCTTATGAATGATTATATGGCCTCTCAGCGTTCCGAATTTATTGCTTTGCAAGAGCAAGAAAAAATGTCCTCGTAACAACGTTTGAGTCCACTAATGGTCCAAGGCCAGTAACAAAATGTTTTTTTTTTGTGACAGAAAGGATTCAGAAAAAAGAAGGCATATGACGATGTAGGAAGACTTTGAAAAGCAAGCGTCGTTTTCCCCCTTCTCGGCCGCCATTTTGGATTCCTTGAGACAAAGTCAATTTTTCCGCCCTGTCATATGATTGGCTAATCTGTGCGTCTAAAAATAGTCTGATTCTAGGAAACGCCGTGACACTTATATAACACAGATGATTGCCCCTACTTATGAACCCCTGGCTTACTCATTCGGGTAATTTACTCTGTTTCAGCCTTTTCAAAAGAAATGACCTTTTAACTTTTAATTTTCGCGTCACTTAAATTTCGCGGTTTTAAAACATTCGCGAAAATAGAGTGTCGCGAAAATTTGGATGCGCGAAGTGAGTACACAAAAAAGCCTTTGGGTAAAGTATTACCCGTTTGATATGCCTTATGGAAATACCTTGTTTATTTAGTCCTCTAATGTACATATAGTACCGTAAGGGGTCTTTATAGTTTTTTGTTTAACTAAATTTAGCCCACTCATGTTTTTGTTTCAGTCTTGATGATTATTTATTTTATTGTCCAAAACCCGCATAATCGCGATTTAAAGTTATTTTCGCGATTAGTTTTTACGAAAATCGCGACAATAAAGTGTCGCGAAATGTGGCCATCTCAAAATCGCAAAATTTTGAAGTCGCGAAAATTAAGTGTAATAAGGTATCCGGCGGCCATCGTAAAGTCAAACAATATTGTCCTCGTTTACCACTTAACGTACTTTGGGGCCAGTTTTGCCGTCAGGTCCGACTCGTCCAGTGGGCCCTCGACTGCCCTGTCAAACACCATCAACAGCAATTAGTTTGCGGTAATTAGTTCACAGTAAATATCAACAGCAATCACTTCAAGGTGAACGGCTCATATCACATGATCCACATACCTGATTACCCTTCTCTCCCATCGCCCCCTCGGCGCCTGGTGCACCCTGGGAAACAAAGACACACTGATTATTACCTGGCATAAAAACAAACATGAGCGACACACACAGGACAGTTGATTTGGGACGATGTTATTTAGAGAACAATTTAGAGAATCGATTTCATTCGATTGTTGGAAGCACCCCTATACAAAGTTTATGAAAAGTATAAGAACAATACCGAGTTGCTATAAAAATCACGAGTTGTTAGTAGAATTGCTAGTTGCTAGTAGAACCGCTAGTTGCTAGTACAACCGCTAGCTGCTAGTAGAAGCCCGATATCACTATAGTGTTATCTGCTTCACCGTTCGTTAAAACAGTTTCCTTTAATACCACGTACCGGTTGTCCGCGATCGCCGTTTGCTCCTGGAGGCCCCTGTCTTCCTGCCTCACCCTAAAAGGGAATAAAATTAAACTAGCTTATTATCATTATATAGGTACATATTTGGAAATGCCTTCAATAAAATTTTCATCATTGTATATGATATATCTCGGTTCTTCCTTAGCATCCTTAATTCGAACTTTTTCGATTCCCCTTTGATGCTTCTATTTTAACCAAAAAATGCTGATGCCATTGTGCGCATGCGTACCCGTTGTCCGGCTGGGCCTGGTTGTCCCTCTGCGCCCGCATCACCCTGCAAATAAAAGTCAGCGGTCATTTGAAAGCTACAGGATCTTAGAAAATCCCGTTTACAATGAGTGTATTACAAAAGCATTACAAATGAGTGTATTACAAATTTATTTCAAAAGTGAACATGTTTGCTCTCTCATAGATCTCAAGCGTCGTTTATTATTCTCTCCGTAAATAAATTTCTCCTTTTTACTGCATCTTTTTTGGCGTTCTATTGACACTGAAACTATTTTGAGGACTTTCAATTAATTAAGAAGCATTGCCTATTTGAAGAAATTCAACAGGTTTTAAAAGTTATCTTGGTATGTTTCGTTCGACTAGCGTTGTGTTTTGATACATCCGTAAAAACGCGAGACTGACTCAGAATGTCATTACCGTTGAGCCTCGAGGTCCCGGCATTCCTTGCGCGCCGGGTACTCCTGAGCTTCCCTAGAAGACAAAAGTCAAACAAAAGTCTAACAAATGAGTACACAAAAAAGATCAATCAAGGGAAGTTATTGAGTTATTTCTTAAAAAGGCGTAGACTTACCTTCGCGCCCGGAGCTCCCATTAATCCAGTGTTGCCGGTAGCACCCTGGAATTATAGACATTGAATGTTAGGCTAGAACCTGGGGGGAAGGGTGGGGGCACTTCCCCTTTCCAAGTAATTTAGTTAAAACCCACCTCGCCCCCCCCCCCCCCCCCCAAAAAAAAAAATAATAAACAATATGAATAAATAGAAAATCTTAAAAGACTAACAACTTTTAAGAAAATAAACTTATTCCGCCCGTTTTTCTCTGTACTGAGGCTCTTAGTGATTGTGAAAGGCAAGAAATCTTTATCTTTAAGTTTTTTTTTTTAGGAATCACCTTGGCACCCTCGGGTCCAGCCAGGCCTTGAGGGCCGCGCAGTCCTGGGAGACCCTAAAATTGAAAAGACATTACATATCAACACATGGCTGTGAGTTTTTTTATCTGAAGAAGACTGGAGGGAGCGGGAAATCTGTGATAATCTAAAACACTAGTGTCCAACAAACACGAATTCCTGGAAGTCAAACACGAATTCTTGCAAGTATACTTAAAACCTCTCGATTACACAGTTTTAGGACGATAAATAACTAAAAATACTAAAGCAGACCATACATTAAATTTGGCATGTAATATTCCATTAAGGAATTGACCCAGCGAAAACTAGATGTTTGCTCTGATAACTATATTACGATCCTTCCATTCAATAAGGTCTTTCAAGTTAATTTATATGATTGAAGCAATATGTGAGTTAGATAAGAGAGGCTTTACTTTCTAGACTCTTTTTCTAAGAGTCTGGGGCAAGCACGCGGGATACCTGTGGAATTCTACTCTTGCACACTTACGATTTGCCCAGCTGCTCCGGCTACGCCCTGGGTTCCACGGGTCCCCTGTAAACGGAACATAGACGACCATATCAATGCAAATTACACGTTTTCAGCTTTTACTTTTACGCAGATCTCTTCGGATTTCTTGTCATAATCCCGCAAAGTTTTGGATTTTGGGATCAAGTAGAAACATCGTTTACGTTCTTCAATTAATCTTATATTCCCTTAAACTCTTAGAAGGGTAAATCGTACCTTGGAAATCACATTTCTACCAACTTCACCTAATAGTCTTCAGCTAATAGTCTGATAACAGCATCGGACGCACCTTTTCTCCCGTGATGCCTTGCTGCCCCTTCTGGCCACCTTGCCCTGGTATCCCCTGTATAGATAACAAGCAATCAAATACAAAAGTACAAAGCTGCAAAAGAGGCAAGTCAGGGCTCACCCTTGGTCCTTTGATACCAGGCATGCCGAATTGCCCTTGTCCGCCACGGTCTCCCTGTGTTTCAAACAAGAAAGTTAATGGCAAATAGTGAATGAACTCCTTTTTGTATTTGTACCCTCGATCTTTTATATATACTTTTTTTTCTTTAAAGACGTTTTGCGGGTCTATAAAGCTGGTCCTATTGGCTTGCTAAAAGATTTGTCGACACGTTCACTAGTCTCATGTCTCATTTAATTTGATACCCACGTTGATTGGATAATAATTGTAGTGTTCAGCGAGAAGATGTGTTTCGCTACGAGATGTTCTTTTAATGTATGCACATTTACGTCCTAGACACGGATTCCGGCACCACATCTAGTGGTGGTTGAGGGGTATATCCTTATTTTTCTCAAAATTCTGCTACGCTCTTTGTATCCTCGACCCCCTTAATACTTATTTTTTTCTGTATTATTAAGTTCTGTATGTATTTTTTCCCAGCCTTATTTCCCTTTAAAGTCACTTATTTTTGGAACGTTTAGAATCGACTTGATTGAATATCATATTGTTTGATTGAAGGTCAATCACTATCACTAATTCTCTGCTCAATTTCTCGTGAATACGCGTAACATTCGGAGAGATAACTTACCTTGGCTCCGTCTATTCCAGGTTTCCCTGGTGGCCCGACCGGTCCCTCACTTCCCTGAAACATGAAATCAATAAATTATCAATCTAGAATAGAAAGAATACAGTAATAGAAAATACCGCTAGAAGAGGCTTTTTTTAAAATAAAGTTTTTAAAGAGAAATCAGAAAAAAGGGCAAAAAAATCGGAATTACAAAGGAGAAATGAAAAATGCAACTCTTACGTCTTTTCCATTGCGTCCAGGATCTCCCTGTGGACCTGGTGGGCCGGGTGGGCCCTGGAACCGAGAGAGATAAATTTGTGAGTAATGTATTAACGATGATAAACATTTAATGATGTTAGATATTAGTGTTCGATCGATTGCAAATAAACTGATATAAAAGAAATAAAACGAAAAAATATTAATTATTTAATTAATTAAAATTAATTAAACATCAGCAAGAGACCATATGAAGGTCTCTTGACATCGGGGCGTTTTAATCAGCTCTCACAAAGGCACTTGTCAGCAAATGTTTAAACTATCTTAGATTAATCCATACATTAATTGGTTTCTAATAAACTAATAATACATACAACATGCACATAGTAATAAAGGCAACTGTTATAATCACCGCAAACAATTGACAGGTTTCTGATAGCACGTGCTTCCAATAAGAATATGAAGTAATTCGCCATTTTCAAGTCACGCGGGAGATTGGGTCGAATTGATTTGCGAACAGCATGCTGGGGCGGTTTAAGGCACGCAATTCAACATGGCGTCTAGCGATGCCCATGTTGATGTCGTGAATCTAACTACCGATGATTTTCCGGTGCAGAAATGCCAGAACCTACCATTTTCTTCATTCAGTATCACATCAAGATGTTTACGGCGACATGTTGAATTTCATCCCCTAAAAGTTCCCAGCATTCTGTTTGCTTAACAACACGAACCCATCCTCCGCGCAATGTAAGCATGATAAATGATCAAAATGGCTGGCGAGAGTTTGCAAAGTTTTATGGGAAGCCTACCGGGTCTCCACTGCTTCCCTTCTGTCCCTGTTCCCCGTTCTCCCCATCAAGACCCTGGCAAAAAACAAACCAGAAAATCAGTACAATAGAATGACATTTGAGACCTCTAGGAGTTGAAACGTACCGGTGCGCCGTTCTGCCCAGGGGGGCCTCGTCTTCCAGGGGGTCCTAGTCGTCCAATGTGCCGAAGTCCTGCAGCCTGGAAAACAAGAATTTGTTCGATACGGTGGTTCTTGTAAAAGCGGTCAACCACTATTTAGCCACTATACACAACTATACAAAGTTCCAAAATATTTGACACAATGGCATATTAAGTAAATGTAATTAAACAATTAGAAACACTCCTGTTCAATTCCGAGCCATACAAGGCATTAAATTTGATCGGCTAATTCAAAGGAGTGACCTGAGAAACCTTCAATCAAATACAAGTTTTTTTTTCAGTTGTGAAATTATTTTTATTTAAAAAAGCTTCAAAGACAGAAAGGCGCGCATATTTGTATTGCACATATTTGTATTGCACATATAGCGTTGTATTTTAAAATGTAAATAAACGAATCAGCAAAAGAAGTATTTTTAGTCTGCATAGCATGCGCGAGTGGAAGAAGTGCGCGCGCCAGGGGAAAGGGAGGACCTCTTCTGTACTACCAAACTCACATTCCCCCACCCCACCCCCTCCCTACCTTCACTAGGGGTGATTTAGCTCCACGACGCCGGCAAGAGGACGCCGCCTCGCGCACGATCGGTTGCGCGCGCAGGCTGATTTTTGCCTGCGTCGCGTCCTGTCCAGGACGGCATTTCATGCATTTTCACGTCCTCTTCAGGACAGCGGCCGGCAAAGAACAGCGTGCGCGCGCAATCGAACGTGCGCGAGGCGGCGTCTTCTTGCCGCCGTCGTGGATCTAAATCACCCTACTACTTCGTGAGGCCAGCTCGCTAATCTACTGTACCCTGCGCTATCTTTGAAGATATTTTGTACTAAATGTATTACATCCGGGTACTTACTAGTTGTCTTTGCATTGAGTTATAGATCTGCATTATCGCGTCAAGTTCCTCGCGGGTCAAAACGGTACCTTGTGGGGCCTGGTAACGAATGATTACACACCTGATTTCACAATTAATTTCGAGTCTCTAAAATATACAATATCATCTATAAGGCCATGTTTTACATGTTATTTAGCGTTTAGTGATGCAAAAAGATTTTTATGGAAGAGTATTTTTATTAGAATTTCCAATTCAAATAAGCCTAATACCGTTAGAGGCTTAACGTTCTTCTTCATGATGAATATATGTTATTTTCTATTAACATGTTAATTAAAACTTATCAAACGGTTTTTAATTAGCATAAAATGCATTGAGCTTTTTGTTTTCACTTAAATTATGAGAACTGTCCTCCTAAATGAGGTCCTAAACGTATGTTCTTAGAGGGGGTCTCATGCATTCACTTACACCAATAAGTGTAATCCCTCCAGGGCCTTCTTTACCAGGTGGGCCTGCAACACCAGGGCCTCCGTCCTGCCCACGGTTACCCTGTGGATAATAACAGAAAAAAACATTTATTACAGAAACCCTAACCCAGCTCTTATTATTCTAGAAACATCGGGAATTCAAAACAAGTGGTCCTATGAATTAAGGTGTATGAGACAGAGGCGAGTGCACAGGGATGCCTGTGGTAACAAAAATCGAGTGCCCCTGGGACCTATTAAAAAAAGCTACCACAAAAGACAAACACGATTCTTTGCGAGCGACCTCCTTATCATGACACCTACCGGGTATCCGACACCACCGGACTCACCATCAGTACCTCGGGTTCCCTGTGGTTAAAATGACGTCACTAATGTTAGCTTGAAAGGACCTATAATACTACTTCTTGAAAACGATCATACTTACAGGTGGCCCAGCAATACCGGGAATACCTCTGAGCCCAGGACGTCCCGCGATGCCTCGGCCGGGTAGGGTCTAGGAACAAGGAACACGCGACAATAAGAATAGATGAGCGCTTTAGATGGCCATTTGGCACCACATACTAGCACAGTATATTTAGTGTCCTGTGGGGGCGGGGCTTTAGTAATATGTATTTGGTTTCTCTGGACTATCTTGCCTACCCAATGTATAAATGTAGAAACGGGATACTAGGATCACCGGAGACGGCATTTAAGCTACCAGTATGGGGAACGGGATATTAGGATCGCCGGGGACGGCATTTTAGCTTCCAGAAAGGGGAACGGGATTTGTAGTTAATAAGGACCGGGAACACGGTTTTGGAATAAAAGAGGCCAAAAGGCGGGATATGGTACTGTGCGTAAAGATCTAATGAAATATGGAATAGAACATTTGCGTAGCACTTAACATAACATAAGGCGTGTAAGACAAGGAATTGAGCACGCCAGCTTTTCGTATCGATGTACATACCGCGTTACAATACGTTCCTGGAGGGCAGTCACAGTTGCAGTCATCTCTACAATAGCAAACGTTCGAGCGAGGGGCTTGCCTCCTGTAAACGTCACGTGATACATTAGAGGGGCCATATGCATGGTTTAGTAAACTACCTTTGATATTTTAAATGAATACAACATTGTGGTTGAAATGTTGAACATTGAGCGGAAAGTGATATTTAAAACAATAACAAAGGTTTGATTAACTATCGAGGGTAAAGCTCATAGAAAGATGGAAGTTGTTTCTTGCTTTTGAAGTTGATTTGTAGATTTTTCGATAATTCAAGCTTCTTCAAAAGTTCGATTTCTTTCTCGATGTTATCGGAGTTCAAACTTACCTGCCACGTGAATGTCTTTCTACACTTCTCTCTATTTTTCCCTGCGTTACAAAATTGTGTTAATTTAATAATTGTGTTAAGTTAATAAAAGTGTTTATATAACAAGTACAAACTCCATTATTTGGCGTGCCCTTAACGGGCGTACACAAGATTTGCTTGAGGAGGGGGGGGGGGGGCATTCATAGGTATCACATGGCAAAGGGATAGTATTTGACGACCCTTCAATAAAAAATGATAACTTGGAGTAAAGCATTTATAGGTATCACATGGAAAAGGGATAGTATTTGACGGTCCTTCAATAAGAAATTACCCACTTTTTGGCGGCCAAGGGACCTAAGAAGCTGTCCTCATGTAGCCCCGTTAATAAGGACACCACTCTTCATAACAGGATGTTGCTATATTTTCTTGAGATTTTGAGTTATTATCTCGTTGTATGAAACAAATAGATCTCGTTTTTGGTGTGTCTGTCCTCTAATAGATGCACAGAAGACGCGTCACGTTGCGTATCTGTGCATCTATTAGAGGTTAGATGCATCAAAAATTAGATATATTTCTTAAAATGTGCAATACACCAAACAATGGTATTCAAATCTGCCAAATTTTCGTCTTTAATTAGACTTATTAAGAAGACCAGTTTCTAATGTATTATATTTATTATTCCGACTATTTGGGCTTTTTGTATTTATTCTTACAATATGATGCACAGAACGCTAGTATTACTCCATACTTACTCTAATTATGTCGAGATCATCTGATCTTGGAGCGGCTGGAACAGGAAAACAATCGCTGTCAAAAGGTTTACAGTAAAAGCGGATTCAAAAGAGCCTACAAGGGATTAGGAGAAGAACTCGAAAGAAGAAAGCATTTGCTTGCTCTAATAAAGACAACAACAAAACAGACAACGCAGAGATCGTGCCTGGGTCCCCCAAGGAACATTCTCAAGGAGCGAGTTATGTTTAGGGGGTTGGGGAGGAGGGGGGAAGTCTTCGAGGTTGTGTGTTCGGGGGGGGGGGGGGGAGGTTTTTGTAAGGGGAGTTAACGCGGGCATATCATCTAAAATGTCGAAAATACACACAAGAGTACACATGTAAGTATTACTGGCTGAATACGCTTTGCTTTGCCGTAGATGCATCATCTTTGCTCAAGTGCGGACGCAAACGACGTCGACGTGACCCCTACATCACGTGACCCCTACAGACATCACGTGACACCGCCTCACACGAAGATATAGAGTGAGTCATTTAATTCGCTGACACTTTACTATGAGTAGTACATATATCCCTGCTATTTCAAATAAGGTTACACTTATTATACACATATTATACACGGAATCCATGTGTTGGAGGCGCAATAGGCAACAAATAAATGGTTGAGTCCTGATCTCTGAAATGTAAATGTTGACAGGAACATAAATAAAAAATGTTACCGTTTTTCATTCCTGTATCTGTTTTTATATACGCTTGTTTGGTTATTTATCTGATACCCATGAGCCACTGCGGGTTAATGAATTCTCCGAGTACAACCTTATTTGACAAGGTGTTGCGTGTTTGAAAATACTATGAATCCCATCTGCAATTTTTGTTTCATTATCTTCATGATTTTGACTAAGCCTTCCGTATAATAGTAGTCCTAATAGAATCCGTATAGCCGATACGATGAATACAGCTGGGCTTCCTAAGCAGTTAACTGTCAAGAGCCTATATAACCCAATATTCTACGCCCACGGAAAGTGAGAGAATAGTGGGTCACGTGTCTAACATCGAAAATGTCTCTTACGGTAAAGAGCCTTTTTTACAGTCAACTCTCCGCGAATAGCACTCTCGTAAACTGACAGTTCTATTTTGTTAACCTAGCAAAGCACAAAGTGTGAGAAAGCATCCATTTCCATCGGCCGATTTAAAAAAGCTGTTGAGATATTTTTAAAGTAGCGTGAGATTTTGTTTTTAGATGGTTATTTTGATATCTCTTTTCATGTTTATACTTCCAACATTGGTTGAAAACAATGACGTCTTCAAATCACAAGATGGTGGTTTATCGAAGAAATGTCCTCCATAACACATGCTTTTTACCGTAAAAAGGTAATTAACTTCAAATAAATCACCAATTAACACACCCAAGCAGTAAATTCCATTCCTAGTTTATCACTCAACGTATTTATAGTCTTGAGATAGCGATGCAGACGGGTTTCCTGTGGAAAACAATCGCTCTACCAAAAATTTAAAATATGCTGGTAAAAATAAAATGGCCACTAAGCCATCGCAGCGATAAAAGAGCGTTTAATTGGCGTTTTCGTTAAATTTATTCAATATATTTGGCGGAGATTGTGCAGAGGATCCATAGAGGGAGGTTGATAGGTCAAAAGACGGAATATTTTTGAAGTCTGACTATTCGATCTGGTGTAACACAAGGCGCATCAGCCATATCCAACACACTTCAAGAGCAGCATAATTCCAGAGGATGGATAATACAAATAATTATAAACAATATTCAAAACCGATAATATCTATAAACATGTGCAAATAAACAAACAGTTTTTAGAGCAACAGATCTAATGACAGTTCTTTTTAAAAAGTATGAAATTACACACTTCAGATACTAAACAAACTTTCCCCGGGAAAAAAAGCTTATGTGGGCCTTTATTTCTAAAAACTGTTGCGCGTACAGCGATAGTTTAGTCTAATCCGTGCATTATGCGAAGATTAGGGACTGGTTGCGTGCGGATAGGGACCGAGCCTCGGTTAATGACCCGGTTTGGAGAGTAAAAACCTGTCGACATCAATTTCTACATTTCTCTGAAGGTGCTGAAATCCTTAATCGAAAAGTACACACAGAGGAAGACGGCGATTGCAGCATGCTAGCCGAGCTACGTCAATAGAGAGTAAGTAAGGAGACCTGTAATGGTTAGCGGCATGCGTGACGAAAACACTTATAAGGCCTCAGACGGTCCTGGGAAGAAAGAGCGTTCGTGTCGGGCTGTATTATACCAACTGCCTATTGCATTAAAACAACAATAAAAAATTAAACTAGTGGTCAAAGCGCGCGGCTAAATTGGAAAATTAGGTATTGAATAATTTAATGTTATTTGCTAACACAGGCAGTCTTTGTCCGTTATATTTATGTACACAATTGCAGTGGCCTTTTTGAGGGGTTTGACCACAAAGAGGCATTCTACAACCGAGCGCGCGGTTCAGTCGAGGAATTCCTTGATAAAATTAGGTAAAAAAATATATAGAAGCTTACCGTAGACAGCTAACACGGCGACACACACCACAGCCAGCAGAACGTCAATTATCAGCCGAGTTGCAGCCATTTTGAAGCCACGAACACGCTCCCAACTGAGGAATCAGTAGTTGTGCGTGTGTTGAAGATTCCGAGATAGTGTGTACAGGCTCAGAGCATGGAATTAACCACTGCTCGACCTGACTTCTGGTATCCCTTCGCCTCCAACGAAGCGAAAAGGCTGTGGCGAAGACTGGCTTGGTATGCCTTGGACTAATCGCGTGGCTCCTTCAGTCCCAGTCAGGGCCTTTCATTTTTTTGTGCATAGATTATTAGGGTATCAAATGATAGTGATTAAATATCGCATTCAGCTCAGGACAACAAAAGGCGCTTAGACGAGCGCACTTTCAGTCTGAGGGCCCTTGGAATGTGTGTTTACTCGACCCAGGCCTCCACGCTAGTCACGCTATATGCTATGGACCGGAAGAGGAAGTTTAAACGTGTTATAATAAAAAAATTACAAAGAAGCCATGATCATCATAAGGGATCCGTGTCTATTGGGTGATAAACCAAGATGGCGTGAAATGTTGTAATGGCTAGTAATCATCGTTTGAAATCGTTTAAAACGCTCATGTTATGTAACCAGATAAACGCTAAGACACTATAAAACAGCCCCCTTCCAGCTTTTGTTTCTTTGGCTCCGATGAAGGGCTAATGTACGAAAGGTCAGTAAAACTTCTGTCTTCCGAAAGGTTACGAAATATAGCTTAAATCTTAGTTGATTTTTTTTTCGGTCTCCACGACTCTTTCTATAGACAATTCCTAGTTTTTCTACAGCTATATCTACTAGTAGGCCTATAGGTATGTAACAAGCGTCAGCTATATATACTAGTAGGCCTATAGGTATGTAACAAGCGTCTGCTATATATACTAGTAGGCCTATAGGTATGTAACAAGCGTCAGCTATATATACTAGTAGGCCTATAGGTATGTAACAAGCGTCAGCTATATATACTAGTAGGCCTATAGGTATGTAACAAGCGTCAGCTATATATACTAGTAGGCCTATAGGTATGTAACAAGCGTCAGCTATATCTACTAGTAGGCCTATAGGTATGTAACAAGCGTCAGCTATATATACTAGTAGGCCTATAGGTATGTAACAAGCGTCAGCTATATATACTAGTAGGCCTATAGGTATGTAACAAGCGTCAGCTATATATACTAGTAGGCCTATAGGTATGTAACAAGCGTCAGCTATATATACTAGTAGGCCTATAGGTATGTAACAAGCGTCAGCTATATATACTAGTAGGCCTATAGGTATGTAACAAGCGTCAGCTATATATACTAGTAGGCCTATAGGTATGTAACAAGCGTCAAGAGAAAGCCTTACAACAGCATACTCAGATGTTTTTATTGAGTATCAATCGCCTGTTTTGTTTTTATAAATTATTTGTACTCTACCGAGTGGCATCGGAGAGGTCAAGCAAAGCGAAAAAAACCATTGACGGAGATACCGCTGCTAAGCTTAGGCCGATTTATTGGTTGTCATTATATATATTTTTTTTCGTTGGTGTAGTATTCATGCTGTTATTGCTACATTTTGGTTCCTATTGCTGTTGTTGCAGTAGTTTTTATTTGTAATTCTTTTTTGGTATCGTTTTCGTTGTGATTATTTATTAAAAATTTAAGAAACTGCTAAAATATCACAAAATAAAATACCCGTCAATGAGAAGAAAGATACTCGTACTCCCAATTAGACTATGTTTATTGATTAATTTTGGCATCATCATCACAATCACTGCCACTTTAATTATTTTTCTAATTTTTTAACAAATTCTATACATCTGTAAGTCTTACTAGAGACTAGCAAAGACAAAGACAATGACACGATTAACCGGCATAAAGGGGAGGGGACTTATTTCAGCAGAAGCCCATGTTCTGAATAAATCAGTGCAGCTTTCCTAGATCCACAGGGACGGATCTAGCTTAGCTAAAGGGGGAGGCGTGGCACCGGACAAAGAGGGAGGGGGTGGATTATTTTTTGTTACATTTGGCTTTATGACACACACACACACACAAATACCTGAGAAGTCAGTTTTTTCGATAGCATGTACACCAGTCAGGGTGTTTCCCGAGAAGGAAATGCTTTTTCACTTTATTCAGTACACGAACCACTAACCTCTCTATTTTCTTTGTGACATTAAAAAAAAAAAACAGAACAAAAAAGATGGGTAGGGGGCCTATATCTTACAGGAATGCTCTCTTTGGCGTCTTTTCACATTTAAACCCCCTAGACCCTTCTCCCAGATCCCCTACTGATCCGACACCAGGCGCGTTTCCGCGAATGGCCGAGGGGGGGGGGGGGAGGGGTGTGCACAGTCGTAGGTATCATATGGAAAAAGCATAGTATTTGAAGATTCCTTAAATGAGAAATGACCCACTTTTTGGCGCAACCCATGTGTACGCGCATGGACACTGCTAGAAAGAGCTAGAAAAACGACAATTTTTACAGCAAGATTGTTTGATATGAAAACAGCACACATCATGAACTTGGGGTGGTTAGACAAAGAGTTTTGTACTGCTCGTCGGATGAACGTTTATATTGCGTCGTAGTGATACGCCTCTCTGATGATAAATGGTGATATAGTCCGGTATATCAAACATCAAAACACCATATTGTAGGATTCCCATTTTGCCACAAAATCGATTCTCTATTAGCTTATTTTTACCCTATGCAAGCTCAAAACTCGTCAGACGGCACGTGACAAGCCCTTATAGGTCTCTAGGGTACAAATCCTTTCTCCCGCCTTGGTTGGCTCAGAGCTCGTCAGACGTCACGTGACCAGCCGTCTTGAATTACTAGGGCATTACTTGTGGCGGTTGGGCCGGGGCTGGTGGGGCTGGCGGAGCTGTTGTCTTTTTGCCAAATTTTCTAAGTCTGTTAGAAGAACGATATAAGCGTGGTAATACGGGTGGCTTTACCCCTGTGTAAGAACCTGTGTATTATGCACGAGATGCGTCACAAAGCTTCTTTTCTTTGGTAGAACGAATTCTTTGGATCTGGTTACAATGGTGTCCTCTGGGAATGGTTCTTACACCGGGGTAGACCTTGTGGGGGACTAGCTATTGTCCAGGTTAAGTACCATCATTATCATATATTAAAATCATAATCACAAACATTACAATTATCATCATTATCATTATCGCCGTCATTCCCATGATTACCGTCATCATTATTATTATGATCATCATCATATATTATGATCATCCTTATCATCATCTTGGTCTTCATCATCATCATCAGCAGCAGCATCATCATCATCATCATCATCATCATCATCACTACCACTACCACCATTACCACCAACACCACCACTACCACCACCACCAACATTACCAGCACCACCAGCACCAGCACCATTACCACCACCACCATTACCAGCACCACCATTACCAGCACCACCAGCACCAGCACCACCACCACCACCACCATCACCACCACCATTACCACCACCACCACCACCATTACCAGCACCACCACCACCATTACAACCATCATTACCACCACCACAACCACAACCACCAGCACCAACACCATTACCAGCACCAACACCATTACCAGCACCACCACCATTACCACCACCACCACCAACACCACCACCACCAACACCAACACCACCATTATACTTACAGTAATGCCGTGCAGACTGCGTTGAATAGAACCACGGCAAGACCGACGATGATCGCGATCCACAACACATGCCACCTATGTAATGTGGGCGTTGCCGGACGCGGGGAAGGCAGGTAGGTATGGTTTATATACACGGTAGGTACTGGGTTTGCCAATGTTTTATTGGTCGAGGCGCTAAAGGACGTAAGAGAAGCAGGAAGACGAGTTGTCCGCATCTCTGAAACACGGTTAATAAATTTTGTGAAATCGTTATATTTGAGATAATTGGATTTTAGAGAGAGGATTTTTCTCATAGTTAACATTTCATGTAACTATTTTTGTCAGTGTTGGTTTGGATTTTTAAGTGCAATTGTTGCTCTTAATTTCAACTAACATAAACTTTACGGGTGTTTCTCAAAACGCCCGCTATTTTCGGGCCCGGAAAAGATTCCGGTAACACGCCCGGTAACTTACGGGAGCTCAAGAGCTCCCGTCAACTTTTAATGCGGAAATTGATACCCAAAACGATGTTTGTCCTTAATATTTTCAGCTGAATTTATAGATCAACTATTCATCTTGAATTAGCCAAGTTGAAATATCCAATTTGGTGCTTTTTTTCCTATTAAATGTCGCCATTTTCAAGTTGTGTCGAATTGAAGTGAGTTTTCATCGCACTTGAGGTAACCATATCACTGCCCGGTAAGAACTGAGCCAATCACGGCTAACATCATTTTATGGGATTCCATACTAGCCAATCAGGTTTCTTTTCAGTCAAATAATTTGACATTTAGCTGTCACCGTGCGCCTAAAATAATGTAAACAATTTTGCGAAGGTATTGGAAGTTTTGCTACAAAATGAGACTTTATCTATTTGTTCTTTTTTTCGAAAAGTGCCGATGCCACAGCAGTGTTTGGGGTACCAATTGTCTACAGACATCGCAAATCTACGATTTTTATTGATATTCAATAACTATTTAGCCAATCTATTCATTAACTCTGAAAATTAAAATTTGCTTATCCAGGAACCCGTAAACAACCGGGACGCTACCGCTAGCTTTGAGAAACGCTTTTCATCGCCCGGAAAAGAATCCTGAAACTCTCCCGGTACACTAACGGGCCCGGTTATTACCGTGAGTTTTGAGAAACGACCCCCAGGGTAGGTTTATATGTGGGCTAGTCTCATGGTTGTTGATAAATTATGTGTATAGTTTACCCTCATTTCAGTATGTGACGCTTTCAAGGCCAAGCGTACGGACAGTATTGGTCATATGTGGTTCAGGTTGTTGATATTTATGTGCTATTATCATCTCGGGGTGTGATGTTATCAGGAGAGAGCATACGCACAGGTCAACGTTAACGCTTTAAATTATTCTAATTGCTGTCGGATCAGTTGTATCGCGACCCGCGTTTTCAAAACACGATTTGTTTTGGTTTTCTGTTCCCCCAGTAAAACCATTCTGAGACAATCAGAGTCTCGCTTTGTGCACTTCCCTGGCTACCCTCTGGACGAAAACCAGACAGTGTCGCGACAGAAAGCCAGGCAACTGCACTAGGCGAGAGATGGCAAAAATCTGATTGTCTTAGAATAATTTGACTGGCGGAACAGAAAATCCCAAAAGACAAAAACAAATCGATGTTCTAAAAATGCTGCGTACAGTAAGTAAGGTTATCCTCACCTTGGCATGAGTGGTTATCAGGGCCAAGCTCAAAGCCTTTATTGCACGTGCACGAGTAACTCCCTAAAGTGTTGTTGCAGCCGTGACTACACTTATTCGGACCGTGACATTCATTTATATCTGAAAAAAATGAAGATACAGAAAGAGTTAAAAACAAGACGAGAAAACTAGACAATGCTAGTTTAGGGTCAATATATTTACCCACCCGTGCATCGGTGCTTGTCCGGGGCGAGCTGGAAGCCTGGGTTACAACCACACGTATAGTTGCCATGGATTTTTATGATGTAACACTGCTGACCGCATGGATTTGGTACTGAGCAGATCGCTATGAAGGGATAAGAAATAACAACAAGATTTCAATATTTTAGTTGAAAAAAAGTTTTTAATGCAAAATCAGAAAAGCAGATCACCAATGTACACAGCATCATCATGTAGTGAGCCTGGCGTTGTTAAACCTGGTTACTACGTAAATCTGCTTTTTAAGATAAACAAATCGCTCCTCGCTTCAAATGAGCCGAAGTGCCGAAGTGTGGCTTAACCACAGAAAGCACAATAACACCACTCACTCATTAAAGGCTTGGCCAACGCGAGAAGATCCCCGATCATATTGGATGGTGCCATGGCAACCGTCCCCATAGAACTATCTTGCATTGGTGCAGCCATCCTTTCATTGGCAGGTGTCACTTGTTCTATTGTTGAAGAACCAATAGGAACCACGACCAGCTTTGGGTCAACTCTGTGTAGTGCTTTCATCACAAACGTCTCTGGGTCGGTTTGTGGCGAGTCTTGAACGACAGCTTTGAGCCCTACAAGGTTTGTTTTAACAAACACAATGAAAAAAAATTAAAAAATTAAAAAGCAAAAATTATAGAATTGAATATTCAAGGCTTTGGTTTGGTTTAGTCTTTGGTACTGTGACGGGGATCCTTGATTTTCTATGTCAAGATTATTTATTTTTTCGGGTCCGGTATCCATCAAATCGCGCGCTCTGATTGGCTCTCGTGAGGTCCGGTATCCTACGATCCGGACCCCGCGATACCGGACCGCTCACCTCCAAAATTCGAAATAGTGAGTTGATTTGTAAAATGACCATCGAAAACTGTTTACTCCCGAGTTTATAGATCTTCACACTAAAACGGCATTTTATTTGTCATTTTATCTAGAATCATTGACATCAAGGATACCACACACTTCCTACAAACAGTCCTCTCCCTCCCCACGCCACTACCAGACACATGTCTTCTTGTCAAAATTGACGTCACGTCTCTCTACACCAACATCCTACGGAAAATCGGCTTCAAACTCCCTGTGTTTTGACAATTTCCCGCAATAATGATTTTGCAACGTGCGCGACAATTTCAAATTTGCTGAAATTTAATTTGGGATTAAAAGCAGCAAATATTCTCTTCATACAAGAAAAACCTGGATAACCTGCAGCTTAACGTTCCACATTCAAGAGAAGTGAATATATCTTACCGTCTGTGGAGGATTTAAGGTTGTTGGGACATTTCTCTAAGGGCCGTTGTTAGGAAAGTTTCCAGATGCAATAAATCCGCCAAATAGTTGTGAAATGAAATTAATTTAAGCATGGCATCATTGTTTATGAACATCTTTAAATCTGGATGACGTAATCAGGTGATAGAAGAAATAATCTTTTAGCTGTTAAAATATCTGTTAAGATAAATGTAGCTTTATAACATTATTTATAAGGGTGCAAAGTTACGTATGCTTTTGGGATTCTGCTAAAAAAAATATTCGCACAACTTTGATTTTTATTTTTCCACTCTTATTTGAATAACTTGTGTAATTTTCAAAATATCGGGAAGTCGATACCTAGTTTTATTTGTACGGCAACTAGGGGAATATTCTCTGCCTAAAAAATCGCGATCTTTCAAGCTCAAGATCTTGGAAAATACTATGAGCGGAAGTTATTTTTATTCTGTTCTGTTTTATTTATATAATATGGCTTCCAAATGTGTAATTTGCAAGACCTTGAGCGGGAGGCCTGGGCCCGCACGATGTCGCTCCACATAATCTATTAAGCTCTCAAAAGATTCTCAACATAATTTCAGAGGAATAACCTTCAACTGTAGTGTTTTCTACAAGCAAAACATCTCGTAATTATGATCTCGTTTTCACATCTTGTATTTGCTTTTTCAAAAATAACACCAAGTATCGTAACGGCTTGGTTAGTCTTTCTCGTTCTTAAACAATTGTCAATTTACGGTGCTATAGCTACAGGGAATAGATTGGAATGTAGACATGTCAATTAGGGGACTTGCGCTGAGAGGTCACGTGACTGAATGTTGACGTGACAATTGTTGCCTCCCTCTCTCGTCAGTTTCCAGCTAGAGCGCTTTGAATGGGAAAAAGTGAGAAGACTGGGGACAAATCTGTGTTCTCACCTGTCTGTTGCTTGGTAATGGCGGCCACGACATGCGAAATGAACATGAATACTATAAAAAGAAGATAAATAACTTAAACAAGAAACGCAGATTTCCCGTTTTACCTATTTATGCCTCTTTTCAGACGCAAAAATAACCGCAGCGTGGAGCGTTGTGGCGATAGTGCAGTGGAAAAGAAGCGCCGTGATTTTTAGCTTTTGTTCTTTTTTCATGCATATAAAGTTTCTTTAAGCCTACGGTAAAATATGGATATATGATATTGTAAGGGACCGAAGAATTGCACCTTATATAGAAAAATCGTTAAATCGAGATTATTTGAAAATGTAATTTTATAGTTGACTGCTTTCGGCACCAGATCATGATACTTAGAGCTTAATGCTGTATCGGGTATCGCTCTATCCAAAGGTTTCACATTAAAAGTTAGACACAAGAGCCCGTATCTAGAAGATCGAGGATTGTACAATGAAGTCTCAGGAGAGGGGGTAAAATTGATTTTGGAGTTTTCTAACTCGACCGTGGTGATAGAAAAACTACATAAAAAACTTTATCCAAAAGAACTTTAAGTGCTAAAACAAAGGCCATAAGAGTGTTTTGAAAATCAGTGAGTGCACATTGTACTAAGTTTACAGACGTTATACCTGCAAACGTCTGCTTTTCCCATCAGGTGGTAACAGGTACGCTAGTCATAGTGATTAACACTTACTTGACTTAATTTCTTGCACGCTTTATTAGGTTTATGTTTGAGAAAGAAAGCACAGCGAGATGTCAATTCAATTAAAAAAACGTCACGTAAAACAAGAAATAAATATATATATATATATATATCTAAAACACCATATCATTCTATTATCACCTTAAGGGAATTGTAAACACAATCCACGCTTTGTAAACACGGGTTGTCATGGCCCGTAACAATTCCCTTTTGCTTGGTATGGTTATGTTAGGTATATACCAATAATCAAGATCATCTGCATCACAATAGATATAATTTATCGCATTCATTTTGTGTAACTTTTAGGAAATAAGGTGAACACCCAAGCTTACGGCTCCCGTGGCTGCCAACACATTACTATTTATTCTTGCAATGGTTATCCTTTGACGTTTATATATATAAAATATATAGGTACAAACTCACCTAAAACTATCTGCATTACAATCCTTCTTGTTCAAGGTATTTAACACATTCACTTTGATTGTAGTACGAAGCTCGACATCACTCAATGGCTCAATCACACAATCTAGTTCATCGTGTGGATATTTGAGGTCGTTACCAATTCAAACGCCCTCGCAGTTAAACACCAGATATCTTATACACGGTCACCGTATCTATTGGAGGATGTTGAGGTGGTTTTATTCTAACCCACTTCAGCCCTATCCATTATCAAGATGCTTGTAGTGACAGCCTGCTTCGCCAGTAAGTACAGAGCTTCAGTTTCAAGTCCGTTTACTTTAGAGTTGCATTATGGGTAAATCAATTTCTGTTGCGACTAAAACAAACAATTTGACAACTACCGGATTAACTCGTTTATGCGCCGCGGCTACAGTGGTGCCCTCTAGCGACCACCTATCAAACGGCCAGCTCACCTCTACGGGAAAATCAATTTCTTACTAAGGTACTGTATTTGGCTAAATCCATTAAGCTGTTAAGCGGGCAGCCTTTGCTAAGTTGCCACCTTTCACGTCACGAGGGTGGCCGCCGGGTAGAGAGAGGCGCAGAATTGCGTATGTCATTATTATCAAGACTAGTCATTAAATGTAATATATCATGATAATTCTTACATGTTTCTTGTATTTTAATAAAAAAAAAAGGCCCCTAAATATCATGATTTATTCATAGTCTGATTCGTCAAAGGGTTTTTATCATATAAGCATTTGTATATCATGATATTATCAGAATATTCAATGAGGTACAGTTTTCTTCTAAGGCCCATGATATAGTGATAAATCATATTATCAGAAAATTTATTTTTTTCTTATGTCTATAAATTAGGTTAAAAGACCCATGATATAGCTTCGAGTCTTTAAAAAAACATAATTAGAACAAAGCTATTAACATTCTTCAATAAAAAAAATATTAATAATATACAAGTGAAGTTTTTCGTGGATATTTTCCATGTTTCGAAACACAAAGAAAGTGTGTGTATGCCTCCATACAACCCCAAGTCTGAATGTCACCCAACTCTCCCTTAATTTTCCGCGATTCGAGGTGTCAACACTTGGAGTCCAGTGGACAGGGCTTTCGCCGTCTGATGAACAATCACTTCGAGGTCACTAGAAAAATGACCCAATACAACAGCTTCAACAGAATTCTTGAAAAAGTGCTATGAAGCCGAAAACTTATGTGAAAAGTAAAGTTTCCTTTCTAATCTCCTGGTTTGTCAAAAACACTACGTGGAAGAATTTAAAAACACGTCTTTTTTTCTTTGTTTTGTCCTCGCGTAAACTAATACGCAACACAAAACGAAGCTTTTTATTTGTCTCAAAAGCATCGCCAAGACATGGGAAAAAGATACGTTTTCCAATTTTTCACTCTTAGTGTGCCGTTGGTCAAGTAAAACAAAAAATGATATTATCATGATATATCATACGCTTACTGTTTATGTTATTTTGTTCAACATTGATAATAATAATGTTATTATATTATATTGATACCATGATAACTTGCTATTTTGGAATATCACTTTATCCTGCTATTTATTGATACTTAGATTTTTCAATCTACCTGCTTCTTTTATTAATGAGAATGATAGTGATAATTTGAGATTTGAAATTCCTTTTTAGGGGGTAAACTAGCATGATAATCCAATTGATAATGACATTTTCATATTTCATTTGGATATTTTACTTAGCATTCTTTCAAGACAATATCATACTATTATCACCCGAATATCAATGAAATATCAAATTATCAATTATCAAATGAATGATAAACAATCATGATTGTTAATCAGCAATCCTGCACCTTAGTGGCCAGGTACCACTGTATTTGCTAGAGAAACCAACCGCGTCTGAATTAAGGCATTATTTTATAGGTTTTAATGTCTAGTTTCGGACAGTAAACGCACGCGTATACCTATCAGCTGTCCATGCGAAAGGGATGTTACGGGCTAAGTGGAAAGGTAAATGCCTAACCACTAAGAGCAACACCATTCCCTGATAAAAGCTCAACTTCTGCCTATAAAGCGCCACAACCAGACAAGCCACAGACATCAGTCACCTGATTCGATTTTTAGCACAAACGTTTGGCAAGTTCTTGTTGCTTGTCTCGAAACGCTTAGCTACCGCATGTGTTTTATTTGCTGTATCCGAGAGCCATTTACAGTAGTTATAATAAGATCTCCAGTGTGTCCCAAAACAAGTCTAAACTGGCAGCAAGTGTACCGTATCTGTAGAGACTAAAACCAACACAAAGAATTTTGTAAACACACTTAGATAAATAAGTTTAGACCCGCGAAAGGGGGGGGGGGCTGTTATAAGTTCTCTCGTCAAATGAATAAACTTGGTACAGAAAGGCGCGACTGTTGTCCTCATGTGACACCTTTTTTGGCCCATGGAGAAAACACAGAGTAAGAGGAAGCACCGTGCGCGTAAAAAGACATGGGCGCATGGGGCGCAACCCCCCCCCCCCCCCCCCCCCGGAACCTCTGCTACCTTTGTACGGCATACAAAGGTATATAAGGTAGACCCGTCTACATCTTAATCACTTGTTGAAGTCGCGCCATTACTTCAGTTTACAAAGCTCCTCTTCTTTGCGGATTTCTGCGAGCATGATTTACTTTATGCTTCTGTTGGTTGGTATGGCCGCAGCGGGCGGAGTTGATAAACGTTCGAGCCCAAGTAACACTTCAACCACTGATTGTTTGGTAAGTGAGAGTCAGTCAACCACGGGGAAGTATTGCTTTGATCGCTGGCCTTTGGTGCCATCTCCATAAAGATAGTTTGCAACAATTCCGCTTCATTGTTGAATCCTCGATCCCCGCACATAGGCAATATTAGGGAAGTTAAGCGCAACTATATTCTCACTGGGGTTACCTGTAATAATAGCCGAATTCCAGTATGACCTATGTGCTTTCTCTTCCTGGTTCTAACAACTCTCAGCTATAAATTGGGTGTACGTTTTGCGGATGGTTTACATCGCGTCCTGTCGACTACACGAGGAGCTAGGACGAGCTCCTTCCCGCCGTGATGAAGGCGCACATCGCGGACGTTGTCCGCTTACTAGTGCTTTAGAACTTGCTTCTCCCCTACCATAATCATGGTGTTTAGCGGGTGACCCCGGTGGGAATATAGTAACTATTGCAAGTTGTTTGTACACAATAAATGTGGGATGGTGCGAAGTAGTTTTTTCAACGTTTCCTTGATCCTGTTGTGGTCAACCGAGCAAAGAGGTGTCTCCTTTCAATGCTAATGGGGAAATGCAAAATCGCCAAACATTGCTATCAAATAGCTGTTGAGACGCTGGTCCTGTGCTAGGTTGCGCTGTGAAGCAGTTTGACAACGTTTTCTTCCTCTTGTGGTCAACAGAGCAAAGCAGTGCCAGCAATGATGGACGAAGTTAGCGCTGCACTGTCTTTCGAGAACGGTGGCGTTTATATTGCAGTCGTTACTTTTAACCTAAAAGCTTTCTATTTGATCGGTGGGTCAGAATGCGCATGTGCCCCAACAGTTCACCATTGTAGGATTTATTCCCTACTGTAACATACATATCAAACTTCAACTACACATTGTAAACAAATCTACATATGTTTGTAGCTCGATGCATTGTCATGCATCTCCAAGAACATCGACCCTCATCAGGAAATCAATGCAAAGATAAGCAGCATGGAAAAAGAGCTTGCGTCAATCAAAAGCACTCTTGCTGCAGCAGGAACTCCAAGTAATCTGGCAACCCTTGACGCTAGTGGACATCTCGCAAAGAAGCATCTCCCGTCGGGCTACGGCACAACCACGCCGTACGATATGATGTGGCAGGCTCTGCATATGGCAGCCGCGGCGGCTTGCAGGGGAAGCACAGCGAGCGGAGGTAAATCTTACACTAGGAATACATGACAATGAACTATTCCAGGGGAGATTTTCTTCGGGAGTAAAAACAGTGCTCAAATTGACCTTTGTACTAGAGCTCAACATAATCACTCAACATAATTATCAACATCCTCATTTTTATTCCACTAGCATACAACGCCAACTCTCCACCACGTATTTCTATCGATAACGCATTTTGTCTTCTGAAACTCTGTCAAAATGTAAAACAGAACAATTCACTGCTTCTTTCTTAGGAACCGGGTGCTGTGCCAATTATGTCCGCGTCCGTAACACTGCAAGCAAACAGCGTTGTGATCAGATATGCCAAGTGGATTCTCTCGTGTGTGACGGAGAAGTATCCATTAACGGATTCCCTGGAAAAGCCACAAACAACGGCCAGAACGTTGGGTACTTCTACAACTATAACTGTGGCAGTGGAGGGTGGGGGGGAAGTGAAGCCGATGAGACCATTGAAGATATCATCAAATCACCTGAATTATACTACAGTTTTTGCTGCTGTCGAAAACCATAGAAACGCACAGCATCAGATATAAAAAGTGTGTAGCGTTAAGTTTTGATTAGTTGATTGCAGGCTCATAACATGCATGTTGCGAAGAGTGGGTAACGAAACGTTTAAAGAAACAATCGTGCGTTTTAGCTGATTTAACTATAAGGGGTTTTGTAGTTGCTTATCAAGTATGAATAAAAACCTCATGGCTATTACCCTTGCCCATTTATAATAATATACTTCATCAAAAGGGGGTTACTATACATTTTAAAAAAACAAGAATGAAATACAATTGACTTGAAACATTCTATTTTATCAACCCTGCCTGCTTAGCGGCTGCTTTTGTGGGGTACCGTAATGATTTGAATAAGCGCCCCCTCTCGACTTCGTATTTTGGTATATGCGCTCCCTCCCCAATAAGCGCCTCCCCTTCCCTCCCCCTAAAAGTATCCCTACAAAAGCACCACTTGAATGGTGTAAATCTTCATTTTATTTTAGCTCGCATTGACTTTCTCACATAACAACGATAGTAATCGATTTATAAACAAACAGCATTTTTACTGTAGATTCAGCTTTTCGTAAATACAGAAGGTGGTATTTTCCGCCAAAATAGAACAAGCGCCCCCTCCCAAATACCCTCCCCATCTCTAATAAGCGCCTCCCCATAAAGACACGAAAAGTTAAGCGCCCCGGGCGCTTATTCGATTCATTACGGTATTCCGAATTTGTTGCTCGTTCGATACTCGTAGTTTGTGCTATAATACAGCACGCACCGGCGCCATGTGTTTCTTTTATAGCCTACTATAAAGTCAAGTTATTTAGTAATAAAATTAGTTAATAGATTTCATTTTTGCTTGTGTCTGTCCAGTAAAAGATGCACAGATGACGTCACAGGGAGCGCGCGCGCATACTGACGTCGTCCGTCGAAGCGTCGGTTAATTCTTGCGCCTAAATTGGTACGCCAATTTCTCACTTTAGTTTATTCAAACAAAATGTTCTGACGCAATTTTATGACTCACATAACTCTTATAATTTTTGAAGGTTATATTTTCCTGTTTATTTTCTTTCTCTTGAAGAAAAGGCCTGGATTTTTTTTTTTTTTTCCCTGGGTCGGGAATAATGTGTTGAGGGACAAATTTTCGTTTAAAATAAATATTTCAACTGTGAAAACCATTTGCGTCTGTATGAATTTTCTGCTTTTTTCGTTTTCCTCTTTTGGATTTACCTTAATAAAAGGGGTGTTTTTATCGATTGTGTAGTCTTGTAGTGGTGGAACTTGTGCAGGTGTCATTTGTTGCGCTTTGTAACAAACGACAGAGACGAGATGTGGGGACCTTACCGGGATTACTTGGTCGCTGTTACAAACGCTACTTTACACAAGTAATTTTTAGATGAAAATGGGTATCGTACCGCATCCCTTTTGTATGCTCTCTAATGACAGCAAGCCCAAACAAGAGACCTTCACTGACACCCCGAAAAACGTTTAGATTCGTTTGGATAAAGGTTCTCGGCCAATGGGTGTTCGAAGGACGACATTCCAACGCAGGCATGCCAGTAGGTTACCCTTGGACTTGCCATGACCTACATAATGATTATACGATTATTGTTGACTTCGGAGGTAACGCACTTCATGCTTGCCGAGCTAGTGTGCATGACAATCTTCATGCGTGACCACAATGATTGACAACATTCCAATCATTTTTGCACTTGCTTCCTTAATACCAATTCTGGCTATACCAGAATTTCACTAGACCTAGACGATACCTAGAGTTACCTGCTCCCGAAGTCAAGACCAACTTACCGAAAAACCGGTGGTTAATGAATACGGAACGGGCATAGGTGCTCGATTCCCGATTCACGAATATCTTGAAAACAATATGGACCCGCCTACAATTGGGGAGAGGCCAATTCCCGTTGACTCATAACTAAACAGAACGCATCATTAACCCCCGGCATACGTTGGCGGTAAATTGACTAAAATGCTAAAGTTATAAAAATAGCGAAACTCATCACCTAGTATTAATTTCCCGTTTGGCAAGTACTAGCGTAGCTTAATCGAGGGCGTTGGGCCTAAAATGATTAGAATAATTGCGGTGTGCATATTTATGTGAATACAGCTTTCAAAAAGGCAACAAGGAAACAAGGAAATAACGTAATAAGCAGATACGTCAGAAAACTCAATATATCACATCTACCGACATGAATTCCTCATGCTACAACTCAACTGATCCATCATCTCTCACGACCGTTGCTATCGTGGTATTTGTCGTTGAAGGGATAATAATCGTTCTCTTTAACCTACTGACTTTGTTGGTCTTCGCAACGAACAGATTCCTCCGAAGACGCAGCACTTGTTTAATAATAAGCTTAACACTCGCTGATATGTTAGTCGGTGGAGCCGGCATAGGGCATGGGATATCCACCGCTCTTTTAAAGACTCCTGATTTTCTGCTTATCAAAGAGCCATCGCACGTAAAAAACATGGTGTTTGATCTGTTTGTTGGGGCAAGTTCAGGTGTTGGGCTGCTGCTCATCTGCGTAGAACGTTTCAGCGCCACTTTTTTCCCAATGGAGCACAGAAGCACGGGCTTGTGGCCGTATCACATTGCGTGTGCGATACAGTGGATTTCCCCATTTGCTTTTGTAGCATCTATTCTCATTTCAGTTGAATTCTATTACAAATTTACCAGCTACGCTATAATTGTCCTAGTTTTGGTTATGTGCATTTGTTACACAGCGATATTTATCAAAGTCAAACTCCAAAACCGATATCACCAGCGGTCGCAACTAACAACCTCCCAAAGGCGAGAAAGAGAACTTGCAAAAACTTTATTTATTGTGACTTTTTTGTCTGTCTTAACCTGGGTACCGACCGGTGTATTTGACGGGAGCAACAGTACTGCTTTGACTGTAGTCATTAGTAACATTACGCGGTGTTTAAACTCTCGTCAACCCTATTGTCTACGTCCTACGAATGAGGGATTTTAGTAGAGCGCTCCGGAGATGTGCAAGCCGCACTGACGTTCAATCCTTCTTCAATAACAAAAAGAGCAATTCTCGGAGCATTAATGTCACAAGGGCGGCGAGAGCAAGTACTGCCATCTGTTATGTTATGCCAAAAATAGTATAGAAATATCGAGCTCAAATAGTCGGCAAACAAACCCTTCAAACTTAGGGATGCAAACTTAGTTCAGTGATTTCAGATAAAGAATAATCCAACCTGCATTTCTCTTCTTGTCAATTCCCAAAATTTCCGTAAGAGCGGCATATACTTTGTCCAGGTATTCTAATTACGGTTACGGGGTGAGTTGAAACGAAAATTATATAATCATATGATGGGGAGTATACAATTTCCTTTATCTGTTTATGTTTACACGGTATTATGATAGATTATGTTAGAATAAATTCGGATTTTACTAATTGTAGTAAGCAAATATACAAGTCAAGATATTTACTCTAGCTGAAAGGATAATTCGAGGTTATAAGTATTCTTGAAGCATTGTTAGTTTTTATTGGTTTAGCTTGAATAGGAGGATGTTCGTTAAATTATAAGAATTAATTAGACTTAATTGGATCGGATGTTTCGGGACCTGTCTGTATTCAACTTTCCATTAAGTTGGTAAACTTACGAGTCTTCTGTTTATACAATTTTATTTTAATAACAAACATTGACTATTGGTATCATTAACGCTCCACGCAGGACCGCCGAGCCAGTATTGAGCGTGAATGTTTGGTACTTGGGCTGGCTATATGTGTATTTTAAATCATTTGACGACTTTCGAAAATAGTGAGTTCGACGCGTGACTTTTCACTTTCGGATTAAATTATCGGCCATTTTAATATCCCAAGATAATCCGTGATTAAATCAGATTTTCTTTTGGCTCCATAGCTTATCTTGTAAAGATGGCCCTAAACTACTCCTGAAACAGGTTTTTTTTTTATTTTTGTAAAGTGAAACAAGCGTGCCAGTATTTACTCTTGACTAATTCCGGTTCAAAATCGCTGTCACCGTAAAAAATAAAAAAATTTAAAAAAATCTTGTTACTTTAAGAACTCTTTTGTTTAGATGCATTCTCTGACTTATATTTTATTTGTCTATGAGTAAACTTTCTTAAAATGTGCGAGTTTATTTATTCTTTTGGGGAAAAAATCTTGCGGCCAAATCAATGTTCATAGAAATTAAAGCCGAACTGAGCTTTAGATGTGTCAAAAACTATCACTATGCTAAAATTTATAACTTTAGCAAAAAGTGTGCAATAAAAGGTAAAATCTGCACATATCCGCCGGACTACGAAGAGCTCTGGGAACAAGAATGCTTACGGGTCTGCCTACCAAAAATATGATCTGTGTATTGGCGCACAATATTGTACAACATGCTAACGGGAATCGCAATCAGGGTAGGGGTTGAAAACAGCAAACATGCGCTGATTTCAAAGCATTTCATGTGGTATAGTTTTAGTGCTATTTCACACAGATTTCACTTATTTTCTTTTTTAGGTTCATGATTTGTTGTGTTGGCTGCAACGTATGGTTTCAGGGAGTGTATTGGCATTGGGGAGGATGAGGCAGAGATGCTTAAAACATTTTTTGCAGCAAAAAATTATTTTTCTGTTTCAACTATAAACGCGCCTCACCCAGCACTTTGATTTTATCAGCAGTTTCAAAACGTGAAAAAGAAATTTTGTCAAATCCGCGAAAAGTGATCCATACCCCCCTTTACCACCCTTATGGAATTTGGCACGTGACTACGGTAAAAGTTTGTCAAGTTGACGTGTTTCATTGGAACGTTCAAGGCAGATTATTGTAAAAAAAAATTAGTTATGTCTCAACTTCAAGGTGAAATATATTGTCAACCTTCTAAGAACTGTTAGATAGCAGGGGGATTGCAATGCAAAAAAGAACCTAACAAGGGAACTTTGTAAATGAAAAATTCCCTTCCCCAGGGGGAAATCATTGAGATGGTTTCTCCAATTTTACAATGCCCGTGGTGTCCCCGAGGGTTGACCCCTCGGGCAAGCCGCTGACAGGTGCATTATACTTTATCAAGCTTTGGATTGCAGCTCCAGTTGAACCGGCCGCTCAGGAACTCGCGGCTCTGGCGGCAGTTCCACCTGTAGTGGACGCAGTTCCAGCAGCCGACCCGCTCCCAGCGGTGGATAATGAGGTATACTGTTGTTCCGTTAGGCGGGTTTTGTGTATTTATACGTAGTGTGCTTTCTGCGTTCTTGTCATTACACTCTCGCGCTTATCATTTATCGCCTATATCTATCGGTAGCCCTCGTTTTAGGTTTCGGTTTCGTATTAGCATCTTTTCCTAACAGTTTCATAAAGTTTTTTTTTTGGGTATGTAGTACTCCCTTTCTTATCAGTCTTTATCCCCTTTTAGAATTAGTTTCTTTCTCTTAGTTTACTATTTTCATATTTTATAGTCTTAGTTGGGTATTATCAGCCCTAGTCCTTTATTTGGGTCTGTAGGGGGGGGGGGGGGGGGTAGAACTTTGCTTATAGTACCGAAGTCTTTGGCTTAGAGATTTTACTCAGTTGTTCCCTCAGTTAACAGGGCCTGAGCCGTGGATCACGTTTCTTGTTCATATAACAGGGCCTGAACTGCTCAGTTAACAGGGCCTGAGCCGATGGACATATTACTTGTTTAGATAACAGGGCCTGAGCCGGGGGGTCATGTTCCTTGTTCATATAACAGGGCCTGAGCCTGGGGGCCATGTTCCTTGTTCATATAACAGGGCCTCAACTGCCTAGTTAACAGGGCCTAAGCCGGGGGGACATGTTTTTTTTGTTTAGATAACAGGTGTTTAGATAACAGGGCCTGCGCCCGGGGGTATGTTCCTTGTTCAGATAACAGCTGTTCAGATAACAGGGCCTGAACTGCTCAGATAATAGGACCTTGGCCAGGGGGGACACAATATTATTGGTTCTTTTAACAGGGTCTTTACCGCTCATATAACATCTTACCTTAGCCGGGGGCATATTTATCGCTCAGCTAGGGCCTAGGCCCTTTGGATAACAGGGACTGAAAAAGGGGAACATATTACTTGGTCAGATAACAGAGCCTGAGGCTCTTGTACACATTTTCTCACATCTCCCGTTTCCCTTTCGCTCTCCTAGGATCCTATGGGTGCGTTGTTAGCGATAATTAAGGCGCTTGAGGATGGCGCAAATAATTCTCCGGATGTTGGAGCCATAATTACCAAGATAACAAACTATGGATTCATAAGAATAGAAGATTTCGATAAATATGATGCGCACCGCATGGCCGAGCAGTTGGCGGCCGCAGTTCGGCCCCACAAGGATGTAAAAGCATCAGGGTATCATGCCATTGCCGCCATTCTTAGGGAGAAGCTGACAGCGTCGACAAAGGAATTTAAGTCCTATTTTGTCGCTCTACTTGCTGATATGGAACACTCCAGGATTCTGGATGTAGTTAGAAAGGTGGATAAAAATATCAAGAAAGAGGATCGCGAACTAACGCATGATTATAACCGTCCGCAGTCGCGTACTAGTGCCAATATAGTTTGCTATATATGTGGTCTTAGAGGCCATGTTTATGCACGTTGTGTACGCCAGCGCCCATATAATCTGCCCCGCCGTTTCCCCACGGGGCGAAAACCATTTAAGCGATAGCTATAAGTTTTAATGTATTTAGTCTTTCAGTAAAATAGCGAAAGTCTATCACTATTGACGTTATCACTACATATGTATTGCGTTCTCTTTGGTATTTTTCCGTTTGTACGCGTGCATAGGTACTATTAGCTAGTAGTGCCTCGGGTTTTCACGTATAATTTCTCTTAGGTAGCGTTCACCTAGTAGGAAGCGTCCACCTAGTACCCCCTAGTACTTTCACATTCCTTTCCGTTTTATTTAATGCACTTACAGGCTCCCTACTTAGGTCTTATTTTTACATTACATCGGGTATTTATTTCAATACACAAAAACTGGAAATCGACTCTGCCAAATTTTCGTCTTTAATAAGACTTCTTCAGGGCAGTTCGGGTATTTATTTCATATATAGTTTGTACATGTAGTGAAAATTGCGGCGCGACAATATTTTTTTTTCGCGGACACGTCGTTTACCTTTACCTAAACCTTAAACGACATCGGGCAGATGGGCACGGTTGAGCCTCCCCACTTGGTTATGCCCATCACCGTTGAGCCATCCAAGCCGCGCATGTGCCGCGACGAGCGCTTCCCCAATTGCTAGGTAAAAGACTCTCCCTTGACACTAGACTTACCCAAATATGTAGAGCCCTGCCACTTCTAGTCCACCTCGACGATAAGTGTGGATACGATCATATTCGTCTTTCCCCTGCTAGTTCGCTAGCTTTGAGTGGCGCGGGTGGGTTTTTTGCATATTCTACTATTCCTTTCGGGTGGAAGGCAAGCGCGATTATGTATAATACTGTGGGGATGGCCGCTATGCACCATATTCGATCGATGGGGGTCCCCTACGCCCAGTATATTGATGATCGCCATATTGGTCAACTTCGGAGTCCTGCCGCACATGCGGAGTCGAATTTCTCTAATCTGGAGCTGGCAGAGATAGCTGCGTTTATTACTTGCTCTGTCCTCATTTCTTCTGGGCACTTCATCGGTTTAAAGAAAAGACTGTCAGAACCGCATTTTCCTCATACGTAAAAATTCTCAGGGCATAGACGCAGGAATAGGTTTAAAAATACGAACAAAATATTTTCCATAGAAAAATTCGAATAGAAGACGACTCGTAGAAACAAAGAGAAGTGTAAGACTTACATATTTTTCTTTGAAGAGTTTTTCCCGCGTGTCTCAGTGCGAGCGAAACAAGCATGGGCTGGCGCGATTCGCTTATTAGTATGCAAACGGGAGTAAAAGGTGCTTTGATGCATCTACTTCCGTCCACCTCTGCCTCGAATGAAATGGAAGAATAGAGCCAGAGAATGAAAGTTTTGCTAGATGCATTATTGTGGACATGAGAACGTGTTTATTCATTTTTTAACATCACTAGCTTAAAAAGACATCTTTCTTCTATAGCTGTACGAATTTTGGACCGATGAATTCGAGCTAAAGATATTTTTCTGGAGTGTTTTCTAGGTCGGGTAAAAAGAGTTTCATCCCTTGTCTCTTTTTACTAGGTATGTCGTGACACGGAAGCCATTTCGCAGTCGAGACGGCCGTCCGACCGCTAACCAATGAGGGAGCGCCAGAAAGCACCGGGCGCCGAAAAAGCAGACAAGAGATACAAACGCACACACGCACTAAATCCACAACAATGCAAAGCCAAAAAAAAAAACTCTAACTTTATTGACACCGTAGAGGTGAGCTCCCTGTGACGAAATGGAACGGACAATATTCAAAGCGAAGCAACAAAACAAGCGCAAAGTTGGCGCTTGAAATGCCCATTTTCAAAAAACCTAATTGCTTACTTACAACTCTTCGACGAAGCTCAAAGTTAACCCAAATGTTTCTCAATATATTGATTTTATTCTACAAAAACGACGAAAAAATTAATCGGCGAAATTTTATTTGGCGGCCAAAAAAGCAAAAAAGTTCAATTTCTTCATTTTGAAAGTATCATATATAGTCCCCGGAATGGCCCCTAAAACTTACGATAAACAAAACCGGTTGCTTTCATTTTTGGTATGTTATTAGAAATAAGTGGTAGCTAAAGAACAATGGTAAAAAAAAATCCTTGCCCGCGTATGAATTTTTTTCAGGGGCGAATTTCAAAGTAGGTAAATAACAGTGACTGTAAATAAAAATAAGCCAATTTCTCGGAATTCCCCTTATAGATTTTAATAAAACTTCCTCTAAGTGTCGACCAAGGTCTGATGTACAATATCCGATAGCTAATTTATTACAAATTTCCCTGTAGCAAACAGCACTTCGCGATTAGTGAATTTAACGGGTTCGCCGTCCCGTTGCCATAGAGACAATGTAAACACATGGTACATTTTTATAAAGTTCATCCCTAGCTACATGGCATGGCCAAATAGTTTGATGATCCGATCCCTGTAGCGAAGCAAGAAGGTTGGAGATTCGGGAAACTGTATCGAATCTCCTTAAATGCCTTCAATATACATTCAACAGCGCTAACAGATAGAAATAAAATAAAGTATAAAACGTTTCAGTAGACTAGTCTAATAATTTAAAACTTAAGATTTACGATGGCGAAGGGACGAAGACGGTGCGCATTTTATCTTTCTTCTTTTTTCATTAAACAAGAATATGGATACTAAGAATGTATTTTTTTACAGGTAATAACTAACTCTTTAAGAACCTAAATCTAGTTAATGTTGCTTTTTGTGGTAAAGTCTGTGCTAATTTTGCAAGACGAAAGTGTCTGCCACTTTATACTCCAGCAAAGTTGAAATTTCACAAATACATCTCTACCTCCGCCTAGCCCCACCAAAAGTACTTCGTATCCCCCCCCCAAAAATAAATGGGGTTTCTCTCAACAAAATTAATTTACAGCAATGATACCTAGCACAGAGTCAGAAAATTCAACCACTCCCCCACCCTTGGCTAGATCAAGGGAGTCTAAAGGGGGCCTCTTGTCACCTATATTCTAAAGCAAAAGTCCAGCCATATGTTATATACAATTATACCCCCCATTACTCTCTATAATGTTGCAGCTTAACCCTTTTATAAATCCTGCTTCCACCACTTCTACAAAATGTGGTTAACAGCTATTTCAATAAATGTTGTCAGTGCAAATGCAAATGGCGATTGGCAATTGGCAGATCTATGACCAAAAGGCAACAATGATGGGTCTCATTACATTTCAATCAAAATATGGATCAATCATGCAATAATCTATTTAAGGCCATCAATATTTTTCTCTAGCATCACTGGAGTTCAACAATATATAACCTTAATGTTTATAAAAAAAAATTATTACCCCATAATCACCCTTCTGTCTTGTAACTGCCATTTGCCATTTGCTCTATAGATGTTTGGAATTAAAATGAAAATATGATGAGCTTGATCTCTGCTGAGGGGCTGTGATGACAGTCTTTAATAAACTTGCAAACAGAAACCCTGCAAGCAGAAATCTCTTTTGCACTGACAAAAATGAGAGAGAGGAGATCCTATTGAGTAAGTGCTGGTGTTCATGGCAAACCTATTTATTAAGTTTGGTAGTCCTACTATATATGTAATGACAAAACCAGTTCCGGTTTCAAATTCTACTACCAGTATACCTACGGACAGATTAAAGATGCATAAATACAGCAAGGTTTGATTGGGGACAATACCATGCGCATACCATTGATAATCCCATGGAGTTAAATAGAGAGAAAAATAAAACAATGAAAAATCTTTAATACTTCACCAGCCAACCATTCATCTGAAACCTAGGCTTGCAACTGTATATTTCTGAGTCCTTGATGTCCATCAGGCAGAGTGGAATTAAGAACGGAATTGAATATGCTCAATGAGTGAGAAAATGTGCATTTTGTCAGGGTAGTAACAAAGAACAGGTATTTCAAAACAGGTTGTGTTTCATCCGAAACATTGGAAGGCAGTACATCAAAGAACTTTTCAGGAGTTGACATAGGTCTCCCCTTATCTCTCATTTTTCCAGGTGCTTGAAAACCTCTGCCAGCAGGGAATCAACATATGGCTCAGTTGTGATCCGTGTTGACATCATGTGCTTCTTTTGCAAGCATTGCTGTTTTTAGTGCTTTTCATCCTCAATATAATCTTGTTCCAGATTGTCACTGCTGTTGAATCTCAGCTTCAGTGTCAAATATCTTGTCAAAGTTTGAAATTTTCTCATCAGTTTGTAGTAATTTGCTTTGTTTATCATCCAACCGTAGGAAGGAATCCCACTTCACACCATTTCTGTTTTCTTTAACCTTTTGCAGACATTGCTGGAGGAAATCTACTGGGTCTTCAGGCTGGTTGTGAACAAGCCCAGTCAGCATACTCTAAAGAAAGCATAAGTATTATCAACTGCAAACATGTCAACTATTGAGCTAAATCAATATTCTATACATAGGGTAATCATGTCTGTAACCAGGTACCCAGACTTTGGGGCAGGTGTTTCATTTGGCCTTTTGAATACTTTATCTTCTTCCAACTCAGAGTGTTTCTCTCTCAAATGAGCAGATGCTCCAGTCAAGTGAGGTGGCTCTTCTGAACCTCCAAATCCCCTTGGCCAAAGCAGGGTAGTAATAAGGCAAATGATGTGATCCCGATCCCAGGGCTAAACAAAATGCTCCCTGATCCCAAAATTTAGTTAAATGGTATCCCTGATCCCATAAAAATCTTGTGATCCCATACGTTTTAAGGCAAATGATCTCTGATCCTGATAAAGTTGTTGTGATCCAATATTTTGAAAATGATCCTGATTCTACCAACATGATTTTAATACCCGATCACAAAAAAGCTGATCCATGAACACATTTGCTTGTTACTACCATGCTATAGGCCTGGTTATTACTCACTATTATTTTTTTGCATCTTCAATCAGCTGATCTCAAGTATGGTATTTTGCAAATAAAAGTTATAATTCCATAATTTTTTTCTGATTCCTTTAATTATAGACATAAACAAACACCAATTTAAACTCCTTCCAAATAGAAGCAGAAACGGCAATATACTAAGGACTTAGACAGCTTAGTATCACAATCACATGTCCCAGAAACTGGGCTTTACTATAGGTTGAAAAAACAAGTTTTTTTTATTCTGATTGTTTTTAATTTATTTGGGCACAACCTCCATGATCCCATTCTGCCACCACCCACATAAAACATGTGCTGTTCTTTGTTTAAATGGTATAGGAAAGAATGGGGGGTGAGCATGTGTGAATTCCTGTGGTTATAAAAAAACTGTGTTCCTTGGGCCTATTTGAAATGGCTACCATTAAACGGTGGAAAACAAGATTTCATACAACTTTACGTAAAATTTGTTAATTCAGACACCATTTAGCAGCCAAAATAAGCAAAAAAAGAATTGAAGCCCACAATTATGGTATGGAATCTCCTTTACAAGGTAAAGACCGGGCAAAAAATGACAACATTTAAAACAAAGATGTTTGATATCCCCTCCCTCTTGTTTTGCACCAAGGCTCCCATACAGGTTAAATTTCATACTAAACTTCGAGCAGAAAATGAGATATCAAAGAAAATATCCAAAAGTCAAGAGAGTCTAATTACTGTAGGTAACTTGCACTTAGAAAGCATGTGACATTTGGGGTGGCAAAAAAGCAACAACAAAAAGCAACTGATTAAGGGCTAATGAATCAGCCAGAAAGTTTCTGTTAGAGGGGGATTTATTAGCTATCAACCCAACTTGGAAATAAAACTTGTGAAATCGCGACAAATACAGTAAACATGTGAGAAAACCCAAGAAAGCCAATGTGGGTGAAAACAGAGAATGTATGAACATTCTCACAATAATTAGGCTTGTGATGAGGTCCAAAATCTCGTGACTCACGCCTAAGTTGACAGCTTTGGGGCTATTCTCATTGAAACATTCAATTTTTCCGTCGCCCTCTCAGCCCCAGCTATTTCTGTTAAGCCCCTCAAAAGTAACGTGTTTTTAAGTGCATGTCGAGTGTGTAAATGTTTGTATAGAGTGTAGCGGCGGATCCAGAATTTCAAAATGGGGGGTGGATAATGGCCAGCTAGACGGCTTATAACTGATCCAGTGGTCCTTCACAAGGTAGGTCACATGGGTCTAACAATACTTCACGCTGAATTGGATTTGTTGAGACAGCAAAGTCAAGCAGGCAAAGGAACATGGACAGTACCTCCTGTCCATCAGACATTTATTTTCTTTAAACAAAGTGACTTTTCAATTTTCTACTCAAAAAGGGGGGTGGATATCCACCCAACCCCCCCTGTATCCACCCCTGCAGTTTCATTTATACCCCCCAACACATTAAATCAATTTCATTTGACAACGCTAAACAAAAATCCCATCAAAATCATTACATCTTGAGGCAACACGACTTTGATTCGTAGTGTAGAAAGTTTGAATTTTGACACCCTGCATTAGATACAAAAGCAACCAAACTTCGAAACGACAATGACATGTGTGGATTCACCCAAGCAAATAGACAAGACAAGTAATCAACATGAAACCAATACAACAACCATCATTCACAAACAAACTCGCGTTCACTCAAATTGAAAGGTCAGAGAGTTGTTACACAAGGTATCCAAGAACACGAAGGCCTCATGTAAGCGTCTGTTTGGTCACGATTATCATTTGAACGCCATAAGAAATTTGAGGCATTTTGTTGTATAAAGAAGCGTACAAAAGGGAAGACTTACCTCAAACAACTGGTAAACTTGTTTTCTCGCCATGTATCCCTTTGCATCTTCAATTGCTTTTCCGGAATCCATGGCAGAGCTCTTATCCAAACGATAGGGTGGTTAAAAGAGGTCCATGGAGGTTTCTTGTATAGACGTTTTGCCGTGAAATTTGATAGCTTGGTGTTGATGTCAGCGTTGCTATGTGTGACTTGTTGGGACCCGTTCAGATTACCGTCGCGCCACAGGCAGCCCAAGTTAGTTATCCTCAAGTTCTTTCTACAGAAAATTTTGTGGTATAAAATTTATCACATTCTTTTAATAAAATTAAAGAACTTGTAACATAGCATTTAAAGTTTTTGTTTTATTTATTTGTAATCTGTCAAAACATTAAAGTTAAAAAATTACCGTATGCAAAAAAAGGACCCGTCACTTTTTTGTACCTATCTAGCTTTGCCTCCCTGTGAAGGCATATAGTTATCATATGAAAAAAGGGATTTCAGTATTTGATTATTCGTCACTAATATAAGAAATGACAGACTTTTTGCAGTCAGGGGGAGGGGGGACGTGTCTGCTATGATCCTTCTTGAATCTCGCTATTTTCCCATTAAAAAGCATGACTGGTTACTCTCTCTGTTTCAGATGTGATATGAAATGTTCAAGCTTTGCTGTACAAATAGCCAAAATAAGGGTTTGTTTCAGAGGTAACATCTTGGTAAACGATAAACTGTGTTTTCAAACAGTAGTGTATTGAATTTCAGAAAGGGAAGTCATGTTATTAATAAAAATCTCATTTTTATCTGCTAGATGCAGGCAGGTACCCAGGATTGGCTAAAGGGGGGGGGGGGGGGGGGCGCAGTCATAGGTATCATATGAAAAAATCATAGGATTTGAAAATTCCTTAATAAGGAATGACACTCGGCCGCCAAGGGGGTACATGCACCCCCATGTGTTTGTGCCTGAGATGGAAAAGCTAAGTGTCTATCCACACTCTTGTACCACTCTCATCTTTGTTTATCTGTTCATCAGCTCATTCATTTAATCATCTTTTGTCTTCCCATTTGTCTTATTGTTTGTCAGTTCCTACTCAGCTGTTATATTGTCTATATATGTCTGTCAGTCTTCAGTGTACAGGATTCAAAGAAATTTGACAAACCACTTTTCTGCTTTCCATTTTTTTTAATGTCAAGTCTCCCATTTTGAAAACCTCATCAAGGTACATTCCGCTAAGCCTCTTCTAAGAGTTCACACGCTGTCACACAGACAGCAGAAGGGGTTGTTCATGTTTTTAAGCATATTTTCTTTCTAAAGTTTCTTATTAGTTTAAAGCAATGTTCTTCCATTTAACCAAATCTCAAGGGCTGAGCCATTGATGGGCTTGTTTGACGCCCTCTGGTTTTTGGCCGGCATTGTCCTGGATGCTAAAATTTATAATATTTTCTTTATGGTCACACAGTGTTTATACATCTAGTGTTGTCATCATATTACATCCATAGTCCCTATAACTTATGAGTGAGCAACAGTGGTACCCCCAGCGTCCTTCACCCTGTGCCGAGCGAGCATCCCAGGCGCCTTGGGCAGCAGGCCCAAGATAGTGGCTGGTCTCACCACCCATAGAGGGTCATCAGTCTCGGGTGACTTGCTGGGCATAAGCTGTTGGGAAAAAGCCAAATACAATTGTACAGTGTAACAGATGGGAGGGTGGGTGGGTGGGTGGGTGGATGGTAGGGTTTTTTTTTGGGTAAACTCTTTGGGTATTTCAAGGGTCAAGCAGTTTAGATAGTTTCTCATTCGAAAAATTATTCATGGTGTTGTGGAAAGCCACGCTGCAATCATTCTGGGGGTTTACAAATTATTCCATTCTAGTTTTTTTGGGTTTGTAATCTTGTTTTTAATCTTGTACCTTCTGGGGACATCATTTAGAAAATGCCCTAACATATACTATTAAATAACAATATGTTTCCTTATTTCCTTTGAGGACAAAATAGAGGCTGATCAGACACTACGTTTTCAATCAATCAAACTTTACCTTCATTAATCTGTGGCAATGGATAAGGCCATCACGACCAACTTCAAAAATTGAAAATCCATCAACATATCTAGGGAAAATATACAACAATGTAAGAATACAAAAGAATTACTAAAATAGGCCAGGGTGAGTTGTTGTGTAAATTTTCTTTTCTAAAAGCATTTCATTTTCTGGAGAATTTGCATTCTGATAAATAAATAAGTAAAATATTAAAATATTACTTTTTAAAGCAAAAGAAAAATAGTTTTATATAAAATACCTTATTTTGTCATCCCAAGGGATTCGCCGATTGATGAGAGAGTTGTATCTTGGCACCCCACAGATGCGCCATCTGACCTTTACATCACAATCCTTGGGATCTTCTGTGATTCTTAAAATCTCAATTGAGACATCAGACATGTAAAGCTGGCCAATACATCGCATGGCAGCCAGGAGAGCTTTATATGATGATAATCCACTGAAACAACAAATAAATCAAGAAAAATGCTTTGAGAGTGTTTATTTAATCGAGGAGAGTGGGGGTGGGACAACATTAAATTTTACCCCTTAACATACCCCAAGATTTTGGTAGAACTAAAATAATTTCAGAGCAATTATTTAGAGGGCCCATTTTTTGGAGTCCCCTTTTGGTGGTTACACTTTTTAAGCGACCCCCCTATATCTTTCCTCTCCCCCCAAAGTATTTCAAGAACACTCCCTTTGTGATAAACAGACAGACTATAACTGTATTCTACATACAATAGGCTAGCAGGCTATGATATGAATTTTTCATTTCATCCCTGTATAAGCTTCTTTTCACCTGAGTAGCTATTCTTGGTTCCCCCTCCAGTAATAGGGAAATGTTGTGTGATTGACACCAATAGCTGCAGGAAAATACATATATTTTCCACTACCTAAAAAAACTCTTTTAAGACTTACTTGGTGGTTGTCCTCGTTAAAGCATTTATAAACTTGACATTTTCATGATACAAGCTATAACCATGCCCATTTTGGAAGAACAATGGAAGCTAAAAAAAGTCAATTGTAAAGTGTTAATGCCACTATTCTAACTGAGCTTAGATGGCCAAACACATGTCACACTACATGTACACTCTTTAACAACTGCAAAAAAGCTGTAGAATAACTAGTAGGTCTGTGTAGATGGGGTAAGATTAGGGAATTAAATCAACGCAAGCTTTAAATGGAATGTCTCTTTTGCTGCGGCATAGGGCTTTTCTATTCAGCCAGTTACTACTTCAACCTAGTGATCATTTACTCTATTTTTTACATTGAAGAGAGATTTTGATGGAAAATCATCAGACTTCAATGTTTGATGACTATTTTTGAATTTTCAGTAGGTCAATGTATTTTCAAATGTGAACAATAAAAGGGAGCAACTGCTACGCAAAACATTTCTACCTATGCATTCGCCATGTTGCATGGGATATTGGGGTAAGTTAATAAGTGAATTTAACATAGTGTCGTACAGTAACTATATTGATGTCATACTAAATGAAAGCTAGTAAATGATGTCAATTCTGCTCCCAGGATATTTTCATTATGTAGTTGGATTATTAGGTCTAGTTTAAAGTCATCAATGAGCCTTCAATAATAACAATCCATAGTGCAAACTCTTATACAAAGTAGAACCTGAATTTCTTTTTCTTGTAGTTTTACCAAAATACCATAAAAATTGAATTGGATAGATAGGGGCATCCCTGAGCCAGTTTTAGCCTTAAACAAACCACCCAAAAACTTTGCTAATTTTGTTATTCCTGTGTTGGTATTATAGCACAGTTTGCCTTTCAAGTTTAGTTACTGTAAACCTAGATTTTACTTGTTTAAAGGCAGATACAAGCCCAACCCACAATGCTGCAAACTCCTATGCCCCAACATGTGCACTTTACCTCATCACGTAATGCTAAAAATACTGTTGCTAGTTCTGTTGGGTTGCACTTCTCTTCAGCAGGTGACATAGAGTCTTGTGATGGTTTTTCCACTGGTTTACAAAAACTTGAACACATCATTGTCCCGGCCAAGTAATTTGAATCTAAAGGTTTATCAAACCTTCCAAGTTCCTTCTTCATATTTTTGCCATTGGAATAATTATTTTTAAGTTGCTTCTTGATGATAATTTTCTTCAGCTTTGGTTTGAATAGTGCATGATTTCTCAAAGCTTCTTCATAAATTGGCCAGAACTCCTTGGCCCAATGTTTTTCATAACTGAATACTATCCATTCCAAGTCTGTTTTGTCAATTAGTGGATCCAAGGAATCCAGCAGCAAAGTATTCTGTTTTCTCAATAAAATAACAGCATTTTCTTTTAATGGTGGTTTTCCTAAAATTCCTGAGATTGGTTGTCTCACTGCTTCTATTCCCTGATTTAGAGGTGTCTCTGATTGCATTCCTTGCACAACATAGGAATTCTTTGGTAACACTTGCAAACAGGTCTGGAAACAAAATGATAAATATTGGTTACTTATCAGAAGCAAAAAAAAAAGGGTTTTTTTTGTTTACAGGATATGATTGACTTGAGTAAACAAAATTGTTAGAATAAGCAGGGAATTCAGGAGTAAGACATTTGTGAGTTCAAACCCAAGAGAAATTGAGCATAAACAAAATATATACAGAATCAAAACATCTGACCATTTTTGAAAATATTACTATAAATATTAATATCAGAGATCAGAGGATGGATTGAATTTCACAGCAGCTCAAGAGTTTCTTATTTGCTACTGAAATGTACAACTTGTTTGCTGTGCCATTTAAGGATTTGATTGCACTATTGGAGTTATTATCTAGTACACAATTTCCTGTTTGTTATTGAGGTTGCCCAAGCATGATAGCATTTTTAATTTATAATCATTTATTAAACAGGTCGGAGATAAAATATTTAAACTGAAAAAAAGTGGGTGTGTCAGCCCCTTTCTCCATCCCCCCCCATCAGTTACCTCTTGCATATCGTTGGATGTGTACTACAAGAGGGTTAGGGTTGGTTTGATGGAGAAATAAATAGAAGATTAAAAGTATAACAGGGCAAGTATTACAATATGCGAATGGGTTATAATTTCGGTAGTTACCACTAACTACTAATATAACATGATATTTGAATACATTAGCTATTATTTCTCAAACACTGTAAGTAAACTTTCAACAACCTGCGACGGAATGTTGCTTTTGCTAAGGGCACGTCTCTGCCATTTTGTGCGAATGGGTAATAAAGAATTAGTTTTTTTCCTGGAAATACTCTAAACCTTGAGTCAATATGGAGTCGTCATCACAAGTCGATTGTGAGCCATGCTAAGCAATTGTTATATCCTGGTATCAAAACAAATTCAACACACGCGTTTGATCTTCAATTTCATCTCCACCAACCTGAATATTTCTCGGGCCTGAGAATCCACCATTTTCTCTACATGCAATCGAATGCTGCAGCTTAGAGCGTACACAAAATACTGTTGTTACCGGCTTTAGCCATTTAGAGAGTAAAACATAACTAAAAACAGAAGTTCCTCTCGCATACAAGTGATAGCCAGCCATGCGCTACTCTGGTGTATCCAAGATGGCGGCTTCCATCGATTACGTCACAACATGAAACATAACACGGAAGTGACGTATTGAGAAGCAGAAGTGACGTATTCGGTAATCACATAAAACTGGTATTCGATTCCGTCAATTCTAATATCGAATTTTAGTTGTGTCATTCTAAAAATTCATTTACATTCAACTCTTTTGCAATTCGATATAAATGAGGATAAATAGAAACTACACAAGCGCTTTGGTAGCTTCCAAATGTGAGGATGATTTTGGAAATATTAGCGTTGCTTTTCAGGCCATGTGAGAAAGCAGATCTCACACACTTCCAAATGTGAGGATGATTTTGGAAATATTAGCGTTGCTTTTCAGGCCATGTGAGAAAGCAGATCTCACACACACACAAAAAAAAATGATAAAAAAAGACGCGAAACAAGACAATTAAGTACAATGTTCCAGTCAGCGGTATAAGACTGTGGGCGCAAGTACACCTTGCATTTCCAAGATGGCGACCGGCGGGTCTTTGACCGAAGAGATAGACTACGTAAAACTGTACAATCTACGGCCGCTTGTGTTCCATCTCTACCTTCTACCATTCATACCCCTATATGGCGCCTGGTTATACACATGGCTGATGATTTATGGCGTCTCGGAGTATTTTGAAGCAGGGTTAATAGCCGTCGCTATCATCGGTTTATTGCAGATCCTATCCGGCCTTTTCTGCCATTGGAACGTCCACGTGCGATCTTTCTTTACTTGTGCTTCGGTGAGTAGCGGAAATGATAATGTATTTGGTATCCTTAAGAACTGGACCTGATTCTTGACTTTATTCACGAAGTTGCGATCGCTAGTTGACGTTATCGATCTTTCTTGCTTCATAATTTTGTCTAATTTTGTACCAAAAATCCATTAAAAAATCCTTTAGATCACTCTTAACTCTGTTTAGGTCAACGTCGTTACTTGATACCATTCGCACAAATGTACCAAATACTAAGGACGGAATAATTATCTGATTTTCTTCGAGATAAAAATGTCTTAATAATTTGAATGACATTTTGAAAATCTAACTGGTAACAAATAATTATAAGTTATATATGTTACTGTAAGTAGGTATACTAACACAAGCTAGCGAAACATCTGACAACAAGTTGGTCTGAAATTCTATCAATAGGAAAAAAATAAAAAAAATTTTTACACCATTTTATTGTTGTTTTTGAAAATACTGATTTGAATTTTATATTTATGAATGATATACTTTGCTACTGTTAATGATATTTATTCATTTTCTGTTTAGGAGAGTAATCCTTCTAGAGCCAAAATCATCAAAGTTGTCCCCACAGCTAACAACGGATCAGCAGAACTGATCAACTTACACCACGATAAGGTACAATTATTGTGTAAATAATAATTATAAGCCAATAGTCTCAGTCCCCTAAGTGATGTTGTAAGGCTTAAAAATTCCAAAAATTAGAGTAGAAAATGGATAGGGGTGACCCCACCCACCTACCCCCCTATCCCATTTTTTGCAGAATGAACATCACAGGCTTCCCTCACTTTTCCCCAGGCTCTTTTAGACCATTTAGAAAAATAACAAATATTGATGATTGAAATAATGTGTTAACAATAACATTTAAGACGTTTGTCATTCTGTCCTTCATGAGCAGTAACTCATGCATTTCACTGTAATTCACCAGATGGCAGTGCATTTACTGATAACAGTTATGTACAAACGCATAAACATTAATGTTCCAAGTTATCTCCAAGAACATTTGTCCTTAAACTGTGATGGTCACTCTCGAAACACGAGATACAGTAATGTTATATGCCCTAAGTATAAGCACGAGATCGCAAGTAGGCGCACCTTTGCAGTCTCCGCATCAAAACTATGGAACAGTTTAAGTCTAGATGCCAAAAAAGTAGACTCTCTTAAATGTTTTAGAGTTACTTTATGGAAAAAAGCTCTACATGATCAAAAGTTTTTGCAACATTTTAACGCTTAATTTTTATAGTTTTCATTTCTGTTTATTTAGTTTTATATAGCTTAATATAAATATATATTTATATATACATCTCTGCCATTTTTATCATATATTTTTATCAAGTGTAATTGTTAATTTTTAGTGTGTAATATTTGAGGTGAGGGCCACAAGGTTATTAGCCAATTGGCTATTAAGTGCTTCCTCTTAAAGTCTTTATTATTATATTATTATAACATGGTGTGAGAATGTAGACCAGCCATTTTTCACTTTTTCAATTTTCTTTTATATGGCTTTTTGGAACTGTTTTTTAACTTTGCAAGATCCCTTGGTGCCAGCTATTGGCGAAATTATATCATTTCAGTGAACCTAAAAACAAATAAGATGCATTGTACATTATATGTGACTTGTGTATTGTGCTTTTATTCTTGACAGTGTTCGTGGCTTCTTTTTTTGCATACAGTGGATTCTGTTAATTCAATCTCTCAACGCTGCACCATGGGTATATTATCATTCCTACTGTTGTCTATTCTGTTATTACTAGGACAAGCAAACTGGCAAGGAGATTATCTGGTTCAACTTCCAAAAAGCAAAGTATGTGTATGACAGTGAGGAGAAGAAGCGATTTTGTGCTGTGCAGTTTCCTATCAACGAGGCCATGGGGCATTACCAGGAGAGTAAGGGCTACCTCGACGATACCATGGTGAACCAGGCACAAGCTAAATTTGGAACCAATGAGTGAGTACAGGAGCTATATATTATTTATGACAGCCATTAGACCTCCAACCAATGAAAACCATGAGGCGTCAAGAAAGCAAACAAGAGATACATACACAAATATGCACTAAGTCAACAACAACGCAATGCCAGAACTTATTCGAACTTTATTCAATTGCTGGCTGTTGTGGAAGGCGATCCATTTTGATTTTGTTTTGGTTTTGATTGGTCCAAATCTGGGATTGATGCAGAATTGGAGGTGTTCTAAAGTCATGATTGACGTCCACCAAAAACCAGTCACAACTCACAAACAAAACATATAGGGTGGATGTGTGACTGAAAAGGTATAAAATGTCCTGGCAAACCAACTGATAACTGACTTGTTCTGTAATCAAGGTGAATGATGACACACCCCTGTATTTTTTCCTTCTTCTTCAGGCTGGAAATGACAGTGCCAGACTTTATGGAGTTGTTCAAGGAGAGAGCCACTGCTCCATTCTTTGTTTTCCAAGTGTTCTGTGTGGGTTTATGGTGCCTTGATGAGTACTGGTACTACAGTGTGTTCACCCTCTTCATGCTGATCGCTTTTGAGGCAACTCTTGTACAGCAGGTACAGTGGAAGCTTCAAGGTTCAAATGCAGGGTTTTTTTTTGTTTTTACCTGCTTACCTGAGGTGATGTTGAGCTTCTGTGGTTTGTAATTTGGAAAAACTTCCCTAACTTACGCAGCTAAATTCAGCTTATGTCTATCAATCAACATGTATGTATCCTCAAAACTTTTATTGACTTAAATGCATGAATATTAGTGATACAGTATGTAACAAAAGATATCCCACATTAATACATCTGATGACATTCCATTACAGCAACTAAGAAATATGAAAGAGATTAGGAAAATGGGAACCAAACCTCACTTAATTCAGGTAAGAACTCAACATCTTTCAGGATTGTTGAGTGGTGATCAAAATCACTTATCAGTACTCTGACTTTCTAGGTTTACAGAAATAAAAAGTGGCGTCCCATTCTAAGCAACGAGTTGTTACCTGGTGATATTGTATCCATAGGTATGTGTTGTGTTGTTTGTAATCTATATCTACATTTATATTCTTAATTACTCTCTGTATTCATGTTGCAGATGCACTGCACTGTATGGTACTGTGTATGACTTTTGGCCATTCAAAACTTGGGCATAGACATGATTTGCAAGGGAAATGCAGGCATAAATCAACAGTCTAAGCCTCTGTTTCACATTTGTTTTGGGTCCACTTCTCATGATAAAGCAAAAAGCTTGCAGTAGTGAAGTTTCAACAGGGAATATTGGTTTGTTATATGTTGCAGTCAATAATAAATGTCAGTCCAAAATGAAAATGGACTAGTCGAAAATAAAACCAAACCAGTCCATATTCGTTTTTAACTAGTTTAAGTAGTGGGGTTAGGGTTAGTTTAAGTAGTGGGGCTAGGGTTAGTTTAAGTAGTGGGGCTAGGGTTAGTTTAAGTAGTGGGGTTAGGGTTAGTTTAAGTAGTAGGGTTAGGGTTAGTTTAAATAGTAGGATTAGGGTTAGTTTAAGTAGTGAGGTTAGGGTTATTTTAAGTAAAAAAAATAGAACTAGCGACTAACAAAGGCGACGAAAACAAACACAATTTGATGACAGCAGCTTTAATCGTTGTGAATACAGGAATCTAATAATAAGTGGTACTGTCGTTCTACTCATTCATACAGCCATTACAGTCATGTGGGTCATTGAAGGTGCGCCATCTTTGACGCTCTCGTAAGGGAGACCTCTGTGGAATAGTCAAAGACTATGTTGAGCTTGGCAATTTTGTTCAATCTATTCAGGGAAATTAATGAATCAATCACACCAAATTTAGTGACAATTCTTGCATTGTCATTTGCTTTCTCTATTATCTTAGCAAGAAGGGAGTTTGGATGTAGCGGACCTTTATCGACTACATTGATCTTTACAGAAACATAATAATTTTCTTGAAAGTTTAGCTTTCTTGTTTGTGTTTCCTTCATTTTCCGATTATAACCTGCCTGGTTTTCAAACACTTGGTCATTTTCACGTTTTCGCTTTTGTGCTCTTGTCTCAATGATGATTCCACTTTCATCTTCTTCCACATTTTGATCATGGCATTCTATGGTGCTGACTGTCATGGTAGTTGTTTTTGATGTCGCTGCCCTTTCAGGGACTGTCTCGCTCTTTCTTTTTCGTTTTTGGGCTCTTGTCTCAACAGTTGTAGCTCTTCTTCTTCTGTATTACTCACGGATTCGACTTTATCATCGTTGTTTCCTTCTTCTTGAACGGTGCTTAGGATACCGGTTATTTCCCTCGTTGGGGTCAATGCCTTCTCTTTCAGAATTTTGCACCAATCATTTGATGCTAATCCCTTCTCTTTAATGAGGCTCAACAAATTCTCCTTTACTAGTCGGTTTGCCCTCTCGACAAGTCCCTGAGCAGAAGGGTTTCTTGGAGCGCCTCGGGCTTGTGGTATGTTGAACTTTGTGCAGAAGTCATCAACGCTCCCTTTAAACTCTCCTCCCCTGTCTGTGTGCAATTTGCATGGAAACCCGAACTGCCAAAACAAGGGCTCGATGGTTTGGGCGACTTCAAGACTTTCCTTCTTTTTCAGTGGAAGTAGCCATGAGTACTTGGAAAAATGATCTTTAACATGAAGAGCCCATAAATGCCTCCGTCCACAATTGCAGGGTATCTTACGAAAATCAATTAAATCCTATTTCCAGGTGGCTCAAAAATCCATCTGCCTGAATAGGTTTTGTCACCGGCTTCTTGCAATAGTTGGTGAGGCTGGCTTGTTCTTGATGCAATTTGCATATGGAGGTAAATAATGTTATGATTTGTTTAGGTAGGTTACTATAATTCTCATTGAGATACTTGGCAGTTTTATCCCTCCCTCGGTGGCAGATTGCTTTGTGAGCTTGTGAGAGGACATCGTGGATGGTCGATTTATGTACAACATACTTTCCCTTGGCATCAATGACTCTTCCTTCCTCGTCAACATTCCACTTATTGCGAATGATTTTCAACTTATCATTGTCCGACAGTGCGATGTCCTTCTTCTCTTCTGGCGTCGTACATTTCAGCCATTGCTTGGCCTTCTCGTAAAATTTGTCACAGATGTATAATGTTGTGTTGCTTTTGCTAGACCTCCTTTTTTTCTTAAATTCTTCTAATTTCGAGTAGAAATCGTCTGCATTGACACAGACGCTAGCAGCCATTGCTAACTAAACACGCTTTGGTGACTGCGCTTGCGTGGAGTTTTGTATTGTTGTTCATTTCCCAAGAGGCGCCACAGTTATAAAATTAGTTTCTAAACCGTGTCTTCCATCGCAATGTCTGGATGGCAGAGTGGTTAAGGTAACGGACTGGCAAGCTAGAGATCGAGAGTTCGATCCTAGTGGTGGCACATACTGAAAAAAAAGGTAAGATGGCATTTATAACAGTAGGCAGGCAGGTAGGTAAGGAATAGAAGAAAAGGAAAAAGCAGGAAAGGAATGAGAGTGAAAAGGAAAGGAATGGGAGAAAGGAGGAAAGGGATGAGAGATAGTGGAAAGGAGCGAGTAGAAACAAAATGGAATAAGACTTTTTTACCCCCGGAAAATACCTAGCCTCATTTTTTTAATGAGACCCCAAAAGGGAAAATCCCTTTTTAGAATCATTGACATATTCAACCATATTATTTTAGACTAGTCCAATTTCATTTTGGACTGGTTTGGTTTCATTTTGGACTAGTCCATTTTTATTTTGGACTAACATTCATTTTCGACTACAACATATACACCCCCCTTAGCAGCCAAAAAGTGGGTCATTTCTTTTAAGCAATTCTTAAACACCATGCTTCAAATACCTGAAACAGTCGTAGTCATCATCTTGGATTTAAGTGGTTTTAGTCTTGTTGTCTGCAATAAAAACTTCCACTAAATGCTTGCAAGCAGACAAACATTTTTCGCTTGTTGAAACTTGGTAGCAGAAATCTTACATACAAAGACTCAAATAAAAATTGATGTGAAATAGCATCTACAAATTGGATATCACCATGGCAACTGTGGGTTTAGCCTTAGCCCAGATTAATAGTTTGGATTTTTTTATGTGTCTATCTAATCCTAGGGCGTCCTAAGAACTCTGATGTGCTGATACCATGTGACATGTTGCTGTTAAGAGGTTCGTGTATTGTGGATGAAGCCATGCTGACAGGGGAGTCTGTTCCACAAATGAAGGTATTAAATTTTGATGGTCAAATTAGTATTAAAATGTTGTTTTTTTCATTTGAATATTTAAAACTCATTGAATAGCATGGTGCCATATTTTTGTAGAATGGTTTGGATTTGATAGTGATTCAATTGGATTTACTATAGTTTGCCGGTGAAATCATATCTAATTTGCATTGAGTTTTTTAGCCAATGAAATCATGTAAATGCAGAGATGATCAAGAAGCTATAAATTAATCGTAATAAAACATATGACATCCATAGACCATATTTTAACCTACAATATCAATAAAGTTCTGTGGGTATTTTGTCGTTAGGAGCCCATAGAAGGGCTGGAAGCACATGAGGTGTTTGATATGGACGTCCACGGCAAGCTACACCTGTTGTCTGGCGGAACCAAAGTGGTTCAGCACTCACCCCCTCCTAAAACGGCCGCAGGAATAAAGGGTAAGATGTCACATTTTGTCATGAGACATCGGGTGTGATACTTGGTCACTTGACATCTGGTCATGTGAGGCAGTGTGATATGTGGTCATGTGACATCTGGTCATGTGATATGTGGTCATGTGACATCTGGTCATGTGACATCTGGTCATGTGATATGTGGTCATGTGACATCTGGTCATGTGACATCTGGTCATGTGACATCTGGTCATGTGATTTGAGGTCTTGTGATACAGGCTCATACTGTATGGTCTTACAAGAGGCAGTTATGATAAGGAATTCAAGCCAAAAGTTTTCTTTACAATATTACCCATTTCAATGAATAATGAAAATAAAATGTATAAAAGAGGTTGTCTCACTACTGTACACTACTGTACGTATAATAAGTCTTTTGATAATATCACCCTTTTTTCTTCCACACCCAGCATCAGACAATGGCTGTATAGCATATGTGCTGCAGACGGGCTTCAACACATCTCAGGTGAGAACTTTTAGCTAGTTACTCTTTTCCTTCGTCATAAGTGGTTACTTCTTTTATTTCAAATAATTGCTTTTTGTCACTATGACCAGTAAAGGTGGCCTTTTTGAAAATTTCCAGGCATAATGGCAAATGTTATTATAATGTTAATGCAGAAATACTACTGTAAGCATTTCACATGTGGTTGACTTTACCTATCAGAATTTATGTAATGTAAACTACTCTATGAAGTTTACCATCAATCTGAGTTTAAGTGTAAGCAGTGTTATTAAAAAATTGTACCACGGGCTCGCATCCCCAGCGGTTGTTTCATTACCCATATACAAATAAATGAGAGCTAGAACTTCTGCCTTAACATCCGTCATTCTATTTCCTATCCAGGGCAAACTGCTACGTACCATACTGTTTGGTGTAAAGCGTGTCACAGCTAACAACCTGGAGACGTTTATGTTCATCTTGTTTCTTCTTATTTTTGCTGTTACTGCTGCTGTTTACGTCTGGGTTAAAGGTAAGGAGAATATGTGAAGCATTATTCAGTAAAATCCAGTTGGTAAGAACACCACTTGGACCAGTAAAACAGTACTTGAAATTTTCTGATGTCCAGACCATAACCAATTGGTTATATTTTCTGTGCTCAATGAAGTATTTAACAGGTGTCTAAGTGCAGGGTTCAATTATAACCTGTTTTATAGTGGCTTCCTGTAGCCTAAAATCTGTCTAGCTTTCCATTTAACAAGATGCATCCTTTTATACGATGACAAGGCTGAATGATAAATCTGGTGGGTGTTTTAATGATTGATAATAATTAACTTACATTTGCAAAATAAATAAATAATGACAAGGATAACCTTTAAACAAGAAGCCTGTGCTTATATATCTTTATTGTAGTGATGTTGGACATGGTATCTCTAATGCATTTTCCAGGTACTGAGGACCCAAACCGGAATAGGTACAAGCTGTTCCTGGAATGCACCCTGATCTTGACGTCTGTGGTGCCACCAGAGCTACCTATAGAGCTCTCACTTGCTGTCAACTCATCACTTATGGCTTTACAAAAGCTAGGTAAGAGCATTGCATTATACAGTGGAATCCTCTTATTAAGGAGGTATCTGGATGCTAGAAAACAGAGCCATTAGACAACCATCCACTAGGCAAACCTTTTGCCTAATAACCTAGGAAAGTTGCCTAATAACTTTGTTTCAACATCCACTATTTGTTAGTCCTTACACTTATGCATATAAACTGGATGTCTTGTTAAAGCAGGATCGCAGTTGTAGAAATGTAGGGCTTTTCCCATCAAGACTTAGGCAACTTCCTTAATAACGAGGTGCCCTTAGAGTAAGGCTCCACTAGATAATGAAAATGTGTCTGTAAGCACTTATAACCAGTGAAGTTATAACACCGTAATTATAATTACCAGGGAACATACATACTACAGCTTACTGTCATTTTCCTGTGTTAGAGTTTAAGAATTTTCACTGCTTAATGTTCTTATCTGAGAAGACAAGTGATGGACTCTTGCAAACATTGAGAAGCAGGTTTACACTTATAAGAATGACAACAGACATTCCTCTTTACCATAGGGACTTACTGATTTTCTTTTTATTCAGGTGTTTACTGTACTGAACCCTTCCGAATCCCCTTTGCTGGTAAAGTGGATGTGTGTTGCTTTGACAAGACTGGTACTCTCACCAGTGATAACCTTGTTGTTCAAGGTGTTGCAGGGATAAGGTAATTGAGGACAATCTTACCTATGATAACCATGTAGTACTAAGGTAGGAGGGGTGTCACCCACACCAGTGATAACCATGTAGTACATGGTGTTGCAGGGCTAAGGTAAGAGAGGGGTCTTCCTTACAATTGATAACCATGTATTACAGAGTGTGGCAGGGTTAGGCAAGAGAGGGGTCACCCTCACTGTTGTTGATAACCATGTAGTGTACTACATGGGGTCCCCCTCACAAGTGATAACCATGTAGTACAAGGTGTGGCAGGGATAAGGTAAAAGAGGGGTTACCCTAACCAGTTATAACAATGTGGTACAGGGTGTTGCTGGGCAAAGGTAAGGGAGGGGTCACCCTCATCAGTGATAAACATGTAGTATAGGGTGTGGCAGGGCTAAGATGAGAGGGGTCACCCTCACTGTTGGTTATAACCATGTAGTGTACTACATGAGGTCTTCCTCACAAGTGATAACCATGTAGTACAAGGTGTGGCAGGACTAAGGTAAGGGAGGGGTCACCCTCACCAGTGATAGCCATATATCAGGGTTGAGTTACCAAAAATGTTATATTTAGAAGCAGCTGTTGTGTTAGCCTGCCAAAAATTGAAAAGAAAAATAAAGTGTGTGTGTTTTCCTTACCTGTTATGTATTACTAAGCCCCTTAGTTGTTTTCACTGCAGTCACACAACTTTATTGTGTGACTTTATTCTGCTAATTTTAAAATGTGTTACTATTGAAACATGCTCTTTCCACTTGCTTTTCCGATATTTTTTTCCAATTGTATCGAGCTGTTTTTTTAAAAGCTTTCTTTGCATTCTTTTTTTTAGAAATGATGATGAGATCAGCTCTGTATCAGAACTCCCTGACAACACTCTCCATGTGCTCGCATCATGCCACTCACTAGTCTGTCTGGATGACATCCTGGTGGGGGATCCACTGGAGAAGGCTGTGCTGCAGGCAATTGACTGGAGGCTCACCAAAGGTAAACAAAAAGGCGCTATAAAATCTGTTGGGTATTTAGCTTACCATTTACTTCACCAAAGGTAAACGAAAAGGCTATAAAATCTGTTGGACATTTAGCTTACCATTTGACTGGAGGCTCACCAAAGGTAAACAAAAAGGGCTATAAAATCTGTTAGATATTTAGCCTACCATTTACCTCACCAAAGGTAAACAAAAAGGCACTACATAATTTATTGGGTATTTAGCTTGTACTTGTTTCCAGTAGGCAAGGCTGAGTTTCTTGTGGTATCTATTATATGGATTGTAATGATATGTTTATTCCCCGGGTGGGGTTTGCCAGGGTAAACTTTACAGGGATGCTGGTTGAATTAGAAAAATACCCCCTTAAAAATACCAGCACACCAAGATTGCTACCCTAAACAGTACCAAAGAATCAAAAATTGCCCCTAAATTTCTGATAGAAAAGGCTGTTTTTCTCATGTACTCCCTAAAAAATACTTGAGGCCTGGCATTGACCCCTAAAGAATATCCCTATCAGGTCAACATGGCAAGACCCTCCCCTCCCTGCTTATTATCCACACCTTTGCATTAACATAATCAAATAAATTAAAGACATGGCCAGGAATGCCATGATATATATGGTACATGGTTTTCTGTTGCTAGGTTTTTTTCAAAAGCTGGGTTAATGTCTGGTTTATTAAAGCTCCTTACACACTTATCAGGGTTCCCCCTGCCCTGATTACATTTTGATAGATTTTGGTTGTTTCAGGTGACCTGGTTTTACCAAATAAGGGGCGTCGGCTGACAATGCGCATCATGCACAGGCATCACTTCTCCAGCGCCCTCAAGCGTATGTCAGCGGTAGTCTCCATGCAGACACAGGGATCCAACACAAGCGAGTACTTTGCTGCTGTCAAGGGAGCCCCTGAAACACTCAGAAATATGGTAAGACTCCATTACAAGTAATGGGGCTCCTGGAACACTTAGAAATATAGTGAGACTCCATTACAAGTAATGGGACTCCTGAAACACTAAGAAATATAGTGAGACTCCATTACAAGTAATGGGGCTCGAAACACTAAGAAATATAGTGAGACTCCATTACAAGTAATGGGCTCCTGAAACACTAAGAAATATAGTGAGACTCCATTACAAGTAATGGGCTCCTGAAACACTTAGAAATATAGTGAGACTCCATACAAGTAATGGGGCTCGAAACACTAAGAAATATAGTGAGACTCCATTACAAGTAATGGGCTCCTGAAACACTAAGAAATATAGTGAGACTCCATTACAAGTAATGGGGCTCCTGAAACACTTAGAAATATAGTGAGACTCCATTACAAGTAATGGGCTCCTGAAACACTTAGAAATATAGTGAGACTCCATTACAAGTAATGGGCTCCTGAAACACTAAGAAATATAGTGAGACTCCATTACAAGTAATGGGCTCCTGAAACACTTAGAAATATAGTGAGACTCCATTACAAGTAATGGGTTCCTGAAACACTTAGAAATATAGTGAGACTCCATTACAAGTAATGGGGTTCCTGAAACACTTAGAAATATAGTGAGCCTCCATTACAAGTAATGGGGTTCCTGAAACACTAAGAAATATAGTGAGACTCCATTACAAGTAATGGGCTCCTGAAACACTTAGAAATATAGTGAGACTCCATTACAAGTAATGGGGCTCCTGAAACACTTAGAAATATAGTGAGACTCCATTACAAGTAATGGGCTCCTGAAACACTAAGAAATATAGTGAGACTCCATTTAAAGTAATGGGCTCCTGAAACACTAAGAAATATAGTGAGGCTCCATTACAAGTAATGGGGTTCCTGAAACACTTAGAAATATAGTGAGACTCCATTACAAGTAATGGGGCTCCTGAAACACTAAGAAATATAGTGAGACTCCATTACAAGTATTGGGCTCCTGAAACACTAAGAAATATAGTGAGACTCCATTGCAAGTAATGGGCTCCTGAAACACTTAGAAATATAGTGAGCCTCCATTACAAGTAATGGGGTTCCTGAAACACTAAGAAATATAGTGAGACTCCATTACAAGTAATGGGGTTCCTGAAACACTTAGAAATATAGTGAGACTCCATTACAAGTAATGGGGTTCCTGAAACACTTAGAAATATAGTGAGACTCCATTACAAGTAATGGGGCTCCTGAAACAATTAGAAATATAGTGAGACTCCATTACAAGTAATGGGCTAATGAATCACTTAGAAATATAGTGAGACTCCATTACAAGTAATGGGGCTCCTGAAACACTAAGAAACACTCATGACACCACTCCTTTCATTGAAAGCTTCTGTTTCTCCTTTAATGGTAGGTTACTGAGTAAACTGTGGCCCACGGACAACTAATAAAGTAGCCCCCTCAAAGTGACAATTTGTCGGTTGCGTCAGCTCCAGCTCACTCACATGAGAAATTGTGATTGCGTTACAGTACGAGAAAGTCCCGGATAACTATGACGCGGTGTACAACAAGATGACGTGCCAGGGATCACGTGTGCTCGCACTTGGGTACAAGAAGCTTGGAGAGCTTGGCAACAAAGAGGTATCATGAGTGGTGTAGGGTGGGGGTAAGAGTCTGGTCGTGGAACCCACAAATATGGGACGCAATGGACGTAAGGGCGCAATGGCAGTATGGGCGTAATGGACGTAAGGGCTACCAAAAATGTTTTAAAAAAGTTCAGTTCAGAACTCGATAAATTACAATATTAACATAATAGCTGCTTCCACTATCATTTTTGTATTTTCCATTAGAAATGTTCGTATTCAAATACTATTAACTCGTATGTTTTTACTTCTCTAAGTTATACAATGCGTTTTATGATAATAAGTCGTTAATATAGGTAGTGCGTTAACTGAATGGTATTTTTACTCCAATATTACTTCTTCTCAATGCGTTAAGAAGTTTTCATTGTTGCTTTTGGCTTCTTGTGATTTCATAGTTACATGCTAAGTTTTGTGGTTTTCCTGTGTTGTTTTCTAGATGCGTGACCTGGGACGAGAGGAGGTGGAGAGCCAGTTGCAGTTCGTTGGTTTCGTCGTGATCGCCTGTCCTCTAAAAATGGACTCAAAGAACGTCATCAAGCAGATCCAGGAGTCGTCTCACCATGTAAGCGGCCGAGGAATTGGACAGGGGAACATATACTATACATCCGATACGCGATGTTTCCCTGTTTGCTGTTTCCTAAGCTCGCATATTTTATCACCATTCTGAGCTCCACTGCCCTAGAATTTTTTTACAACCATTTATGTTTTGTGACGAATTGGGCTAAAATTCTATAGTGAGTAGAGCCTTATCGAACAATCTCAGTGAGCTTACACAGCAAGCATGATAGGATTTGTACCAATCTGCATCAATGCTTTGGAGTGGCGAGCCAAAGTTTTGTCTTTGAAGTTCGCCGCATCTCCTAACCAGTCTTCTCTATTAACTATGGCTCAACAAACGACACGTGACCATTAACTCTTATAAGCTCTTATTGGTCCAACACACATAACTTTAAACTTTTATCGGTTCAACACACGACACGTGACTATAACCTTCAGTTCTTATTGGTTCAAGAAATGACACGTGACTATAAACTTGTGTCGTTATTGGTCCAACACACATAACTTTGTACTCATATTGGTTCAATGTAAAACACCTTGTTATAGCCTTGAGCTCTAATTTTTCGTTTCAGGTGACCATGATCACTGGCGACAATCCACTTACCGCTTGCCATGTGGCCAAGGAACTAAGGCTCACAAAAAAGCCAATTATTGTTTTGACCCCTCCAGTCTATAATCACGTGAACAATCATGGTACGTATGGTCAATAAATTCACATGTGCTTATTTTCGGTAATTTTCTTTGTTATTCTATCCCTGTGGTAGTGGATGGTGATTGGCACTGGGAACCAGCTGATCGATCTTTCTCCATACCTCTCTCGCCGTCTGGAGGATCACGGGAACTCATCAATAAATACGACATGTGCATTACAGGCGAGGTACTTTAGGTCCCCGTATGTAGACCGTGACCTTTCTTTCTTGACCGTAACTTAAAGCTCTCATTGGTTCAACCAATGACACGTGTCCATTTCCCAAAGCTCTCATTGGTTTAACACATGACACGCACGTGCCCATAGCCTAAACTCTAATGGCTCAACACATGACATGTGCCCATAACCTAAAGCTGTCATTGGTTCAACTCTTGACATGTGACCATTACCTTACTTTAGTAAGCCCTCATGACAATTGGTCGGCTTAGAGCTTTCATGGTATTTCTATTTCTTTCTATAGGCATTTTCTTATCTGACAACTCATCCCGAGGCGTCCAAGCTTTTTGATGCTATCCTTCCGTTCGTCCGCGTCTTTGCTCGTGTTGCCCCGAAGCAGAAGGTAGGCGGTCATACAATACTAGAATCAAGATCAGTTCTGATCTAATCAGTTCTGAGTGAGAGAGCGGGATAAAATGGACCAGGAGAAATAGTTCGAGCTTGGAGCTCGTGTTATCCTAGTAAAAAAATGACTGGAAATTAGGTCAAATTCCAAAGGAAATCGAACCCAGTTCGAGTTAATAGGGAATTCCACTTTGAATTGGCGAGGTTCTAGTGATTAAAAAATTACATTACATAATTTGCGTTTTGCCCACTTGTCATGGAAACTAGCATCTAGTGCTGAAACCATAAATTCTAGAAAATGTATCCATTACTCTTTGATCCCTATTTGGGCTATTATCTGACAACTTCTTCATCAGAATATTTATTCTCTACGGATTTATAAATACCAAAAACAATGCATCCCATCCCATATGATGTAAAACTTTTTTAAACTTGGTTCGTTAAAATCTGAAAAGGATACAATATGTCGATGTAAATGTAGTGCAATTTTCACTAGTTAATAACATCTTTGACTTTTGTAATAACAAGAAATTCCAAGTGTCAACTACGGTAAAAGGAGCTTTTGAAATACCCCCAATTACCCCTCCCTACCTAGTGTGAGACAAAAAAGAAATATGCACCCAGGTGGCTTTTAGAGCTCTACGGTTAATCTTGTGTCTATCTTTTCGCCTGTTTTAACGTCTGTCTTTGTTGTAGGAACTGGTGATCACTCGGTTAAAGAGCAGAGGCTACGTAACACTCATGTGCGGCGACGGTACCAATGACGTAGGCGCTCTCAAACATGCGCACTGTGGTACGTAGTTGAAAAGACAGTTGAGTATGCGCACATCTGTTGCTTAAGCACTGTACGTGGCGTGCTATTACTCTCAACTTGAACTATTTCGCGGTGATAATGTTTCGCGTTGTTTCGTCACTTTCTAGCTTTTGACGCGCTTTTATATCAAGATGACATCTATTACAGTGCGACGGGCGATACCGTGGCAACATCGTGGAACATACCAATAGCGATGCGATAAATGTGGTTTTTGAATGAAACGAGCTTGCCAATTTCAGAACAAGACGGTATCCTCTTAGTTACGATGTTCGTGTCGACCATAAATGTGATTCTTACATAGGCAAACGTCCTTAGTTGTAGGGGTTGCGTTCCTAAAGGGTAGTTCTGCATGACATGCTGTGTTACCTTGTAGGTGTTGCGTTACTAACTGGTGCACCCGAGCGACTCCCTGAATCCGGCAAACGCAGCAAAACTCACGATGAGAAGACGTCTGCTTCGGTACGAGTTTTTGTCCTTATTGATGATTTTCCTTCTTTTGTAGACGTTCGGGAATAGTGAAGACATCTTTTTTTTTATCGTATCTAGAGTGACGACAAAGGTAGTCATGGTAGCAGTGACATCACTATAGTACCGCGAGGCAAGCTGGGATCGCATGCTGCGGCTAAGGGCGCGTCACGTGCCGCGAAGATGCGCGCTATGGCACGAGGGGACGACACGGCGGCAAACGCCAAGGCTGAGCAACAGGTAAGAGCAACGAAACTACAGTTGAACTACTAAAGCCTTATTGTCACCAGTTTACTTCCGGTCGATTAGGTAACAATATCCGATGATTTTTAACGGAAAACGCAAAAAATATCTCAAAATATTGAAAGCAGTGTGTTTATTGGAAGTTTCTTTGAGGATCTGATTGATAATTTAGAGCGGATGGCCTGTTTAATATCTCGGATTTAATAGATTCTTTTGTCTTTTAACGGTTGAGGTTTCCGTCGGACCTCCGGAAGTATACTGGTGACAATGCGGCTTTAAGCGCCAGCCTGTATTCAGCGGATGACCTTATATTTAATTTTCACAAAAATTTTGTGCAGTGGTTCCCTTACTAAGGGACTACCGTGGGGACCATGCTAAATGATATGTACGGTGGTACCTCTATTAAGCGGCCACCCTAGGGACCGTGCCAAGTGATGTATACAGTGGCACCTCTATTAAGCGGCCACGCTAGGGACCGTCCTAAGTGATGTATACAGTGGTACCTCTATTAAGCGGCCACCCTAGGGACCATGCCAAGTGATGTATACAGTGGTACCTCTATTAAGCGGCCACCCTAGGGACCGTGCCAAGTGATGTATACAGTGGTACCTCTATTAAGCGGCCACCCTAGGGACCGTCCTAAGTGATGTATACAGTGGTACCTCTATTAAGCGGCCACCCTAGGGACCGCGCCAAGTGATGTATACAGTGGTACCTCTATTAAGCGGCCGCCCTAGGGACCGTCCTAAGTGATGTATACAGTGGTACCTCTATTAAGCGGCCACCCTAGGGACCGTGCCAAGTGATGTATACAGTGGTACCTCTATTAAGCGGCCACCCTAGGGACCGTCCTAAGTGATGTATACAGTGGTACCTCTATTAAGCGGCCACCCTAGGGACCGTGCCAAGTGATGTATACAGTGGTACCTCTATTAAGCGGCCACCCTAGGGACCGTCCTAAGTGATGTATACAGTGGTACCTCTATTAAGCGGCCACCCTAGGGACCGTCCTAAGTGATGTATACAGTGGTACCTCTATTAAGCGGCCACCCTAGGGACCGTCCTAAGTGATGTATACAGTGGTACCTCTATTAAGCGGCCACCCTAGGGACCGTCCTAAGTGATGTATACAGTGGTACCTCTATTAAGCGGCCACCCTAGGGACCGTCCTAAGTGATGTATACAGTGGTACCTCTATTAAGCGGCCACCCTAGGGACCGTACCCAAGTGATGTATACAGTGGTACCTCTATTAAGCGGCCACCCTAGGGACCGTCCTAAGTGATGTATACAGTGGTACCTCTATTAAGCGGCCACCCTAGGGACCGTGCCAAGTGATGTATACAGTGGTACCTCTATTAAGCGGCCACCCTAGGGACCGTCCTAAGTGATGTATACAGTGGTACCTCTATTAAGCGGCCACCCTAGGGACCGTCCTAAGTGATGTATACAGTGGTACCTCTATTAAGCGGCCACCCTAGGGACCGTACCCAAGTGATGTATACAGTGGTACCTCTATTAAGCGGCCACCCTAGGGACTGTCCTAAGTGATGTATACAGTGGTACCTCTATTAAGCGGCCACCCTAGGGACCATGCCAAGTGATGTATACAGTGGTACCTCTATTAAGCGACCACCCTAGGGACCATGCCAAGTGATGTATACAGTGGTACCTCTATTAAGCGGCCACCCTAGGGACCGTACCCAAGTGATGTATACAGTGGTACCTCTATTAAGCGGCCACCCTAGGGACCGTACCCAAGTGATGTATACAGTGGCACCTCTATTAAGCGGCCACCCTAGGGACCGTACCCAAGTGATGTATACAGTGGTACCTCTATTAAGCGGCCACCCTAGGGACCGTCCTAAGTGATGTATACAGTGGTACCTCTATTAAGCGGCCACCCTAGGGACCATGCCAAGTGATGTATACAGTGGTACCTCTATTAAGCGGCCACCCTAGGGACCGTCCTAAGTGATGTATACAGTGGTACCTCTATTAAGCGACCACCCTAGGGACCGTGCCAAGTGATGTATACAGTGGTACCTCTATTAAGCGGCCACACTAGGGACCGTGCCAAGTGATGTATACAGTGGTACCTCTATTAAGCGGCCACCCTAGGGACCATGCTAAGTGATGTATACAGTGGTACCTCTATTAAGCGGCCACCCTAGGGACCGTACCCAAGTGATGTATACAGTGGTACCTCTATTAAGCGGCCACACTAGGGACCATGCCAAGTGATGTATACAGTGGTACCTCTATTAAGCGGGCACCCTAGGGACCGTACCCAAGTGATGTATACAGTGGTACCTCTATTAAGCGGCCACACTAGGGACCATGCCAAGTGATGTATACAGTGGTACCTCTATTAAGCGGCCACCCTAGGGACCGTGCCAAGTGATGTATACAGTGGTACCTCTATTAAGCGACCACCCTAGGGACCGTGCCAAGTGATGTATACAGTGGTACCTCTATTAAGCGACCACCCTAGGGACCATGCCAAGTGATGTATACAGTGGTACCTCTATTAAGCGGCCACCCTAGGGACCGTACCCAAGTGATGTATACAGTGGTACCTCTATTAAGCGGCCACCCTAGGGACCATGCCAAGTGATGTATACTGTGGTACCTCTATTAAGCGGCCACCCTAGGGACCGTCCTAAGTGATGTATACAGTGGTACCTCTATTAAGCGACCACCCTAGGGACCATGCCAAGTGATGTATACAGTGGTACCTCTATTAAGCGGGCACCCTAGGGACCGTCCTAAGTGATGTATACAGTGGTACCTCTATTAAGCGGCCACCCTAGGGACCATGCTAAGTGATGTATACAGTGGTACCTCTATTAAGCGGGCACCCTATTGACCGTCCTAAGTGATGTATACAGTGGTACCTCTATTAAGCGACCACCCTAGGGACCGTACCCAAGTGATGTATACAGTGGTACCTCTATTAAGCGACCACCCTAGGGACCGTGCCAAGTGATGTATACAGTGGTACCTCTATTAAGCGGCCACCCTCGAGACCGTGCCAAGTGATGTATACAGTGGTACCTCTATTAAGCGGCCACCCTAGGGACCGTCCTAAGTGATGTATACAGTGGTACCTCTATTAAGCGGCTGCCCTAGGGACTATGCCAAGTCATGTATACAGTGGTACCTCTATTAAGCGGCCACCCTAGGGACCGTGCCAAGTGATGTATACAGTGGTACCTCTATTAAGCGGCCACCCTGGGGACCGTACCCAAGTGATGTATACAGTGGTACCTCTATTAAGCGACCACCCTAGGGACCGTCCTAAGTGATGTATACAGTGGTACCTCTATTAAGCGACCACCCTAGGGACCGTGCCTAGTGATGTATACAGTGGTACCTCTATTAAGCGGGCACCCTAGGGACCGTCCTAAGTGATGTATACAGTGGTACCTCTATTAAGCGGCCACCCTAGGGACCATGCTAAGTGATGTATACAGTGGTACCTCTATTAAGCGGGCACCCTAGGGACCGTCCTAAGTGATGTATACAGTGGTACCTCTATTAAGCGACCACCCTAGGGACCGTACCCAAGTGATGTATACAGTGGTACCTCTATTAAGCGACCACCCTAGGGACCGTACCAAGTGATGTATACAGTGGTACCTCTATTAAGCGGCCACCCTAGGGACCATGCTAAGTGATGTATACAGTGGTACCTCTATTAAGCGGCCACCCTAGGGACCGTCCTAAGTGATGTATACAGTGGTACTTCCCTCGGATTGACAAGAGTTGTATACAGTTCAAGTTAGCGGGGTCTTTCTTTATTTTACTTTAGATCTTTTTTTTTTGTCGTGAAAATTAAGGTGCCATTTTGCTTTCAACGCAAAATCACCCAGAGCACCACGTCCATTGGTGAAGATAATGTTAGCCTGCAAATATCGTAAACCTGATACATGATAAAGAATCAGACTTCATTCATTAATAGGTATCTTATATACTATTCTGTTTTCTTAGAGACACGAGAAAACGTCACTGAATTTTGGGATTTTCTAGGATACATAGACATGACGGAAAAAATGACGCTTCAAATAAGCTAATTTCAGATCTAATAAGGCGGAAAATTTCTCTAAGTACTTATTGAGTAATAGCAAACGAAATATATAATGCGACTTTTTTTTAAATTGATGCGACTTTTTGTAACGTGTCATTGAAATTCGAGCTTTTCGTCCCTGAACTCATACATAGCGCAAGGATGATCAAGAAAAAAATATCTTAAAAAGCAAAAATATGGGTATGTGCATTTCGGCCTCACGTTATTTGTGTTTCAAAAATCAGTCCGGAATACAAAGAACCGATGGCCATTGTAAGAAATTGTCTCTTCTTTCTCTATCTCGAATTGCGAATTTTCCAGGTTTTTCCGTCATGTCGGATACATATACTTAAACTTCTTTTGGATCGAGAGGGTTTTGCAGCAAAGGTTTGACCCCAAGAGACCATGTCTCTTGTTTATCCATTTATTAAACTTTCACAGAAGAAACTGCAGGAGATGTTAAAGCAAATTGACGAAATGGAAGGACCACAGATAGTTCAACTTGGAGACGCGTCTATAGCTTCACCATTCACCTCGAAATCTTCATCAATTAACTGCGGTAAGTTCCAAGGCCATCAATTAAAAGAAGAAACACCTGTATGCGATATGAGGGCTTTTTTACCACCAGGCACGAGGAGGATAGGTAAAAATGACGAAAAATGTTTTGATCACCTAGCTCAAGGAGGGTTCGCAATGGAAAAATGATAATTTCTAAGATAAGACCCAACCCTTTGGGGGGTACATGGTACCCTGTGCCGTCCCTGTTCTAACTCAAACTACTTCTCGTTTCTGTTGTTCTGAATAGTGTGCCATATTATCAAGCAAGGTCGTTGTACGCTGGTCACTACCCTGCAGATGTTCAAGATTCTTGCACTTAATGCACTCATTCTGGCGTACAGTCAAAGCGTGCTCTATCTGGATGGCATAAAGTTCAGTGATGGGTACGTCTAATGTTTCAAACTATACTGCCGTTGATAAATTTTATACTGAGGTAACGTTATTGTTTGTTTATGTACCTGAAATGCTTGAAGAAGGCCAGTTACACCGTAATTTTACGTTCCCACATCCGTTTCCATCAGGCTAATTCAAACAAGTATTTGATATATTTTCAATGATATATTTCCAGAAAAGCATCACGCTTTATTCGTGGATGGTTATTTGAAAGTTTTCTTGCCAATAGACCGTTGTTTTTTTGTGATGTGAATAATAACAGTGGAGTGTCTGATCGACATTCCTTAAAATTCGGGTGCATGGCTATCTTATATGGCTATATAATCTTCATATCCATAGCCTGGTTCAATTTTGAATTTGACAATTTTCATGTTTTAGTTTTACAATGCAATTTGCTTTTGAAGTTAATTTTGGCTATATAACAGGCAAGCTACTCTACAAGGAGTGCTCTTAGCCGGGTGTTTTCTCTTCATATCTCGATCAAAGGTAAGTGCTGAAAAGGTACCCAGTCTCCTCAGGAATCCGATCGACCACAGCTAGCCCAACTAACCATGTTGGTTTTATCTCTGCTGTCCAATTATTTTCTCGCTTTGAAAATATTTTATAATGGCTATATTTGGGTGGAAATAGCAACGATCAGTCGCGGGAAAAATCATTACAGGGGAAGCTTCAAATGTATGGTATTGAAAGAAATAAAGGAGTTTTATATTGAAATTGAAAGATGGGTATTTAAGGAAGCATGTCTTCCGACCCTTCTCCCTCCAAAAACATAATGTTCAACTTTTATATACCCTTCCCATAAGGAACTTCCTTTGATACGCTCACTTAAATTCCTTTGTTTTTCATCGACAGCCCCTGACCGTACTATCCAAGAGTAGACCGCTGCCCAATATATTCAACTTCTACACGATATTGACAGTATTGGGCCAGTTTGCAGTGCATTTTATCGCGCTAGTGTACATGGTTGGGCACGCCAAGCGCCTTACACCTTCCAGGTAAAGTAACACTAACGTGTTGGGTCACAGGCCTCTGATTACCCGGTCATCTGTAGCTTTGTTTTCCCTAGTTCTGTATTGCAATACTATGTGGTCACTGGCCTTAGATCTTCTATCAGATAACCTGTATACCTTGGACTGTATTTTCTCTAATTTTGAAAGTGCTTTCAAAGTATTGGGTTGCAGGCCTTAGATCTTCTATCAGATAACCTGTATACCTTGGACTGTATTTTCTCTAATTTTGCAAGGCAGTACTTTCAAAGTATTGGGTTGCAGGCCTTAGATATTCTATCAGATAATCTATTTCCCTTGAACTCTGTTTCCTATAGTTCTGCAGTGCACGTTAATTTGGAGTCGAAGTTTGAGCCTACCATACTTAACAGCACAGTTTACATTATATCAGTCGCTCTTCAACTGCTCACCTTTGCAGTTAATTATAAGGTCAGTCCTATTTGACATATTACCTAATTTTTTCTTCACCATTCCCATAGTTTTCTAGGTAATCAGGTAATATATGATAATAGTAAATTAGATTTTCGTCGAGTAACTGAAAAAAAACATCAGTGGGAAGCAAAGAAGTACCTTACAGCCAATTGGATTCATTAGCAAACTCTTGCCATGAATTTCGAACTGCTAAATCTTCTCCGATTTCTATCATTCTTTCACGGAACTAAGTTTTCTGGTTTTTGAATGCTCAGCATTTTGCACCGAGTTGCTTTGATCTGAAGCCATCTAAACGCCTTCCAAAAAATTCGCTGTGAAGAAAATCTCTATTTAGGGTAAGTTTATTTATTATCCCAAGGGGTGGGTGGGGGCGTGGGAATTTTGATAAAAGCAAGGGAACAAATTCCAGGTGGAATAAACTTTTCCATGCCCCCCCCCTCCACTTATGCTTCCCTCATATTTTCGGTGCCCCCCTCCCCTCGAGAAAACCCTAAGAAAGAAGGAGCAAAGGAGGGAACGGCAACGACAATGTCAAAGGAACGCGAGCAAGAGATTAGCTGCAAGCTGGTGAGAAAGTGGAAGGAATTCGCTTAAAAAATTAATCTAGAAAAAGTGAAGGCACACAAATGTGTGATTATATCCAGGTTGTCAACATGATATAGATGGATGATATATATGACAGAAGAAGCAAAAATGCGTTTCGTTCTTTTCCATTCAAAAAAAGCGCAGCACGAGAAAGAGGACGACAGCAAATAATATATGAGCGAGGATATTGATGACAAAAAATGTCAAATTTCTCCTGATACACCGCTTGATGATGCCATGTTTTTTTCGTAGGGACATCCTTTCATGGAGAGTCTACTCGAAAATAAGCCGCTGACCTATAGCTTGCTGGCATCTACGGGATTCGTTGTCTGTATGGTCACAGGATCTGTCCCGGAGCTGACGGATCAATTTGAAATCGTACCGTTTCCCCCTAAGGTATGTCGTCCCCTCCCCTCCAAGCTATGTCGTCCCCTTCCCCCCTAAGGTATGTCGTTCCCTCCCCCTAAGGTATGTCGTCCCCTTCCCCCCTAAGGTATGTCGCCCCCCCCCCAAGGTATGTCGTCCCCTTGCCCCTAAGGTATGTCGTCCCCTCCCCCCTAAGGTATGTCATCCCCTTACCCCCTAAGGTATGTTGTCCCCTTCCCCCCTAAGGTATGTCGTCCCCTTCCTCCCCTAAGGTATGTCGTCCCCTTCTCCTCTATGGTATGTCGTCACCTTCCCCCCTAAGGTATGTTGTCCCCTGCCCCTATAAGGTATGTCGTCCCCTTCCCCCCCTAAGGTATGTTGTACCCTCCCCCCTAAGGTATGTCGTTCCCTTCCCCTCTATGGTAGGTCATACCCTTCCCCCCTAAGGAATGTCATCCCGCCAAGGAATGTCGTCTTCTCGCCCGCTAAGGTATGTCGTCCCCTCCCCCTGAGGTATGTCATCCCCTTACCCCCTAAGGAATGTCCCCTTTCCCCCCTAAGGTATGTTGTCCCCTTCCTCCCTAAGGTATGTTGTCCCCTTCCCCCCTAAGGTATGTTGTCCCCTTCCCCCCCTAAGTTATGTTGTCCCCTTCCCCCCCTAAGGTATGTTGTCCCTTTCCCCCCTAAGGTATGTTGTCCCCTTCCCCCCCTAAGGTATGTTGTCCCCTGCCCCTCTATGGTATGTCGTCCCCTTACCCCCTAAGGTATGTCATCTGCTTCCCCCCTAAGGTATGTCATCCCTTTACCCCCTAAGGTATGTCATCTGCTTCCCCCCTAAGGTATGTCGTCCCCTTCCCCTCTATGGTATGTCGTCCCCTTCCCCCCTTTGGTATGTCATCCCCTCCCCTCTAAGGTATGTCATCCCCTTCCCCCCTAAGGTATGTCGTCTCCTTACCCCCTAAGGTATGTCGTCTCCTTACCCCCTAAGGTATGTCGTCTCCTTACCCCCTAAGGTATGTCGTCTCCTTACCCCCTAAGGTATGTCGTCTCCTTACCCCCTAAGGTATGTCGTCCCCTCCCCTCTAAGGTATGTCATCCCCTTACCCCCTAAGGTATGTCGTCTCCTTACCCCCTAAGGTATGTCATCCCCTTCCCCCCTAAGGTATGTCGTCCCCTTCCCCTCTATGGTATGTCGTCCCCTTCCCCCCTTTGGTATGTCATCCCCTCCCCTCTAAGGTATGTCATCCCCTTCCCCCCTAAGGTATGTCGTCTCCTTACCCCCTAAGGTATGTCGTCTCCTTACCCCCTAAGGTATGTCGTCTCCTTACCCCCTAAGGTATGTCGTCTCCTTACCCCCTAAGGTATGTCGTCCCTTTCCCCCTTTGGTATGTCGTCCCCTCCCCTCTAAGGTATGTCATCCCCTTACCCCCTAAGGTATGTCGTCTCCTTACCCCCTAAGGTATGTCATCCCCTTCCCCCCTAAGGTATGTCGTCCCCTTCCCCTCTATGGTATGTCGTCCCCTTCCCCCCTTTGGTATGTCATCCCCTCCCCTCTAAGGTATGTCATCCCCTTCCCCCCTAAGGTATGTCGTCTCCTTACCCCCTAAGGTATGTCGTCTCCTTACCCCCTAAGGTATGTCGTCTCCTTACCCCCTAAGGTATGTCGTCTCCTTACCCCCTAAGGTATGTCGTCCCTTTCCCCCTTTGGTATGTCGTCCCCTCCCCTCTAAGGTATGTCATCCCCTTACCCCCTAAGGTATGTCGTCTCCTTACCCCCTAAGGTATGTCGTACTCTTACCCCCTAAGGTATGTCATCCCCTCCCCTCTAAGGTATGTCATCCCCTTACCCCCTAAGGTATGTCGTCTCCTTACCCCCTAAGGTATGTCGTCCCCTCCCCTCTAAGGTAGGTCGCACCCTTACCCCCTGAGGTATGTCGTCTCCTTACCCCCTAAGGTATGTCATCCCCTTCCCCCCTAAGGTATGTCGTCCCCTTCCCCTCTATGGTATGTCGTCCCCTTCCCCCCTTTGGTATGTCATCCCCTCCCCTCTAAGGTATGTCATCCCCTTCCCCCCTAAGGTATGTCGTCCCCTCCCCTCTAAGGTAGGTCGCACCCTTACCCCCTGAGGTATGTTGTCCCCTTCCCCCCTAAGGTATGTCGTCCCCTTTCACCCTAAGGTATGTCGTCCCCTCCCCCCCCCCCTAAGGTATGTCGTCCCCTTCCCCTCTATGGTATGTCGTCCCCTTCCCCCCTAAGGTATGTGCTATATGGCTGGCATCAGCGTCACCAGCCAACCAGCATGGCCTGGTTGGCATGTTTCAGAGCACATCCGATGGAAAATTCATGAGGGTTGTGCCAATCAAAACAGTAAATCTGGCCTGGCTAATTTGCCAAAAATTTTAAACCTGGTGGCCATGGTAGCGGGCATCGCAGTATAAGAGTTTGGCATGCAAAACGATACGTTATTTCTAGGCTATGATAGGATATAATACCCAGATGTTTGAACACATTCCCTAGCTTTATGACTGTTCGTGCCCTTCCCCCTTTAAAGTCCGACTCTAACAGACATTTACCCTTGCCGAGGTTGTTCCAAAAAGTGTTTAGTAGTCTCTGATGAATTTGTATCGTTTTCTCATTCCGGGAGTGTTTAGCTGACCTTTCCGAGCTTGTCTCTGATGTATTTGTGTTGTTTTCTTGTTCCGGGAAGTGTTTAGTTGACATTCCCCATTGCGCAGCGTACCTCTGTTATATTTGAGTTGTTTTCTAGTTCTGGGAAGTGTTTTTTAAGACCTTTCCGAGCTTGTCTCTGATGTATTTGTGTTCTTTTCTAGTTCCAGGAAGTGTTAAGTTGGCATTCCTTGTTGCCCAGCGTATCTCTGATATGTTTGAGTTGTTTTCTAGTTCCGGGAAGTGTTCCTCCAGACCTTACTAATCGATGCAATGGCAGTCTTCTTGTTGGATAGAGTCCTCAACTTCATCCTTGGGAAGTCGCGTCTAAAAAATCATTAACCATCCAGACCATCTAGCTGCTGCTCATAGAATATTTAAAATTCCACATAAAGCATTATTTTCAAAATTTGTAATAAAAAGAACATATTTCGACGGTTACGTGAACATGAAGTTTTAGGAATTCACATCTTAATAGGTAGTCGTCCTTTTCTTCACATAATATGTGGAGCTGTTTGCTTCTCGTTGGTGGGGCGAAAAATATTCAACAGGATTTTAGTTGTTAATCGTTGAAACAGTGGGAAGATTTCACGTCGATTACATTTCTTGAAAAAGATTCGGAGAGGGCCTGCATCTAGCTGGAAACTGTGGCGGTCATCTTGAGTTCTTTCTGATAAATCCTCTCAAAACGCCTGCTAGCTTTATCGAAATTCAGATCTGTTGATGTAAAACTTCTATATACTTTTAAAGGAAGGTAGAGGGAAATACAAAGACATGTATTTAATGCTTACTGGCAAATAAAGACACTTTATTTGAATGACATCATTCTATGGTTAAAATGAATGATAAAGGTGTCAGGGCGGGAGGAGGGGGGTGTCAAGTCGGGTTTTAGACGTTTAGATCGCGATTTTAGCTTTTTGTTACTCTAAATCCTTTAATTAAAATCTTTTATCAGCAGATTGAGCATTCTGCCTTTCAAAGTAGTTTTTTCCCCCCTGTATTTGGTACGTTAGGAGCGGAACTAGCCAGAAAGTGGGAGGAGGGAGGGGGGGGGACTATTGACTGATTGCGTTGGCGGCATCTAGGGTTATGCTCCTTCCGGGGAAATATTGGCGTTTATTAGGTAATCATCCATGCAAAAACCAGGCAAAGTCCCAGTATCCTGTGGCAAAAAGCTTCATCCTAGCTTTCCAACATTACACAGGATCCAGAAGACGGGATACAGTAGATAGGATCCAGAAGATAGAATCCAGAAGACAGGATCCAGATGATAGGATCCAGAAGACAGGATACAGAAGATAGGATCCAGAAGATAGTAAGATTTTGAAGAAAACGTGTAAAATATTTCCTTTCTTTGGTAAACCAATAAGAAGAAGCAACAATTTGTTGGTGTCTGATATCTACAAGGTTCCCCACATAAAATTACCTAAAAAGCTGTACTACACACAATAATTAACCCGTCAATACACTCTTTTTTTTATAACAACGTCTAATTTTAAGTTGAGGCTGGGCTGTTCTTATTTCTGGGACATTTTAAGGCTGAATATGTTCTTTTGTGCCTTCTGAGCCTCGGCATGTTGTTAGCATGTTCTTAAAATTTGGTGAAATCACAAGCTGGACTTTCTTATAAAAAAAGGTTCTAAAAAGAGAGTATTGCAAATTCTCCTCTTTGTTCCCAGCTTCCCCTAAGGCGCACAATATCAGTTCAACAAATCAACTACTTTTAATGCTTTATCGCCCACATCTAGCATTTGGCTAACAAAAATGCCTTACATCACAATAAAAATAAACAACTAACCGACTACACCTGTTAAAGAGAGTCACGCATTGTCACGCATCGTTTGTCATTGACACGCGCAGTGGAGGGATATTGCCCCTCCACTGTTTTGTGAGAGAGATCAGGTTGTTCGAATAAATAAACACGTTGAGTTAGAGATCATCTGGTTTATCAGGGGCCGCACACCGGGGGGCTGTGTGGTTATAGCGCCCCCTTCAAATTTTCCGACATTTTGTTTTTTGTTTTTTTCAAAAAAGAGGGAAAAAATTTTAAATAATGTTCTCTGGCTGAATTTCCCATGTATTTGATAAGTGTTCAAGGCTGCGCTGTTGTCTGATCGTTCTACTACTCCTTTGGAAGTAAAATAAAAACACGAGATTTTGTTACATTAGTATTTTTTTATTTAACAAAAAAACAAGATATGAGCTCTCTTTTCAATTTACTCAAATTCCCTTAGGGTGAGGAAGTGATACCAGACCTCCCCCCCCCCCCTTCCACTCCACCACTCTTTTTTCAGCCCCCCGTAAAAAAAATGGTCTGCGCCCCCTGTTTATTGCGGAAAATCGTTACAACAACACCCCTACAGTTTCGATTTGATTTGGCTTGGATACATGGACTTCCTGTGGCGTACATACGGGTATGTGAAACTTCGGGCAAATTTACGTTCAGCTCCGTAAATATTATAGATAAGGTGGAGCCGTACGTTAACTCAGACCATTAAGAAATCCTGTATACGCCGCTGTAATACATTTTGAACTTTATCCAATAAGTTTTGCTTCAAGTCTCTAGCCTACGTGTAGCCGCTGACTCGGTTTCATGCGCGCGTCGCAAAGATACGTGGGAAGAAGAGGGGAAGGTGATGCGAGCGTGGCCGGCAGAAAGAACCAGCGAGTCGATGCGTTTTTCTGCTGTTTCTATTCTTCTCGTACTATTATGAATGATGAACTGGATTATTCGGGACGATGTATCTGCATTATACAAAGGTAAGGTACCACTAGATTGGGTTAAACTGTGATAAATGTTCGAAACGAGTTCACGTTTTGCCCACAAATAGGGCAAGAACATGCGGGTCCAACGTGTGCGACCCTAAAACCAACAGCTTCAGATCAAACAACGAAGACGCTTTCACTTTGAGCATTTCTTCACAACTTTCTAAGCAAAAATGTGAAATATGAATTGTATTCATTTTGTACCAGATTCTTTAGAACTATGGACCGTTTAAACCTAGAATAATGCATCAAAAGCATAGCGGCCACTAAATATTTTGCACTGTTTTTTCTCCATCTCTGTCCGCAGGGTCACCATTTTTTTAAACAATTTTGACCCTTCGACAACTCCTGGTAATAAATCTGATTTCCCCCTTTCTATCTAAAATATCTGACCGGGTCTTATAAAGCTTCAGGCTTTGGCCTTTCTATTATTTTAGAATAATTGAAAATTTATTAAAGAATGATTCTGCCATATCTCAAACACGCTTGAGGAATCTAGCTTTTCTGTCTTCTTTTCTGTGCTCTGTTTTCAGTGATTTGACAAATAATTTAGGGCTTTGTGAAATTCAAATAATGATTAAAAAGACAAATTATAAAAGCCATGTGTGTAAACACTAAGCAAACATCATAAAATAACATCATAACCGTTTGTTTAGCCTGTAAGAAATTTCACACTTTTAAAGGGCACAAAGACTTTTGCCCCAAACAAAGCCATTACCAAGGTGGCCTGAACAAATAGGACACTGATATAAATACTAGCTATCTATTCAGATATCTCACTAGAGTGCATGATTGTACTGAGTATCTTGAACAAAACGAAGTGGCCTTTATTAAACCCTCCCAGTAAGACATGTGAGCTCTGATCTTATTTTGTGGCTGAGTGAATTGTGGAATGATGGTAAATTCAATGATGGGTAAATCATCCTTACAATTCTTGGTGGTAAGCTGCTGTTTTTTTTTACTATGTCATATATCGTTTAAAAGGGGAAAGGATGTGGCATTTGAAGGTATTCTATTTGGCCTGACTGCAGTGGTGTGGACTTGTAGTCAACATTCAATAGGATTGCTGGACCTCTTCGGTCACTTGTTAAAACTCACAGCCGACTCCAAATTTCAGTTCACTGATTTAAAGTGATTATACTTAATAATAAAATGCTAGCTAATAATAACAAGCATTGGTCTCAACAGAAGCTTGGGTTAAACTTTTGGATTGGCAGTAAAACAAGAATTTTTTAAGATTTATCTACTGCACTTTTGGTCATTCTAGAACACATAAGAGAGCTACTTGAATAATTTGAATCACCTGCTTTGTGTATCACTTTGTGTAGTAGGACTTGAGGATAATCAAGAAAAAAATGACTGACAACTTGGAGATAAGTGCTTTGGTTAGTATGCAGAAGCTGGCGAAATCTTGTTGTGTGATCACTTTTGCTATCGACATGACCGACAACCTATAATGTGACTTTGACATCACACCTGGTAGCCAGAATCGCTTGTTGAAAACTGGAGCTGGGCAAGTCTATTTAAAGTCTATTTCAGATTTATCCTATCGTGCTACCCAGCAAGTTTTGCAAATATCTTTCAGCTTCTGCTTTGTGAGTTGTCATGAAAAAAAGACCTCATGGCAGGATTGGTAAATGAATAAATTCATTAAATTATACAACAACAACAACAACCTTTTATTTACCCCTAAGCTTACTCTTCTCTCTTTTGGAGTCGCCCTACGAGCTGCTCCCTTTCCTTCAGCATTGAATTGTCTAAGCTTTAGTAATGTAGAATTTTAGTTGCCTTGTCCGGTGTCCATGGTATATAATGCAAACGGCGTTTTGTAAACACAAGTACCATAAATGTTTCTATTGAGGGACATGTTCCAATGCTCAGTTCTAGTGGAACATCAGTGACGTTACAAGGCAATGGTATATCCACAATGGTATCATGTCGCCTTTGGTTTTACCCAACATCATAGACTGTTGCTTGGTTGACAAATAGTACCGACCTCCCAAATGAATTAATGCCTCCGAGTTTGAGCATGGCGAGGGTTGATGGTTGCGTAAATGTTCTGCTGATGAACCTGGTTTTCATGGAATGCCTCTGATTTTGTTATTTGATTTTGACAATATTATTATATGTGAAGGGCAGATTAATGTTGATTGAGAATAACATTGTGATAATGCATCCGTCTTTACAACAATTCGGGCTGATTGACAAGCAATGAGAACTAGTTATTCACTCAGTAAAGTCCTCATAACTATATTTAGCCATTCCCTGTCCATGTTGATATTGGACCAAAATCTCCTGTATTCAGCACTGTCTAGATCTTGCTATGGATCTATGTGCAGTTAGTTAATAACTATATACCTTATCGTGCATTTGGCTTATCTGTTAAATATTTCTTAACTTGGCTCATTAAATTATTAAAAATAATGGTATTTCTAGCACTAGATGTTAAAATGTTAAAAATCTTATAGATGGGTTTTGCTGAAATGTTCCCGATTCTTTGGTACTTTTAAAGTTTTCTTTTTGAATTGATGTTCTTGGTAATATATGCCTTCCCTTCACACTTGGGCCTCTCATCACATTTTGGTTGAGCCTGGCATTCTCTATGACTGCCGTCTTTTTTATCTTTTTTATAAGTCGTGCAAATAACATAAAATAATAATTGATCTTGAAAGGCTTGGTGTCCAGGTATATCGGTATACTACGCATCTGATTATGACAGGGGAACATTACTCTCTCAGCGCAGTTCTCTTCGAGAATCAGTGATGTTACAAGGTAATGGTATATCCTCAATGGCGTCATGTCGACTTTGGTTTTACCCACCATCATAGACTGGTGCTTGGTTGACAAATAGTACCGACCTCCCAAATGAATTAATGCCTCCGAGTGAATCATTCGCTATTTCAATTTTATTCGTGTTCTCGACAAAATTACATCAAATCAACTTCAAATATAAAGGCTAAAAGAGTTTAGCAGACTGCCTGTGCCATTCTTGAAAACATGTTCCCTTACACAATACCGCATCGCAATGGCGCCAAACGAAGCGTGACTCGCGAGGTCTCTTGATTTGCAGCCTTTGGGTTTCTTTTTCTTTGCTGGCAGTTCTTGCATTGCTTGCCCTTGCCAGAAGTCACCAATTCGACGTACTCGTGGGTGATTACGGCAATCACTGGCACAGTTCTTGGCCTTCCACTTTGCTTATGGCCACTGAAGTTGTTGATTAGCTGTTTCGCGAGAGTCTTATGCAAGTCAATGTTCGGCAAATTAGCTCGGGTCACGGCTTTCATCAGGCAACAAGAGTTCAGCAGAGCAATGTCAAATACAAAAAAACACATACTTCCACCACTTGACGTGTCGACAAGAAGAAACAATGTAGTGAGAGTGATTTAGGTCGCTCAAGTCCACGCCACCCATGTATTTGCAGTACTTGGCAATGCTCGGCGGTCTATTGATCTCAATGGTTTGCATTGTCCCATTTGATCCCTTTCTTCTTCGCTGTACGGTGTCGTCTCCTACTGCCTCGTGAACTGTAGAAAGGACAGTCACAGGTTTGTTCTTGGCTTTGTCTTGCCGTGAGACAATGGTGATATTGCCCGATTGGGCAAAAGCGGGGGTTGCCTTGCTGTAGAAGTTGAGCCTCTTTCAAACAAGCCGGAAAGCCCTTGCTGTTCGTTCCCAGAGTTCCACACGCACAAATTCCAAGTTCTTGAAGCTTTAGAAATAAATTAATACTCTAAAACCAATTAACCATAAACACATAAAAGTTCAGACCAGTAAAGTTCTCGAGGAGGCCTAAAACAATGTACTCCGTTGAGTTTTGAACCAATGGAGTGTTCGCTGAGCGCCCGACATCAATATCGAAGTTGGCAAGAAAACCGGTTGATGATTCGCACAAACAAAAAACCCTAATTCCTCGTTTTACCGGCTTCATAGGCATGTACTGCAATTGCCTATATTATGTTGTCTACTCTAGACTTGAGGTTTGAATAAATTCTTGATAAACAGTGTACTGTCCTCCACAAACTCGATGAAACTCGAAATACCAATGGATGTAAACCTGGATTTGTTTATTATTACTTTTTCTTTCTAAGATAGGACTGCTTTCTACTGCCTCTTACCGGGACAAACGCACTAGAGCACCCGGAGTGGCTTGGATGAGGGTGCCATGCTTTTGCCTTCCTGGTTCAATAGCTTGCTCTTTTTGACAATAGTCTTGTCAACTCTATAGTAATCTTCTAAACCAAGGGCCTTATCTTTTTTCTCTCATTTCCACTCGTGAAAGTTTTGACGCATGAAACGTACACGGCTGCTGGTTGATAACCATGTGTCGCGCTGGCGTCGGCTCCGTTTGAAGCGATGTTGAATACTCAACTTTTAATTCTAATTTCTCATGAACACATTTTCACCATGCCGCTACAGAAAACAATTACTTCCGTTAAGACCTACCTAAATGATAAAAAAAAACTATTAACCTTACAAACTACAAACTATTAACCTTACAAACTACAAACTATTAACCTTACAAACTACAAACCAATGGTTTGTTCAGAAAGTATCATTATTTCGAAGCGATTTTGATAATTGTTGCTAAAATGAGCGGCGTTTTACTGCACAGTGAACTGACCCGCGTCACGGATGTCAGATGAAACTATACGTCCTTTAACAAAAATGTCCCAATTTTTTAAACGAATGCTTAGAAAAAAGAATGTCTGTTTATGTGTATGTTTTTTTCTGACTTGATGCGAATTTTTTTACGGAGGTCTAGGGAATAGTTCCGTATCACCCTGCGCCCATAATGTGTTTTTGGCTTGACTGCAGATATAAAGCCGCAAAAAGGATTGATTTGATTATCCGCTCTCAATTAATCATTTAATCCCAAAATGTTATTTCTAAACGGTTATTTTTTATCATGTTGGCCTTTTATTTCAGTCATTCGGCTTCATTTTGAAGACAACCTCCTTGATATTATTTAGCGCTTGATGAAATATTATTCTATATTAAAATAATTACTGAAACTGTGATTGATATATCAATATAATAATAGGATGATTAAATAAAACGGCCAAGATTAACCATAGTTAAATCATTATCTGGCTAACTTAAAAAGGGATATGGGATTGTTATCGCAGAACTCTCTAAAAAAACGACAACTGCATTGGCGGCTGTAGCATTCACATTTTGTTCTTGTAAATAAAAACGGCTTTTTGTTGAGCTCTCGTGCACGAAAATAAATCACCCAATTCTGGCCTCACCTTATCTTCTACATTTTTGCCTTTTGTCTATTTTGCCGTTTCAGTATTTGTGGGGGTTGTGGCATTTATTTTGGAAAAATTCTATCAGATCGTTTTGTTTCTTGCAATATGGATTTGTTAGCAACACGCGAGCGAAAGCCCATTGACGATTTTTGGTTTGTTAACCTGTTGTATTGCGAAGTTAAATCATTGTTATAGATCAATTTTAAGCAAAAAGGAAGAGATGTGATGTTATTCAGTAAATATGTTTTTTTTTATTCTCAAATAAAAAAAACTCGTACCAGAAGACAGAATGTTTGAGTGAAACGGAACTTTGCCCGCTGCTACGGAACTACTCCCACTATGTGCAAACAGAAAATACCGTATAAATCAATAAAATTTGGAAATGTGTAGTAAATTTGTAGTCGTCTTGGAAAAAATCATGAGCATTGGGCTCTCCGCAAAAAAAAGATATGTATTTCTAGTTCGTTTTACACGTTAAGCTTTTCTGTTAGTTTATATCTTCTTTTCTTTACATTGTTCAGCTTCAGTTTTTCATTTTCCTTCTTGATCTTTTGAAATTGAGATTCCTGCTTAATCCTCTTTCTCTTTAATAACTTGATTTACTTGACTTTCAAACGAATTGCTGTCTATTTCTTCGATATTTATTTACCTTTACATGGTTCAGCTTTAGTTATCATTTACCTTTTCGAAAACTCTGTGCTTCGTTAGACTGTTTCTGATTCTTTCATTTATTTCTCAACTTGATATTTTAAATTATTTTACTTATCTGATCAATTCAGTTAGCAAACGCAAGCAAGATCACTCGGTCGTTAATTTGTTGTTTATTTTGCAGATATCTTTGTAATTGTTTATTTAAAAAAATACTTTTACAAAATATTTTTGGGGATATATTAACCTTTACAGACCGAGTGTGACTTCCGCAATTTGCATGCGCCTACTACTTGCCATCTTGACTGATGTTATTATATGTGATGTTGAGAACTTGTAGTGTTTTGTTACTTCCTGGAACGACTTGTGAACAAAGGAGAATACAAAACAATACCAGAATACAGTGACAAATCCTTTTCTGTGTCACTCCCAAAATGATATTTGAAACTCAAGCAGAAGAGAATCAATGTAAGGGATTGCACAAGTCGACAATCGAGAGCTATTTGTAGAGCTTCTTTTCCTGTCTACTTGGGCAAAAGGGTGAAACTAGATGAAGGAGCCTTTTTACATATAACCGTATTGACCCTCATCTTATTACATCTCTCTTATTACCCTTCGTGGAAACACAGAAACTGAGGCAGTGCTAGAAGAGAAGAAGAAGAAAAAAAAGAAATATGCTGCGATTGAAGAACACTTTCATAATTTTTGATTTACTCAAATTAAAAGGAATATTGTACATATTGTATAAGAAGTGAATATTGTATAAGAGAATAAGAAAATAGCATTTGAACTTACTGCATTCTTCTCTGTGGTGACATTAAGGTCAGCCACTTCGTCCTTGGGTTCATGCACCTCCTTTGCCAGTTCCATGTTTTGATGGTACCACTCTTCCAAGAGCTTCATCTACTCCTCTACAGGAGGGGTATCCTTCCGGGCATCAACATCGTCCTTGGTCACCCCTTCAAGAGAGACTACCGCTTTGGATATATCAGACCAGTACTTATTAAACTCCCCGGTCTTCAATTTTGTATTTTTATGTGAACAAATACTTTACTGGTACCACTTCAGTCGACACATGTTTGCCAACCTCGTCAGGTTGTCAGTCCGAGGATCTTTAAATATTACTTCATCCATCTCAATCCTGGGAAGTCATGAGGCAGTAGTCCAGTACCTCAAATTGTCACATCCTCTCTAAGGCCTCGAAGATTTAGTTGGATTTTGCTCTGGCCAGTGCCTCTATGATGGAATAACAAAATACTAATGTAAGCTATGACATGATACCTAAGAAAAACAAAACTAAAAATCCTTGATATACAGCTATTCCACCCGTAATGCTTCATGAGTACTATAAATAAACCAATTAGATTGATCTAAAAAGCTAATCCATGTTTTGTAAACTGTCAGTTCCTGTAAACATGAAGTCATTGTCTTCACATGGCCAATTACGATCGAGCTATTGTTGCGAACAACCAATCAAAACCCATGTAACAATGCCAAACCCTGTGTTCCCTCCAAAAAAAAACCTTTGTGGGAGGCTAAACAAGCCATTACGTTACCCTTGAAACAATTACGATGCATGCATTCTCCGAGGTCCCATCTACCTGATGTGGATGTGTTTTAAAAAGACCCTCTCCAATCTTGCCCGGCATGTGGCCTATGATCCATATCATACCCTTTTGATAGAAAAAACAGCAAAGCATCTATAAGTTTGATAACCCCGTTGGTGACTATCGTGTTCTCGATATAAAGAAGTTTTTCTTGAATGTGGTGGCATCTATTTCTGTTATACATAATTTCACAAACAGCACCTCCTGCATAAGCACATCGGTGAGGTACTTGTGTCCCTTTGTTGTGTTGGTTCCTGGAACCGGCATCGGACGCAAATCTTTAAACGTTTTTTCGAAATAATCGATGTGGTCGTTCGGGTCGTTCTGTTAACCTAAACATACAACACACAAATTACTGGTCTTGCAAACTGACAAGTATACAATGTCATTTTTTAGATGTTGAACTCTGGAAGTAACCAGGACACCTTTTGCATTCATAACCGTATTTGCGGACATAATAAATTCCCTTTTGTGGCTAGTAATAATATGTATACAGTATATTACAACAAACCAAATCTGTATCCAAGAAGGCATTTCCCAAAATCTGTATTTTTATGTCACAGTAGACACTGCCACACTTAAATAAACGATGTCGCCTTGACGGTGTCTCTTTTTTTGATATACGTTTAAGATTTCCTGCAGTGTGAAAAAAACTATGATTTGCACTGATACACAATACATAGCATAATTAAATGTATTAGAGATTCATGGATTTTCAAGGGGTGCTGCTAGGTTTTCCCGAATTTCAATAATACAAGAGAGACTGTAAATTAGATGTTGTTATTTAGTGTGTTGTGCTTTATTTCCCACCTCTGAGCGCATCTTAACAATGCAGATAGCCCGGCTGTCCACTATTGTAAGAGTGTTTGCACCACACAACATCACACACAAGAACGCGAAACTAACTAATCTCTATTTTGCAGTGTTTTTTTTTAGACTGGCGCGAAGCATTGTTGGTAAAATATAAAGTGAGAAACGGAGAAAATCAGCTGGCGTAACAAGCCGTTTTTGTAGGGTTTCAGAGCAATTATCGTGCGGTAGAAGTCTTCACTTTGTCTCTACATGGAGGTGCCTATTCACCTTAATGGTCTCTGTTAACATCGTTTTTTCTCGGGTTTGACTGCTATAACAAGTCAGTAGAATGATCATAACTGCGTTTTTTTCTTCGAATTTTCCGGTTATTGTTATTGTGCGTTTATGCTGAAAACGGTGAAGGAAGAAGCATATCCCAACTTGAGCTAGTGGATGACGTTGCGGAGCAGGCAGAACAAAAGTGTGATGTCATACTTGTCGGCATCAGGCGGTTAACTGCTGGGGGAGGACAGGAGATCCCATTTTTTTTGTCTGATGACCTTTTTCTTTTTAAGATTATTATATGGTGGCCATGTGGGTGTTTTAATATTAGCTTGATGTTTATTTTGATCTTCAAGCAATTTGATTTTTTTAGGTGTTTTACGTTAAAAGTCTTCGGACTCTTGAGTCCCATAACTTCCATCAACAAAAATGGACTTGATTGCTTGAAATAGTTTCCCCCAAAACCCAAAGCAAACTCGTAACTCCTCATTCCAACTAGGTTTTTTTATGCTCCTTTACAAAGCAATAAAATTACTCATCGATTAAGCAAGCACGGCTGCATTGCACAGACAGCACCTACCGCAGCCAATGATGCCTTCCTTGAGCGCCCTGGAAAAATAAATACTCTCGCGTAGATCTGCTCATAAATTTACATTCATAGTCAAGAAAATGAAAACTGCAAAGATTACTCTTACCAGTTTCCTAAGAAGATTGCCCTCCTGGGCGCTCTTTTCGTGCGATTAAAACTTTCAAAACGCTGAAAAACCGAGCTGAAAAACCAAGTAATCAGCTGCAGCGGCTGCTTGGGTGCATCGCTTTATGCCTTCACCCTCATTCAACTCAACTCTTCAAAAATGACTGGGTGGGTCATTGACAAGTCCCTGCCCGTCCTTCGCTTAAACATTAGATCCAGTCCCTTGAGTGCCATCTCGACTCTGAACCAATCCTGCTCGTCCAGCTCACTGTCGTCCTTGTTCAGCCGGAACGAGAAGTGAGAGAAGTGAGTGTACGCCTTCAGGACCTCCTCCTGCCACTTCTTGTACGTACTCTGAACGTCAAAATCCCCAGACACGGGCCAGTTAAACTTTTCAAATCCACCCCTTTGCGGCGCCTCCCCCCACCAACGGTTTAACATTGATAGGTGAACAGAGTGTATATGGGTACATAAAAGGCCATAGTATGTAAGAAAACCTTTTCTGTTTCACTCCCCAAATGATATTTGAAACTCAAGCAGAAGAGAATCAATATAAGAGGACAAAACAAGTCGATAATCGGGGGCTATTTGTACAGCTTGTTTTTTCCCGATCTTCTTTGTCAAAAGGGTAAAACTAGATAAATAAGCCTTTTTACATATTACTGTATCGACCCCCATCCTGTTGCATCCCTATTCCCTCTTATTACCTTTCGTGGAAACAAAGGCTTGCACAGTGCTAAAAGAGGAGAGAAAATTGAATTATGCTGCGATTGAAGAACACTGTTTCATAATCTTTGATATACTCAAATTAAAAGAAATTTGTGCTACAAGGGAAGAAGAAAATAACATTTGAACTTATTTTGACACAGTGGCATTGTCCCCGACAGCAGCTGTGGCGCTGGCCTTGACATTGTTAATGTTGGTCACATGTCCACCTGTGAACATAGAAGATAAATATGTAGTGTAAAAAATGTGTCTCTTTAGTAGCTGACATCTTTGTTGTAGCTGCATTCTTCTCTGTGGTGACTCAGTTCAGTCAGTTTGTGCTTGAATTCCTGCACCTCCTTTCTCAGTTCCATGTTGTGATGATACCACTCTTCCTAGAGCTTCATCTACTCCTCTACAAGAGGGGCATTCTTCAGGGCATCAACATCGTCCTGGGTCACCCCTCCCAGAGAGACTACTGCTTTGAGGATATTATTAAACTCTGTCTTCAATTCTGTGTTTTTGTGAGCAGTCGACACATGTTTGCCTCTTTCGTCAGGTTCTTTGAAGGAAGAAGCATATCCCAACTTGAAGTAGTGGATGGCGTTGCGGAGCAGGCCCAACAAAAATGAAATTTAATTGTCCTCGATGACGTCACAAATCACGTGACCATATTTTTGCACCCTCCTTGACAGAAGCATTACACCTGCCAAGTTTGGTTGTGAAACAATGTTTCTTTCAAGAGATATGAATGATTTTGCTTTTAATCACGTTTTTTGCATTAAGTTAGGTCATCCATGACGTAATACAACACACTACATGTGACCATATTGTTGCATCCCTTGACACCTACACGACACCTACCGTGTTCGGATGCCATATGATCTTTCCTTGGTGAAATATAAATATTTTTTATTTTGATGACGTCAGCATATTTTTTTTGCTTCTAGTGTCGTCATCGATGACGTCACCTATCACGTTACCACAGTTTTGCACTTCACTTGATGCATACATGACACCTGCCAAGCTTGATTGTCATACTGTTTGCTAAACTTTACCCTCGGTTTGAAACGCCAACAATTTCCCAAAATCAGGAGGGCAAAAATGCAAAGAGATATTCTTTGGTAATGGTTTATTTTGAAGCGTCTATTTGACAAGAGTCATTTTTACAAAAGAAGTTCTTTTGGTCACGATGTGGCACAGGTTTTGTACTCAAACAAAATGGCTATAATTCTACCATCCCAACGATAGAATATCGTATTGATTAATCACTTGACACTAAAGAAAATAACAGAAAAAAGAGTTACCCAAATAACCAGCCCATGTTTTTTTTTTTTTTTTGGTACAAGAATGGGGTCAAATACTTCAACAGTATGATTTGACGTGGGAGTCACTTTTGGCAAGCGCAAAATGTTTTTTTTTCGCAGGCTAGAGGATAACTAAGGCAAATACCAGAAAAAAAGTTAGGGAGAGGGAGCTTATCAGTAGTCAGATTGCATCTACATGCGTACTGTATGTTATCTTGGCGGCAAAACATTTCATCTTTTTGTGTAAGCTCAAGTCGCAAATTCCTAATTTCTCAAATTTTAAGAGTAAATTGATCCAAACAAAAATAATAAATAATAAATATATTATTGCAAGAGATAGGAATTCCACAATAGTTCATTTAAACAAATGGGAAAAGCTTATTCCGTTATTAACATAATACTTTTTTAATGCATTAATTAAATTAATTCCGTAACTTCACTATGTAGCTACACTAAATTTTATTTTTATTTTTTATGTAATTGTTTTTTTGTAGACATTGTAACACTATTAATAATGAAAAATAATAAAAGTACTGTATGTGGTGAGCAGGGGATTAATTTATAAAAAGAAAGGCATGAACACCAGGCAGATGATAAGATAATTTCTACAGTTGACGACCTCCTTCGTAGTGACGGGGCTTTTGCGCAGCCCTTTTTCGTACTGCTGCAAGGCCAGGTCTATTCGGGCGGTACACTTCTTGGCAGGCACAGAATTGAGGAATTCCTTGACCTGTGACATGTCCAGGACGTTTTCGCAATCTTCCAGGTGATGCACCCCACGCTCCCATTTTTTTATACTTCCTAAGGCATGTCTTCCAGGCAGGGAGGACGGCCTGGAGGCGCTTGGAGCCAGCCGCTCAGCCCTTGAAGGGCACGCCTCGGAGCTTTTAAGGATGTACCCCAGGAATTGCTGTAGGGCATCGCAGTATCCCTGCAGGGTTGTGGCCTTGAGATGGTCGGGGCCCTTCTCGTCTTGGAAGGAAAAAGCGGCCCCAGACCCTATTTATATCCACAAAGGCGTCCAGGAGGTAGCTGCCGGATGGCGCCTTGGCGTTTGTGATAGATTGAACCTTAGCGGCTATCTCTGGCCATGGCTTGCTTAAGTTCTCCGCCATGTTGGCGCTGGAGAAATAGCGCAAACTCGGCGAGTGTGAGCAGTTCCAGCTGCTGGTTGTCAGCATCGATTGACTGATAAGTAAAAAAAGAATGGTGAGGTGAGAAACGTTAACAGATGTAGTGGTCATAAGGGCGACACTAGCCTCATCTTCCGAGAATGAGACCGGCTGTTTGGTGACATCAAAGTCCTCGTCACTCGTGGAATACTGGTCGGACTCCACGAGCGAGGGACGTTTGCAAGGCCTAACCAGCCTAGCAGTCCTGCTTGGTTTTTCCTCCTCCTCTGACAGGTATCTGGTGTTTGCCCAGGAGGGGCCAGCGACCTGCCTAGTTGGCACAAGGCCAGGGGAAGAAGTGGAGGCGGATACGTCTGCCCGGTAGGGGCCAGCGACCTTTTTTTTTTTTTTTCGGCACAAGGCCGGGAGAAGAAGCGGACGCAGGAACGGAGATCGGTTCAGTTTTCCCTTTTGTTCTTAGAAAGAAAGATTAAAGAGATGTCAGGTTCCGCCACAAGGTTGGAGTCGGACAAAATGGCTTCCAAATTAGCTCATCAGATCGGCGTACTGAAGGAGCTCCTTCAGTCTAATTGACGCCCGATCGATGTCATGTGCATTTTTGAGGTGCCGTCTCAAGTTCATGTTTGGCACATGGCAGATCGGGCATACAGCGGTCCTTCTGTGCTTTGGTGGCTCTTTCTGCGCTAGAGCTTTCTCGCGCGTCGTGGCGTCGCCACGCAGCATTCTTCCCTTTTTTTCCATTAGGTTTTGGCCCTTAAGGCGCAGATGCCGGAAGATTTTGGTTTTAAACTTCTGGCAAATGCAACACCAGCTGTGGGGAGCGCTGGATTTCTTAGGCTGCCACAACAAGAGAAACATAGGGTGTAGATTTATCAACCACACTATATTAGCCTGGCACACGTGAGGCCATCAGCACTATGGCATTTAAATTTGTACCTTTTCCTCGTCTTCTTCTTCCTTCATTTCCTCTTTCACATTAAGCTCAAGTGCGCCAGGGGTATCACACTGGGCAAAGACAAATAACATGATAAACTCAGAGGTGGAGCAATGAAGTTAGGTGGGCGCTTCGTGGAGCGCTGGATTTCTTAGGCTGCCGTGACAAGAGAAACATAGGGTGTAGATTAATCAACCGCACTATATTAGCCTGGCACACGTGAGGCCATCAGCACTATGGCATTTAAATTTGTACCTTTTCCTCGTCCTCCACTTCCTTTATGTCCTCGTCCACCTCAAGGGCACCAGGGGTATCACACTGGGCAGAGACAAATAACTTGATAAATTCAGAGGTCAAGCAAGGGGGTTAGGTGCTGAAGCAATTGCCAAACGTCTTACCTGGCTGGTCTCTCCCTCGATGGGTGGTACTGAATTGGGACGGGATCAGTCTAAACACAGAAAGACAACAAATTGAATTCAAAGTCTTGCAATCTATTACGTGCTTGTGCATGCTTGTTTGAGCAAGTTTCGTGCGTCCTACCTGGCAAGTTGTATCTACGCTTGGGTTGTCAAGGCCGGTCTGGAAGGGGTCAGTCTAAACACAGAAAGACAACAATTTTAATTCAAAGCCCTGCAATCTATTTCTTGCTCGTGCATGCTTTTTCGAGCAAGTTTCGTGCGTCCTTCCTGGCAGGCGGCTTCCTTCGAAGCCACAGTTTCGTGCATACTACCTGGCAAATTGCATCTACGCTCGGGTTGTCAAGGCCAGTCGGCAAGGGGTCAATCTAAACACAGAAAGACAACAGTTTTAATTCAAAGTCCTGCAATCTATTTCTTGCTCGTGCATGCTTTTTCAAGCAAGTTTCGTGCGTCCTTCCTGGCAGGCAGCTTCCTTCGAAGCCACAGTGGGGATGACGATATCAGTCTAGACACAGAAACACAACGCAGTTAAATAAAGATAAATTGATTTACGGTTTTGTAGTGTCAAGTCACTTATCTGGATCTCAAGGCACTGTATTGCCATGGCGGCATTTGCCTGCCGGCAATGGAGACGATGAAGAGCGTCCGTTGGTGGAGTAATCAGCTGCAGCGGCTGCTTGGGTGCAGCGCTTGATGCCTTCACCCTCATTCAACTCAACTCTTCAAAAATGACTGGGTGGGTCATTGACAAGTCTCTACCCGTCCTTCGCTTAAACATTAGATCCAGTCCCTTGAGTGCTATCCCGACTCTGAACCAATCCTGCTCGTCCAGCTCACTGTCGTCCTTGTTCAGCAGGAACGAGAAGTGAGTGTACGCCTTCAGGACCTCCTCCTGCCACGTCTTGTACGTACTCTGAACGTCAAAATCCCCAGACACGGGCCAGTTAAACTTTTGAAATCCACCCCTTTGCTGCGCCTCCCCCCACCAACGGATTGATAGGTGAACAGAGGGTAATGGGTACATAAAAGGTCATAGTATGTAAGAAAACCTTTTCTGTTTCACTCCCAAAATGATATTTGAAACTCGAGCAGAAGAGAATCAATATAAAAGGACAAAAAAAGTCGATAATCGGGAGCTATTTGTACAGCTTGTTTTTTTCCGATCTTCTTTGTCAAAAGGGTAAAACTAGATAAATAAGCCTTTTTACATATTACTGTATCGACCCCCATCCTGTTGCATCCCTCTTCCCTCTTATTACCTTTCGTGGAAACAGAGGCTTGCACAGTGCTAAAAGAGGAGAGAAAATTGAATTATGCTGCGATTGAAGAACACTGTTTCATAATCTTTGATATACTTAAATTAAAAGAAATTTGTGCTATAAGGGAAGAAGAAAATAACATTTGAACTTATTTTGACACAGTGGCATTGTCCCCGACAGCAGCTGTGGCGCTGGCCTTGACATTGTTAATGTTGGTCACATGTCCACCTGTGAACATAGAAGATAAATATGTAGTGTAAAAAATGTGTCTCTTTAGTAGCTGACATCTTTGTTGTAGCTGCATTCTTCTCTGTGGTGACTCAGTTCAGTCACTTTGTGCTTGAATTCCTGCACCTCCTTTGTCAGTTCCATGTTGTGATGATACCACTCTTCCAAGAGCTTCATCTACTCCTCTACAAGAGGGGCATTCTTTAGGGCATCAACATCGTCCTGGGTCACCCCTCCCAGAGAGACTACTGCTTTGAGGATATTATTCAACTCTGTCTTCAATTCTGTGTTTTTGTGAGCAGTCGACACATGTTTGCCTCTTTCGTCAGGTTCTTTGAAGGAAGAAGCATATCCCAACTTGAAGTAGTGGATGGCGTTGCGGAGCAGGCCCAACAAAAATGTAATTTAATTGTCCTCGATGACGTCACAAATCACGTGACCATATGTTTGCACCCTCCTTGACAGAAGCATTACACCTGCCAAGTTTGGTTGTGAAACAATGTTTCTTTCAAGAGATATGAATGATTTTGCTTTTAATCACGTTTTTTGCATTAAGTTAGGTCATCCATGACGTAATACAACACACTACATGTGACCATATTGTTGCATCCCTTGACACCTACACGACACCTACCGTGTTCGGATGCCATATGATCTTTCCTTGGTGAAATATAAATATTTTTTATTTTGATGAAGTCAGCATATTTTTTTTTGCTTCTAGTGTCGTCATCGATGACGTCACCTATCACGTTACCACAGTTTTGCACTTCACTTGATGCATACATGACACCTGCCAAGCTTGATTGTCATACGATGCTTTTATGGGACGGACGGACATCGCGTCACGAAAACTCGAGTCCATGGGTTACCAATATTTGTTACCATATATGTTTTTATATACCACTTTTTCTTTGGGTTTGGGCTCCGCTAATACTATTTTTTAACATATTAAAATTTGTCATGTAAAACCGCACTGATAATAAGCTCCACATTTTCAGAGAATCAAATTCAAGTTGGCATAGGCTGCTAGAAATAAGAACAATATTCTATAATTCTACAATATATACAATATTACAATACAATATTCTATAATTCTACAATAAGTTGCCAAAGGCGACATGACTATCGGCGAATAGACTATGAGCTGATAGTCACGTCGCCTGAGGAGACTAATTGTTTTAGTATAATTTCACTAGTCACTAGTGTACTTATAGAAACATATAACAGCTTTACAGGGCAGCTCTATTAATAACGTCGCTTGCTGTTATAATATTCATTGGTACTTCCCAGGAATTGCTGTAGGGCATCGCAGTATCCCTGCAGGGTTGTGGCCTTGAGATGGTCGGGGCCCTTCTCGTCTTGGAAGGAAAAAGCGGCCCCAGACCCTATTTATATCCACAAAGGCGTCCAGGAGGTAGCTGCCGGATGGCGCCTTGGCGTTTGTGATAGATTGAACCTTAGCGGCTATCTCTGGCCATGGCTTGCTTAAGGTCTCCGCCATGTTGGCGCTGGAGAAATAGCGCAAACTCGGCGAGTGTGAGCAGTTCCAGCTGCTGGTTGTAGCATCGATTGACTGATAAGTAAAAAAAGAATGGTGAGGTGAGAAACGTTAACAGATGTAGTGGTCATAAGGGCGACACTAGCCTCATCTTCCGAGAATGAGACCGGCTGTTTGGTGACATCAAAGTCCTCGTCACTCGTGGAATACTGGTCGGACTCCACGAGCGAGGGACGTTTGCAAGGTCTAGCCAGCCTAGCAGTCCTGCTTGGTTTTTCCTCCTCCTCTGACAGGTATCTGGTGTTTGCCCAGGAGGGGCCAGCGACCTGCCTAGTTGGCACAAGGCCAGGGGAAGAAGTGGAGGCGGATACGTCTGCCCGGGAGGGGCCAGCGACCTTTTTTTTTTCGGCACAAGGCCGGGAGAAGAAGCGGACGCAGGAACGGAGATCGGTTCAATTTTCCCTTTTGTTCTTAGAAAGAAAGATTAAAGAGATGTCAGGTTCCGCCACAAGGTTGGAGTCGGACAAAATGGCTTCCAAATTAGCTCATCAGATCGGCGTACTGAAGGAGCTCCTTCAGTCTAATTGACGCCCGATCGATGTCATGTACATTTTTGAGGTGCCGTCTCAAGTTCATGTTTGGCACATGGCAGATCGGGCATACAGCGGTCCTTCTGTGCTTTGGTGGCTCTTTCTGCGCTAGAGCTTTCTCGCGCGTCGTGGCGTCGCCACGCAGCATTCTTCCCTTTTTTTCCATTAGGTTTTGGCCCTTAAGGCGCAGATGCGCAGATGTCGGAAGATTTTGGTTTTAAACTTCTGGCAAATGCAACACCAGCTGTGGGGAGCGCTGGATTTCTTAGGCTGCCACAACAAGAGAAACATAGGGTGTAGATTTATCAACCACACTATATTAGCCTGGCACACGTGAGGCCATCAGCACTATGGCATTTAAATTTGTACCTTTTCCTCGTCTTCTTCTTCCTTCATTTCCTCTTTCACATTAAGCTCAAGTGCGCCAGGGGTATCACACTGGGCAAAGACAAATAACATGATAAACTCAGAGGTGGAGCAATGAAGTTAGGTGGGCGCTTCGTGGAGCGCTGGATTTCTTAGGCTGCCATGACAAGAGAAACATAGGGTGTAGATTAATCAACCGCACTATATTAGCCTGGCACACGTGAGGCCATCAGCACTATGGCATTTAAATTTGTACCTTTTCCTCGTCCTCCACTTCCTTTATGTCCTCGTCCACCTCAAGGGCGCCAGGGGTATCACACTGGGCAGAGACAAATAACTTGATAAATTCAGAGGTCAAGCAAGGGGGTTAGGTGCTCAAGCAATTGCCAAACGTCTTACCTGGCTGGTCTCTCCCTCGATGGGTGGTACTGAATTGGGACGGGATCAGTCTAAACACAGAAAGACAACAAATTGAATTCAAAGTCTTGCAATCTATTACGTGCTTGTGCATGCTTTTTTGAGCAAGTTTCGTGCGTCCTACCTGGCAAGTTGCATCTACGCTTGGGTTGTCAAGGCCGGTCTGGAAGGGGTCAGTCTAAACACAGAAAGACAACAATTTTAATTCAAAGTCCTGCAATCTATTTCTTGCTCGTGCATGCTTTTTCGAGCAAGTTTCGTGCGTCCTTCCTGGCAGGCGGCTTCCTCCGAAGCCACAGTTTCGTGCATACTACCTGGCAAATTGCATCTACGCTCGGGTTGTCAAGGCCAGTCGGCAAGGGGTCAATCTAAACACAGAAAGACAACAGTTTTAATTCAAAGTCCTGCAATCTATTTCTTGCTCGTGCATGCTTTTTCAAGCAAGTTTCGTGCGTCCTTCCTGGCAGGCAGCTTCCTTCGAAGCCACAGTGGGGATGACGATATCAGTCTAGACACAGAAACACAACGCAGTTAAATAAAGATAAATTGATTTACGGTTTTGTAGTGTCAAGTCACTTATCTGGATCTCAAGGCACTGTATTGCCATGGCGGCATTTGCCTGCCGGCAATGGAGACGATGAAGAGCGTCCGTTGGTGGAGTAATCAGCTGCAGCGGCTGCTTGGGTGCAGCGCTTGATGCCTTCACCCTCATTCAACTCAACTCTTCAAAAATGACTGGGTGGGTCATTGACAAGTCTCTACCCGTCCTTCGCTTAAACATTAGATCCAGTCCCTTGAGTGCTATCCCGACTCTGAACCAATCCTGCTCGTCCAGCTCACTGTCGTCCTTGTTCAGCAAGAACGAGAAGTGAGTGTACGCCTTCAGGACCTCCTCCTGCCACTTCTTGTACGTACTCTGAACGTCAAAATCCCCAGACGCGGGCCAGTTAAACTTTTGAAATCTACCCCTTTGCTGCGCCTCCCCCACCAACGGATTGATAGGTGAACAGAGGGTAATGGGTACATAAAAGGTCATAGTATGTAAGAAAACCTTTTCTGTTTCACTCCCAAAATGATATTTGAAACTCGAGCAGAAGAGAATCAATATAAAAGGACAAAAAAAGTCGATAATCGGGAGCTATTTGTACAGCTTGTTTTTTTCCCATCTTCTTTGTCAAAAGGGTAAAACTAGGTAAATAAGCCTTTTTACATATTATTGTATCGACCCCCATCCTGTTGCATCCCTCTTCCCTCTTATTACCTTTCGTGGAAACAGAGGCTTGCACAGTGCTAAAAGAGGAGAGAAAATTGAATTATGCTGCGATTGAAGAACACTGTTTCATAATCTTTGATATACTTAAATTAAAAGAAATTTGTGCTATAAGGGAAGAAGAAAATAACATTTGAACTTATTTTGACACAGTGGCATTGTCCCCGACAGCAGCTGTGGCGCTGGTCTTGACATTGTTAATGTTGGTCACATGTCCACCTGTGAACATAGAAGATAAATATGTAGTGTAAAAAATGTGTCTCTTTAGTAGCTGACATCTTTGTTGTAGCTGCATTCTTCTCTGTGGTGACTCAGTTCAGTCACTTTGTGCTTGAATTCCTGCACCTCCTTTGTCAGTTCCATGTTGTGATGATACCACTCTTCCAAGAGCTTCATCTACTCCTCTACAAGAGGGGCATTCTTTAGGGCATCAACATCGTCCTGGGTCACCCCTCCCAGAGAGACTACTGCTTTGAGGATATTATTCAACTCTGTCTTCAATTCTGTGTTTTTGTGAGCAGTCGACACATGTTTGCCTCTTTCGTCAGGTTCTTTGAAGGAAGAAGCATATCCCAACTTGAAGTAGTGGATGGCGTTGCGGAGCAGGCCCAACAAAAATGTAATTTAATTGTCCTCGATGACGTCACAAATCACGTGACCATATGTTTGCACCCTCCTTGACAGAAGCATTACACCTGCCAAGTTTGGTTGTGAAACAATGTTTCTTTCAAGAGATATGAATGATTTTGCTTTTAATCACGTTTTTTGCATCAAGTTAGGTCATCCATGACGTAATACAACACACTACATGTGACCATATTGTTGCATCCCTTGACACCTACACGACACCTACCGTGTTCGGATGCCATATGATCTTTCCTTGGTGAAATATAAATATTTTTTATTTTGATGAAGTCAGCATATTTTTTTTGCTTCTAGTGTCGTCATCGATGACGTCACCTATCACGTTACTACAGTTTTGCACTTCACTTGATGCATACATGACACCTGCCAAGCTTGATTGTCATACGATGCTTTTATGGGACGGACGGACATCGCGTCACGAAAACTCGAGTCCATGGGTTACCAATATTTGTTACCATATATGTTTTTATATACCACTTTTTCTTTGGGTTTGGGCTCCGCTAATACTATTTTTTAACATATTAAAATTTGTCATTTAAAACCGCACTGATAATAAGCTCCACATTTTCAGAGAATCAAATTCAAGTTGGCATATGCTGCTAGAAATAAGAACAATATTCTATAATTCTACAATATATACAATATTACAATACAATATTCTATAATTCTACAATAAGTTGCCAAAGGCGACATGACTAATTGTTTTAGTATAATTTCACTAGTCACTAGTGTACTCATAAAAACATATAACAGCTTTACAGGGCAGCTCTATTAATAACGTCGCTTGCTGTTGCTGCTCATAACGTCTCTGTGTATACATTTAAGTATAATAACGCCTCTTTCTATACATTTAAGTGCACCAGTCCCTTAGATTCAACCAATGAGTTCCAAATAAGAAATTTCAAAATCGCTCAAAATTGGTTTAAAGTTAGCCCCTGGTTCTCTTATCATGGTTAAAAAGTTTAAGTTACATACAATAAATATTTTTCGAGAAATACCGAATTTACGATTTTGCCTATCAAATCGCCGATTTGGGGGCATTTTTCACCTTTCGTAAAAAATCGCAAAATATTCTTTAAATATACGCGGAATTAAAAATAGCGATACAGATCCTTAGAAAGGAGTTGATAAGGTATAAATCGAGTGGTTTCTTTACTTTTTCCGGCAAAAAAAGTATGTTTTATTGCTGCCTAAACATGTCAATAAAAAATGACTTGAATAATAGCTTAAATTAGGGGCTTATAAAACCGATGGTACATGGATTTTCGCAGAGATTTTATACTTTGAGCAAACATTGGTGTTATTTCTTTCGATTCAGCAAATAAAAAATTGGAGGAATCAAATTCCCGAATTATAATTAAGCCGAACGCAACCCCATGTCGAGCTCAAATAACACGCGATTTTCTTGACAGCCGTCTTTATAGATACACATACCTGTTTGTACAGGAGACAAATCACAGAAAATAAACTCTACCTAGGCCTAGATACATAATTCCCGAAAAATGGTCTAAAAATCTTTGCTGAATTTTCCCCCAAAATGTCTAAAAATCCCGAATTTGTCTCTAAAAGTCCCGATTTCTCCCCTAAAAATCTCGAATTTTCTTTTTTTTTCCATAAATATGCCATTTCTCCCTTAATTATAAAATATATCTTTATCTTAGTTTTTTTATTGTACATGTATAAATGCACAATTCAGCATTATTCGCATCGAAAGAAATAACTTTCCATGATTTACACATGTTTTACAAACTAAACTAACTTCTAAATACTGACTTCTAACTGGTGTGACAATTGCAGTGTCTTGTGGCATATACAACAATTGCAAAACGAACAATCTGCAACTAACTCGCAACTTTATACCGTCCCAAAAGTTAACGAGTATTAACCCTAAGCATCAAGGCCGCCTCGATATAGTCTTCCAGCGCATCATGCTGTTGATCCCCAAACATCGTGGCCAACAGGGAAAAAACTCTCTCAGCAGCTGCAGATGATGGCTGTACTAGCGCGATTCGTTGGACTGCAGCAGACCATGCAAGGAGTTCTTGACTTACTGCTTTCCACCATGGCCAGATGTCTGCCTGAGGGTCAAAGTCATCGGGGATTTCCACAGCTTTCACGAGGTACATCGGCAGCTCCGTCCTTAGCGACTGGATCTCGTTGTTGTTCAGGAATGGTACTTCATCCAGCTGGTCGATGTCTGCAGCGCTTGGTCGAGACACTTTCACATACTTCGGGTTGAAAAGTCGTGCTGCTTTAATACCCGGACGGATTTTGCCACCACTGCGTCATTAACCAACGTCTGGGAGTAGTGATCAAATGCCGGCACAAGGCACTCTCTCACGGCATACTGGTACCACCTGCGTTAATCGGCGACATTCATAGGAAACATCTGTTGAAGGGTGTTTGCAATTGTAGGAAAGTTCTGCACGTGGATAAACGCACCTAGCTTCTCTAACTTCTCAAATGCAATGAAAACCAAAGCGCCGTCTCCCTCTAAAGTATAGGTCGCTTTAACAAACTTCTCAAGCTCCATAAGGGCTGCAAACTCAACCCTTAGCTGAACTGGATTGTGTAGTAGTGCATCGGATAGCTTCTGCCGGGATGCTTTCGCGAACTCTTCGTCATGTGCAAGGAATGCAGGGACTCGAATACCACCATGGCGCATTCAATATCAATCAATCAATCGTTTTAATAAACCACTTGCAGTCGTAACTGAATTACAGGTTTGTCAGCAACATCAACTAATAGCAACTAATACAAGCAACACAATATTCATTGGTACTTTACAGTGATAAAATTGTTGAACCTATTAGTTCTGCCCGAGGAGGCGTGGCGCGACTGTGAACCAGCTCTGAGGTTGTACTTTAGGTCAGTCACCACCGGCTCCTTAAGGATCCCGGACAGGAGACCGTGGGCTTTACAGCTGGTTACAAATCTCTTACAGGCCACCTCTCTTCTAAAACAAAATGGTTCTAGACTCGCTCGGAGTAGAGCTTCCTCAAAAGTCACCCCAGGAAAGATGGTGCACAGGGCCTTCCTCTGCACTGACTCCAGCAGCTCGCTGAGGTAACCCGGCAGCGCGGCCCATGCTGGAGAGGCGTACTAGAGGGTTGAGCATACAATGGAGCAGTATACTGTGACCAGGTCTTCGGAGGCGAGACCGCTCTTCTTCAGCACCCGCAGGCCGTAGAGACGCTTCATTGCTTTCTTTAATATGGTTTCGCAATGTAAATTCCATGACAGATCATCAGAGATGGAGACACCCAATATCTTATAGCTTGAAACTCACTCTATAACAAAACCGCCAATTAAGAGAGGGCTTTTAAGTGTATCCAGGAGTGGACCAGGCAGGGGTGATACATGCCATCTCACCGATTTCAATGAAACTTGGTCAGATTGAAGTATCCACCCAACAACTCAAACTGCGGAAGTGGTTCTGATTTTGGAATATTCTGGGCGGAGTTATGACCACCCCCCTGGTTTTTGGTCATAAATTCGGGAAAATCGCCTGAAATAAGCATGAAATGTTGACCCCACTCCTGGTCACGGATTACAAGGGAATTCCATAATATTTTATGTGAGTAAAGATCCATCCTTTCGCTGGTCGGGCAAAATAGCTCCATTTCAGTGTCACATATGCGCAACTTTCTTTTCACAAACTGTTTTTACCATCACTCAAAGTTATCTTTAAACTTAACAAATCCTTAATAAAATTCTCGGGACTTGATATTTTTTCCAACAGTAATTATTTTAATCATCCTACTACTCACTGATGATAGTATATAGAAAATTTCGAATTTCGTATAAAAAAACGCAGTTGTCATTCTTTGGCAACAATTCGCTGCTTATATGTTTGACAATTATACGTTAAGAATAAGTTAAGAACTGGGTTGCCATGGTTACAACAATAATGCGGGAATGTCAAATCCCATTTTGTTCTATATAAGCAAAACATCTGATATATCAGTTACCAGGGATCAAATTGTTTACTTTAAAGTTGTTCACGACCTTATTCTTCTATTTATATAATAACGGCAATAACTACCTTAACCCTCGGTTCGGACGTACACGCCAACGCATATCTAAATATAATAGGGCGCTGCAGGGGGTCGTGACAAGAAAAAGGCGGGCGCCATCTTTGATTTGTCAGTAATCTGAATTTCCTAAAAAAAGCTAGAAAAAGGGACAAGGTATGCTAACAATGCCATTCCAGTTGGGAATTTTAGACAAAAATCAGTAATTTAGCTGCGCCATGTAACTCATGACGTCATAACTCATTTCAATAGCAGCCTGACACTACACAAAGTAAATAAAATACTAAAACAGCAAGTGTTTGAGACAGTACATAGCTGTGTATCTTTAAAGCTCTAGCTCTCTCTGGATCTCGAGTCTTGTCTGCATTTGTTCAGCTTCTTGAAAAAAGTCCTCTTTGTCCTGGCCGGGACTCAGATTTGCCTGATCAATGGCCAGTCGCCCACTCCTATAAAGAACGGACAATCTGCTGAAATATCGAGCAATCTGATCTGCGGAAAGCTCCCTTCCTTTTTGAACAGTTTCTTGCTGCTTGCATCACGAGCTGATTGCACAGACATCTATAGCAGTCGCTATAGAATCTTGTTGCCTTATGGGTTTGTCTTGAGCGCCCAACCATGTACAGCTTGACATACAGGGCTGCTAGACGTAGATGGTGCATCTCGGCGACGTTTCCACTTGGCACTACCCTATGCAAGTAGGTACCAGTCATCTCCCTTGTCGTTTTGGCCCACTTCTTCTTTATAGTGTGTCGTAAGTAGACTCTCTTTCTTGTCGTATCAGATGCTTTCCTGTGTCCAGGTGGTTTTGAAGACTCTTAAAAGACTTGTATGTCTTTAAACATCCATCTTCTGGACAGGAGAGTAGACAGTGGTTGGTCTTGACGAGGTTGCCTGTGGACCGTTGATCAGTTTGTTACAGTCTACCAAATGGCAGACAGACAATTAGACGTGTTGCACCCTGGGCTGGCCCGTACCGTCTTAGCTGCTCTGGCGTAAAAGGTTTACCAGGCCCTTCATTGTAGGCTTTCCAAGCTCAGAGATCTCTAGACTCAAAGCAGAAGTTGTTAAGAGCCTGGATATTTTATGGGCTTTTATGGTTTGGCTGTCCTCGTTGACCTTAACAACCGTTTATCATCAAGGCGGTTCTGCACCTGGTTAAATACCTTAAATGCCATTTGGATAGCCTCCTCTTCTTTCTCTGTCCAGTGGATTACTAGAGCCGACTTAGAAAACTTCTGGACGTCCTCCGGGGTTATGAGTTTCTCTAGGTCTTCTTGATGCTTCTCCCATCTTCTTTGTTTGAACGGCTTCTTAAAGGAAGCCGACCACTCTTGGACTTGCACTCTGACCTTCGCCACATGCTCTTCTGTTAGCTTTAGGTCTTCTAACTTTTCCACAACAAGGAAACGGAGAAATCTTGATAATGAACCTAAATATGCCTTGCAGGTCCCTGGCTTCCTGTTACGTTCCAATTTCTGTAACCGTTTGTCTAGAAGATGCTTCTTATTCAGGATGCTGTCGATGCGCAGCTCATCTGGATCTACATCCTTGATGATTGCGTAAACCTGAACAACATATTGCTTAGCAATTGATACCTTGAAGCCATTGTAAAAATGCGTCCAATATCCTATCTGTGTCATCGTTTCTGCCTTCATCATCAATTCATCTTCTTCATCATTATCCTCATCATCATTACCACAACCTACATTATCTGTGTCATCGTTTCTGCCTTCATCATCAATTCATCTTCTTCATCATTATCCTCATCATCATTACCACAACCTACATTATCTTCGTCTTCGTCTTCATCCTCATCTTCGCCATCTGATAGAAACAAAGACAAAGAAAAAAGGCAACAAAAATAAATGTCGTGCATTGCTCGCATCTCACTTTCAATAGATGGAAGGATGGAAAGATGAGTAGGAGGGTTGGTTGGTAAATGAATAGATCGATAGATAAAATTAAAAGTAACTTACCCTTTGGACGCAGTGTCCGGCCTCTTTTTCAGTCTAAGACTTCCCGTCTGGGGTACACAACCAACCCTCATACCCTCTCAGGTAGGCCACCAGAGTGTTATGCTGGCCTTGAAACCTGTCGGAGATGGCGAAGTTCCTGTCTGACCTCTATATATCTCGCTATACTCTCCTGACAGGACTCCTCTGCACCGCTCTCAGATGAATCTGATGATGATGGCAGTCTGAAATGTCTTTCAAGAACAGAATTACGAACGTTGCTTTGAAGCAGTGACTGACTTTTACTGGGGCGTTGCGATTGCAGCAATACTTGAATTCCAAGCTTCCAGATTTTTTCCATCATGTCAAGAAATAGAGGACTGGCAGAAGAGGCATCTCAATCTAGAAACGCTACTTTTTGGACACTTGGTCGGGTGGTTAGCATCCATAAAGAGTGACGACAAGATAGTGGAATACTTTGTCGATTTTCTATGCCATTACGGTGCACTGTTACAGGTTTATCAGACTGCAGTCAGAAATGGTCAAAGTATCGTAAGGGAGGCGTGCTGGATGCAGTTACTCCCCATCTTCACAGCTCTGAAGAACAAGAATTATCGAAACGAGGCACTAGTACATATTCTGAACTTCAGCGTTCAGTGGCCTCAGGCGCTGCGAGAAATGTATAGAAAGAACTGCACAATATCGCTAAAAGGCAAACCGGGACATAATGTAGCTCTTGACGAATTTGCCGAGACTGTGATGGTGAGACCGCTCAAGATTTATGCAAAGAAGCATACGACACAACCATAGAGATGCTCCAAAAAGTGAATATGAATCTTGAGCTTCTGGAACATGTTAAGCGGATCTACAAAAAAGGTTTGGGACTGCATACTACCAGCAAGCACACAAAGCAAGACCCCTTCCCCGACAGAATTGAGGTCGCTTGGTTTGCCCTTAAGGAGGGTTGGTTCCAGGATAGGCAAAGAAACCACGTACTGACTTATGATCAGAACAAGAAAGAACTGCCTCCTCAATGACCACACGTGCCACAGCGCTTTCTTTGTGTTGATGAGAAGGGTAGAAAATATTTGGAGGAACACTTTACAGAGATGCTGTTCAGCCTTTTTTTCAAATTTTCAGTTCACACCTAAAAGCTTAACAATTAAGTCACATCATATAGCAGAGACAATGGAGTCACAGGTGGCACGTATGTTGCATGGCCTCTGAAATGAATAACTACATATATCCTTATGTCATGCTTAGTTAGCATTTAGTGCACATACGCTACCATGTACAATTTTAATCATAGGACAGCACCCAAGCAATGTACATAGTTCGGGTTTTAAAATGTAAGAAAATTACTTATTATATATAGTACAATGAGGCAAATATATCTAATATAGGTTCACATTATATAGTTTGCTTTGATTATGCTATAATGAAAAATTACTATATAATGAAAACAAACATTTACTATGAACGATAGTATAATCAATAAAAATATTTTGACATTATTTTTATGTGTATTTTAGCCATTTATGTGTATTTTTTATTTATTTTTTCCTGATAGTAATTGGGGGTACTGTATGACCATAGTGGGATGTAATTATTAACAAAAGCAGACCAATACACCTCGACAGCACTTCTCATACAGCTGTGTTTCAACTGTTTGGGTAAATAAAATTGGGGAACTTTGATAATACTATAATGAAAAAATTACTATATAATGAAAAAAACAATTCAGTGGCGGTTCCAGGGGTGGTGACGGGGGTGATATGTCACACCGCCTTGTTGGGCGTAGAAAAAAGGATTTTTGGAAAAAAACATAAGTGGTTGTAAATCGTTACAGCCGAATTCGATGAAACGCGATGCTATTCACTGGACGAGAACCAGACAATGTTCCCGACAGAAAGCCAGGCCTCTGCACTAGGTGAAACAGGGAATGAATTATGTCAAAAAGATCACCCCCCCTCTTTTTAAATCCTAGATCCGCCACTGTAACTACATATGAACGACAGCATAATCAATAAAAATATTTTGACATTATTTCTATGTTTATTTCAGCCACTCCCCTGATAGTAATTGGGGGTACTGTATGCCCATAGTGGGATGTAACTATTAACAAAAGCAGACCAATACACTTTGACAGCACTCATACAGCTGTGTTTCAATTGTTTGAGTAAATAAAATTGAAAAAGGGTCACACTACTCTCTTCAAATCACTCCAAATCACCTTCTGCAAATCCATCACTCACTCTGCTGCCTAGAGTAAGGTACACCACATTCTGATTCCTAGAGCTCTCTTCTGGAAGCATTTCACAGAGAATGTCTTTGCAGGAAAGAAGCATAAGAATATATTCACCTTGTTCAGTAGTTGCCTTCAAGGTGCCATACTCTGGAAATTTGTCATGGTCAAACTAGATTATTTTTTTCCTGTCAGTACTTTGGCAAAGTGATTGAGTGTAAACCTTGACCTCCCCACTGTGTTGGATGAACGCTGGACAATGTTGACAGCTGCTTTTGCTGTGATAGTTACATCCACTTCTATGGTCTCCCTCGATGCAAGGCAAATGTCACACATATTCTGGCAGTCCACAGTTTCTCCAAAATGATTGCATATAATCTGGCGCCTGCATGTTGCATTCTGGAATGCATAGTACACCATAGTGTTAAAACTTGCTAATCTATGATTAGCATAGTCCCTATTGACTTTCATAAGTGTTGATATATTCTTTAAGTGAAACACTTTGTCCTGTGGTGTAAAATACAAGACAGATCTTGCTGGTAAACCATCTCTTCCGGCCCGTCAACTCTCGTGGACAAAATCCTCTATACTTGCAGGCAGCGAATAGTGGATGACTACCCGTATATTGGGCTTGTTTATGCCCATTCCAAAGGCATTCGTGGAGATCAGGCACTGGAGAGTTCCATCAAGCCACTGCTCTCGGCGCTCGTCTCTGAGAACTTGAGAGACCACCATGGTAAAATTTCGTCTTCACCCCCTTGCTTCAAGGAGGGGAGACAGTTCCTCACATGCTTTTCTTGTTGTGCAAAATACTAAGAAGCAATCTAGTGGGCTCACAATATTAGCAATTTCATCAACAGTCTTGTTGGATTTTCCATACACATCATAGTGGATATTATGTCGGTTAACAGCCTCTGTCACATATACCACACCTTTAGCTTTCAGAATTATTGTAAAATCTTCCTGAGTTGTCTTTGTTGCTGTGGCTGTCAACATTAACATTGGCACATTGGGGAACTTGGCTGTGACAGCACCAAGGCCCAGGTAGCTTTCTCGGAAGTCATGGCCCCATTGACTTACACAATATGCCTCGTCAATGACCAAAAGTTCTAGCTGGCCTCTAGATGTCAGCTCCACCAGGATCATTTGGAGAGTGTGATCATTAACTAAAATCTCTGGAGTAACATATAGGATCTTAAATGGGCATGAAGGATCACGGATGGCTGTGTAAACACCTTGCTTCTGTGTGTGACTCATATCACCATGAAGAGAGGCGGCTTGAATATCATACTGGAGGCAGTTACAGATTTGGTCCTGGATTAAGGACTTCAGGGGCACCACGACCACAGTTAATCCGATAGAGAGGCAAGCTGGTAGTTGGTACACCAGAGACTTGCCAGTAGCCACTGACACGAAACAGTTATTTCCAGAAGCAACAGCATTTATTGCAGCCCCCGGAAAGGCTTCAGCTCATCATAACTCCACTTTTTCCTCAGGGTCTTGTGAAGACTTTCGTGGTTTAAGTGTTTCTGCCTTGTCTCTTTGGAAACAGGTTCTGGTGTAGTACTCACGTTGAGGACTCCAGCATTAGATAGATTACAGGTTTGGGTTGGTGTAGGACCTGCAAGTGACTCTGGAAAATGTGTCCTTTGGCACTCAATCTCGGGTACCCAAAGGTCAGTTCTTTGGTCCTTTACCTTCCATGCCTTCCATATGGTCTCTTTGCTGCCCAACACAGGGATTTCCACCTTGTCTGCTGCTGAGTAGGGATGGAGCTCACCCCCAGCAAGGAGCACAAATGCCATCTTTGAAGCTGCCTGGAAATGGGAGATGTCCCTCAATTCTATTGAAGTACTTGATGCAGTGGCAACAGGGCCAAATTAGCCTGCTGGCCGGCCAAATTGTTTCCCTTGCTGTTTTGCATACCACAGGAATGCTGAAACTCTGTAAGCAGTAATTAGAGAGCCGGCTAGCAGGCTAGGGGAAAATGTTATCAGATGTAATGCCCCCAAGAAAATGAATCATATTGAAAATAACCTGGTAAAAAAGTCTCTTGTACCTCTTGGTTTTGAAATTGTTTAGATGCAATTATATGTCCATAATTGTAATAAAGTTAATAAGACGCTCACACACAGGTCATGCTGTTTAGTATTAAGGAACATTTATTACACTGTAATTGCTACAGTTCAGAGCCATGTAACTAGGTGCAAAAATACTATACTTACTATTTTTCCAGAGAGAAGCATAACCCGGCCAATTACAGTGCTTTTTCGCCTTCCTTAATCTCTCCTTTTCCACATCTGATTGGTTAGCAGTACCCCCATGCATGGCTTTGTAGTGGCCGTTTAGATCCCGAAACTACTCATCACCATGGATGCAGTCCATATGAGGGCATGGGTCTAGGCTAACCATTTCTTCATCTGAAAATTATCATGAAAGTACAATAAATGTTGTCACAAAGCCATATTATATTGTGATAGCTCAATTGCTGAAATCATTGTTTTTAGTAACTGACCAAGTAAGTAAGATTAATATGCACATTTCTTATTAGTACCTGACCAGAAAATATTTCTTTATGCCAATCTATGGTAAAATCTGGCAATAGTGTATATATTCTTTTTTGTAATTGATAACAACACAATGGGCACACGTTCTTGAATCTTGAATCTTACCTGATCTTTCTGAAAGCATCAGACAGTTTCTCGACACCAAGGGGACAAAGTGGTTCGGGGTATGTCTGCAACAGGGCCAGCCCTACACCACAAAACTGCAAAAGGGGCATCATTTCTGCCAAACGTTCTAGGACATATGGTTACATGGAACTTGTTGCGTACCTGAAAATAAATAAGAATAATCAAAACTATGTACAGTATCAAGACCAACAAAATATTTTATATTATGACAGAGCACTAGTTACAAGGCTAAGAAACCTTACAAAAAGGCCAGTTTACACTAGCAAGTGTAATCACTTGTGGGTTCTGTGGCAACTTGTGGGGGGGAGTTGCAATGTGCGAAAAACAGGCCTAAGCTAAGTTTATATACAGTACTTCTTGAAGGACTACACATAAAACAAATACCATTTTATCAAATCTCGAGAACTGCACATATTAGTGGATAGGGCAGAATATAAAAGGAAGTTTGGGCGAAAAAGAGAACTTTTCAGACGGTAAACTGACCTCTGGATTTGTGTCTGGGTAAACAGATCTGATCTTTCTCTTGAGAACTGCCAAAAACTCTAGTGTGCTGATGTATCTAAGTTGCTTCTGACGTCCTCTCTAAATGCGCCTCTGATGGCTTGAGTATCGATATTTCCATGCTGGTCTGATCGGCAACCGCGAATTAGAGTCTCCTGTGCCTTTAGACGCTCCACCAAGTCATCGTCCGCAGGATAGTAGTCCTCGTTTATCGCCAGCTCTATAGCACATCTCAGGCGAAGCTCTAGGTGCATTTCTTGGAAGCCACTTATCAATTTCGAGAACGACCGGTAAAGACAGGAGCCATCTCCAACAGATTTAATTGGTAAGAACTCGTGTTAATCTTGCGCAGAAATCAACTGTTGAGCCTGGAAATCTATCTCAAAGTGCTCAAATTTTACTTCGCCGTATTCCAGAGAACCGATCTGCTCTGTCAAAGTTAAACAATTTTGCCTGAACACATTCCAATCTGAATTCTGAGATATTCGTAATAGTCGAAAATGTATAGAACTGATATCGCTGGTCGCCATTTTGGATTTGGCGAATTTCGCTAGGCGTTCGGGGAGATGGTTTTCTGTGACGTCACAACTCTTATCATCCACAGGAAACCCAACCACAGGAAACCCGATAAGAACGCCTGGGACTAGGCTGCCTGTAATCCACTATAAGAAAGTTGACTTGATTTTTTCTTTGGTAAATGAGCAAGCTGTTGTAGAGCCATGGTGGTGGAAAGCATGCACAAAAAGTTTCATAGTCTTTCCCATAATCTAAAGTACATATTTTTTAGATCATATTTTTCAAAGTTTAGATTTTTTTATTTCTTCGACAAAAATGTTTGGAGACAAAAGCACTATGGCGTTGTATAGACCTGCGGACGGGCTATTGGCAGGCAGAGTACCGTTTCCATATCTTTAATATTTACGAAGATAGAAAGGTTCAAATATTGAAAATTTGACATTCTTATGAAAGTTTGAAGTCTTGTTATCTTGTTAATATTGGTTGTGAGGCTTATTCTTGCAGGTGTTGTAGACAATCCAATGCGCTACAAGGCTAGTATAAAGGTTTGGCCACCGACCCATTTTTGGGGGAATTTTTTGGAGTGAAAGTGGGTCACAAATTATAGTAAATTTCTATAAGTTATCCCTTATGTATGTCAACCATATTCAGTGTGCCTTGCATAGATGAAGCCCTACAGACTGACTGAGTTACAGCTTTATTGCAGCAATATTAAAGGCCCGGCAGACATGATATATATGCTTGTAATCCACTATAAGAAAGTTGACTTGATTTTATAGTTTCATAGTCTTCCCTATAATCTAAAGTACATATTTTTTAGATCATAATTTTCAGTTCAGATTTTTTTACTTCGATAAAAATGTTAAGAGACAAAAGCACTATTGTATAGAGCTGCGGACGGGCTACAGGCAGGCGCAGTAACGGTTCGATTGAATTTTAAGGAATATATGAGGGTCTAAATTTTGGTAATTTGACTGTTTTCCGATATTGTGACCTTCAATAAATTTCTAAATATTAACCGTAAGAGGCTCATGTTTGCAGGTCTCGTAGACAATCTAACGCACTACAAAGACGGTATAAAGGTTTGGCCACTAACCCAATTTTTGAGGATTTTTTTTATAATAAACTTGGGTTACAAATATAAGTACATTTACATATGTCAGCCATATTCACAGCGTGCGTTGCCTGGATGATGCCCTATAACCTGGCAGAGCTACAAGTTCATCCAAGCAATATTGAAGAAACTGTGGCCTAATAGCCTCACCAGTCATATGTCAAAAAAAGATAACTTTACTTTTTGAAGCAAGTGAGCATGCTGTTGCAGAGCTATGTTTGGTGGGAAGCATTACAAAGCATTGACATTGACTCCGATCTAGATTAAACTGCAGGAGGTGGTAGCTCAATAGATGGCAAGGGTTTTGACGTGTCACTCATGGTTGTGGGGCGTTGCTATGGTAACCAGTGAATTTTCTAACTTAGTTGCAATTCCAAATTTTCGAACACTTCCCCTAAGGTTGCTTGAATATTTAAACTGTAAGAGTTATGGTCATTCCCAAAAAGTTTAAAACAAAAGAAGTATTGTCTTCCCACCTATTAATACCCGGTAGAAAAAACAACAACAGTATAACAAAATCGGCTTTAATATCAGCAACATATGACTGAAATACATATCACAGGATTACATCTTCCTGTTGAAGCCTATTTTCATGTTTCTTATCTTTTGGTATAAACGGTCTGACCCATGTCTTCTTATTAGTTCGCAACCCTTGCCATGTTCGCGTATGGCGTCAAGGATATTTTCTTTGCAGATGGGCTCTTGCCCGCTAATAAACTCTGAACATGCCTCATGAAGGACTTTAGCATCTTCTGAACACCAAACCTACCTCATCGATGCTGTTGAGGTTACTGTTGACCCCTAGGCAACAGAGGCGCTCTCGTCGTCAGTTTCTGGGACAAAGACTTTGTAGTGCGGGTGAGCATTTGCTGATGCCACATCCTCGTGGCTCTGGGCTGAGGCTTGAACTGCTGGGGGTGCTGGGGCTGCGGTTGGTGAGGATTGGGCAGACATCTCACCCATCAGGCTACGGATGACACTTGATCCAGCCGCAGAGGCTTTGCTCTTGGACTATAGTGGGCCTTTGCGGTGGACAAGCGGTGGGCCATGGTGGCGGCAAGGGTTCTCTTGACAGGCGACGGCAAGTCGCGGGTGTTGGACACGTTAAAATGTAGAAAAGAAAATGAGTTAGTTATAAGCAAGACTGCTTTGATGTTGGATCCCATGTACATAGAAGCGAATTTGAAATTAGCCGGGAAGTACAACTGGCTGCCTTCTAAAGAGATGTAAGATCAATGTTCAGCATCTTGCCAAACAAAATGGCTAGTCAAAGAACTAAATCCTCCACAACCAGGTATTTAACATAATACAGCATCCACGCAGGCTACTAATTGAAACTAACCTTGAGCAGTATGGTGGACGTAAGCATCTCCACCTGTCCGTCGCTAAGCACATCACTTCTGGCAAAAGCCTTCAGGTTCTTGTTTGGCTGCAAAACCTTCTGGCCGCTGTCCGTTGTGAAGAAATCTTTCTGGCTCATAGTGGCCAGCAGTGGCCTGCCTTTTCTGAAAATCGTAATTGTAAAGTATTAAGAGCAGATTAAACATCAAATGAAGCCTGTGAGTAGCTTCTAGCTCCCAATTCTTCTTCTCCTTCCTCACCTGAAACACACACGCATAAACATAAGGAATTGTTTATCTACGAGCTTGACACCGCGTGGTATAGACGTGTCTAAAGAGCTCCTGAAAATTTTCTCAAAATTCATAGTTCTAACCGTTTATTGAACCTTTGGTTCTGAGTTTCTAGTTATTATATCATATAGTTCATCTTCCTGCATTATTAAGCAAAATGCGTCGAGTGAAATCACTCTCTGAACTTGGCAGCGTGAAGATGGACGAAGCAATTTTCTCGACACCTGCGTCTCGAAAGAACGAAGATCTTATCTTGCTTGAAGATGGCAGAGACGTCTCTAGTCTAAACAAATCTGCACTGCAATCAGAGCTTCACCGACTAGGAATGAAGACATCGGGGAACAAGCCTGCACTCACCGATCGTCTCAAACAGGCGATTCTAAAGTCCCGCCAAAAAACAACAATAGCGGCCGACCTTCCCTCTTCTTCTTCCTCCTCCTCAACTACTCAAGTCAAGCCTGTCGACTACATCGACCTCGAAGATAACTCTACCTGCTCTTGCCAACTCATCGTTGCTAATCTTAAATCTCAATTTGACGAAATCAAAGCAATAATTGAACCCCGAAATATTGAAAACTCTACTCAACAGACCCAAACTTTGGTCGAATTTTGAGAGGAAAACAACAAACTCCGAGCTCATCTTTCTTCCATCCAGAGCGAAATATCTTATGCCAAAGAAGAAAACAAAATCTTAACTCAAGAACGAGATTCCTTAATTTTTGCCTTGCAAATCGTGTCCAGAGAAGCAAGTCAAGCCAACCAATGCCATTCGACTAACAACACCTGTAGTGAACCAACCATTGTTTCAAACCAGGACAAGCCAACGCCTCAGGAACAATGGTCCACTGCAAACACGAATAAGAAATCAAAGAAAAAGAAGAATAAAAGAAGTTCTATCGAAGTCGAAAACTCAAAAAGCGAGCCTGAGCCTCCACTAGTGAAGGTCCTAGATACCTCTAGCGAGACTGGTGTCAATAAGCAAAAGTCCATTCCTGTAGTCTGCGCCATCGTTGGCGACTCAATCGTCAAACGAATTCAAGGCACAGAAGTTGGTAAAAAGGTTGGCCACAGAGTTATAGTGAAAGGGATTCCCGGAGCCACCATTAGCGACATGGAACATTACGTTAAACCAACACTCGAACGTAATCCCACTAGAATTATAATTCATGTTGGGACAAACGACCTCAGAAGTTTGTCCCCCGTCCAAGCCGATGGGATTGTTGACTTGGCCCGGGAGATTGAGTCTACGTCAACCGGCACTAAAGTTGTTATTTCCGAGCTGGTGACGCGTCGAGACTCGTTTAGAGATGGAGTACAAGAAGTGAACAAACGTCTGAAACGCTTTTGCTCACAAAATAGATGGGACAGAATTAGCCACACGAACATTACTACGGGCATGCTGAATCAAGGAGGTCTACACCTGAACGCAAGTGGGAACGATGCCTTATTTAACAATTTCGTAGATTACTTAAGCAATGCCTGATCTGATGCTTCCATGAATGCCGTTGTCAAAAATACAGGTAACAAATATTCTAATCATCTATCGTTTCCAACAGGAATTCCTTCAGCCGATGATAATGCCATCTATTGTCCTCTTCCGCGTCAGCGCGGTTTCAAACTTGCCGCGTTACATATCAACAAATTAACTACCCACATCGATGAACTAAGAATTCTGCTTGACGAAAATCCAATCGATATACTCGCAATCAATGAGACTAAACTTGACGATAATGTTTCGGACAACGAGGTTCATTTGTCAGGGTATGAAATTATTCGCCGCGACCGCACTAGTGGTGGTGGTGGTGGTGTTTGTTTTTATGTACGATCAGGTATAAACTATAAGGTTCGTTCGGATTTGAATATCCTTGATCTAGAAAACTTATGCATAGAGATAAATAAACCTCGTTCTACTCCTTTTTTGGTAAATACTTGGTATAGGCCACCAAATTCGCCTGTCAGTATATTCGCTTCTCTTGAAATATTAATTGGCAAACTAGACTCCATGAATGTCGAATATTTTTTATTAGGTGATTTAAACTGTGACCAAACCGCTGTAATTCCAGACAATAATACTAACCTGATGAATAATATTTCTGACATTTATGGCTTAACACAATTGATCAAAGAGGCCACACGAATCACCGAGAACACAGCAACACTGCTCGATTTTATCTACACTAATCACCCTGACAGAATTGCCTGTTCTGGTGTTTCGCATGTTGGTATAAGTGACCATAGCCTGGTTTACGCCTATCGCAAATTGTCAATTGGTCCGCCTAACAAAGGACACTCTACTATTTTAATCGCAAATTCAAAAATTTCAATTCTGATGCATTTCGCGCTGATATTGCATCTCTGAACTGGAACTTTCTTAATTCCTACAATGACCCGAATGTCATGTGGAATAATTGGAAAGAAATGTTCCTCCATTTCGTTGAAAAGCATGCGCTTTTGTGCACTAAACGAGTCCGATTATCCAAATCGCCTTGGATTAACTCGGATTTGAAAAAACTAATGCATCAGCGAGATGTCTTTAAAATCAAGGCTATTCGCTCTAAAGACGTAAACGATTGGAAGATATTCCAATCGTTTACGATTGCCAAACCAAAATTGCCAAGCAAATATATTACGACAATGCTTTTCGCGAAAATGAAGGTAACATTCGGAATACCTGGAAACTGATCAACGGGCTTACCACGCGAAAAACGAATAACTCTACTATAAAGGAGGTAAAACTAGATGATGACCATTCTATTACAGATTCGCTCAGCTTGTCCGAAGCCTTTAATTCGCACTTTGCGACAATCGGACCTAATCTAGCGAATAACATAGCTGCTAGTAGCGATTTGTCTCATCTTAATTTCTTAACTAGAGCAGCAAATAACAATTATTTCAATCTGACCGTTACTAGCCAGTCTAAAGTTTTGGCTCTTCTTCGCAAACTAACTAAAACAAAAGCCACAGGTTTAGACAGAATTCCCGCTCGGATTCTGAGAGAATGCTTCGATCTAATTGCAGCATCTCTTTGTTTAATTTTTAACCGTTCAATTATCTCTGGAATTTTTCCTGATGAATGGAAAAGTGCTAAAGTCACTCCATTATTCAAAAATGGCCTGAGGTCCGACATAAACAATTATAGACATATCTCTGTCACTCCTATTGTGGCGAAGATTTTTGAGAGAATTGTTTATGAACAATTGTACGATTATCTCAGTGAGAACCATTTAATTTATAGCTTTCAGTCAGGTTTTCGGTCATTCCACTGTCACTGCCCTTCTAAAAGCAACTGACGACTGGGCTTTTAACATTGACAAAGGGAATGTAAACGCAGTGGTCTTTTTAGATCTTAAAAAAAGCCTTTGATACCGTAGATCACGGCATTCTTTTGTCCAAATTAAATTGCTACGGGATCTCAGGTATTGCACACGAATGGTTCAAATCCTACTTACTTAATCGTACTCAAAGGTGCTCTGTGAATAATTCTCTCTCGGGTCCCAAATTTCTTACTTGTGGTATTGCCCAGGGGACCATTTTGAGACCATTACTATTTTTGCTTTACATCAATGATCTCCCTAACTGTCTTGTTCATTTTTACCCACACATGTATGCTGACGATACTCATCTGACGTATGCCAGTAATAATGTGGGGAGCATGGAATCAAATTTTAATCAAGATCTCGCTAACGTCAGTGATTGGCTTAAAGCCAACAAACTGACCCTTAATAAATCTAAAACTGAATTCATGCTGGTCGGCTCGCGCCAAAGACTAAGTACCTTTGAGAACTCTCCTCGTTTAGTTCTTGATAATTCCCTAATTAAGGAAGTCCCTGATACAAAATCTCTAGGAGTCTGCATCGATCAACACCTCTCCTGGAACGCGCACATTACTAATATTTCCAAAAAAATTGCTTCTGGAATCGGCGCAATCAAGAGATGTCGCCCATTTGTTCCACTCGAAACACTAAGGTACGCTTTTAACGCAATTGTTCAACCCCATTTTGATTACTGCGGTGTAGTATGGGGAAATTGTAATAGCACCCTTGCCACAAAACTCCAGAAGCTCCAAAACCGTGCCGCGCGAATTCTGACTTTTTCCAGTTTCGATGCCGACGCTCACCCGCTCATCGAGAGCCTAGGCTGGTCGAAGCTGGTTGATCGACGCAGGGCACATATGGCTACTATGGTGTACAAATCTCTTAACGGCCTAGCCCCGGATTACCTTCAATCTAAATTCGAACACCATGTAAGCCACTCCCAAATAAGAGATTCTGTAAACAAACTCTCTGTTCCGCAACCCCGCACCAATTATCTAAAGAACAGTTTCCATTATAGTGGTGCAGTTTTGTGGGACAGCCTTCCTCCATACCTACGTCAAGCAGAATCTCTTAACAGCTTTAAGTCCGGCTGTGGGAATTTCTTTTTATAATAACACGGCATTCATGGAAAGCAGGCAATCATTTTAATATCATAGTTTATATAGTGTATATAGAGTGTTTTTAAGCCCTGATTGTTTTTACCGTGTATAAAATAAAGTTACAAGTTACGAACAATTGTGCAATGTTCCTTATGAAAGCGTCAACAACATTCTTAACGACATGAGAGAGAATGACAAAGGCAATCCTTAGAGTGTCACACGCATACACCGACCTTCACGTGCTTCTGCCACGAGGACCGCCAGGATTTCTGAGCATTCCTCGTAGCCGTTGGGTCTTGTCTACAAATAATCGATGGAGAAATTAGGTATGTATTAGTGAGATAGTTTGCTGCCCTAACCCTAACTCTTGTCTACAAATAATCGATGGATAAATAATCGATGAACGCGTAACAATCAAAATGAGCGCGTAACAATAAAAATGACCGAGTAACAATCAAAATGAGCGTGTAACAATAAAAAAAGCGGAATTGAGCACGTAAACAATTAAAATAAGAACACAACAATTAAAATGAGCCTGTAACAATCGGCAGCAAAAAAGAGCGAGCGCAGCTATATGGGGGGAAAATAACCACGAACTTTCGTTAACGAGTTCCGGCCGCAATAGCAAGTGTTTTTCTGTGATCTTCGGACAACGCCTTGTGATGAGATTGTGTGACCTTATTTCAACGCACGAGAAAAAATCATTTGGAAAACTTGGCCTGACCTATCTTACATCGTGAAGATCTGCATGGAGGAAGCTCTTGCACGGAATATTACCATTTTTGGAATACAGAACTACGGAGAGTGCTGGGGCAAACAGAACTTAATTTTCTAAAGACTATAGGCACTCTTTTAGAAAACTAAGAGTTGGGATTTTTCCTTGCGCGATCAGTAAAATTTTTGTTTATTCAGAGGGGAATCGGGTTGTAAGTCTAGGATGCTACAGAGATATCGAGAAATCTCGAGCCATGGGCATTGAACCTTATTTCAACGCACGAGAAAAAATCATTTGGAAAACTTGGCCTGACCTATCTTACATCGTGAAGATCTGCATGGAGGAAGCTCTTGCACGGAATATTACCATTTTTGGAATACAGAACTACGGAGAGTGCTGGGGAAGCGCCGACTCTGGCTTAACTTAACTTGGCTTAACACAATTGATCAAAGAGGCCACACGAATCACCGAGAACACAGCAACACTGCTCGATTTTATCTACACTAATCACCCTGACAGAATTGCCTGTTCTGGTGTTTCGCATGTTGGTATAAGTGACCATAGCCTGGTTTACGCCTATCGCAAATTGTCAATTGGTCCGCCTAACAAAGGACACTCTACTATTATATATCGCAAATTCAAAAATTTCAATTCTGATGCATTTCGCGCTGATATTGCATCTCTGAACTGGAACTTTCTTAATTCCTACAATGACCCGAATGTCATGTGGAATAATTGGAAAGAAATGTTCCTCCATTTCGTTGAAAAGCATGCGCCTTTGTGCACTAAACGAGTCCGATTATCCAAATCGCCTTGGATTAACTCGGATTTGAAAAAAACTAATGCATCAGCGAGATGTCTTTAAAATCAAGGCTATTCGCTCTAAAGACGTAAACGATTGGAAGATATTCAAAAAGTATCAGAATTTCGTAAATTGCCAAATCAAAATTGCCAAGCAAATATATTACGACAATGCTTTTCGCGAAAATGAAGGTAACATTCGGAATACCTGGAAACTGATCAACGGGCTTACCACGCGAAAAACGAATAACTCTACTATAAAGGAGGTAAAACTAGATGATGACCATTCTATTACAGATTCGCTCAGCTTGTCCGAAGCCTTTAATTCGCACTTTGCGACAATCGGACCTAATCTAGCGAATAACATAGCTGCTAGTAGCGATTTGTCTCATCTTAATTTCTTAACTAGAGCAGCAAATAACAATTATTTCAATCTGACCGTTACTAGCCAGTCTAAAGTTTTGGCTCTTCTTCGCAAACTAACTAAAACAAAAGCCACAGGTTTAGACAGAATTCCCGCTCGGATTCTGAGAGAATGCTTCGATCTAATTGCAGCATCTCTTTGTTTAATTTTTAACCGTTCAATTATCTCTGGAATTTTTCCTGATGAATGGAAAAGTGCTAAAGTCACTCCATTATTCAAAAATGGCCAGAGGTCCGACATAAACAATTATAGACATATCTCTGTCACTCCTATTGTGGCGAAGATTTTTGAGAGAATTGTTTATGAACAATTGTACGATTATCTCAGTGAGAACCATTTAATTTATAGCTTTCAGTCAGGTTTTCGGTCATTCCACTGTCACTGCCCTTCTAAAAGCAACTGACGACTGGGCTTTTAACATTGACAAAGGGAATGTAAACGCAGTGGTCTTTTTAGATCTTAAAAAAAGCCTTTGATACCGTAGATCACGGCATTCTTTTGTCCAAATTAAATTGCTACGGGATCTCAGGTATTGCACACGAATGGTTCAAATCCTACTTACTTAATCGTACTCAAAGGTGCTCTGTGAATAATTCTCTCTCGGGTCCCAAATTTCTTACTTGTGGTATTCCCCAGGGGACCATTTTGAGACCATTACTATTTTTGCTTTACATCAATGATCTCCCTAACTGTCTTGTTCATTTTTACCCACACATGTATGCTGACGATACTCATCTGACGTATGCCAGTAATAATGTGGGGAGCATGGAATCAAATTTTAATCAAGATCTCGCTAACGTCAGTGATTGGCTTAAAGCCAACAAACTGACCCTTAATAAATCTAAAACTGAATTCATGCTGGTCGGCTCGCGCCAAAGACTAAGTACCTTTGAGAACTCTCCTCGTTTAGTTCTTGATAATTCCCTAATTAAGGAAGTCCCTGATACAAAATCTCTAGGAGTCTGCATCGATCAACACCTCTCCTGGAACGCGCACATTACTAATATTTCCAAAAAAATTGCTTCTGGAATCGGCGCAATCAAGAGATGTCGCCCATTTGTTCCACTCGAAACACTAAGGTACGCTTTTAACGCAATTGTTCAACCCCGTTTTGATTACTGCGGTGTAATATGGGGAAATTGTAATAGCACCCTTGCCACAAAACTCCAGAAGCTCCAAAACCGTGCCGCGCGAATTCTGACTTTTTCCAGTTTCGATGCCGACGCTCACCCGCTCATCGAGAGCCTAGGCTGGTCGAAGCTGGTTGATCGACGCAGGGCACATATGGCTACTATGGTGTACAAATCTCTTAACGGCCTAGCCCCGGATTACCTTCAATCTAAATTCGAACACCATGTAAGCCACTACCAAATAAGAGATTCTGTAAACAAACTCTCTGTTCCGCAACCCCGCACCAATTATCTAAAGAACAGTTTCCATTATAGTGGTGCAGTTTTGTGGGACAGCCTTCCTCCATACCTACGTCAAGCAGAATCTCTTAACAGCTTTAAGTCCGGCTGTGGGAATTTCTTTTTATAATAACACGGCATTCATGGAAAGCAGGCAATCATTTTAATATCATAGTTTATATAGTGTATATAGAGTGTTTTTAAGCCCTGATTGTTTTTACCGTGTATAAAATAAAGTTACAAGTTACGAACAATTGTGCAATGTTCCTTATGAAAGCGTCAACAACATTCTTAACGACATGAGAGAGAATGACAAAGGCAATCCTTAGAGTGTCACACGCATACACCGACCTTCACGTGCTTCTGCCACGAGGACCGCCAGGATTTCTGAGCATTCCTCGTAGCCGTTGGGTCTTGTCTACAAATAATCGATGGAGAAATTAGGTATGTATTAGTGAGATAGTTTGCTGCCCTAACCCTAACTCTTGTCTACAAATAATCGATGGAGAAATTAGGTATGTATTAGTGAGATAGTTTGCTGCCCTAACCCTAACCCTTAGGCAAATACAATAGACCTATTCAAGGTTATTTCGCCATGTTGGCGGGGGTGCAAAACTACTGGGGCGAGCACGCGGCCAAGTATATATTTTAATGGCGGATCACTCGTGCGTTGATACTTCAAATACCAAATCATGCACGTTGTGCTGTTGGATATTGCGACAACAATCAACGTTACCCCGATTTATTTATAGTAAGGTCCCATGTACAGAGTTTGAAATTTCACAAGTGGCCAGCTAATCCAGAACTTGCTGAAATTTGGCGCAAACAGGTGCCGAAGGGACTCAAGATGAATTCAACCCTCGACCGGGAGCCCAGGGAACGTTTGTGTGTTCAAACCATTTCTGTACCGCAAGTTACGGGTAAATATAGTTCCCCTTAAATACGGTACTGAAACAAAATACAGACATATATTACTCTACACTGTAATAGGGAAAAAAGGAAATATGTTAATAACAAATTACTTTGCCTTAACGGTGACATTTCGACAATAGAGCGAAAACTATTGCTGGCGGCGCAGCATACAACTGAAAACTGACTAGATTTTGACAAACTACAAAGTTACATGAACAGTTTACATAAACTCGCTAAAATATAACAATAGGTAAAACCAACATGCCTTGGCCAAGGACTCGCTAAAATTTATAACATGTAAACACGGATAGTTAATTGACAATAGAGAAAAATAACAGTAAACGCACAAACAGAACAAGAATACAGTCATTGTTTCCTACAATTTCCCTATTGGAAAAAGAACGCCACAAAATCCTCAAACGGACTACCCGACCTTGTATTTAACTCTCTCTGACATTCTAGTGTCAAAATCCTCTAAAAAACGGAAAACAGAGACATCTAGGCGGTCATTGGTATTCAGCACAAGACAAGCGGGAGAAAAGTCGAGCAGTGATGAAGGCAGTACTGATGAAGATATGGAAATCGATCACGTCTTTTTGCGAACTGCTTTGCGGTTTGAAGACCTCACAAGGGACATAGATGTTAAAATATTTACCAATCTCACCAATTGGAGAGGCTCAAAGCAAACCAGACGAGAAACACCACATAAAGCGGCGGATGCTCAGCCACATTTAAATGTTGCAAAGGGCAGACCTGGGCCCCAACGGAGACTGTCTTTACCGCAGGAATTGCTATCAACATTAATGCAGCTTAGATTATAAACGAAGACCTGGCTTTCCGGTTTATGATATCTGTTGGAAGTGTTAGCAGTATTTTTGTCACCTGGGTCAAACTGATATCAAAAAGAACTAGCAGTCCTAATTATTTGGCCCAGCCGAGAACAGATAAGGAAAGCATTGCCCCTATGCTTTAAGAAACTTTATCCTAAGACGCGATGCATCATAGACTGCTTTGAATGTTTCACTGGAACTCCAAGCAATTTAAACCTTGCTGCAGCTCTGTGGTCAGAATACAAACACCATTACACATGTAAAGTGTTAGTGGCAATAACACCAAATGGGGCCTTCAGCTATGTCTCACCAAGCTATGGGGGTAGGGCTTCCGATGTATTCATTGTAAGAGACTGTGGTTTCCTCCAGCTCATAGAGCCATATGACCAAATAATGGCAGACAGAGGGTTTAAAATAAAGGAAGACCTTATGATGTCAATGGCTTCACTATGTATTCCACCTAGTTGTGCTGCCTCGATGCAGATGCTTCCAGAAGACATAAGAAAAACATCAAACATAGCAAATGTCAGAATTTATGTCGAACAAGCTGTTAGCCGCTTGAAAGTGTTTCGCATTCTGAAACATGAACTACCAATATCATTGCTTCCCATAGTAGATGATATTATGAGGGCATGTTGCTCACTATGTAATCTATTGCCACCACTCTGTGTATAACAGAATAAGACTACAATCGGATACAATCTGTGCATCAAACTATGCAGTATTTTGGAATTAAAAACTATAGACATGAATGACAGAACTGTTAATTTTATACATACAATAGAGTCTTATATTATTATGTAGATGTATAAGCAGATGGGCTGATCTTAAAATAATTTTCAAAAATAGTTATTATTTATTGTTAATTACATCAGAGATTCAATTACTAAATGATTTTTCTAATCACATTGATGCAGTTTTCATAGTAAAGCCAAATTTATATTTGTATTTCAGGTTAATTGTAGACTATTGTTCAAGAAAACCATTAAAAACCAAATGTAGATTTTTGGTACTGTCATCACAGGCAAACCAGGATATCAGTCAGTCTCTTGGATCCTTCAGAAAGATAAAAAATGTAAAATTGAATTGTGTGTGTTTTTTTTAAGGAAAGGCACAGAAAGGTTAATATAGTAGAGTGTTTTTCAAAATCCCGTGCAACAAAATGTAATAGTCAAGCCAAAACAAAAGAGAACAAAGACATTACAGTGTATTAGTACTAATTAAACTGTAACTAGCCTTATTGAGGAAAGACAACTTCAAATTATATTTTTCATTTTTCCGAAGGATCACAAGAGACTGACTATTATCCTGGTTCCCCTGTGCTGTTATGGGAAGGCAGTAATTTTTGTGAGTTTGAGATTTCATAGATTTGACACAGAAGGAGGTCACAGTTTTTCTCAATATGGACTGACAAGCCAATGAATAACTTATTTATCTATTCTTTTAAAAAATCTCCAGTCAAGATATTAAAAATGGGGACCTTTATAAGATATAAAACTCTGGACAGCTCCGTTAGCCAATCACAATGCAATTCCTGTTACTTGCTGCCAAAAAAAAATCATGTTATTGTCCCCCTACTTAACTATTTATTATACTAAATATATAAGAAAAACACACCTTCGCCAAGTTGGTTAGCCTTCAAGCTTAGAGATTTTTGCGACATGCTGATCCCAATTCTGTTGAGCAACATCAGAGCCTAAAATATTGATAAAAGAAATCATTACAACACACAATTATAGGAACAAACAATTAATTTAAATACTTACAGTTGTTCCAGCACCAGAATGTCGTACAATCAAACCACTCCTGTATGCATGGGCAGACGTCTCTGGGTGTCTTGACTTGAGTAACATTGAAGCTGCTGTAGCACACAGAGTTATATTGACAATATCTTCCTTTGATTTGGTGGATGACTTCGCCCACTTTTTTCGCTTGGACAAAAAGTAATAGCATAGCTGGATTGTTTCCCAAACAATAGGGGCTCTTTCTTTGAGTTCATTAACTAACTTTTCTAACTTAAATGCCGGCAAACTATCAGGTGATGTATTCTTGAGAATGCTGGAATTGGCTCAACCTCACACCCCAGGCCGCCCAATAATCTCAGGTTGCCAATCACCCACTCTCCATCTTTCTTGACCACTACCTCAAGAAATTTGTACCGCACATCCCGTCCTACATCAAGGATACAACACACTTCCTACAAACAGTCCTCTCCCTCCCCACGCCACTACCAGACACATGTTTTCTTGTCACAATTGACGTCACGTCTCTCTACACCAACATCCCACATAAGGATGGTATAGCTGCCGCCCTCTCATACATACAAACACTACCCATACACAAACGCCCCCCTATCCATGTTTTCCGCAACCTCCTCAACTACATCCTCAAACACAACTATTTCAAATTCGACAACAAACACTACCTACAACTCCGCGGTACAGCCATGGGCACTCGCATGGCACCCTCCTACGCCAACCAACCTATTCATGGCCTCTGTGGAACACCAACTCCTCCGCTACAACCCCATACCACAATCCCCACACACTTGGCTCCGCTTCATTGATGATATCTTCATGATATGGACTCATGACGAGCCATCCCTCCTCAACTTCTTACAATACATCAACAGCATACACCCCACCATTAAATTAACTCATAAATACTCTCCCACCCGCATTAAGAGGCTGTCCGTTTAAAAACCGACCGGTCGATTTTGGGTAAAAAAATAAGTGGTCCTTATTTCTAATTCAACAAAAGGGATGACTTTTCTGAAAATCAGAATGTAATTCTTTTTTCGAAATTCTAAATATTTTTTTAATAACGAGCTCTCAAACATCAGTCGGTGGGGGATGGCTAAATTTAGGACGAAAATAAGCCGACTCGAAAACCTCGACGTGAACCGGCTACTCAACAGGAATTCGATGATAAATCATAAAAACAAGAATGATGTCTATTAAAGGGGTTTAGGTGATTAAACTGATAAGATCTAAAAAATTAAACAAATAACCGAAGGAGTTTGGAAGCGCACTAAAAAGTGGGACTAGATTTAGGGAAAAGACCCAATTAACATTTGAGGGGAAAGATTTTGTGACAGATTTGTAAAACAAAATTTGTCGGCTTGCGCGATTTGCGTTGTCAGCACTCAATTCAAAATGCACTTTTCACCTCAGATTAGCGATATCTTATACCTTGTTTACGACTCAATTAGCACAGTCCAGGAAACATTTCACGAGCATTCGATCAAAACCAAGCACTATAAACATCAATAATCACAGAAACACATTAATAAGAATTTTGTTTGTTATTATTTATAGTTTTTAACTCAAATTTCTGCCGCTGAGCGATTTTATTTACTGAGACTTTGTCGATCTTCACAAGACATATTGGCGAACCCGGCGGTGAGGCGGCACACACTGCGATCTCCGACTTTTCTTTCCCGATAATGGCTCAAAATAATTTTCTATTACTAAACACAAAGCTTTCCGTAATTTTACAAACATCTTGTGTTGATATTTTGGCTTCACTGTCCGATTTTCTACACAAAGCATCTGCTGTCAACCGCTGTCCAAACTCTGGCTCGATGGTCGCATTACACAGGCAACCCGGCTCTCCGGACGACAGCTTGACAAACAAAGAATAAACACATTTAAAAAATTTGTGCGTTTTTTTAAAAGACTAAATTCTAACCATTAATATTTTTTCTTAGCGGTCACGGTAATGAAATGCGCACTCTGACTGGTCGAGAAAAAAATCCGTACAGCCCTTGTGCGTAGTCAGAACATTTCAAAAAGAAAAATTCGCGCGCGCACACAACCTTCCCAAAATAAGACTTTCTTCGGAGAAGAAATAAATGAGTTGTTTACCGACTTGAGGTCGGTCCCTAAAGTGCAAAGCTGTGACTTCGGTCCTAAAAATGCTGACCTCGGTACAGCATATATTCGAGACCTCGGTCACAGGTTAAAAAATAAATGCGGAAATGTTATGACATCATAAGGCACGTACAGTATATCTATTTAACTCCATGTTTACTTCCAGTGCAAGTTCGATCTACAACACTGCTGTAAGTGATATAAAGACATTTGAACATTTTCTAATGTTCCTTACGTCACTCCAGGGCAGAATATCACTAGAGCCTCACAGAACGGCAACTGCATGTTGCTCTATGGATGATTATGCCTGTTTTTGTTGGCAAGAACAGTCCTAAACCAAGCTTTCTAATAAGGCGATCGAGTCCTTTTTCCGATCTTTTGATTTGAACGCTAAATCAAAGTGGCGACACATATCATTTAACTTATCCTTGCTGAATTTCTCTAGCCTGTTGGTTTGGTAATACTGACAGATGTCGTAAGCGTCGTAAACTATTGGGTGAGTCAGCCCAAGCTCCTGTAGATCCTCGTCAACAAGTTCACTCTGCTGTTCCTCGACTATCATCTCCGCAGCTCCGGGGTGACCTCCAGTACTTCCCCATACTAAAACGATGTCGCGGGCAAATTCTCATCATGTCACGACCATCTGGAGTGATATATTCCATGCCAGCGCGCTGGAGTATCAGCTCATACTCACTTAACGCACAGCGGGAGAGATGACAACTTATCAAGTGGGCTTTCAAGTCATCCTTACATTCAACCAGCCATACTTCTTCGTTCCTTCCTTGAGCCGATCCACACTGGTTACTTGAGCTTATTTTCGACAAAGAGCATTTACCAGACATAGTATAGTATAAGCGAGTATGATAACATCAGAATAAGATTAGGAATTAGTTCAGTCATTTTAGGTGAAAATTAGGCCAATCCGGAACAAATTGCAACAGATTAAGACCCTATTTTTATCACTTTATAACATATCAAAAGTCCCAAAAAATCCCGACACGGCAACATCTCGAAAAAAATGTATTTACTCCAAGCGAATGGAAACCGATTCATTTGCAACATGCAAACGAGGCTGAAACACAGAATGTTATATTTTGACTCATCAAGCAGGAACATAAACAATATCCCTTTTGAGTGAGTGTCCATCGTTCACCTAGCCTGATTTATTAGACTGCACGTGACTGTGAATGAATTAGAAACCTAACATATACATAGGAGTCCCGGTCAGCGGTTACTGACCGGGAAAACATGCGAGTCTTTTTATTCAACAAGTGTTGCTTTTAAACACGAAACCGCGCTATAAAAGGGTAAGGATCGCCCACACAACACCCTCGGGCGGACTGAAATAAATAATTATTTTCGTCAGGCGTTCTGCTGACTCGACGGTCATTGGAAAACAGACAACCCGTGACCTGTCACGTCAATAACAATTCACTCTCCGTAACTACAACCGGACTCCTCTGCGACCCTCTCCCATGCATTATTCTTTATGCCGTTGTCTCCAAACTTTTTCAGGGACTTCTTATAAAGCACTGGGAACTTTCGGACTGCCTCCTCCAATACCTCGTCCCCGCGGTAATTTTCGACAACCTCAATGTATCCGCCATCTTGATTTTCTTTACTACAACTTTTGGCGCTAAACTACGGCGTAGCGACCCGCTTATTTTTTTGGCGCGAAAATCAGGAGGAAAAATATCGCAAGCGCGGCAACAGGAACCGAAGACACGCAAAACCTTCGAATCAAGATGGAAAAATATTCTAAAACCCGACATAATGACATAAAAGAAAAAAACATGTTTTTTCCCTTATGTCGTTATGTCTATGTCATTATGTCGGGCTCATGTCATTATGTCGAACCATTCACACTTGAACATAGAAACATAACATTGCGCGCGCCCATGTCGTTATGTCGATATGTCGCTAGTGTGCACTAGGCATAACTATTTAATATGTACATAACATGTGACTGAGCATTCTCAATTTAGCGTGCTGATAGACAAAAAAGCCTATCTGCAGGGGTAAGTTGAGTTTGACAACTCTCTTACAGGACCCCACCTCGTAGGTATCGTCATCGATGACATCCATTTGGCGGAAGAGGGGGTGTTAGTCTGCCTAACACTGTTATGTCTACTTTCCCTCACCTTCTGCGCCCCTACCTTGCTGAGTCAGCCCATAATAGGTGTTGGGGAAGTTGTTGTGGTGGTGGTGGAAGTGGATGTAGATGGTCGAGGGTGGACTGATAGACAGTGTCTCCGTAGGGATATAGGAAACACTGCATAACACTCACCACATTCAACTTGGGTGGGTCTCACATGCCCAAGTGCCAGATGACGCTTCAAGTCATGATGCCTTTTGTAGGTCTTGGGACACTGGGGGCAGGGGATAGGATGCCGTTGAAAGTGTACCCCTTGAAGATGCCTTGATATAGAATACTGCCTCAGTAATTTGCCACACACTTGACATGGCATCTGTAGAAAAAAAAGCAATAGAGAGTTTCATTGGAATGAAAAAAGAAAACGAGAAAAAGTACCCTGCGACCTAGCCAGAGTAGTGACAAGTTTGCCTGTCAATACTAAATAATTCCTGTACAGTCCACTCATTGTTGACAATTTGGATAAATAAAAGAACGATGTTACTTCTGTGTTTGCATATATTAATGACTCACCATAGTGTTTTATGGCTTATTGCTCCCTCCACCGCAAACTTGCCTCAACGGTACCCTGACTGAAGTATACCCTTTGAAACAAATAAATATATAAATAGTATAAAAATGAAGTAAACAACAAGCACAACCACCTCACCGCTCTAAATCCTACCGATGGACCGACTACTGGTAATTTACCTCGCCAATACCATAACTGGTGCTCGGCTGCTGGGCTACAGGCGCTTCTGGGACGTCATTCTATTTCTAAAAACAGAATAAACTAAGACTAAGTTCTTATGGAGAAGTGGAATGCTGTGAGGAGCATTTGTTTATGAATGTAACTATGTAACAGTAATATCAACGATGTAATTCAATATAAATAAAAGGGTTTTTTTAAATAAAGTAATTTCTGGTAAGACGTTGATTGTCTCATCTAACATAATATCAACATCTAACATAATGTTAACATGCCTTTGCTGTACTTCTAGTAATATGCTGATTGTCTCATATAAAAATAATATGGCTTTACTGTCTGGTAACATGCTGATTATCTCATGTAGTATAAAACATGACTCATCTGACTTTTAAAAGTCAATTCCTGTAATATATATTTTCCTAGTCTTCAATATATATCATAACTTTGCTATAATTAGTGTTCACTTTTGCTGTGGAATACTAGCTGCAATACTTGAGAGAACCTTGCTCTGCAAGTTGTTTAGTAAAATGTTTGCTAGGACCGTCTGGTTCCATTCGTGGTTTTCATTTTCTCCTGAAACTGCTACTGCTTGCTTTAGAGTGTCTTCAAATGTCGTTAGGGTGTTCTTTTTCTTGATGGGACCACTGGTTTGGAAAAAAAAAACTTGTGAATACCAGTGATTAGGGCATCTTGCCTGCTTTTGTCTGGTATTTTAATTTGGTCACTCAATAATCCCTTGATTGCCCTGTATTTGATTGTTGCAATTTATGCAAGATAGGTAGGCTGCCACCTTAGTCACTCCGACAATCTGCCCAGTATTTTACTCTTTGGGCTGTTGAGTCACAGGCAAAGCTTCCTCAAACGCCTCTACTCCTTTGATTTTGATTTGCAAAACGGGTCTACCAAACGTGCCTTCTGCAAATTATTTGTCTTCTGATCCAATTTCCTTTTGTGGATATAGGTATCCAACTTTGGTTTTGAGTGTGACCATTTGTCCAGCGTACAATGTGTTGAGGACAGAAATGTTCATTGTTTTAGGCATATCTGATCTTTGTAAGTCTATCTCCGGAAAGTGATCTATCATTACATCTTCTCCCATGAGATAATCCTCCGTATTTGACTTTGTGTCCTTGCGGCAATTCTTCAGGATGACTGTAGATCGATTCTTCATTTTAGGTGGCGAAAAGCAAACCCCTCTGACTATCTTATCCTTTTGTTGAATATTAAGACAAAGTACTTTCCATTTTATGTACTGGGGATACATTATGGATGTATCCAATGATCTCTTCCTCGATTTTGATTTGAGGCTTGAGGCTTTTTTTTGACTCACAAAGGTATGGTCTGCGACTTGAGGTTTCTTTGAACTTGCACATGCATTATCTGTTACTTGAGGTTTTTCCGGACTTGTACACCCATCGTCTATCTCCATGCTTGAGTTTCTAGAAGGTAAAGGATCTGATGTGTGCATTTACAACACGCTCTCGATTTGCATACCGCTGTGTGGCGTGAAATTAACAACCCTCGCCACCACGAAAACACAACCCGAAATAGTCCCTCACTTTAAAAAATTCCCCTGTCCCAACAAAGCGCTTCTATGTAGTCTAGTCGATCATAGAAGTTGTCTAAATGACCTAATTTTATCATTGACAAATTCCACGGTTGAATGTTGAAATATTGCGGAAAATGTGTTTTTATAAGTTTTGCGGAAAAATGGTAGTGTCATTCAAAATGTTACAACTTTATTTATATTGAACATAGCCAAACCAAATTTGACATTAGTTATCGTACACAATTTGCGGTTGTATTTGCAAAAACTCGGGTAATAAATGCTAACATAAACGCTTTTCGAACGGAATGAACTTCGCCGTCAATTTTTCGGGTCGAAATTCTAAATATATATCTAACTTTTTTTTCTCTTCCACAGATTTTTTTCTAACTTTCACAGAGGGTGTATCACCACATATTGAACTGATTCTGGTAGTGTCGTCAAAAAGCTAACGCTCAATTTTGCGTCAGTCTCAAATAAGTGCAAAACATGTTGTTTACTTTTTATGTGCTGCTACATTATTGCGTGATAATACAAATACAATTTTTACATGTGTACACTCTCCATACATTGGGTCATCTTTGGAAAAAAAATCTAAAGCAATCGAATAAACATTGACTTGACTGTTCTGTGCGAAGTTCAAAATTGATAACGCCCTCTGTTTATGACCTGTTAATTAACGCGCGAGCGACCTTAAGCATGCTTGACATCACATTTAAAACATCATGTTTGACAATGAAATTTGGTATTATCACATCTTTGTTTCCTTGCAACTGTTCTACTTAGTACCATGATGATTTGAATAAGCGCCAGGGGCACTTATTGGGGAGGGGGCCTCATTTGAAGGAGATCGCTTATTATTATGGTAAACCAGGCTATTATATAGCGGGAAATATCTATTTTCTAATATATTAGTTTTTTTATTTATAATAATAAATATATGTTTTGAATATTTTAGGAGAATTCACAAGCATAGCCTTGAAGATAGCTAGGACACTGTGATAGGTGAAGGCTGTTTCGGTAAAAGTATAAGGAACGCAGCATAGCTGTTGCTGTGAAGCAATTCAAAGGAGATGTTCCTTGGGAAGCCTCAGTCCTAAATAAATTTAATCATCCAGGTGAGATGCTGTTAAAGCCCCATTGGCAACCAAAGTTATTGTTGTTGTTTTGAAATAGCGCCATTGTCTTGCGAGCGATTTGATTGGAGGACTATAATACACATAATTATTCACTATCGACATTCGAGGTGCGTGTTTCATCTTGTTTTTTCCGGTGACGAAAGCTTTTCAGCCACTGTTTCCCCAGCTTTTAGAAAGACAAGAACATAACGTAACTAAAAAACGACCAAACAATGCATGCAGGATAACGATCATTGACAAATAAAAATTGATGTCATCGGGAAAGATATGTATGATATTTACCAGCTGTAAGGTCCGTATCTGAAATACCGTGACTGAGGTCAGTATTTTGAAGGCCGAGGTCACGGTATTTCACGATACAGACCGACCCTTACCTGGTAAATAACATATTTATTTTTTTCCTCAATAGAATTTCCAACGTTGTTTACCTTACGGGTTTACGGTTGCACGAGACGAGGTTTCGCTTCTGACTTTCGTCGATGTTCGCTCATGATCATTCAAAAAAATCCATTTTGGATTTCCACTCAACGCTGTAAATCCTCCAGAAATACAGAACCTCCAAAGAAGACATTATCTGAGTTTTGACCAACAATTTTATAAAATAATTCAAATTGTCCAGATTGATATGTCGTTCTCAACTCGAATTGATCGTAGAAATGTCTTCTTTCGCTGTAAATCCTCCACAGAAGATAAATATATTCACTAAAGAACTTCTCTTGAATGTGGATACGTTAAGCTGGTTATGCATGTAAATTCCTAGAGTGATTTGTCGGTTTTCTTCGTATGAAGAGACGATTTGCTGACATTTTTATATTCCAAATAAACTTTCAGCAAACTTGAAATTCTCGCGCGCGTTGCAAAATCATTATGGCGGGAAATATCAAAACACAGGGAGTTTGAGGCCGATTTTCCGTAAAGTCAATGATTCTAGATAAAATGACTAATAAAATGCCGTTTTAGTAACATCGGGAGTAAAAATCCAGTTTTCGATGGGCATTTTACAAATCAACTCACCATTTCCAGCTTTGTAGGTGAGCGGACCGGTATCGCGGACCGCAGGATACAAGACCTCACGATAGCCAATCAGAGCGCACGATTTGATTGATTCCGGACCCCGAAAAAAATAAGCTGGTTTATTCCACGCGATCACTCAAACTCGAAACTATTCTTTTTTTATCACTGATAAGTACCATAACCTGTAATTAAAATTTTATGTTGATAACCATGAAACGTGAAGCCGAGGAGAATATATGCCGAACACATAGGAAGTATATATTTCATTGCTATGATTTGCAAATTCGACTCGAGGCAAAACTTCTACATTTTGTTTGTTCCTCTTGCATCTTTGAATCGAACCTGCTATTTTCATTCCCTCTATTTGTGAATGAGTGGCTCAGAGTCTAAAAAAACTTCGACTTCCAGGAAAACTAAACCCAAATTCCTTTGTAGTCGTTGTGATTGTTATCACGCAATGCGTGCAAGATTCCCTATAGGCAAGATACTGGCATCGACACGAACGCAAAAAAGCTAAGATTGTTCTTATCTTTACTTATAAAAATGCAAAAGGAATTCTAATAATGATAGTATAGATACTTTGAATCACTTCACTCTACATTGATTACTACTCAGCTGACATCCGTTTAAAAAAAACATTAGTTTCAAATCAATTTTGAAGATTGAATTACGCACTTTAAAAAGAACACTTGGCTAAATTTAGAGAATGTGAGGAATGATTCAGTTTTGTTCTCTCTCAACCCTATTTGCGAACAAAAATTTGTTCAGATGTTTCCCTGTAATAAGGTAAAAGAAATTCGCTTTCAGCTATGTTTTTTCAATATCTTTAAAGTAAACGTATAAGCAATCCTACAAGACAAATATTATTTAAATGTGTTTGTTCCCGCAGTCCTATGCTTCCCTTTTTATGTGAATCAAGGAATGGAACTGTACACCTTGAAAGCCCCTATTTTTCCTAAATGCGAAAATGTGCCCTCTAAATGGCATCTAAATGGTGAGAGAAAATTACATGCCCATTTCGCAGACACGACCAGAGGTGTATTGCAGCACTATGTATGCTGTAATCTGTTTCATCAGAAACAGAAAGACTTCCAAAACGTCCAATACAAGACTTGAAATATCTATATTAATAAGTCACAATAGACATGTGAAAACGAGAAAGACTCACGGTCAATTCCGGGGGAAGCCTTGAATTATCCTCATTCCCTTGCCTTTCTGTTGCAAATAGGTTTACCAATAACGCTCAGACGTTCAATTATTTCGTCAAAGATATCATGATGCAAAATAAAACCATTAAAATAAGTGAATAGAAAAATGAAGAAAACAAAATTAAATTAAAACAACCAAAATGAAATGAAATTATACTGAAAAAAAATAGAAATAATTTAAATGAAACTAAAAATATTTCCAAATTTAATCAAAGAAAGAAAAAAAGTACAAAAAGCCTGAATTGTACGACAATTTCTGAATGGCACTGATGGGTCTTCATACTAACATTGCATTGAATGGTATTTGGCAGAGTAACGTGTCGCTCTTCCGCCGCACCTTGAACGCGCAATAGTTCCAACATGCTAGTAAGGTTTACGATAGCCGCCTTACAAAGATTAACATGAAGCCCCTTCACTTTACACGTAGAATGGCCCTGTAGCATGTTGTACCCGTAGCTTTCGGGCCCTGTCGACGAATAACAATGGATAAAATCCTTTGGCTCTAACTCTCTCCTAAACAGTCTCCAAGGACTGGTCTCCCTTCTCCAGGCCGGTGTAAAAAAAATAACGCTATCCTTGTCATGATAGAGACAGCGTTCTCCTAGCCCGTCCAGGACATCGTACAGCTTTAGGCGCGCAGTGGTGAATCCTGCAATCCTCACATTCAATTCTTGAAACTTTTCCCTCAGCTTGTAGTGAACTTGAATGTGGTCTTCGTTTCAATGAGCACACCACTCACTTCGATACTGTCGTTGTAAAGCAGAGCACGTCCACATACTCGGTGTGCTGGGGGTTGGGTTGCTCTCTAAATTTTCCCGATATACAATTCAACCCCAACTTAGCCACGGAGCGAAGGCCTGGGTTCTTCTCGATCTTGTCTGGATTTCAACAAATGCCTTGTTGTTGACACGAACAGGTAGTACCGGGAAGAATAGGTCGCGAGGCGGCAAAACACGTAGCCTCATCAATCCCTTGTAGACGTGAATATCTTCCTCGAAATTCTCGGTAATGATCGCATCAGGGTGGCCCACGGGGTACTTGCATGTAGCATTGACACACGGGTACAACGACGTAAAGTCATAATAGTGAATCTCTTCACCCTGCTCCAAGTTGGCTTCGCATTGTGTCGAATCGCGTTATTTCTTCCACCGAAAAAAGCATCACAAGCTTCAAGAGGTTTTCTGTGTTCTACATCCCCCACGAGAGCTCGCAATTTGGGACAAGTGTTGAGTTGCGCGTCAAATTGACACTCCCACAATTCTTCGTAGTTGTACCCCTGGGCTTTAAGATGCAACCTTACCGCGCGTGTATGCTCGCGAAGCTCTTACATGGTGGTGTACGTCAAAGGGTTGACGGTATGAGGTTGGAAACACGTTGTGCACCCGTGATCGAAACACCCGTGGTACTGATACACTGTATTGGTAGACTCGGCGTACCCGTCCACCTTGATCCACCCTGCCAAGTGCACTTCACAGTGGTTTCCAGCATGCTGAGTGAGGACACCTTTCTAGCGATGCTCGATGTACTTGAACCACTGCAACGCTTTTAGAGATTGCACGCCCTGGTCACGGTACCCACGAGTGGGTCCAATAGTCTTCCCCTCCAGAAACTTGGTTCGCAGTATGCGACTGGACAATGATGCTACCTGAAACGGGTGGAGACATGATGCAGCCATGATGAGCTAGAGTACTCGCATGACGAGTACTCGCTTTCGATGTCAATTTCACTACCTGCGCGCGCTGCAAACACCGGTTGACAACTCTCGCGTACGCACTGAAAATCTAAGTAGCGCTCGCTGCTGTATCAGAATTTTAAAATACTTAATTTCAATCATGACATGACGGATATCGTTCCTTTGAAGTGTAAATACCACGAAACACTATTAGAATCTGTTTTTAAACTTCATTTCAATTTCATCATGTGAGTTGTGCACGCGCGGGCCTTGTTTCACTTCTGGTTCTTCGTTTTCTTTAAGAAAAGCTTTTTTTGTCGCTTAATTATTTCAAAAACGCAATACTTTTTCTGCATTCCATTTTAGTAAAATATCCTTCATATAGCCAAGCACGGATTTAGCGTTATACTAACAGAAACCGAAATTTTATAAAAACAAATCTGGATTTCAGGATCTTTGAAAAATCATAAAAAACAATTACTCAATCATTTCTAAAAAGCATGATTGGCTTAATGCACCCATCCCTCAAGATTCATAAAACGTATTCAATATTTGTTTTCGAGCAATTTTACTTGAAATATTTGCTTTTATCTGTATGTATGACGTCACATTATGACGTCACGGGGTAACGTCATAATAATAGTCAGAACACTTCTGGTGGTCAACTTGGCAAATATCAGTCCCTTATGACTTTCTACAAGGCTTTTATGCTATATTCACTTTTCCTTAGCAACAGATGTCAGTACACCCTTAAACTTGTGAGCCAAACACGTGTAGCCAGCATTACTCCCTCCAAACAACCAATCGCAATATGCTTGCACCGTAGGAAAACTGCGTTTGCGAGGTCCACACGTCTTGCACTCCAGGCAATCATAGACCAACCCTTGCAGGTCTCACACAGTTTTTGCACTCCCACAAAATTCACAGTATGCTTGGCTTCCAGAGGCATAACCTCGAAATCAAAGATGATTTAACTTATGGAATCATCAGCATCGTCAATGCTGCTACTGTTCATCCCACCGTCACGTAACACAAATGATCGGGTGGAACCACTTCCTTGCACACAGAACACTTGTACTCACACACACGCACGCGCGCACACACACACTCCACACTCGTGGTCTTCTTCCTTTGGATTCGGATCCATCATATCAATGCCACGTCTGAGTACGAAAGTACCGGCGACACTCGTCACAATACTGCCACTCCCAGCGATGGTCTTGTTCGGCGGGTGGAACCAAGGGGGAACACTCTTGCTCACTACACCCATAGCATTGGTTTTTACACTTATGATTTTTTCAACATCTCGTACACTAATAGCATCGACCAAGCATCCCTTGCATGCTATTGATATGAGCGAAATGTTCCTTGGCATAGTAGAGGTAGAGCGTGTACTGGAGAAGGTAAGTTTCCGGAATAGATCACCGTATTCGCATGTTCCCACGACACCACATTAAGTTCAAAGCCACGTTCAACCAGATAGCGCTTAAATTGCTGTATCTCGGAAATAACACACGGTCCTCGTGGTGCAATGCTCGAGCGCGTTCCGTCTGCAAGGGGAGCTTGGAACCCCCATCTTTAGGGCTGAAACAACTTAACATAGTTAGGATTCATAGTGAGATGAGCCATACCGATCACGATAGCTCCAGACGCGCATAGTTCGTCTCGATTCCTAACGCTGGTCATGTATCTAAATACCCCGTATCCAGGGTCGTGGAATTCTTCTAAGACTTTCCCGTTTACCAGCTCCATAAGACATGTGGGTACGTACCAAATGGAGATTGAAATTTCCATGCAACACAAACTGCTCGTTTGAGTGTACCACGGTTTCAACCAATAATGTGCTGAGGAGCATAAACACAGGGGTGGATCTAGGGTTTATGTTGAGTAATTCTCACCTGTGGCTGACCCAATATGTAGGAACAAGGATTTCAATCTTAAAAATTCTTTCTAGAAATTGAGTGGTTTCTTTGAATTTTCTAGGTAAAAACTTGATTTTTCAAAATTTGAGTTGTTTCCGAAAATCACCTAAACTCCCTAGATCCGCCCCCGTAACAAGCCCAAAATGTAAACATCACTTTCTCAACACAACAATTTGGATTGTCTAATTCCAGAAAATAAATTATAGGTTAATTAGGTACAGCAGCTAAATTTTTAACTCTATAACACGCTTCTACAGAAAAGAAAATTATACTAAATATTGCTCTTTGCACCTCAATAAAAACACTATTCGAATTAGAAAAAAAGCTAAACAAACATTTGCAATAATGCTAATAGGAGAAATTGCATGTTCTATATGCACAGGTGATGGTCACTTTAGAAATTCCGATTGGAGGGAGCGAAGCCGCTCTGCCTGGTCAGCCATTTTCCACGAGGAACACGTGGAAGATTTGGTGTTTTGGTGGTCTCCCTGTGTTGTATGCACTCTCCTCAGCCTTCCTTTACCAAGGCGAGTAACGCCTATTTCATTGCTTTGTGTTTGATGACACTGCAACCGATGCCTTTGCTCCTGAAGGTCAACTCTTTTATCTTCACCTCCTCCTGTAGCCAGTTTGAAAAGTCCTCAAGATGTGACTCTCCCCGCTCCAGTCTCTTCCTGCACCATCTTCTATATCTTGAGCCCTCTGTCTTGGCTCCTGAACCGTCTAAGGCTACAATTATGGGAAAGCGTATCTGTATTTATAATTGTATTGGCGAATTTCATAACTCATATGTCCCTCATCCAACTGAGACTCCAGCCTCAATATTTTCTGTAACACCATCCAAGACTTGAAGTTTCTTGTAGTAATAGAACTTGTAGGCGAGACGAACACTCATACAAGGTCGAGTCCCACAAATCCCGAAAACCATCCGAAATATGCCCTATATTTGCCGTCTTCTTAATAATGAGTCCTTTCGTAACCACGCCTAAAAGCTGACAATCGGCCAAAAAATGGTAATGATGTAAATATCTTGATCTTTTTTTCTTTAAGTTGATGAGCTTGTAGAATCCTTACTCCATCAGTCCTCGGGAAAACCAATACGAATAGAATCAATTAATTTCATTACATAGTGATATATTGCCTGGCTATCACCCATCGCAGATAATATTTTAAAAATCCACCTTTTAACATAGTGAGCTTACAATCGTTTTCAATAACAAAAACTTTAAAATGAATACCTTTTTGAAACACGCTACTAGAACTGGCAGGAGAACATCCCCCGGTTCTCGTTTGATTGACGTCCACCAAAAACCAGTTGCGACTCAGAAATGTTAGACAGAGGGTGCACGAGCAATGAAAACGAGTGTAAGTATTGGGTTTGTTTTATTGTAGTCCGTTTAGTGGGTAAAACTTTATCGCACACATTCTATATAGATTCGTTATTCATAACCTACCTTATATATAACCCAGGTAGTTTGAATGTGAGTTCCACACCCGTGTAAATGTGAGACATGCTCCACTGTTGTGTTCAAAAAGGTATTTCAACATGGCACATCATAGTTAGACCTTACCTGGCTGCGTGTCCAGCCGAAAGTGCAGGTAGATTTGAGCACAATACTCCAAAGACTTGAACTGCTTTCCAAGACCTGCAGAAAGTTACCTCCGCCACTCTGTGCGCACGCGCATTGGCCGATTAGGGCCACTCAGTATTACAAACGTCTTTGTGCACTTTCTCTATATTAACCATTGCTGTATCAACATCAGAAGAGTCATCCTCGTATAAAAAAACGCGGAACTTCCCTTTCTTTCTTGCCATGTTGCTCCCATGTTGCTCGCAGAGTCGAATCTTCCACACTACTTCGTGTAAAAGGAGTAACAGGCACGCGGGATTCGAGATCACGTGGTACAAAATTGGCCAATCATTAAGTGATAGATCGGAAGTCATGCGAGACCTCTGCTTGAGAACGGTGTAGCAGATCGTTCCTTTGATTTGTTGTATAGATCCATATTTGGGATGGACTTAAAGACAATCCCTAGATTTGCGTTCGGGCCAACTGAAACACTAATTAAATGGCTGCAAAACCATTCCTTATTGGAAAAACCGGCACGTTGCAAAGAGTGCAACACAGAAATGGTCATCAAGAAACTGAACCAGCGTCACGTCGACGGCTTCTTATGGTGAATTGGATTTTGTTCGTATTTTTTTTTTTAGATTTTGGTGAAACTATATGTTATAATTTGATGGAAACCATATGATGGAATCCACTATGTGGAGACTGCCGATGGAATCCATTTTATGGAAACTAAATGATGGAGGTCATTTCTTGGAAACTATATGTTTTCCGTTAAAATCGCATTGGGGAGCGAAACGAGGCAGTGAATTGATTGGAGCAAAGCGAAGATCAAGAGGGGGAGGAAGACTTCTGATGATGGTAACCACGCCATGGCACCAGCGAATGGTATCATATTGTGGTGAGACTATATGATACAAGATTTTGGTGTCAGCTTATGAATAAATTACTGGAATTATATGCTTTCTCCATTTCGTGGAATTCGTGCAGTGTGTGCTGGTTTCATTTTATGATGCAATCCTATGGCTACAGCTAGTTCGTGAAATTCTTGGAATTTTAATTCTTAGGAGGCAGAGCCATAAGATCATATGTATGAGGTCCAAACGCTCTCTCTACTCGCTCCCAGGCTCTTTCCGATAATGTACAGTCCAGATCCGACCGCGCCCGTGACGGCAAATCGGCCTTGTTTTCTTTAGAAGGGACATACCGAATTGTGATAGAGAAATTGAATTCTTGGCAACACTTGAGAATCCCCTTCACGATGTCGTTAATCCGGGATACCCGCCCTCCTTCACTCTCCCATGTGCGAAGAAGCGATGTACTGTCATTATGAACATCTACCCTGCTATTTCGAATACTACCCTTAAATGCCTATAGTGATAACAACAAGGCTTTACTTCAAGATAGTTGATACTCCCTTCTTCATCCATCCAGTAGTCTCTCGTTTCTACTCTCTTGCCCTATAGTTGACACTCCCTTCTTCATCCATCCAGTAGTCTCTCGTTTCTACTCTCTTGCCCTATAGTTGACACTCCCTTCTTCATCCATCCAGTAGTCTCTCGTTTCTACTCTCTTGCCCTATAGTTGACACTCCCTTCTTCATCCATCCAGTAGTCTCTCGTTTCTACTCTCTTGCCCTATAGTTGACACTCCCTTCTTCATCCATCCAGTAGTCTCTCGTTTCTACTCTCTTGCCCTATAGTTGACACTCCCTTCTTCATCCATCCAGTAGTCTCTCGTTTCTACTCTCTTGCCCTATAGTTGACACTCCCTTCTTTATCCATCCAGTAGTCTCTCGTTTCTACTCTCTTGCCCTCCACCATGAGCACTCCACCCGACGCACGCTTCGAGGCATCACAACACAAAGTCACAATAGAATGCTTCTCTGATTTCCAAGGCAGTGTGCCCTCCCAATCGTCTATAAAGCGCCAATATTCTATCTCTGCCCTCAGCAACCCAACCACCTTGGTAGCAACTCGGGATTTCCGTGACAAACTGGCGATCGCGCCAAAGACCTCTCGCAAATATAGCTTGCAACCTGCGATCGCTAGGCTAAACGAAACCACCTTTCCTGAGAAACGCTGAAGAGTCTTCAGCGACACACATTTAGCAGAAAGAATTTATTCGCGCAGTAATATAAATTTTCGCTTCTTGTCTTCAGGACAAAAGCCAGGGCCTTCGAATCAACCCAGAAAACGAACCAAGGCGGAAGGCGTGGACTGTGACTAAGTATATAAAGTAACCCGCCTCTATCAAGTAGTAGCAAAGAATATACGCTGCCGCCTCCGCCAATGGAGTACTCGCCGCCAAAGCGTCCCTAACATGAGGTGAATATAACTGCCCCACATGGCGGTCATTGATATACTGAGACACAGGAACCCCGAGAGCTCGTGCCCCACATGGCGGTCATTGATATACTGAGACACAGGAACCGCAAGAGCTCGTGCCCCACATGGCGGTCATCGATATACTGAGACACAGGAACCCTGAGAGCTCGTGCCCTATCCGATACTGTCATGCCCAAATTGTGGTAAACAAACGCACTCGCTTTCCACCCAAAAAGCAACGTGAGAAATGTAAAATAATAACCTCGAAACTTAACACCAAAATATGATTCTGACGAAGAGTGGAGTCTTACATGCTGAGAACCGCTTTTATCATCGAAAGTGGTTTGATAATGGTCTTTTAAAACGTATCTCGGTAGATCTGGTAGGTGATCCAACTTAAATGGCAGATCTTTCACCCATAGACTTAAATACCGCTCGTCGTGACACAGGCGTGGTTTTGAGGGTTCCAAAGTAAGAGGGAGCACTAAATATGGGGGTCGAACATGCCCACTTCACCCCAGACAGATAACACATCTGCCGCTACCCATTCCAGAATCGTAATCGTAATAAACTCCTCAAACCCAGAGCAAACTGCGGCGTTCTCCATTATCATAGGCGGAGGTTTATCCAAATCGTACTGCTTGCCTTTAAAGTTTCCTTTAACTGTGTGAAGAGCTCCTCAACTTTTACCCCTTCTCTGACAATCTCTCCCAAGTCTACACCTCTTGGTTTGCTATTACACGTTTGGAAAAGTTCATCCCATACTTCTTGGTGCTCGTGAATGGAGCCTGCTTTGAAATGATTTGGGCGACGGAACCTTAAATTGTCTAGCTTTGCCAAACACGGGTTTTTAATCTTCATACTCGGTGGGATGATTGGGCCAACGAAAGGTTGGGTTCCTTGGTGAATATCACACCAAGCCGTAGGTCCCACTTGACATTTGCCAATTTCTTCCAAATCTTGTTTAAATAATCGTAAATTTACCTATGGAAAAAAACGAAACAAAAATTACTAATATTTTGGACCCAACCTTCCGTTGACCCCGGACTCTGAAACCAGGTCCAGATAGAGGGACTGAGTGACCTCTCCCGGGATCAAAGTAAGGCTGAAATAGATTTATAACTGGATAAGGCGAACTTAATTCCGACCTTAAAAACATTGCACCCTAAACTATGTGCTGTATGCTCCGCCTATAACCGAACGACTATTATATACGCTTAATGAACTGGAATACCCTATATATTGAGAATAAACACTCCAAACTTTGTACTTCAAGAGAAAACACATTTTCTTAAATACCTCCGGCGTCAAATATCTACATAACAATCTGTACCTCCGGTAGGACCCCCTACCTCCACGGAATCTGCCCCTCTGCGCTGGCTGATTACAAAACCTAGAAATGTGGCCGACCTGGACTATTACTCCTCCTAGGATATGGCTCCGGACGTGCCTCTGTTAAAGTGGATTGCTTTAAAATTGCGGCCGCATCCTTGGAGAATTTTGCCCTTAATGGGTCGCCAAGCAAGCCCGTCTTCAACCTTTTCATCTGTTCTACTGAGATTCTGTCCTACCTCAACCTGACTTCATTTGGGCCCCAGCGTATTCCTCTGCTTTCGCGTGGCCGTCTCTCCTTGATGACCGGACTAGCGCTTGAAGTAACTCAGTCGCTTTAAATTTATCAAAGATGGATAGCGGTCGGTCTAGGTATCGTCTCAGAAGCGCCAACGCGTGCGCCATATTATCCCTCAACTCTTCATCCTCGAGAGCCTTCAGCTTTCTTTCCAGGGCTTCTAGCCTATCCACAGTAGGCTGTATATACACGAAGAGAAAACGATAAATTGTAGCTCATATCTCATATCTTTAACCATGACCAAACTATAGTCATACATCCGACGCCCAATAATTAAATATTTTATTACGATAACCGCAGTCCCGTCGCGCATGGGGCGCCTATTAACCTAATATTTTCCCTAAGAGACCCGCAGTCCCGTCGCGCGTAAGGCGTTCAATAATCCAATATTTACTACGAGACCCGCAGTCCCGTCGCGCGTGAGGCGCCCAATAATCCAATATTAGCGGAGCCAAGCGCGGCCGCAGGCCGCGCGCGTAGCCCCATAGGCATAGAAATATGGTATAGGTATGCGACTTGTTTTTTGTGGTCATCGCGCGGGTACCCTGTGGTGTCACTCGCCAGCCAGCTAGCCAGTCAGTCAGCCGCGCGACTCCCAGGCCCCACTCGGCCCCGAAATGGTGACTAAATACAAGCACGGAGCAAGGGAAAAAGTTCTTGTCGATTATGCGATGATTATTTATTTTGCCTCAAATTTTGTGACTTAAGGATAAAGTCAACTAGAGGAGATCTACTAACATTCATTCACGCCAAGATTTATCTGGTTTTAGCTAGTAAATTTAAGCAAGTAACAGTTCACATTAAAAAGCGAACAGAACCACAAGAAAGCGACCCAAAAAACAATGCAAGGTGAGTTTCGGACGACGATTTGTATTTTCTATTGAGGATTTGACAGTTATTAGGCTTTTTGTTGTCCTTTTTGTATGCTTTGAGAATGCGAGTACTTAACTTAGTGATCAAATTATTTGTGCATAACAGGTTTTGTTTTGACATTCTTCGTTTTATCTATATTCTTGATTGTGTTGAATAAAATACAATACAACAAAAACTGGAATTCGTCTTTAATAAGACTTCTTCAGGGCAGATTGATTGTGTTGAGATATTTCATAAAGGCTAACCAATATCGTTTTGCATTTGTCAAATACTGCTAAAGAAGACCGTTCTTGTCTTTATATCCTGTGCTCTTAGTCCTAAGAAGATACATATCCTTAGAAGATACAGCAGCTTTTTCAACTTACAAGAGAAATTTTCCTTACCGAGGATAAAAAAAACCCTATTTTCAATATGTATTGTTGTTATTGTCTGCATCTTGCATCTCATGTGTTTATTTTTTTTCAAATAGTTGTGGAAAATTAGTTAGATTATAAATGGCTTGATAAAAAGATTGTTTTGAAACAAATTACAATAAATAATTGTTTTCACTCTTTTATGAACCAGGAACTACCTGAGGGCCAAGATGAATGCTAAAGACTGGAAGACATGAGAATTAAAAATCATGTCTTGAAGAAAACAGTAGGATGTTCTTATTCACTAGTTATTTGATACCCCCACACCCATGGTCCCAGGGAAGGGTTGGAGATTAAACTTTAATAAAAGCCTGTTTTCAAGTTAAGAGTCAAAAACAGTCAATACCACCACCCCTCTTGACATATTCTGGTTAAAAAGTGGTCTAAAACCCCACATTAACCGCTGACTTCTGCGGGACCATAAGGGAGGGGGCGCAAATGACTAGTTCATTACTATGTGATTCAGCAGTACACACTCATAGGTTTTTTTTAGAACAAGATACTTATATAATATAAAACTAAAAACAAACGTTTGCTTTTTAAATAATAAATCTGTGAAGAAAACAGTTTGCTATCAACCTAAAGATAATGGGAAAGGGGATATTTTAGAAAAGTACTGAATATAATTATCACATTATTGTTATTATATTTTCTTTTCAAACATTTAAGGAAGAGTCATATTTCTTCCTTTTTCTTCTCCCTGTTGACTATTTTTATGCAATTGATGCTCTTTGCTATTTCCCCTCTACACCAAAAATAAATTAATGAACAGATTTGATTTTTAAATTAGAAATTTTCATTTATTACTTTCACTTATATTTTCTTTTTAGGATTTTCTTTCCAAGTCTATTGCCCATTACATTTATTTTAGATGTTTAGATTTATTTCATTGGAATAGTTAGATCCAGGGTTTCTCAAAACACCAAAATATAATGCATTACTGGATGTATATTTGTAGATATTAATTCCCATGGAGATGGAAAATCACCACTTAAAATGGTACATTAAATCTTCAGTATTGCATCTTATCTAAAATTGTGTCTGACACTATATTCCATCTTTGAAATCCTGTTTCATCCATTGTTCTTCGCAAGAACAAAGCTTGTCAGAATGTAGCTTTACAAATGTACATTAATGGAACTTTTATTAAGGGGAAGGGGTTTTTAGGGCAAGATACTTAAACTTTATAACACTAGCAACAACCTTGTTCTTTTTCAATAATAGAATTCTGTTCACATATCTTGGATAGCAAAGACATGGCCTCTTTTGAGGCCTGTGGTGGTGAAAGGGTTAAGATAATGGGAAAGGGGAAATGTCAAGAAATTTTTAATCAAATTATTTTCATTACTGTTATATTTTTTTCACCAAACCTTTCAAGTTGAGTCAATTCACTTTATATCTCCTCTCCCGTCGATTATTTTTTAGTCTACCCCAAACATAGATCAATGAAAGGGTTTGGTTTGAAATTAGAAGTTAGCATTTTCAATCTGTTTTTTCTTCATTGCATTCATTTGGGAGTAGGCCACCAACAACAAGGCCACTATATGGTAAAGTGGGGTGCGCACCAATATGTAATGCATGAAAGGAGATATATTTTTGGATTTTAATTTCCAGATATTTTTCTGAATATTTGGTCCAATGAAAGAGAGAATCGCCACTAAATCAATACATAAAAATCACAGTATGGCATCTAAACAGTCTAAATATATTATTTTGAATCTTTGGAATGCTGTTACATCCATGACATTTTCTGCACAAGGGCAAAGCTTGTAAAAAAAGATATTAATGGAACTTCTATGATGGGACATAAGAATTTACCATTAGACTCTTGACAACTTTGACAGCCATATTCACACCAGGAATTGTGTTTGTTAACTTTGATGTACTGCATAATTTAAATTATTGAATAAGGCCTGGATCCATTTGGTTGGTACAATAAATAAATCTCAGTAGAGAGCAGGATCCTAGATCCCCCAATAATACCTTTGATCAGTAAACACAAAAGGTGTTTATGCTAGCTCCGCTTTTAGGCAGTGCCTAAATCTATATATTTACTACGAGACCCGTAGTCCCGTTGCGCGTGAGGCGCCTGACAACCAAATATTTTTCTCTACGAGACCCGCAGTCCCGTCGCGCGTGAAGCGCCTGATATGATAACCAAAAATACCGCTAATGAGCCCGATAATCTATATACCACTTCCTTCATAATAGCTGTACCCCATGGGACCCGATGTACTAAACACGTTAATCATACCACGCAGCCGAAAAAAAGCCCGATGATGTAACCAGCATACCTATAAGCTACGAGCGAACTGAACAAACCTACGTAGACACAAAGAAGAACCTAACTAACTAATATAAATTACCGAGGAATGACAACAGACAAACAAACACGGCCTCCAAAAAAAAACTAAAGAAAGATAAGTAAGCTATGAAATGCCGTACACAAACTATAACGAATAAAAACTAGCAAACCTAACCTAATTGCAAACAAAAAAACCGACGCAACGCAAATGCACAGTTAACAACGAACAACAACGAGGATTAAAAACCCCAAAAACTACCTAGAAACACGCAAATACCAAACCCCGCGAAGATAACGTGAAACCAATAGACAAAAAACTTAACAAACCTCTTGTGCGGCCGACACAAGTTCTGGTACGGCCGGTACGATTTCGGGTCCAATTGCTGCTGGCGGAGGCACAACTTCTTGGACAACCTCAGCCGGTCTAATTTCTTAAGCGTTTGCAACCATCTCATCCGGATTTGGAAGTTCTGCCATGACTAAACGCTGGTGGCGGTGCACACAAAAAATATTAAGCTCCTTTCTCCTACTGTCTGCAGTCTCGGCAAACTGACCCAGAATGAGTCAGGACATTAGCATTATATATCCCAGGTACACGTGGGTATCCACATCCCAAGGGACTATCTTATTGGATAACTCTAGATTACCCCGTGACATTCCAGTTACGTAAGTAGTGAGAATAATAAAAAGTTGCTATCCCTTCGGGGGAGATCCACTGGCGCTAGTGGATCCTCACATCCTAACAACAACTTGTCGTGAATGTAGTCAGGAACTTAGGGAACTTGTAATATTTGGAATATGTTGTTTTTAGTGCTTAAAGTTAGAAATTGCCTCGACCATACCAAATGTGTTTTTAGGTAGTTAGAATTTTAGTAAGAATTGCTGTTTATCACACATTCTATTCCTTAGGGATAAAATTAACTTCGTCGACGATCCACCTCCGCTTTCCCCAACCCCACCTTGTACGACGCTATTACATACTAAGATGATAAATACATCATTTTGCTTAAAACTAAATCCATAATCCCTTTCTGTATCTCTTTAGTTGTAGCCTTTTCCTTGGCTGCTTGCCAGCAATCGTTCTCTTTGAGTCTCTCGTGACATCAGGTACAAGATATCCTCCAGCAAGGTGGTGACTTCGTGCTAAAGGATATCTTGTACTTGATGTCAGCGATTACCTTCGCAGTTCTGGTATGTTTTGTTATCAAATTAGTCATTAAGATGCATATCCAGTTGAGGATCACTTGATCACAAATCACTCCAGGTGAGCTTTTATTTTTAAATAAACTTAAAAGTGGAAAGATTAAATTAATATTATACCCCTAGACCAACTCGTCGAGCAACTCCATTTCTAAGGTTTCTTTTGGATTTTAGGACATCATTCGGACATCTGTAATTATTGTGCTGTGTACTATTAGACCATTTGTATGGATTTTAAACGGTTATACTTATAAACAATGACGTTGATGTTTTTCTGGGAGGCAGTCTTGCCAGCATCACAGAGGTGCACCAAATGCAAAAGGAGACTCGTGCTTGTTCATCTATTTCGTCGACAGATCGCAAAGAGAGTGATGCTCTAGTAACCACCGAGGTGAACGTCCAGCCGTCCTCATCCGTAAAGGAGAAGGGGATTGCATCCTCTACAGGACTAAAGGAGCTCCGCCCTTTTGCTTGCATGGTTCATTGAGCACACAAAGCCTACAGAGGCTTGCCGCTTGTGCATCGCGCCAGGGGCGTCGTCGCACTCCATCCGTCACTTGCCGAGTCTCTGACTACGCTGATGAGCCTGAGCAAATGGAATCTGTCATCGTCAACAACCTGTCTTGGTCACCTTAAATGGTAGATACACAATCATTAGACGTTGCGTCAAGGTTCATCTGATCGATTACTGCAAAACTGAACCATATCACATGTCAGCGCTCCTATCTTCCGTCAGCCTGGTGTCACATGAAGAGCATGAGTGGATAGTGGCAGAGATCCCAGCACCTTAACGCTAACACGATCAGTGTCTGACCGCAGAGACAACGTTCGCTCCTCATTTGTTGGGAAATATAAAGATGTCGCTCCTACAAGGAAGGAATTTGATTGTTGGAAGAGGAGTGTAGGTTGTCTTTCTCCGAGTGCTGCTCTATCATCCTGTATTCTTGAAAATTCCATAAAGTAGATTAACTTTTCTGTTAATAGCTTTAAGTCACGTGATGTGAAAAGCAGCTCGCGTCTTCTTGTCAAGGCAAACATGCACCAAGTGGACGGGAGACTTATCATCCCAGGAGAACAGTGTTGTTCTATTGCTCTCTGCGCTATCCTCAGAGCATCCGGCAAAAGTCTACATGAACGATATAATCCTCACCGAGAATAAGAGACACAGGGAGACTCAAGACAAGATGGATATCCCTTAAACTGTCTATCTGTACATTGATGACATTGATCTAGATATTAAACTACGTTGTCGGCACTAAACAGAAGTGATGTAATGTAATATGTGGTGACATGAACGATGGCACAGACAAGAACAACCCGCTACCAAGCATAGAATGTCTTTTAGAGTATGACATTATATACAATCGCCTTATTTAAGAATCTCAAACCTGGTTGTTGTTTGATTCGCATAATCGCGAATCATGGATTAAGACATCCTAACGGGAAGGCTGTTCTCCTCGAGTTCGAAACTATACGAAATGTTGCCTGTTTCATCAGGCGGTTTAAGAGCCGAAACGGCTTCAGCGACCAGACTGAATTGAGCTGTGAACTGTCCGGCGTAAAGGTAGCAGTCCTGCGCTGAACCAAGATTCTTGCGCGCGACATTGACATCGGCGATCCTTTGCTTGCTCTTCGGATGAATTTAATAAAATTTGTGTATTTTGTATATAGCTAAAAAAGTGCATTCAATATCACCAGTTCCGTTTTGCTCTGACCGAGAAAAACAGTATGCTCTCTGGCTGACGAAAGGCTCCCTTTTCATGCTTTATTGCATCCGTCACCCCACCCCCTATAAGTATCAGAATTCCTCAATTATGTGTACCCAAAATTTTATTAAGGGATGGACAATTGAAAAGTGGAGATCATACACGATAAAAAGACGCAGAAAGTAGAGACAAAATAAATAATATACAAGACTGAACTGTTGAACGTTGAACTGTTGGACGTTGAACTGTTGAACTTTCAGGGACTTCCTGTGTTCTCTGCAGTAAGATCCTGGTTTTCGGTCTTCCTGTGGTGGCACAGTTTTCAAGATGGCGGACAAGTAACAAGTCGTATTAGATTAGAGAGGATGTCGAAAGGAAGGAAGGAAGCTTGTGGAAAGGAGGCCTGTGTCATACAGAAATGTCTACAAGGCCGGTGGCAGGGTTCAGGGTTCGTAAAAGCAGCAATTATCCAAATAGCATTACTCTTAAATTAAAACTAAGAGTACGATCCCGGAATATCCCAAAAAGCAAACAAGTATGTCCAAGGCTTTTTGGATGAGTGCATGTGGTTCCAGTGGCGTGGAGAGGGGAACAAGGCCTTTGAAAACATAATCTAAGTACTTGTTCGATATAATGGAAATAACAGAATAGTATAATATCGGGTGTCTGGAAAAGAACAGTTGAAACAGGTAGTGTCCTTTAAATAAAACAGTTTGTTAGAACAAACTGTTACCAAGACTCGCAATATATTGTAATGAAGTGTATACAGTATTTCATTTAGGGTTAACATGGTATACACCTATTTCAAATAAAGTTGCACTCGAGGAACCATGTGCCGTGCATGAATATGACATTTGATTCGGCACATCGAAAGCCCGACGCTTGAATCGGTGTCGCGCTTTTGCCATACAGCACGACGGCCGTTGCCGTGCAAGCTGCCGCACCGAACTTAAGAACTGTTCATGTGCCGAATCCAAACACGACAGGAGCGCGCCGTATGAATAGGGCCTGTTTTTTTTAAGCCAAGGCTTCTAATTAATCAAAGCTTTTAATCACAAGGTACCAATTTTTTCTCGTGCTACCAAACTTCGCTCTATAAAGGGAAGATGAATAAGAATAGGATTTGGCTCTGTTTATTTTCTGGTCTCTAATATTCACGATGTACGGACTAGGAGGCCAAGCAACTAACGGTGATCCGTTTTATTGAAACTGTCTTTCTGAAACCATCTTAGTTATAATGAAACCAGCACTTACATTAGAACCACAATAACCTCATTCCTTTTTTTCGGGGTACGGTATCCATCAAATCGCGCGCTCTGATTGGCTCTCGTGAGGTCCGGTATCCTACGATCCGGACCCCGCGATACCGGACCGCTCACCTGCATAGTAAAATGTAAAATGACCATCGAAAACTGGCTTTTTACTCCCGAGGTTATAGATCTTCACTTTAAAACGGCATTTTATTTGTCATTTTATATAGAATCATTGACTTTACGGAAATTCGGCTCCAAACTCCCTGTGTTTTCACAATTTCCGCCATAATGATTTTGCAACGGGTGCGACAATTTCAAGTTTGCTAAAAAAATTTTGGGATAGAAAAAGCAGAAAGTCTTCATAAGAAAAACGACAAATCACTCTAGAGATTTACCTGCATAACCAGCTTACCGTGTCCACATTTAAGAGAAGTTCTTAAGTGAATATATATTTTCGTCTGTGGATGATTTAAAGCGAGAACGACGTATCAACTGGGACTACATTATTTTGCAAAATTGTTGGTAAAAATTCAGGGAATGTCTTCATTGGAGGTTGTCTTTTTGGAGGATTAAAAGCGTTGTGTGGAAATACAAAATGGAGTTTATTGAATGATAATGAGCGAACAAAATCTTCACAAACATCGACGAAAGTCAGAAGCGAAGCCCGTAATGTAAACAAAGTTGGAAATTCTATTAGGGACAAAAATAAAAATGTTATTTCCCAGCTAAGGGTCGGTCCACATCGTGAAATACCGTGACCTCGGCCTTGGAAATACTGACCTCGGCCTCGGTCAATATGTTCAAAACCTCGGTCACGATATTTCACGATACGGACCAGCTGGTAAATAACATATATACTTCTGCGCGTTGTGCGCTTAGTCACATGTTTAATGTTGTCTCTCCACCATGGCAAACTAGATGGCGCGTTTTTCGTCCCAACAAAGTGAATATCCATGGGTCACATGGGCTGCCTTCTATCGAAGAGCATCATGTATCCCTTTCTATTGTTCTTCTTTGTTCCCTTAACCAGTCTTCCATCACAAAGCGAATTCCATAGGCACTTCCATGGGTCACATGGGCTGCCTTCTATCGAAGAGCATCATGTATCCCTTTCTATTGTTCTTCTTTGTTCCCTCGACCAGTCTTCCATCACAAAGCGAATTCCATAGGCACTTCCATGGGTCACATGGGCTGCCTTCTATCGAAGAGCATCATGTATCCCTTTCTATTGTTCTTCTTTGTTCCCTCAACCAGTCTTCCATCACAAAGCGAATTCCATAGGCACTTCCATGGGTCACATGGGCTGCCTTCTATCGAAGAGCATCATGTATCCCTTTCTATTGTTCTTCTTTGTTCCCTCAACCAGTCTTCCATCACAAAGCGAATTCCATAGGCACTTCCATGGGTCACATGGGCTGCCTTCTATCGAAGAGCATCATGTATCCCTTTCTATCTTCTTTGTTCCCTCAACGAGTCTTCCATCACAAAGAGAATTCCACAGGCACTCCCATCGGACACCTCGTTCCGTCGTTGCTAACTTTGACTTTGTATTGCTTGCTAACAGCGATGTGCATATCATGTCATCTTCAGTCACTAAACTGCTACACTATAAACCCTGGAACTGAAAAGTTACCTGCAGTGGAAACCATGCTTCAGGGTTTAAGAAACCTCGATTGCATCAGTGTAGACACACTTCCCAGCCACACGACATCTCCTGGTCTTATTAAGGGCGCGTTTTTTTACTCGTGATCCCGAAATGAGAATGATTAGAATAGAAAAAAACGCACATTTGTTTCTCCCGAGTTCCCATTCCGGAATGGGATGAAGGCCATTCCACCCATTCTGCTACCTGTAGCAGAATGACTCGAATGCCATTCTGAACATTTTCTACCAACCATTCCCATTCCAGAATAACAGGAACAAACGTGCCCTGAGACTCAAGCTAAGCAGAAGAGAACTGTAGGTTTCAGCGCCAAATAATTTTTTATGAATTTAATGATATTAAACCTGAAAATTTATAATTTTACTTTGTCAATTACAACTAGCGTTCGTTATCTGCCAATATTGATAATATCAGTTTTTTCTTAGTACAGAAACATGCACACAATGATTATGTTTAATCAACTTCTAGACTTAGACCCTGGAATATCTGGTATCTTCTCATCGAAATAAGCAAAATTTACCAGCAATAACTTTTTGAGTTTGTCGTGCAATGCAAAAAGGCTGTACATCAAATTGGCTAGTTGCTAAGAATGTATTCTTTATTTTGTAAAATCAATTTGATTTGCTGAAATAAAACAGTTATTTTGTAAAATTCAATTTGATTAACTGTCAAATAGAACATTCAATCACTGTTAGTTCCAATCTTTACACGGGTTTAGTGCTTGTAATATTCTCATGTCTACTTCCCAGGTGAGATGTGCACACTTATGGTCCCCGAACTACCGCCATGATCTACAAGAACAAAGTTCTTCTGCGGTGAAGACCACTTAGCCACGCCTACTGGAGTGATTGACACCTTGAAGCCACCCCCAACCTTTTGATACGCGTCAGTGTTTAGGTAAATCAAAGTCTCCGTTGATTTACACTTCGGGCTGGTTTCGTATTGCAGGCTGAATTCAAGTGAGACCGGGTTATAATTGAATGCGATTGTGTGCCCTGCTACAGCATGGGGGTAAGTACGGCAAGTATTCTCTACCCATACGTCATTAAGACCGTCCTCGTCCCAAAGGGCTGCTACTTTGTAAGGAGCCTTTTTATTTGAAGGGTAATAAGGCTTATAAATCCAGCCCATCCAGCTTTGGAGGTACTGGTCAGCGGTTGCCATGGTTTTGAGGCAGCTTTGTAAGTCGCCTGAGGAGGCCTGGAACTCAGTTAGCATGCCGCCGCACTGAAGCCTTTTCAAATCATTGTCCCGTACCTAAAAGCATTGGTAACCTTTGTCAAAAGACATTGTAAGTTGCTAAGCATGATTAAAGTTTGCATGAACTAGTAAGCAGGCAAACATTCGTCTAGACGGACGATTAAGAATCAAGACAGACTAGACGGAATGAAGGAACGAAACTAGGGCAGAAGGGAGTCTAGGTAAACCCCGAGAGTCGATGGTCGGAGGCCGAGACTCGAGACTAAGAGCCGAGAGTTGAAACTGATATGACGAACGAGATATATACGAGAACGATTGTCATGAAAATGCCGTGGCTATGCAATGTTTTATTTATATTAAAATTCATGAGCGAGGAAAAACGTTGATTTTCGATATTTCACATATCATGTTCTACTCTCGGCCTCTTAATCTATACTCTCGATGTTTAATGAGCGAGATTTGACTGCGCAAAAAAAATGGGCGAGCGTGGTCGTACAGTGGTTAGCTTGGATGGGTAGGTAGGTAGAAAGGTACACTTAATGGGTCGTACAGTGGATGCTTGGGTAAGTAGGTAGATAGGGTAGATAGGTAGGAACTTACACTTGATGGGTCGTACAGTGGATGCTTGGGTAAGTAGGAAGATGGTAAATAGGTAGGAAGTTACACTTGATGGTTATAGTAAAGTGGATGCTTGGGTAAGTAGGTAGATGTAAGAAGAATAAGATATCATTTTACCTTAAAGTTGAGTTCAACCGGCCCAGATGGGCCATCAGGAAGGTGATAGTAATGGTAGCTCAACACACTGCGGTTTTTATACTTCTCTCCGCCAGGAACAGACTCGAACCCAACCCCATAATCATCCCACGTGACTGGCTCAAAGAATACGCACTTCTGGTCGTCATGGGAACGAATAGCCTTTGCCAGTACCTCATACGCAGGGGCAAGGTTCATCCTAGAAACCATAATTGAGTTAATACTCGAATTTCTAATGAATGTATCGCAACCCGCAGTGCTTCATTTGTGATATACACCTAATTCAAAAATTGTTTTTAGTGCAAACGGCGAATGGTAGTTGCAAGCTGAATGGCATTTATAGGTACTAATTATTCGCAAGCATAAAGGTTATAAATGAACTCCAGTGATGCCTCAAAGTCACGATGGGGGCTCCATACATTTTCTGTACATTATAACCCGACTTATACGGACACCTCGTTGAAAGGACCGTTTAGTGAATGGTTCCAACGTTGTCCCTGAACAGGTTCTACTAGTTAATCCTAGCTAAGGAAGGTTAAAACAAGAGAATAACTGTTAACTGTTTGATGATTTGAGGATTTTTAGTGAAATGTAGTTCGCGATAAAGAAGAATAAAAAACTGCACAAAAGTGTACGCTTACAGTATTTATTTATATATTGATATCGCCTCGCCATCCCCCCCATATCCCCCGCCATATCCCGACTCCCCGCCTGAAAAACCCATCTTGTGTCCACTTGTAGAGCGTTGCTGTACATTGACCCCATGTACCATAAGAGGGTAACGGTAACATATCAACAACTATGTAAGGAAATGAACGCTACACTTAAGTTTTATTCGTGTCATTGGGAATAACCTAATTAATTTAAGCTAGGAGACGTGTAACTTGGGGAGTGCGCAAGGGTGGAAAATTTGTTATTAGAGGATCGCAAATTACTACCGTTTTTTGGCTTTTAAACACAAGGTTCTACAATAAAAGCTCCTCCCACCCACGGGCTCAAGAACAATCAGTTATCAACCAGCCGTCAATGCGTCAACATGTCTAGAAAATTGCTCTGAGCGCTAAATTCAAATTTCATATTATATTATCAAATATCTTTTTAGACTTTTCCCCAAAAATGTTTCTATTTCTAGTAAAAAAATACTATACCAAAAAGTCTGCAATCTAAAATACGAGCGTTTTTATCACAATTCGAGGATAATTTATATAGAGATGCGTTAGATTATGGATAGCGCAAAATTTTGCACCGAAAACGAACGTGAGTGGACAGCAAATCACTAATTTATCAATCTCTTAAAACAACTTTGTTTCCTGTGCAAAAATAGTTTTATTCCAACCGAGGAGACTTTGTGACTGCTAGCGTGGCAGTGATCTGATTATAATTGCAAATTTAAGCGCGAGAGTGGGAGGAACTTTCCCTTTTATAGCGGAGCTCCATAGGTATAAAAATATGGTATAACTATGCGACTTGGTTTTGTTGTCATTGCGCGGGTACCCTATAGTGTCACTCGCCAGTCAGTCAGCCGCGCAAATACAAGCACGAAGCAAGGGACAAAGTTCTTGTCATGAGTTGATTATTTCTTTTTGCCTCAAATTTTGTGACTTAAGGTAAAGTCAAGTAGAGGAGATCTACTAACATTCATTCACGCCAAGACTTATGTAAGGATATGTCTGGTTTTAGCTAGTAAATTTAAGTAAGTAACAGTTCACATTAAAAATCGAACACAAACACAAGAAAGCGACAAAAACAATGCAAGGTTAGTTTCGGACGACGATTTGTATTGTCTATTGAGGATATGACAGTTATTGGGCTTTTTGTTGTCCTTTTTGTTTGCTTTGAGAATGCCGGGTACTTAACTTAGTAATCAAATTATTTGATTATTTGTTCTATCTTTATTCTTGATTGTATTGAAATATTTCATAAAGGCTAACCAATATCGTGTTGCGTTTGACATATACTGTTTATTTATTTATTTTGAATAGTTGTGGAAATTAGTCAGATTATAAATGTCTTGATGAAAAGATTGTTTTGAAAGAAATGTCAATCTTTTGTGAACCAGGGACTACCTGAGGGCCAAGATGAATGCTAAAGACTGGAAGACATGAGAATTGAATACCATGTCTTGAAAGATAACAGTAGGGAGTTTTTATTCACTAGTCATTTGACACCTTTTTGGATTAGGCTTTTAGAAAAGCCTGTTTCCAAGTTAAGAGTCAAAAACAGTCAATACCACCACCCCTCTTGATATATTCTGGTTAAAAAGTAATCTAAAACCCCACATTAACCCCTGACTTCCCCAGGACCATAAGGGAGGGGGCTCAAATGACTAGGGCATTACTATGTGATTCAGCAGTACACACACAATAGGTTTTTTTTAGGACAAGATACTTATATTATATAAAACTAAAAACAAACTTTTGCTTTTTAAATAATAAATCTGTAACGAAAACAGTTTTCTATCGACCTAAAGATAATGGGAAATGGGATATTTTAGGAAAGTACTGAATATAATTATAAGATTATTGTTATTATATTTTCTTTTCAAACATTTAAAGAAGAGTAATATTTCTTCCTTTTCCTCCTCCCTGTTTTTATGCAATTGATGCTCTTTGCTATTTCCCCTCTACACAAAAAAATAAATAAATGAACAGATTTGGTTTTTAAATTAGAAATTATCATTTAGTACTTTGACTTATATATTCTTTTTAGGATTTTCTTTCCAAGTCTCTTTCCCATTACATTTATTTTAGAGGTTTAGATTTATTTCATTGGAATGGTTGGATCCAGGGTTTCCAAAAACACCAAAATATAATGCATTACTGGATGTATATTTGTAGATATTAATTCCTATGGGGATGGAAAATCACCACTTAAAATGGTACATTATAACTTCAGTATTGCATCTTATCTAAAATTGTGTTTGACACTATATTCTATCTTTGAAATCCTGTTTCATCCATTACTTGTTCTTTGAAAGGACAAAGCTTGTCAGAATGTAGCTTCACAAATGTACATTAATGGAACTTTAATTAAGGGGAAAGGTTTTTTTAGGGCAAGACACTTAAACTTTATAACACTAGCAACAACCTTGTTCTTTTTCAATAATATAATTCTGTTCACATAGCTTGGATAGCATAGACATGGCCTCTTTAGAGGCCTGTGGTGGTGAAAGGGTAAAGATAATGGGAAAGGGGAAATGTCAATAAATGCTCAATCAAATTATTTTCATTACTGTATTATTTTTTCACCAAACCTTTCAAGTTGAGTCAATTCCCTTTATATCTCCTCTCCCGTCTACTATTTTTAGTTAATTGATATTCTTTGCTTCCTCTCTACCCCAAACATAGATCAATGAAAGGGTTTGGTTTGAAATTAGAAGTTAGCATTTTAGCACTGTCATTGATGCCTTAGATGTTTTTTTAGGATTTGCTTCCAAAATCAATCTGTTTTTTCTTCATTGCATTCATTCTGGAGAAGGCCACCAACAACAAGGCCACTATATGGTAAAGGGTAGGTGCACCAATATGTAATGAATGAAAGGAGATATATTTTTGGATTTGGATTTTTCTGAATATTCACCAGGAATTGTGTTTGTTAACTTTGATGTACTGCATAATTTAAATTATTGAATAAGGCCTGGATCCATTTGGTTGGTCCAATAAATAAATCTCAGTAAAGAGCAGGATCCTAGATCCCCCAAAAATACCTCGATCAGTCAAAAGGTGTTCAATGCTTGCTCCGCTTTTAGGCAGTGCCTAAATCTATATATTAACCGAGCGCTGTTGAGGAGGAGAGTAACTACTTATTAACCGAGCGGTGTTGGGAAGGAGAGTAACTACTTATTAACCGAGCGGTTTTGACAAGGAGAGTAGCTACTTATTAACCGAGCGCTGTTGAGAAGGAGAGTAACTATATATTAACCGAGCGCTGTTGAGAAGGAGAGTAACTATATATTAACCGAGCGCTGTTGAGAAGGAGAGTAACTATATATTAACCGAGCGCTGTTGAGAAGGAGAGTAACTACTTATTAACCGAGCGCTGTTGACAAGGAGAGAAACTACTTATTAACCGAGCGTTGTTGAAAAGCATTCTTAATTCGCGAAAAATAAAGACCGCCAACTTTAATCTCACGAAATTTAATGGATATAGAAAAATCGATCACAGGTATTGAAGACTCTATTGAGATCTCCTAATAAGGAGATGTAACGAAACTATCGATAATGGTTCAGGAACAAGAAGAACACTTCTCCATCACGGCAAGACCGCTAAGTGACAGCTTATTGCTTTTGTTTCAATATATTGGTCCTGTTTTAGTTGTGGGTGAACGTCATTTCTTTGTTGCTTTCGCGAAATTAAAGACTCGCAAAATGTGCTAAGAAAAATTTCGCGAAATTTAAGACGCGCGAAAATAAAGACGCCATACCCCACCCAAGTACCTGTCTGCCATCTTGGGAACCATCAGTAGCGGGTCGCTGTAGATGTCGCCAGACCAAGGCTCGTTAATCAGCTCGTAACCAATGACACTTGGGAAGTCGCGGAACGTCAACGCCGCCTTGGCCCAGAACGCAGCCCAACTGTCATAAGAACACGACAAAAACTTAAGTTTTGTTATACCGGCCTTAAATAGTAATAGTAAATGCAATTCGCGCATAGTTTTTCTACTTTAGCAATAGGAATGGGTTATTTTGTAGTGGTTTAAATAGTTTAGTCAAGCGAATTGAGTTCACTACTAAAATGTACATATTTGTTTGCAGAAATGCTTTTCATTGCAGGACTACTTTTCATCGACTTAGTTAAAACTTGTTTTTGTTTGTCAGTTTTGTTGTTGTTTTGTTTTTACGCATCTCGAGGCACTTGCGTTCGGTTTTGCTAAATTTTAGAAAAGAAGAAGAAAAAAGAAGGGGTTGAGGGGTCGCCTATTTAATATTTTTGGGCAGAGGGGGGTGATAATTCAAAGCAAGCGGCGCTTACTAAAAGCAGGGCGCTAGAGCGAGCGGTAAAGGATAGAAAGGGTAAGCACTAAAAATATTATCCGTTCAAAGTCCTTTACTAAACTTGTAAAAGTTGTAATGCAAAGCTGACGCATGAATGCGTCGTATCAGAAAAACAGCCTACCTGTCACGCAATCCATCCGTGTTGTTGTACAAGTTTTGAAAGGCCACGCTCGCGGCCTCGGTAGCATAATACGATGCCCACGGAAACTTAGCACAGTCTTCATCTGACGGGTACCCTGTCTTAGGGTCAATCTTATACGGTGCGTGGAGGGGCTCTGGGAAGTTTCTTGCGTTACCAGGATTTGCAGCCCAGTTCGGGAAGCCCTCGACACAGAACTTGCGTGACATCACATCTTGGTGCATATCGAGGAGTACGTAAATCCCATATTTAGCCGAGAGTGTCACGATTTTCTTGATAACCTCAATATAAGTCTCGTTGTATTTCCCGCGCGTTGGCTCCACTCCTGGCCACATGTACCCTAATCTGAGCACATTCAGCCCCAAGGATTGCATTAGCTCCATGTCCTGCTCCGAGAAAGTCCCGGGTGCAAAGCCTTCGAGTTCCGGATGCCAGGGGAAGTGTTTGACTACCACGTTCGAGCCGTGGAAAAACCTCTCTCGGCCATCGGGATCGACGAATCGTTGCGTTGCAGGGTCCACGGATATGGGTTGTAGTTCGGCCGAGGAGTAGACCGCAAGAATAAGGAGTAGGAAAGTGTAGAGGCACGATTTGAGCAGCTCCATTATGACACGATTACATGTGGGGACAAGTTGGCGCGTGACCTCGGAGGTGACATCACGTGACAACATGACATCTCGCAGACATTGCGCAAAACTCTAACATACATGCGGTAGATTAGCATTACTAAAAAGCGGAACTGGCGGAACCAGCTTATTTTGAGTGCAGAGGCAAAGGGGATAAAGGGTTTGGGATGTTATACAAGAATTACGATTTATTACCGAAAAATCTTTTTTTTTAATTCGATAACGATATCGAATAAGTCAACGCTAGAGCAAATGACTACTACGCTAATTCTAAACTTGAAATTAGTCCTGTTCTTTACGATTTATCCTTACCGTAAATGCGGCGTCTAAGCGAGCAAATACACTAGCAGTTACAAGTTCCAAATACACAACTTCACCAGCGTCGTAGCCTCGTGGCCGTCTGGGCTCGTCACGCTCGTGTTAGCCCCCTCAAACACCACATAGCGTGACGAGTCCAGGACGACCGCGACTTTACACACATGTAGAAATTGTCAAATAGAGTAATACGTTCGTAGTATGATATGAAAAATATACAAAATAATTAAATACTTTGTTCTTTTTTGTCTGCACAGGTACCCGCCCTCTGCACGCTAAAACTGCGAGCGCTTACAGGATGTTTTTTTGTTACTTATCCGGAACTTTCAACGGAATTTTTTTACAAATTGCATATGACAGTGTAAAATGTGCGTGAAATAACGTAGCACATTTGCGCTTAATGGTGTTGTTATTTTAGCAAGTCACAACGGAATGAGTGGTCAATAATGTAAATCGCCTTTACTTTACCTTCGGAAAAGTATTAACTACCAGTCCGTTTAGAACAGAGAAACAAAAAAGGAAAAAAAACTTGTTTATGCAAGTAAGAAAAAACATTCAATACCGACAATGCCATTTCTCGACAAATATGTCTTATTTGAATAAATTTAAAACTGTCGGGCATTTGGCATATAGCGACTGCGTATAAAAAAAGAGTGTTTTATTAGGTACTTTTTAATCTGTCAATGGAATGCATTCTTTTTTGGTAGGTCTCCAATTCTTGCAGTCTCAGGATGCACCACCAGACCTCCAATTCCTGCATTCGGGATAACCCTCCTTCTCAACCGGATGTTCCGCTTCAACAAAAGAACATTGAGTAACACCGCGAATAAGGGCAAGGAAAATGAAAAGCCAAGCTCAAAATTCTGGCTACGGGTCTGTATCGTGCGATGTGCTATCCCTGTAAGCCCTTCATCACAAAATAATGCGGGGGAAGATTCGAACCATCATAAGACGATGGGAGTTTGAGTGTTAGCTATTTGAGGGAAGCAACAGAATTTATAATTTTACCCTCTCAGAAGTCCTTCATCTTCGTGAGCTTTCTCAACAAGGTTCGCATACATTGAGTAATTTGTTATCAAACTGTAAAGCCTTCCGTATTTACTCAAATAAGTGCCTCCCCCGAATAAGCGCACCCCTTCCCAGGTTTTATGTAACTGACTATCATAATGTCATTCTAAGACAGCACTGGAGCTCATACACAGGACAAGAAATAGAGTAATAGATGAAAATTGTCAAAATGTAATAATATAGAGAAGAGAAACTGATGTAGTATAAAACTGATATTAAATGAATAAAAACACTTCGGCCACTTCGGGGCGCTTATTCGAGTAAATAAGGTAATCGTTACTTTGTTCACACAAATAAACAATGCGAAACTGGATACGCAAATCGAGTTTTGGTGTCGAGCAGGCATGGCATGCTTTGTGCATCGTCAGCCTTTGTTGTATAAACCTTGATAAACATCCTGTTAGTTGGTAAAGCTAACGTGTGTGTGGAACGGTGGAATAGGGAGATCACGTGACTGTTTGGTTAGACTTAGCGGCAAAATAACAGCAAAGAAAAGCAACTTATTCCGTGCTTACAAAAAAAAGACAGAATTTTTTATTTCAGAAAGGGTTTAGTTTCATTTAAAGATTATATATTTTTTTTTTCGTCGTTCTCTGGTGCGACGGGCGCATCATTTCTGTGACATTTCTGTGTTCAGACACGAAATTGTGGAATTGAAGATCATTAGTATGCGGTTCCGTGGAAGCTCGTGCTTCTAGTTCGCGAAAATGTTTTCACTGGAAAATAGATTCTTTTAAGTCATTTCCCTCGAATATACACCTATTTAAAAAAGGTTGTCAGTGCAGTGCAGTTCTATGACCGAAAGGTTCTTATGGATAGAAATAAAGAACTCAAAAAGGGTGGTCGTATATTTTTATTTTTTTCTGAATTCGGAACAAATATTTTGGGATCCATGGGTCCTTTCGGGCGTTTAACTGCCATTTGCCAATCGCACTGACAACCTTTTCAATAGGTGTATATTACCTATTTTCACACCACCAATCGTTATTAGGAGAATGGCGCTCCCTGCCTCCCCCTCTCCGTCGCCTATGACTCAAAAAGGCTATGCGTGATTAACGAGGGTGATGAAGGCGTAAAAATGTTAATTTTGGTCAAGTTTTAATGCAATTCTAGAGAATGAGCAAATGGAGGAAACCCGGTCACACACGCACACAGTGGCACATAACGACACGCACACAGTGGGCACATAACGACAACGCGCACTGCACAAACAACACGCATACACTATGCATATTAGACATGCACACACTGCACACTTAACGACACGCACTCAGTGGGCACAAAGCGACACGCACATACCGTGGACTTGACACGCACGCACTTTGCAAATGACGAAACGCGTACACTGTGCACATAACGATATAACGCGCACTGCACACACAACACGCACACACTGTGCACATAGCGACACGCACACAGTGCCGTTGCATTTTCTCATAAACACATTTTACACACAAACACACACGTTTCAACAGCCTCCTCTAGTCCCCCTAACCAGGCTTGACGGGACAACCTAAACAAATATCACATATAAAAAAAACAGAACATCAGACATATATATCGTATATTATACTGTACAAAATAGTCTCACAAGAAGAGCCTCGATCTCACGATCATGGCAAGGGACCAAAAGACTCGATTGGCTGGACCAAATTCGACACAGTTAAATCGCCCATAGGGCACTACGGCACCGAACCTCCCTCACTGATGGGACTCAGATGTTAAGAACCTGACTTTGTGGCCCAGAAGGGCAAGACGCAACTCGAAATTTGAAATCCCGTTTACCGGTGCATATGCAAGGGAAATGGGCTGATGAGTCAGGAAAGCTATTAGAGCTCAAGCTGGAAGCTAATTTCTCGGATTTGACCAACTTCGTTGAAAAGAAAGCAAGAGTTGCCAACACAGAGTTCGGTCGGCTAGTCGGTGCGAAACCGGACGATAACAAGTCGTTGAAGCCTGTCGCCAAGTATGAACACACTCCGGCGGTAAGGTCCTCGTTTTTTGCGACTGGAGGCAACGGTATACCAAATGACGACGGCTCCAAGCTACAGGAGGTCAGAACGAAAGTCAATCATTGTACATTTTGTAACGGTACACATGAGTTGGTCAAGTGCTTTAAGTTCAGAGATAAGTCGTTTCCTGGGAGGAAAGCGTTTGCAAGATCTAATAAACTCTGCGACAATTGCTTATTACCGAACCATATTTCTAGGCGCTGTAAAACCTATAGAGCTTGTTTGGTCAGCGGCTGCTCAGAGAAACACCATTCGCTCCTTCACCCACCTACTGGTCAGGCATTGCAGTTACCGCTTCAAGAACATTCTTCCGGTTCCCGAGCTGAAGAAGCGTCACCACCCCCTGCACTGGTCGCTACAGGACCATCGGCGTCTTCCCGTCTTCCTAATGCATCAGGACACCACGTCAGCGATGATAGTTCACATCCTTCATACAAGACAAGAATTGGTCTCAGGATTGTCCCTGTGATAGTCTCTGGCAAAGGTTCCACTGAAGTGCAGACCTACGCCTTCCTTGACGACGGTTCGGATTCCACCCTATGCTCAGACGGTCTTCTTCAGAGGCTTGGTATCACTGGAACTCCTACAACTTTCCAGTTGACTACCCTCAATGCTGAGAAGACTCAGAGGAATGGCGAAGAAGTACAGCTTCAAGTAAGGTCTCTTACTGGTAACGAAACTGTTCATCTCGACAAGGTCTGGTCCGTGGCGCGACTTCCTGTCTCCCCTCGTCACATTGCCGTACCAGAAGATCTTGTCGAATGGCCCCACTTGCACGATGTAGACCTACACAACATTGATAACGCAGAAGTCACTTTGTTGATCGGCAACGATGTGCCAGAGGTGCATTGGACTTATGAAGAGCGGAGAGGACGACGAAAACAGACCTATGCTGCAAGGACCATTTTAGGATGGACAGTTGTAGGACCACTTGTTCAAACTAATAATGATGAAGAAGATTTCATATTTGCCTGTGAAGCCGAGACGCTGACTCACCAGATTAGAAGGATGTATGACGCCGACTTTGCTGAATCCCCGTCGTCTGGAAAAAGTATGTCGGTTGAAGACAAGCGCGCTTTAGCCATCATGGAGTCCTCAGCGTGTTTAGTGGATGGTCACTACCAGCTTTCCCTTCCCTGGAAGTATCAACCGCCATGTCTTCCGGACAATCGTGTCGTCGCAGAGAAGAGATTGTCCTACTTGAAACATCGCCTGGAGAGAAATCCTGTCCTCCATCAGAAATATAGCAAGACTGTGGAGGAGTACATTGACCTTGGACATGCTGAAAGAATCTCTGAGGATAGCTATCCAGTCTGGTATCTTCCTCATCATCCAGTCTTCCACGCACAGAAACCGGACAAGTGCCGAGTTGTGTTTGATTGTGCTGCACGCTACAGGAACACATCATTGAACGACCAACTCCTTCAAGGGCCCGATCTTACTAATAGTCTTGTTGGTGTACTTCTACGCTTCCGTCAAGAACCGATCGCAGTGAGTGCAGATATCGAGAAGATGTTCCACCAAGTTCTTGTTACCCCCGCTGACACAAATGCCCTACGCTTTCTTTGGTGGCCTCACGGTGACCTTACGAAAGATCTTGAAGTTTACAAGATGGTCGTGCATCTATTTGGAGCAAAATCATCACCAAGCTGTGCCAGTTTTGCTCTCCGCAAGACAGCAGAAGACAACAAAGCAGACTTCCCCAAACAAGTTTCTGAAACCGCGAGGCGAAACTTTTACGTCGATGATTGTTTGAAGAGCGTCGCCACTCAAGAAGAAGCAAAGAAACTAGTCCTTGATCTTACTACCTTGCTGGCGAGAGGAGGCTTTCGCCTAACTAAGTGGATGTCAAACAGTCGTGAAGTTGTCTCCAGTATCCCAAATGACGAGCGTGCGCCATCGATGAAGAACCGAGATCTCAATCTTGACGGCCTTCCCGTTGATAAGGCTCTTGGGATGTGCTGGGATGTGGAACAAGACACATTCTTCTTCCGATCTCTCAAGGAAATGAATGCCAACACTAGAAGAGGGATTCTATCCGTAGTCTCCTCTCTGTACGATCCGCTTGGTATCGTCGCCCCCCCTGATTCTCCCTGCTAAGATGTTATTGCAGCGTCTATGCAAGAACGAATACGGATGGGACGACGTCATTTGTCCAGACGAAGTTCGGCAGTGGCCAGAATGGGTGGAGTCCGTCAGATGCCTCTCAGATTGTGTTTTCCTTCCACGATGCGTTAAGCCGATGAGTCTAGAGAGAATAGTATCTACCCAACTACATTGTTTCTCTGATGCTTCTAATGAAGGTTATGGAGCCGTGTCCTATTTGCGTATTGTCGAAAATCAAGGTAAAATCTCCTGCAATATCCTGCTTGGAAAGTCCCGTGTTGCTCCCCTCAAGACCGTTACTATCCCAAAGCTAGAATTGGTAGCTGCGACGGTAGCTGCGAAGCTTCAGAGGCAGATCAGTCGAGAGCTTGACATATCTATACACGAGACCATCATGTGGACTGACTCTACCATCGTGCTCCAGTACATTCAGAACACTGACAGTAGGTTTCCAACGTTTGTAGCCAATCGCTTAGCTATTATCCACGAGTTAACTTCACCGTCTCAATGGCGTCATGTAAGCTCTGATCTGAATCCAGCCGACTATGCTTCGAGAGGGATCTATGTCTGTCAGGATGCTAAGTTGAAGACGTGGTTCCATGGTCCATATTTCCTTCATCAAGACGAGAGTAATTGGCCAGAGCAGCCAGTTTTGCGCCCCACCAAGCAAGTGAATAGTATACAAGCCACCAAACACGAGGAAAACCAAGACAGTGGTTTCCAAGGAGTGACTACTTCAAACAAGTTCCCGAACGAATTCTTCAGCCATTTCTCATCATGGTACAGCCTAAAGAAAGCAGTCGCCTGGCTTCTCCGATTCAAAGATTATCTTCTTTATCGAGCTGGGAAAAGATCTCACGAGGATGTCAGCACCACCCAGCTCACCGTCTCTGAGATCAGAAATGCAGAGTGCGTTGTCCTCAAGTCTGTACAAGCCAAGCACTTCTCGAGGGAGTTAGAAGCTCTAGCAAAAGTAGCCAGCTCCTCATTGCAATGCACCCGGAAGCAGCTGAACAGCGCACAGTATGTAAGTCCATTACGGAAACTGCAACCATTCGTCGCCGACGGCATCATTCACGTGGGAGGACGCCTAGAGCGATCAGCTGAGTTGTCATACCGAGCCAAGCATCCAGTCATACTTCCTGCGAATGACCACATTACAGATCTCATCATTTGACATTACCACCAACTAGGGCATACAGGCTCTAATCAGGTCCTAGCCACAGTAAGACAGAAGTACTGGATAGTGAAGGGTACAGCTGCTGTGAAGAAGGTACTTGGAACATGTATCAAGTGCAAGAGATGGAATGCCAGGCCTGGTAATCAGATAATGGCTCCTCTCCCGTTAGCACGTGTGACACCATCTACTTGCCCCTTCTCCTCAGTTGGAATCGACTACTTCGGTCCGATACAAGTTAAAGTCAAGAGAAGTCTAGTGAAGCCCTATGGTTGTATATTCACTTGTCTCGCTATGCGCGCCGTGCACATAGAAGTTTCCTATGATCTGTCGACGGATTCATTTCTGCAGTCATTCTCGAGGTTTGTGAGTCGCAGATGACCTCCAGTTCAAGTATACAGCGACAACGGTACCAACTTCAAGGGCGCCGAGCTGGAAGTAAAGAATGCTCTCAAATTGAGGATTCGGATTGAAGACAACATGCGCAAGCTTGAAGTAGAGTGGCACTTCAACCCCCCTAAGGCGAGTCACTACGGAGGTGTCTGGGAACGCATGATTCGTTCCATTCGTAAGATTCTGCGCGTTCTGCTGGGTAATCAAGTGGTGGATGACGAGACGCTGTTGACTGTTATGACAGAGGTTGAAAAGATCTTGAATGACAGACCGCTGACTCGTGTTAGTGATGACCCTAACGATCTGGAGCCCCTGACGCCCAACAAGTTGCTTCCAGTCTACCGGAACGCCTGTAATGCACCTGTTGATCCCTCATTCGACAGGTTTACGCGACGCTGGAGACAGGCTCAGTACCTGTGCAACATATTCTGGAGGCGTTGGCTTCACGAGTATCTGCCTGCATTGCAAGAGCGCCAGAAGTGGCTTCACCCACGCCGCAATCTTGTTGCTGGAGATCTCGTTCTTCTTGCTGACGAGTCTTGCCCCCGTGGGCAGTGGCCTCTTGGTTTAGTCCAAGAGACCTTCCCCATTGATTCGGACACGTCCGACAAGCGACTGTGAAGACAAGTACCGCAGTGTTCAGACGAGATGTTAGGAAATTGTGTCTCCTAGAAAGAGCCTGAACACTCTACGAACCCTTCGGATTCAAGACGATATTAAATAACATTGTTTCCTCGATTGGTTATTTTAGATGCAAAGACTCTCGCATAGATGTAGAGAGCCTTTCGGGGCCGGTGTAGGAAACAATGACTGTATTCTTGTTCTGTTTGTGCGTTTACTGTTATTTTTTTTTTCTATTGTCAATTAACTATCCGTGTTTACATGTTATAAATTTTAGCAAGTCCTTGGCCAAGGCATGTTGGTTTTACCTATTGTTATATTTTAGCGAGTTTATGTAAATTGTTCATGTAACTTTGTAGTTTGTCAAAATCTAGTCAGTTTTCAGTTGTATGCTGCGCCGCCAGCAATAGTTTTCGCTCTATTGTCGAAATTTCACCGTTAAGGTAAAGTAATTTGTTATTAACCTATTTCCTTTTTTCCCTATTACAGTGTAGAGTAATATATGTCTGTATTTTGTTTCAGTACCGTATTAAAGGGAAATTATATTTACGCGTAACTTGCGGTACAAAACCCTTAATCAATTTATCACACTCAAGCTATTTAGAAGCGCTCCGTTAATCCATTCAAGATGAAATGCAATACTCAAAAAAAATGATTTTTCAAAAATTTGTCTATAGGGGGGGGGGGGGGGGGTGAATAGGGGTATGTAAATCCGCCGATCCGCAATATTTTCGGAGCAAATCCGTGGATCTGCAGAATTTTTTAGATCCGCATGGTTTGACAGATAAACAATAGCATCGATTGAAATTTATTTAAAATCCGAAATTCGACCGTCAAAGCAGTCAAAATCCGAAATCCGCGCCCGAATTGTCAACAAATCCGTGATCCGCCGTACTTCCAAAATCCGCCAATCCGCTGAAATAATCTTCAAAATGCGTAATCCGTGAGCATTTCGGGGCCGAATCCGCCGATCCGCGAACCTATTCACCCCCCCCCCCCCCCTTATAGACTTATATTTGTCTCCTGATTACAAAAATGTGTTTCTTTTTAAAATCAAACGAATATTATATATTTAATGGATTTTTCCTTATTTTTCTCGGCTTGACCCCGAAAAACACTACAAAATTTAAACCAAGTATCGCTACCTGCAGCGAGAAAAATAAACAGCGCAGAAACACAACAACAACACAGGAGGCAACCAGGATATGTGCTCTCAATATTATTTTAATCTCGGCTTAATCCAGTAAAAATAGAATATTTGACAGATTTTCTCAAATATAGCCTCGCCTCCATCATTTTGCACGATCGTCAAAACGACAAATTAAGGCCTTAAAAGTCGCATCTGGTACATTGCTCTATCACAAATGGTCATTTTTCCTGAAAAGACAGTCACTTACTTGCCTAGAATCCGAAATAAAATTTTGGGGATAATAAAATCCTATATGATCACACCCACCTAAATACCACACCACTTTAGGCCCCTATGCCTTGGTACGAATACCCGATCCAAACCAAAAAAAAAAGTCTGGAAAAAAGCCGAGATAAAAGTCGGGAAAAAAGTCGAGAAAAAAGTCAAGAAAAAAGTCGGGGAAAAAGTCGGGAAAAAAGTCCAGAAAAAAAATGAGCGCGATCCCCAAAAATGTACGCGCGATCCCCTAAAAAATGAACACAATCCAAAAAAAAAAGTAGGCGATCTACAATAGCACTTCCCGGGCTCCGTATGTTTGTCATGAGAAGTTCTGTTCAAGCTTCTTGCTATAGAAACAGGTGTACAGCAAAGTCCCGAATGCTTCTTAGATTTATTGAAAATATAAGGGGAGGGGGAGCTGAAAATGCTTTGCAATATGTTTACTGAGTTGTCGTTGTTTGTGGAAGCTAGACGAAACGGAACTTGTTCAGTGAATTTGTAAAGCCTATCATAAAAAGCGGAGTACCGGAAATCCTCTCGCAAGAAATACAAGACCAATTGTCATAATTATGCCGCGGGTATACAATGCTTTTATTGATAACAAAATTCAGGATCGAGGACAAAGTTAAAAAAAAATTTGAAAATCATATTTTTATTATACATTTTTTATCATATTTTTGATATTTCGTTCGGCTCTCGGCCTGTCAGTCTCCACTCCCGGGCCCCAGTCTCGAGTCACCCGGCCTCTGACTCTCTACTTGCGACTACCGGGGTTTACCCAGACTCTTGACGATTGACATTCTCGACGACAAGCACATCCAGCACTCGGTTATGAGTCGCTCACGTAACTATGTCCGTGTCACGCAATACAGTAAGTGCATCACGCGACTTTAAGTATCCTGTCACTTATTGGTCCATACCTTACACAAATGCTCACGCAGCAAACATCAAAGCATATTTGAGTAACATAGCCACAGCATGCATAACCATTCGTCAGAAAATGAGAGACAAGCACTGGAAACAGACGATGAAGTCCATGAAATCATGTCAAATGGAGCCTGCACAGCCAACGTCAGGCCTAGCTCCCGGGCTAGTATAGCTCGATCCCTGAGTGCGGCCAGCACGATCATACATACCACTCGATGGACGCCTAGACGAGTATTCGTCTTCATCCTACTCTCGCTTGTTTATTTTCTCACGTACTCTTGTCTCTCGCTACTGTCTACGTTCTTCACGGTAGAGGTGAGAGAGCTTTTGTTTTGTTTATAAATTGCCGGAGAAGCGTATTTATTATGGGGCGCTGACCTGACTAAGTTCACGTTACAGCCTTTGCTCATATTCAAGGGGAGAGTGCTATTCTCTCATAGCCGCGAAAAAACTGCGAGCTATCTCCTTTTTTAGGTGATTGCATTGTCCAGGTTATCATTTGGATGATTATCATTGTGCAGAGTTTTACAGAAATTAATATTATTTTGACCACGGAAAGTATTATGTCCTTAAATGCGCTTTTCAATTTACCGGCAATAAGGGTAAAATTTGCTAGAGTCCGCTTTCATTCAGATATAACAAGAGGGAATGCATTATAAAGCGCGCAAACTGTTATGCAACAGGGGAAGGTCGGTACTAGTCGAGGTCATGGTCGAGATGTCGCCACAATCATGATCTTTATTACAAAGTTTATTAAAAACCGGCTGTCATAGGAGAGCTGCGAAGTTTTAATTAATTTTTGCACTTAGAGAAACAAAGTTAAGGGGGAGGGATGTCGTTTTATCAGATCATCGTCAGATCCTTGTGGGCCAAACCCACGCTTGTTTCATTAGAGGCTGGTTCAATTTTTTAAATCTAAAAAAAAATATCAGATATTTTGTCAGATATATCAGATATTTTGTCAGTGAATATCTGATTACACCAAAAACCTTGAAATGAGCATGTCACATTTCATCTTATTCATATTTTAAATGTCCATAGGATTTTCACCAAAAATAAAGTACAAGATTAGCTAGTATTATTTACTTCAATAGAGTGGTTTTCTAAATCCCGTGCAACAAAATGTAATTGTTTAAGTGTAATAGTCAAGCCAGAACAAAAGAGAACAATAACATTACACTTTATTGTTCCTTAATAAACTAAATAGTATTTCACGGGTTTTTGAAAACCATTTTAAGCTCCGCCCTCGAACTTTATCTCTGGCGTATTGTTTATCACTTCTAGTATTATTATCGTCGTTGTTGATTTTGTCCGTTTCTTTATAAAGTATTAAAAGTTCTGCGTGTCACACACAGACTTCGGTTGGTTTTAGCAGACCTTACCGGGGGTCCCAGAGGCTGGATACCCGCCTAACCCACCCCCTGCAAGTCCAAAACTCTGTTGTCCTTGGTAAGCAGACCTTTGCCACTACGTCACTATTTCTTTTTGAGAGATCGCCAAACCTCAGATGCGTTCTTTGATAATGACAAGCGCCGCGTTGACAGGGGTAAAATATTTAGATACAATGGCAAGACTATAAATGTATGAAATAAAAGAATCTGTTGATCTTTCTGGCTGCTTACCTTATGCAGTTCTTTTTATTTTAGGCTCAACAGAAGGGTGCGAGGGACACTGTTATTGGTCTTATCTTTGGCATGTACCCCTTGGTGGCGTTTGCTTCTGCCATGATGTATGGGGGATGGGTGGTAAGTGGATACGCATGGTTGGGAAGTGAATACGAATGGATGGGAAGTGAATACGAATGGATGGGATGTGAATACGAATGGATGGGGAGGGAATAAGGATGGATGGGGTGTGAATACGAATGGATGGGGAGGGAATTAGGATGGATGGGGTGTGAATACAAATGGATGGGGGGGGGGAAATAAGGATGGTTGGGAAGTGAATGCGAATGGATGGGGAGGGAATAAGGATGGATGGGAAGTGGATACAAATGGACAATAAATAAGACTGTTACAAGTATTTAGCGATATTTCGGCCCCGGAAGACGGAATTGACAGATCGCTCTGATACTCCTCTTTCTATTTGACAGATACCTCGCTGGGGGCCCAAATTCGTTCTCCTAGCTGGCCTAGTTTTAAATGGAGGAGCGAATATCTTGTTTGCGTAAGTCTTGTTGACTTTTATCAACTCACAGTCTCTTGTTGAGTTTTATCCACTCACAGTCTCTTGTTGGCTTTTATCCATTCATGGTCTCTTGTTGACTTTTATCCACTCACTGTCTTTTGTTGACTTTATCCACTCACAGTCTCTTATTGACTTTTATCCATTCACGGTCTCTTGTTGACTTTTATCCACTCACAGTCTCTTATTGGCTTTTATCCATTCATGGTCTCTTGTTGACTTTTATCCACTCACAGTCTTTTGTTGACTTTTATCCACTCATAGTCTCTTGTTGACTTTTATCCATTCACGGTCTCTTGTTGACTTTTATCCACTCACAGTTTCTTGTTGGCTTTTATCCATTCATGGTCTCTTGTTGACTTTTATCCACTCACAGTCTCTTATTGACTTTTATCTATTCACGGTCTCTTGTTGACTTTTATCCACTCACAGTCTCTTGTTGGCTTTTATCCATTCATGGTCTCTTGTTGACTTTTATCCACTCACAGTCTTTTGTTGACTTTTATCCACTCATAGTCTCTTGTTGACTTTTATCCATTCACGGTCTCTTGTTGACTTTTATCCACTCACAGTCTTTTGTTGACTTTTATCCACTTATAGTCTCTTGTTGACTTTTATCCATTCACGGTCTATTGTTGACTTTTATCCAGTCATGGTCTCTTGTTGTCTTTTATCCACTCACAGTCTCTTGTTGACTTTTATCCATTCACGGTCTCTTGTTGACTTTTATCCACTCACAGTCTTTTGTTGACTTTTATCCAGTCATGGTCTCTTGTTGACTTTTATCCACTCACAGTCTCTTGTTGACTTTTATCCATTCACGGTCTCTTGTTGACTTTTATCCACTTACAGCCTCTGTAGTAAAGCCTTTCCGTGTGTTCCAGAAGGTTCGGATGGTTTAATCATATATAGTTTGTAGGCGATCAATAGGAGCGAGCGTAAAAGTGAGAGGGGAAAGTATTGTAGATTTACATCATAGAGAGGCTTATAACGGGCGTGCGCGTTTCTTTCCCGCCAAAAGCAAGTAAATAACAGAACAAACTAGACAGCAATATTTCGAAAAAAATATTAAATACTACATAGCATTACTGTCAAATATGCTTGTTTCAGCCTCACTTTAGTTTAGAACCACAGGCGTCCTAAGTATTTTACTCCTCGTTTGTGACGGGACAGGTAATCCGATTGAGGTGAAAACGCAAATAGATAACTGCAGACGATATACACCACGGCAGTAAAAAAAAAGTTCACTTCAACCAATAAAGAAACCCATATTTAAAGTTCATTCTATCATCAAGTTCATACAAACTATCCAGTTTATATATACCATGTTCATATACAATATCAAGTTCATATACATTCTCAAGTTCATATAAACTATAAAGTTCATTTACACTATCAAGTTCATTTACACTATCAAGTCCATTTACACTATCATGTTCATATACACTCTCAAGTTCATATAAACTATAAAGTTCATTTACACTATCAAGTTCATTTACACTATCAAGTCCATTTACACTATCATGTTCATTTACACTATCAACTTCATTTACACTATCAAGTCCATTCACACTATCATGTTCATTACACTATCAAGTTCATATACACTTTCAAGTTCATTTACACTATCAAGTTCATTTACACTATAAAGTTCATATACACTATCAAGTTCATTTACACTATCAATTTCATATACACTATCAAGTTCATATACACTATCAAGTTCATTTTCACTATCAAGTTCATATACACTATCAGGTTCATATACACTATCATGTTCATTACACTATCAAGTTGGTATACACTATCAAGTTCATATACACTAGTATGTTCATATACACTATCAAGTTCATTTACACTATCAAGTTCATATACACTATCAAGTTCATATACACTATCAAGTTCATATACACTATTAAGTTGTTATACACCATCAAGTTAATTTACACTATTAAGTTAATTTACACTATCAAGTTCATTTACACTATCAAGTTCATTCACACTATCAAGTTCATTTACACTATCAAGTTCATTTACACTATCAAGTTCATTTACACTATCAAGTTCATTTACACTATCAAGTTCAGTTACATTATCAAGTTCATATACATTATCAAGTTCATATACACTATCAAGTTCATTTACACTATCAAGTTCATTTACACTATCAAGTTCATTTACACTATCAAGTTCATTTACACTATCAAGTCCATTCACACTATCATGTTCATTACACTATCAAGTTCATATACACTTTCAAGTTCATTTACACTATCAAGTTCATTTACACTATCAAGTTCATATACACTATCAAGTTCATTTACACTATAAATTTCATATACACTATCAAGTTCATTTACACTATCAATTTCATATACACTATCAAGTTCATATACACTATCAAGTTCATTTTCACTATCAAGTTCATATACACTATCAGGTTCATATACAATATCATGTTCATTACACTATCAAGTTGGTATACACTATCAAGTTCATATACACTAGTATGTTCATATACACTATCAAGTTCATTTACACTATCAAGTTCATATACACTATCAAGTTCATATACACTATCAAGTTCATATACACTATCAAGTTGTTATACACCATCAAGTTAATTTACACTATCAAGTTCATTTACACTATCAAGTTCATTTACACTATCAAGTTCATTTACACTATCAAGTTCATAAACACTATCACGTTAATTTACACTATCAATTTCATAAACACTATCAAGTTCATTTACACTGTCAAGTTCATAAACACTATCAAGTTCATTTACACTATCAAGTTCATATACACTATCAAGTTCATATACACTATCAAGTTCATTTACACTATCAAGTTTATTTACACTATCAAGTTCATTTACACTATCAAGCTCATTTACACTATCAAGTTCATTTACATTATCAAGTTCATATACATTATCAAGTTCATATACACTATCAAGTTCATTTACACTATCAAGTTCATTTACACTATCAAGTTCATTACACTATCATATTCATTTACACTATCAAGTTCATTTACCTTATCAATTTCATATACACTATCAAGTTCATTTACACTATCAAATTCATATACACTATCAAGTTCATTTACACTATCAAGTTCATATACACTATCAAGTTCATATACACTATCAAGTTTATTTACACTATCAAGGTCATAAACACTATTAAGTTAATTTACACTATCAAGTTCATTTACACTATCAAGTTCATTCACACTATCAAGTTCATTTACACTATCAAGTTCATTTACACTATCAAGTTCATTTACACTATCAAGCTCATTTACACTATCAAGTTCATTTACATTATCAAGTTCATATACATTATCAAGTTCATATACACTATCAAGTTCATTTACACTATCAAGTTCATTTACACTATCAAGTTCATTACACTATCATATTCATTTACACTATCAAGTTCATTTACCTTATCAATTTCATATACACTATCAAGTTCATTTACACTATCAAATTCATATACACTATCAAGTTCATTTACACTATCAAGTTCATATACACTATCAAGTTCATATACACTATCATGTTCATCACACTATCCACTTCATAAACACTATCGAGTCATATGCACTCCCAAGTTCATTATATACAGTAACGAGTAACGAGTTAACGCAGGATTGCTTGTAGGTACGTCCCTCATCTTCCATCCGGACCAGTCTTCATTATATTCTGTTTCGTCATACGTACGGTCAGTGCTTTCGGAGGGTCTGCTTGTGAGAATGCTGTTCTCGCCATCCTCATTGGTGAATTCCATGAGAATGTATCCGCGATAATGGTAAGCTTATTCGCAAACTTTCACCACGTGACCACTTATTGGAAGCACATGAGCACCACGTGACCACTTATTGCTAGGCAAATGAGCACCACGTGACCACTTACTGCTAGGCACATGAGCACCACGTGACCACTGACTGCTAAGCACATTAGCACCACATGTCCATTTATTGCTAAGCAAACGAGCACCACGTGACCACTAATTACATGCACAATACGTGACGCGTGTTGATGAACGGACATGACACGGTAGAGGACGAGTTCCACTTTTCTGATAGGTGATGGTATATTTTAGGGGCTCGCAGATGAGGCTCTAAGTGTTTTCTAACGTTTTCTAGATAATTTAATATTTTTGACTTCTAAACAACAATTTGTGTTTCGAGACAAATATTTAAATCAGTTTTTTGCTTTTTTAGGGGTAAATATTGCTTCTGGGGTATTTTTATGGTAGCAATTTTTGGTTTGCAAGTATTTGTCGGGTTATTTTTCGAATTTTTTGACGGGCATCCCTATCACTTTTACCCTGAAGATTTCCCCCCTCCCTGGTAAACACACTTGAAGCTCATGACTAAAGTAACAAGTCAGTCGCAATGTTTGTAGCGCACAAGGCTCAAGCCCCTACTTCTCCATGCACGAATATAAAATCATGTACTCACGACAGTGTCATTTAACTCGTGGCATTTTGTGCACATATACTTGACACAGCCTGTCCATAAATTTAAATTTTGGTTGTGTGATAGAGTGCAGTGGAGCTGTTTGCTGGACTCGCCTTCGCTATTGGTCCTTTACTGGGAGGCTTGATGTACACGGTAAGAATAGACTTTTTGAAGCTGACGATAAGTAAAAATAGGCATGGCTATCGGAAGTCAGAGTTGGGAACTATGACAATGCTACTGATGACGATGGCCAAGATGATGATGCTATCAAAATTCATGTTGTTGTCTTCTGCAGGCCGGCGGGTTCAAGCTACCGTTCCTTGTGATGGCCGTGTTACTTTGTCTATCTATTCCAGCCGTGTTGTTATTTCTCCCAAACACTGAAGGTATTTTACAATAAATCTGGGGAGTAATCATACAATATTTTGGCTATTGTTATTGCCTTTCTCATGGATTCTGTGCTCACTCTTATAGCTGTTACAGAGCGAAGCGAGAATAAGATTCCGATTTTCCGCGCTGTAACTATCCCAGGAGTTATTCTAGTAGGTAAGCACGTTTTCATTCTGCTGTTAGCCCGCTTGACGGCGTTTACCCGGTGTGAGTTTTCGTTAGGCGTCGAGTCGTGGCCGCCATCTTGCTTTGCTCTGGCCGCGCGCGAGCTCGGGAGGAGGAAGAGGTTCATGGCCAGAACAAAACAAGATGGCGGCAAGGATTCGGCGCCTAGCTTAAACCCCCGATGAACATACAAGAATCACGACTGCAAGAAGGCTATACTGCTGATATTGCTGACACAGTATTCAGACTTCAATGCATTTTACAACTCTGGACTGGAAATTATTACTAGATATATTTAGGCAATGCCTAAAGCGGATCCCAACATATAACTTATTGTTCGTATCTATAAAGTACAGCCATTGACAATTAGATATGCAAGAGCAGTTATTTATACATATTGTGAAACTACCACAACTGTGATTTTGCATTGCTTGCCGGGAAAATGCCAAATTGCACAATTTACATCGAGAAAAATTTAACAACAAAAAATAGTTAATAATATAATAATATACATGCACAAATTCCTCGATTCTGGTTGGCTGGGAGCAGTGCAGATGTTATTCAGTGCAAAATCTTGTAACACAGTGCAATTACATACTTACGAATCAATGACAATTAGAAAATCGAGCGCGTTGGCTGAAGAAACGTTTGCCGTAAAATTAATTTCAAATAATTTAATGTGTCATTAATTTATCTTTTCCACATGATACAGGATTTTCCTCTGTTATTTTTACACAGTAGGCCAAGTTTAAATGCAATTTAATCCAAAATAAGAAATATAAGGTACAGAACAGCGAACAGAACAAAAGTTTTTTGCCGATAAAAACATTTGTATTTACCTGAAAAGCACTTCTCCGTGCCAAATTCAGGCGAGTCCATATTTATTAACCTAGCTACGCAACTTCATCGACAAGTCCTTCTAAAGTTAATAAGTCTTTCGGTTTCCCATTCATCATTTGAAAACAACTCGTAGTTCTGTAAGGGTAGGGTAAAATGCCCTTTTTCTTTAACAGTTACTGTATTTTTTTCATACCTCCGACCCCCTCAATAGGTGGGGGAGGGGGGTATGGATATTTTCTGGAACTACACATGTTTTACAATTTTTCTATGACTATGGGGCTCCGCTATTAATGGAAGGCATTTTTAAGAGTTTTTGCCGTGTCCGCGTATAGAACATTTCGGGGGGAAAACATTTGACTAGCAATGAGCAAATTAAAAGTGTCTTGCCAAGCATATTGCTTTTTAAATGCTGTTTGAGCCGTCTAGTAGTGTTAGTTAAGCCATACTATCTGATTTTTGCTAGCATACTATGAAAGACGATGGCGAGGAACAGGTTGATTTTGGGAATATTCGGAGTGCCATTCGCCACCAATATTAGTAAAGGTCGAGCATTGAAGTGACAAAAATTGTTGTACACAGCTATCCAGTTGACTCTCGGCTTGAGTCTCTTCTCGTTTTTAGATCCAACGCTGGCCCCATTCACAAAAAAGGTCAGTGATAAATATTACCATCGTCTCATTTTCCTTTCTCCCTCTCTTATTAATTCTCACACCTAACTATCACCAGTATTAGTATGTATTTTGGCACTCGTGTCCCAACGGTACCCCTGTGTTTCGACACACGAACACGGTAACCCTGTGCTTGGCCCTTTGCACACTGGCGGTAACCCCATACAGTAACAGTAACCATAAATATAGCTTTCTAACCATTATTATCCTAACGGTTTCCCTGTCTCGACACACGCGCCCTAACGGTTCTCCTGTGTTTCTAGATGGGTCTGAATGCGGCCTATACGGGACTTTTGTTTATGGTGTTATCCCTGGCGTACGCCCTTTCCACTGCTGTAGTTGGCCGGATTTGTGAGAAAACGGTAAAGTACTTTCCCAGTGTTCTTCTTTTATACCACAATATCACTATAACACAACAAAACATTACAGTCTAAACTAGGAGCCTTAAAGATTTTGATATGAAAAAAGTATCTTTATGGCCCATAAATGATGGGGGATGCGAAATCCGAAAAAGAAGAGCTAATTTTTTCCGGGGGGAGGGGGGGGAATGATTTCTCTGATAAAAATCTGAACAATCCCGAAAGAACAAAAAAGGATTTTCTTATGCCTTTGCAGTATCTTCACGGGACGTATTGCCGGATTTGGCTACGTACCAGAGTGATATAGCTTATGCTTTCAAGTTTTGTCTCCAAATAGCACGTCCATTGGGAACCGTTGTGGAGGTGCGTTCGCAACCCCTGCACCCCCCCTGGGTACGGACCTGACTTTTATTGCGTATCCTATCGTGCAATCTTCCAGTTTGTGCTTTTTTATTTTCGGGTGCAAGTGCATCAATTAAAAAACTTTAAAATCTCATGGCAAGAATCCAACACATTGCGTACTATATTGCAGGCGTGGCAAATGACTAGATTCAGTGAATGAAGGCAGCATCCTCTTGATATTCGGCATCCGGTGCTGACTTAAAACTATTTCCACATAACCTCCTTTCTTATCCGGGCTCATTGGTGAGGTCATATGCCTATGCCCGCGGCAGTTAGTCACGCCCGTCTAGCGCGTGGTACTATATACTATATGTTTTTAGAGGAAGTTGGCAAAGTCTGACACTTGGAGAATAAACTTTAAAGAATGCTAAATAGGTGCCCGTCCCTTCCAACTGCTATAAAATTCTTACGCTTTTGCTATCTCTTAGAGGTTCCCACGGGTCTCACAGTGATTTGAGAGCTCGGGGTAAGAAACGGCTTCGATCACACCCAATGTGCTGTCTTTTAGGATTAAAAAAAGCTATTGAAAAGTGCCATCCCTTAGGGGGTTTACGGCTTTTATGCTCCGCGGGTCAGAACATTCTGATCAATAATTCATGCCCTGTTTCGCGTAGTGCAACGGCCTGAGTGGGGGGGGTGACATGTCACCCTGTCACCCCCCCTGGGTCCGCCACTGGAAGAGATAACATTAATGATTTTAATTATAGGAAAGGTATTGGTAAATATATAATATTTTTTGGTCGTTTCTACCTACTTCAGATTAATTCCAATAAAGGATAAAAATATTGTTTCATATTCCCTATCTAGTTGATCTACTGAATAAGTTTAATCAATAATATATATTAGTCAGTGTGTAATGATTGTATTAAACTATGTGCACAACGATTTCTCTATTATTCGTGCATTGGCCATAACGAGCATCCCATAGTCCCTTGCTAAAGCGAAAGCTACGAATTCGGCGGATAGAAATTAACTTCGAATCGCTGTCGTTCCGAAATGCTATGCATTTTACGTCTAAATCCAGTCCATAGAAAAACCTTTTTTTCACGACTTTAATAAATTTCGAAAGCCAGGCTCTGACTATCCTAAAATTGATAGTCAAATAAAGAAAATTATTCTTTTTTTTCTACAGAAAGCGTTCCGAACGTGTCTAGGAGTCTCATTTCTGTTGATGGGTACCGGTCTGTTATTCCTCGGTCCCGCTCCATTCCTCGATTCCTTTGTACCGCAGAAGTAAGTACCGGCAAAAATCGTTTTAAACTGCACGCGCGCAACACTTGGCCAATTTGTTATTTGCGTTTACCTTCCGTGCATTGCTTTCTGCTTATTTCTGTTTAGAAAAATCTGGTTGTTATGCATCAGCCTTGGTTTAAATGGCGTGGGAGGGTCTCTCATATTAATCCCATCCGTACCAGAGATGCAACGCTGCTGCTTGTAAGTATTGGTCATTTGCAGCTACAGACAGACGGATTGATAGACGGACGAACAGACAGACGGATTGATAGACGGACGAACAGACAGACGGATTGATAGACGGACGAACAGACAGACGGATTGATAGACGGACGAACAGACAGACGGATTGATAGACGGACGAACAGACGGACGGATTGATAGACGGACGAACAGACGGACGGATTGATAGACGGACGAACAGACGGACGGATTGATAGACGGACGAACAGACGGACGGGTTGATAGACGAAAAAGCAGACGGACGGATTGATCAATGGTTGATATACGGATTGATAGACACAGAGGACCAGACAGTTGATGGGAAGAAATAAACTAGTAACCATGTGTCACATTGCCGCCGTCCATTCTATATTGCAGGAATGCAGGTTTTACCAATGGTTTGGCCTTGAACTCAATGCTGTCTGGTATATTCACGGCCGGAACGAATTTCGGGTAATGCCATCAGACGTGCTGTATCGTGTGACAATATTCGATACTAGGCTCTGGAATACAGAGACCTCAAGCCCTGTGCAAACTGCGCCAGCACCGGCCAGCATTGCCGGCGAATTCTTGCTCGACTGACCACAAGACAAAGGAGATGTCAGAAAGTCCTTGTCCCATTTTGACATTTCGTTTGTCCTATTGTCAGTCAAGCGAAAATTCGCCAGCAACGCTGGCAGGTGCTGGCGCAGTTTGCACGGGGCTTTAAAACACGCTATTTCATTGTTGACCTTTGTTATTCGACGTATTGACGTATGCTTTTTATAGAGGGTTTGCAGGTCCTGTTTTGGGTGGAATACTCGTGGATAAACTCGGGTTTCCATGGATGGCCACGGTAAGACTTGTTCCAGTAAATGCATTTGCAAACAACGCGGCCAGCTTGTTGATGTGCTGATATAATGTTGTGTGCGAATGTTTGCCAAGCCACTTCGAGCAATCTGAAATTATTTATATTAGTCCTAGCTAGGAATTACGATGCGTAGAGCTGGACTTGTTGGTCCGATTGTCGGCCAAAATTATTAAAAGTTACTACCCTTGCTTCGGTCTGAATGAGATGAAAAAAATTAGGCCAAGTCTTTGACATCTCTGCGTGTAAATCAGCCTTAACAATGCCGAGGTCAAGTAAAAAAGGTCGACTTCGCGCCCAGTATTGGTGCGTGTGTCTGCAACTGTCTTGGCGCTTATTCCGCGGGGCTTGGTTGTGTGAGTGTCGTGTTAAATAAAGCTCTTTATGTTTGCACAAAACCTCCTTGGGTTGTACGGGAAGTGGTTGTGTGAGTGTCGTGTTAAACCTCCTTGGGATTGTACGAGAAGTGTTGTGTGAGGGTCGTGTTCAAGCTCGTTATGTTTGTACTGTTTGCACGAAAGTTCTTATATTTGTACTGTTTGCACAAAACCTGGTTGTGCGAAAGTCGTGTTAAAGCTCCCCTCATATGAATAATATTGTGACAAACAAAAGGACAATGTGTGGTTGTTAGAAATAAGGTTATCTAATGACCATCATCTAACAATCTTATCTTTTTGAAAACCTTATTTCTTTAAGGTTATGGCGTTCTTGGCTCTTTCTTTGGTAAGTACCGTAAATGCGCTGCAGCGTCGCTCACAACTGAAAGGTGCCCGTTATGATATATGGAAACGCATCAATCAAACAAATTAGAGTTTTCGGGGGCTGTTGCTGATCAAATACGATAAATGAGATCTGATAATGCATGTTTGTCAAACCACACGTCCCACTTACTATACTATTAATTGCAAATAAGTCTGACAACACCAAAATAAAGGTACGGTAATACGAGCAGCAAAATCGTGCAACATTTGTTCCAGCATTTGGCAATGTTGCGAGTTTTACTACCGGCGAACAACTTTTTGTCGCAGCAAAGGATAGAATGGTTCGTGCTGTTGATCAGTCATCTTTTTTCTCCGTGACACTGATGTGTGACTTTCGTTCAACCAATCACAAACGATAATGCAACTGCTTGCGTATGCTTGACGTCTTTTTGCTGCGAGACAATTTAGGTTGATGTAGAAATACGGGCGACATCTCCGAGTTTTATTGCAAAAAATAGAACCATCTTCTACTTTCTGGAGCAAACTTTCTCAACTTGCAACAAAAAAATTGCTGCGACAAAAGTTTGAGTTTTGCAGCAAGGCTTCTACAAAAGTTGTACAATTTTGCTGCTCGTATTACAGCACCTTAAGACGACACGTCCCACTTATTATACTACTGAATGTCTCCATTTCCACCCTCTAGATGGTGCTTTCTGCTGCCTGGGCGCTGTTTTCTTGGATAAGGTATTGTGTTTCTTCATGGCTTAATTTAAATTATTAGGACGGTATAGGCTAATCTTTCTCAACATTTAGAAAAAATGAAAATAAACGTGTGTGTTTTCTAATTAAAAATAATTTAAAGATAAAATATGTTTCATATTATAATTCACGTTTTAGTCTTACAAACAACGCCAGCGAGGAGAGAAAACCGCTACTTGCCGCTGCCACCAGAAAGAAGAAAAAGCGACGACGACGTCACTCATCTAATCCATCAATCAGCAACGGGGAGAAACAAAGAACACCGACGCCAGTTTGACTCGGACTCATGGGAACCCTGAGTGTAAAAACACAGCTTCTATAGTGGTACAGAGTGATGCAGTTATTGGAATACTTGTTGTTATGATCGAACTACAGGGTTCAACAAGCATCTTTGAAGTGATTCCTTCAATAAAGCACATGGCAAGCTTACATAACAATAGTGGGTCACGTGATGGCGTGACTCCATATATGGGACTACTCACAACACTTTTCAGATGGCAGCCATGGCCCTGATCCTTGAGATGTGTACAAGATTTCATATATATATATGCGGCTGCATTAGTTCTATCATGTTTTAGCTATAAATCCCGCTTAACACATAGACTCCTGGCTATTTTTGAGCTGAATTTACAATAAAACAGACAGAAAACAGATACCTCGTATTTTGAGTTTTATACAGGCCGTCAAACTCAAACACCGCTGCACCTAGTCAGCGGTATCCAAGATTTCCAACAGTGCTTTGCGGTCCCGTCCCTCGTCGCTGTGCTAATGCGAGCACAGTTTGATGGTTGCTTCTATTTTCCATAAAAATACAGCTATTAGCGTATTAGGAGAAAGCCCTAGCACATCACGTAGTCTATTGTGGCATATTTGAGTGCTTTGCATATGGATATTTGCAAGCAAAGGATTCATGAGGATTTTTTCTTGTTTGGCTTTGCCTTAATAAGAAAAAAAATTCGTAATAAATCACCACAGCTCTCGTAAATGCGTAAATGCTGAAACCAAATTAATTCCAACACTGTTTACACTACTGCTATTATGGGGCTGTATGACCTGGAATTTATTTGTTGTGGTTTTAGGAGAGTGACTTTAAGGAGACGGTTGACTGGCCCTCCCCTCGTGAATTTTCCTTTGGATCTCCCAGAATGCTTTGCAATACGTAAAGACATCTTCGTGGTTGTACAAGCCTTCAAGAAGTGGACATAGTGTTTTGAGGCCATGGAAATAGACCTGAAGGATCAGAATAAAGGTATCTATTTGTGTCTTGAGCTGTGTTTGCTGATATCTTTCCCTTTTGAGGTATTTTGAGCTTTTTGTTGAGAGGGTCGATTCTGTTGTTTTTCCTTGTTCGATTTGAAATTTGCGAAAGAACTTGTGCTATTTTTTGGCTGAAGGTAGTTACACTGCACCTTGGTTGGATGCATTGCACCAAGAACATTAATTGTCCCATAGACTGATGACTGGGTTTCCTCATCTCGTTATGTTTATTTTGCTTTTATGAATTTTTTTGGTTATGTGACTTCTCCAAGCCGGTACAGGCCGGTTGAGGGGTCAATGTGTTAAGAATTGAGAAAAGGGCGGAGCCAGTTTAATCTACGGTGTTTAAAACAAACTAGTCCTACCATTCTAACACCGAGAAACCCTACGATTACAATAAAGAGACGCCATGAAAATCAATGCTCGTGCTTTTTTTAATGTCCATTCTTCGTTAATACTGTAACAGAGGGCTTTTGGATATTAACATGACGGGTGTCACACGAATATGGAGATTTGTTTCTTTCTTTGAAATGTTTTTCCTCTTTTGTGGTGGGAGGTGGGTATTTTGCCTGGTATTTTTCTGTGTAGAAAATTTTGTGTGTAGTTTTTCCTCGGCTTCAACGGTCTACCTGTTACCTCTATGTTATAAGAAGACTTTAGGGTGAACGTGGAGCAAAAGTAATGGATTGATATTTGTCATGTTTACAGCCTAGTAGACTCTCTGTTTATTTGGCATATTATCTTCTTTTTGTGCTATCAGGCAACTTTCAATTCCTTTTGGTCAGAAAAAACACAAAGGATTTTAAACAGACAAATAATAACTTTGTAAGAATACTTTGGTCTGGCGGGAACTTGTTGCGGGGAAATAGCCTTGCGCGAAGCACTTTCTTGTGAAGTGATCGCTCGTAAGTTGAGTAGTAGCAGTTCGCCTGTTTTAAATCCCTCGTATATAGGCTTGGTCCGTGGTCCAGATATCATCATTGAAGAGTATGCTTGGTCTAGATATCATCACTGAAGAGTATGCTTGGTCCAGATATCATCATTGAAGAGAATGCTTGGTCCAGATATCATCATTGAAGAGTATGCTTGGTCCAGATATCATCATTGAAGAGTATGCTTGGTCCAGATATCATTATTGAAGAGAGTGTTTGGTCCAGATATCATCATTAAGAGCATGCTTTGTCCAGAAATCATCATTGAAGAGCATGCTTGGTTCAGATATTATCATTGAAGAGCATGCTTGTTCCAGATATCATCATTAAAGAGTATGCTTGGTCCAGATATCATCATTAAAGAGTATGCTTGGTCCAGATATCATCATTGAAGAGTATGCTTGGTCCAGATATCATCATTGAAGAGTATGCTTGGTCCAGATATCATCATTGAAGAGCTTGCTTGGTTCAGATATTATCATGGAAGAGCATGCTTGGTCCAAATATCATCATTGAAGAGTATGTTTGGTCCAGATATCATCATTGAAGAGCATGCTTGGTCCAGATATCATCATTGAAGAGTATGCTTGGTCTAGATATCATAATTGAAGAGTATGCTTGGTCCAGATATCATCATTGAAGAGCATGCTTGGTTCAGATATCATCATTGAAGAGCATGCTTGGTCCAGATATCATCATTGAAGAGCATGCTTGGTCCAGAAATCATCATTGAAGAGTATGCTTGGTCCAGATATCATCATTGAAGAGTATGCTTGGTCCAGATATCATCATTGAAGAGCATGCTTGGTCCAGATATTATCATGGAAGAGCATGCTTGGTCCAAATATCATCATTGAAGAGTATGTTTGGTCCAGATATCATCATTGAAGAGTAAGCTTGGTCCAGATATCATCATTGAAGAGTATGCTTGGTCTAGATATTATAATTGAAGAGTATGCTTGGTCCAGATATCATCATTGAAGAGTATGCTTGGTCCAGATATCATCATTGAAGAGTATGCTTGGTCCAGATATCATCATTGAAGAGAATGCTTGGTCCAGATATCATCATTGAAGAGTATGCTTGGTCCAGATATCATCATTGAAGAGTATGCTTGGTCCAGATATCATCATTGAAGAGCGTGCTTGGTCCAGAAATCATCATTGAAGAGCATGCTTGGTTCAGATATTATCATTGAAGAGCATGCTTGGTCCAGATATCATCATTGAAGAGTATGCTTGGTTCAGATATTATCATTGAAGAGCATGCTTGGCCCAGATATCATCATTTAAGAGTATGCTTGGTCCAGATATCATCATTGAAGAGTATGCTTGGTCCAGATATCATCATTGAAGAGTATGCTTGGTCTAGATATCATCATTGAAGAGTATGTTTGGTGCAGATATCATCATTGAAGAGTATGCTTGTCTTTATTCTGGTGGAATCAGCTCTTTGCTTTCCATGTATAATGCGCCGAGATCCGTGTCTGGCTCAGCATCACGCATGTTAAGAACATTCTCGAAGTACTCGTTGATAATTTGCTTTATGTTCTTAATGATGACGTCATGGCGGAGGTCGCTTGAACTCGGATCCCGGATCTCTAGTACCCATTCCCCACCCTTGTTCTTCAAGTGGAGGGTGCGACCGCCTAACGATAAATAACACATTATTATCATTATCATCATTGCCACCACCACCACCGCCGTTCGTCCACCGCCGCCACCTTCATCATTATTATGCAAAATTCCAAATTGAATATACATTTCGCGCAAATGAATGCCGCCTCGTTCAAATGAATGTATTTTCGCTCTATTAGTTGATTGGCGCAAATGATGGCGTATTTTCTCGTAATGAACAACGAGGAAAACTCCCGGACAAACCATAGAGGAATCCAATCCAGTATCGTATTTGTAAAGGCGTGATAAAAATGAATTGCACTCAATCAAATTGGAATATCCGGCTGAGCTTAAAAGGCGAAGGGCCGTTTGTTGGACTGAGCGAATGTTTCGAAAGTTATTATTAAAAAACTCTGCTAGGAAATTATTGCAAGTATTTTCCATGAGGGAAGGTGTGTTAGGGGTAACGTCGTACATTGTGGTGGATAGGTGAATTAGGCGAGTATCGTTATAAAAGACCAAGGGTCTAACATGATGTCCCAGCATTAAAGAACTTGGGTAGAATGTTAGTGGTTTGCCAGAGTTATCCAAGGGGCGTTCGTTAGTGTGCACAAGGTTAAAGAGTAGGAGAACGGTAACCCAGGTTCCCATACTCATGATGGCATTAACTGCTCTGGTCGGTGTCTCTGTGGGAAGATCAAATTCTTCGAGAAGAAGATGATCAAAAATGTTTTCCTGGGATTTAATGATGTTTTTACAAATGATTCCTGGGTCAAACGGAGACTGCCCGCTTGGGTTGATTACCCGTAATGGAACGACCGTGGATGGTGGCTGGTTGTGAGTCTAGATATAGTAGTTTGACAGAAGTTAAGATACTTGCTCTCCTGTAATGTTATAATTAATTTGTAGGTTTTGTGATGGTTAAGCGACGGCTGTTCTTGAGTGAGCTTGCAATTAGCAATATGAACAGGTGCAATAGACTTGGAAAGTGACGGAATAGTGAGGATCCGATATGCGTGTACTGTTGTAAGCTGAGTAACGCGTGACTCTACTGATGGAGATTCATTAAATGGGCATTGAAAAGATGGTCTAAAAATATATATACATACGGTAAAGGAAACTACAGTTTAAATTTAGACTTGAACTGAACACAAAAAAGTAAGTACTCAATCAGAAGCGATAAAATTGTTGAACATATACGATAAGAAAACGTACCGTTTCATTCGTTTCAAGTCGGCGAGAAACCAACATTAATAATCATACTTTTGCTGCTTTATTGTATACGATTTCTCCGTCTTAAGACATGGGTCTTAAGGTCTTGTAAAGGTGAATTTGATACCACTGTTTGTTTTTGTGGTTTTTGCAAAACCTGTATCAATAGTTCTTTCTTAAACTTTATTTTTGCAAAAAATGTTTTTCGATAAATCGCATTCTAAGACGGCTGAAATGGGCCTTTGCTGTTTCCCGTGACCGGTTGACCGTGAATTCACGCCAAATCTTTGACTTTTCTAGCGTATTATTTTGAGGCGAGAACTCGAGCTTGTCGGGAGTAACCTCACGACGGGTTTTAAGATATCGCACCGCGGTGATACTAGAACCTGAAATTTCTTAGAACCTAAACAGAACCGAATCAGAACCTTAACAGAACCTAATAGCAAAGGGGGGGGGGGGGGGGGTAATTGTTAATAACAAAAAAAATTCTAAATTACCTATTTGCTACATAGAATTACAGAGTAGGGCTGGAAATACGTCAAAAAAAATTAACAGCAATTTTTGCGCTATTTAGCGGATTAGGCTAAATTTCTATTTCAGTCATCGCTAGCGCGAAATATTGAAAAGGCGATCCTACACATAGCTTAATACAATTGAATAAAAAATACGGGAAATCGAATTTGGATTTTGTTCGTATGAATAGCAGCTTGTAGAAACATTTTTTTCTTTCTTTCTTTATTTTATTTCTTTACAGCTTAACAAATGATACAATACATAAGACTACTTTTTTGGGTGCTCCCTAGTCGAAAACATGTATTCCAACCGGACGAATCTTATGTCTAATACGCTAAGGAAAAAGTGTGTGGCATCTCTCACGGACAAAAGGAGCAACTAGAAAACTAAAGAACCACACGAATCACAATCCCTAGCTAATAGGGTGTATCAGGAGACGTTTCCACTTTCAAATGATCAGGCAAAGAGAAGCTGCAATTCACCATTTTTTTTAGCGAGAGAAAGCACTTGCAAACGCGCCATTTTGGAGCCCTCCACAGAGACCCAAGAAGTATTTCTAGCTCACAGCCAAAAGCACCATTGACGTCCAGAACTTCGTGGTTTTCAAGCAGTTACAGTTAATGTCCAGGCGAAAAAAAAATAATAAAGCACAATGTTGACAGGATATCACTTTTTGAAGACTTTGCGTCTTGCACGACACCAAACGCATGTAAACAATCATTTCAAAGAGGTTTTAAAACAGCCACAATAATATAGATTAAATAAGTACTTAAATATTAGATTAAACTATTGAATAAAAACTGATTTAAAACCACTTTCAACTTCCATTTATTGTTAGATTCAATTCTGATGTCCTGTCGGTCCATGTTTTCTTTGTAAATATGACTTCTTAATATATAAGTATACGACAAATCAAATCTCAGCCGATCTCACATAGAGCCACATACTTTCGTTTCACATTTTACATAAAATAAAAATGGAACCCACCACCAAAAATACCACCAAGACCGGACCGATAAGGCAGGGATTCTTGCTTTTCAATGCCCTACAAATGTGTTGGAAAAACTTGCATTTGAATTGAATGTCGACGTGCTAACTCGCACGAATTTCCCGCCAAACACTTTGAACACAGGGCACCAAAAAAGGCAGAGAGAAAAGTGAAGGAAATATTTTGGACGTATAGCGTAGCATGTTAAATATTCTTCTGGAATAAAATAAAGATAATTTATAATGAAACTTGATATATTAAATATCGGTAGTACTCCTGTTATATTGGTTTATTTCCAATATGATAAAATATCCTATGGTATGCTTTAAGCTTATGCAAAACATGGGGTTAAACTTTTCAAATCGAATTCATATGACTATGATGTAACGGGTTTTTTTTTTTTTCAGATCAGATAGTGGCTCTAATGTCTTTAGTGAATTATTAATAGTTAAATATTGCTAGGCGATTAAACACTGTCCACAATTTTTAGATTCTCTATACAATATAGTTAATATAGTTAATATAATAAGAGAAAATACTTCGTGTCGATTAACAGCAAATATATTAATATTAATGCCATTATAATAATAAATACACCGTCATTCCCACCACCACCATCATCATCATCTCACTCCATGTAAGGAAGTACTACTTACCGGGTCTTATCGAATATCCATTCATCAAATCTTCAGTCAGCATCAATCGGTTAGCACCCTCGCGCATGTCAATCGTCTGCACAGCGGTGTTACGGTGTCTTGGCTTCTTTATCTTGACCAGGTCTTGTCTATCAGTTCCAGTAGTGAGGTCACCTAAGAATTCAAATTTGTACGTCTCCCCGGGAAACTGACGCTTTCTAGTCTTGCTCAGTTTGATTAGTTCGATTCGTTTGCTGTCCTTTTTCTCCGATAAATTTGACCAATGGATAAGCGCAACACGTGGCTCCTTCTTGCAGAAGAGGCTGATATTATAAATTGGATTCCAAAATCTTCCTGTTACATCCCTGAACCAGATGATCATAACCTTAAAAAAAACACACGAAGCAATGAGAAAAGAAAAAAAAAATGCCTGCTCTGCCTGCTTTCTCTCTTACCTTATCCAAATAGCTGAAGCTTTCTTTTTTTACGTTGCCTTGATGATTCACTCGGATCAAGGCATGGGAATCACTGTTATCCACAATCGTTTGTTGAGTAATACGGTCTTTCGGATTGACATTCTGTGGAATGTCGAACTCGTAGGTGTTTCTTCCTCGAGTTTGCTCGACTCGGAAATTTTTGCCGTGCATGATAATGCGATCATCAAAGGGGCTTCCACGTACGAGCACAACTCCTCTGACGGTGCCAAACTCGTGGAGTTCTCTATATTGCCCATGATAGAACCCCACTCGTTCTGTAACGTGATTGAAGTAAGCTCCTTTGATCTTGCGATGTGATCTTGAGATACCTCCGAATGTTAGTTCTTTTTGGGAGCTCCCTTGCGATTTGATAACATCAAGTGCGTTTGTAAACTGTGGTTCAAGTTTCCCAATCAGACCGTTGATTGCTATCACGTCATGTCCCGATCCTGTAGAGATTTTCACCTTCTGTCCTGGCTTTAGATGCTCGTAGTCTTCAATACTGACATGGTCGTGCACGTAATAGTTCTCGTAATCTTTATTATACGTTTGAATGTCGACTCCTTTGTAAGGCGTGCCAGATCGATTTACAAGTTTGGTGTCCACAAAAACGGATACCCCAAAAGTCCTTTCTGGTGCTGCTCGTGATCTGCCGTAAAAGTCATACCCGATTTCCTCCGAACCACTTACTGTCCAATAAGTGTTGGAAAAGACTGACCCGTCAATCGTGCGACGTTCTCCAGCGCTCAAAAAACCTTCTGTGTCCGCTGCTGTCTTAGCTTTCCTAAATTTGAGTGGCCCCTTTGGCATACCGGTGATATCTAGCAAGATTGCTTGGTTTGATTCGTAAATTTCTCCAAACTTGCCAAGAGGACCCGCATACCCAGCCGTAAACTTAACCTCCTCCTTGCAAGCGCCTGTCAGAGCCTTTAAGGATTTGATTGTTTGTTCCATGTTAGATGAAGGGTTGGAGGAGAAGATGTCTATTAAAGTTGCAGCCAGGCCAAGGACTGCACCGATAAGAGCTCCAATAGGCCCGATAATAGCGGACCCAGTTATAATACCTGCGAGAAACGTTCCGACACCAGCAACACCTAAATGAAAAAAAATGATTATGTTCTATTTCTAGTCATAGCTATTTATTTATTTATTTATTTATTTATTTATTTATTTATTTATTTATTTATAAGGCTTCTACCACTATTACACATATTGAAATAGCGGTAAGGTTGACACAACAGAGCACGGCTCCAACTCAAGTGTAACCCTTAAACTAGGCCTCACCGGACCCAATAACGGCCAAATACGTTATCCACAGGGGTGGATCTTGCTTTTTGCCAAGGGGGGAGGGGGAGGGGGATTTGACCCAAAACTGTTCGTCATTATTTTACATTATTTTTCGTCATTATTTTTTTCTTAACGATTTTGGAATGAAAAGAAAAAGGCAACCCGGGGGGGGGGGGGGGGGTTAAACCTAACCCTAACCCCCCATGATCCAGCCTTTGATGGTGGACTTTAAAAGCACACTAGCATACACACATTGGCACCAGTCGGGCCAAGACGGGACGCTAGCCAGTCTATTACCCGTGCAGTTCGGCTGTGCTAGCGTCCCGTCTTGGCCCGACTGGTGCCAATGTGTGTATGCTAAGGTGCTTTTAAAGTCCACATTTATGTATACATACTCGCAAGGATAGTTTGGCTATCCGACGGAGTTTTAGACTAGCAAAGGTCGCATGCGTGATCCGCACAGTTGGCATCACGCTAGCCCGGTCGCAGCTCTAGATCCCACATGGATCTAAGCTGTGGTTTAAAGCACTTCGTTCTAGTCGAAGTCGCCCTGCAGTTTTTTTTTGCAGATGAAGTTTAACTGAGGCAAACCGGCTATGCCATGCTGACGAGTCCTAATAGGGACGAAACAGCTGTTCATGGTTGCCGAACTGCACGGGTAATAGACTGTGCTAGCGTCCCGTCTTAGCCCGACTGGTGCCAATGTGTGTATGCTAGTCTGCTTTTAAAGTCCACATCTTTGATGGTGGTACGAAAGAAAGGATTCTGAATATAGGCCTAGCTACTGAAGAGAGGGGAGGGGGACTGTTCAAATAACTCTCCAGCAATATATCTAGAAACCTGAATAAGATTCACCAAATATTCATATTGGACTCTCGCTTTGCCGTTTTCGGTAAATAGTCCCTTCCATTCGTGCCAATTGAAGTTGCTGATACTTTTAAATGGATTTCTATCTTTCAGAGAGACGCTTGGGGAGGGAGGTGTAAGCACTCTTGAGGGTGGGGGGGGGGGGGCTTAGGCGATATATCATTTCAACAATCACACATTGACTGACCTGCAGCAATCCCCAAGCTGGCAGACACCATGCCTGGTACATTTCCATCTCGGATCGCTATGTCAAGTCCCCAGGCGTTGATCCCGATGGCAAAGACGTCAAACAGTGCACCGAACGCATCCAGAGCTGTGCCCACTTTGCTCCACTTTGCAGCTTTGTTAAGGTTTTTAACAATGTCGCTAGTTCCAGGGAGGCCTTTCACTGCCTTCTTGAACTCTGCGATTGCTTTAGCACGGAGTTCCGCTATCTTTGATAAAAAGAATAAAGCATATGAAAAGAAGACGTGGAAAGGCGACCTCGGATCTCTGATTGAACCATAAATATCACAGTTAAAATAGGTCATCCTCGGAAACCCAGGGGTATTTCCCTCTAAAGTTTCACTTACGAAAAGAATATCCCCTGAGGAACAGTAAGGAATGAACTTGGCAAAAAAATCTAGGGCTGTAGTGAGATGTGATTGGTCGACCTCCTGAACAATGCACCAAAATTTTACATAACCGCTCTGTGTTGGCTAGAGATCAAATATGGCGTCTAGCCAATTAGAAGAAAAACAAACCCGTAAAATCCATCTCCCTTTTATAATCTTTGATAAAAAAATATACATTACATCGAGTTTTCCAGGGAATGTTGGCGAACTGTTGGCGAGCAGACTATAGTTACCCACGTCTGGCTCTTTTAGTTGTCTACTGTTTTCTGCTGTTGGTGATATAGTCTCTTAAAAACGTTTATCGTTATTCGAACTACGATTTTGTACCTTATTCAGTAGAAGTTCCTTGTTTGGTACTGTTGGCGCACCTGCGTCCGTGACCGCAATCCCATTAGCAATGGCTTCGTTATAAGCCTCCAGTGCAAGCTTGACACTGGACATCTCTTGTCTTGTCGCGATATTGTTCACAATCAAGGATGTAAAAGGGTTTTGCACGACGCCGGCTCCCGCCACGTCAAGTAACGCCAGCGTTGAAATGGCTTGATTCAAGCTCTCCATCGCTGCTTCCTTCTCACCTGGTAATGCAAGATAATATGGCGACGAGTTGTGTGACATACCAGTAACACACGAAGGATGATATTTGCAACGATGATATTTGTTTTCATCTATCGGGTGGGCACGCCCCCCAGTGCCCCACCCCCCGCTACGGCCCTAAGGCTATGAAATAGAAATAAATACGGGAGTGGCTAAAAATAAATGGCCTTTTGAAGAGGATGCTATTAAAGGAGACCTATTATCAGATGTCCTGTCAAATGACCATTACAGCCGATAAAGAGCCTCATCAAGCGGCCTGTCGATCAGAAAAAGTAGAACGGTGCAATTGCAAGGAAATTTTACAAAAAAAAACTATCCACGATGTTAAAACGTACATTAGCGCAAAATGTTTCTTGGCAATTCTGGAAGACCAACGAGCGTTTTTTTTATATAATAAGGGAACGATTTTGATTGTTTTTGAAAATAAAAATGCACAAAATCCAGCGTGATCGCAAGTGCTAACCAAGAAACATTCGAAAGCCCTAACGTGATTGCTGAATAAGCAAGTAGCACGTCCATTAAAAAAAGGCAACTAACCTCGTTTCATTTGGTTGATGGCGTCGATGGTCAACGCGCGTGAGCTCATACCAAGCATTGTGTTAGCTTCTGTCAGAACATTTGATGAATGCTCGAGCAAACGAATGGCAACATTTGCGTTGATACGCAATGACAAGGCACAAGAAAACAGAAGAAGGAGAACAGTCACACTTAAACCGTACAGTACCATCATGGTGGCTCTAGCGGTTCTTCTACCCTTAGAAGAAAAGGCTGGTGTGATATGACTTTAGACTTTTAGAGAGTCTTAAGTATCATCCCAAATGGTGAATATTTCATGAGTCATTCCACAGAAACCTTTGGCGGGCCCGATGTGCCGGCATTTACGCAGGGGAGCGGTGATTTTCAGGTCAAGAAGTTCAAAGGTTATGGGTTATGGTTATGAGTTTTCACGAGACCGTGATTCACAACTAGAGACTTTAAAATTAAAATATTTCTTTGGCAGAACGATTCCAACACCAGTTAATGATAGAAAGGATGTTTTTTTATTTTTAAATAAAAAGCTTTTAATCTCTCTAAGCTTAGAGACTCAAAGCTTTCAAAATTAAAGGCTTGAATCGAATAATTAAATGTTAAAGATATATGGGAGAATTTTTGATTTTTGATGTTGTTTTGCTGATGTCAAAAAGAAGCGATAAACCATTTTGACAGACAGATACATTAAAATGTAGGTTACTGTCTGTCTCAGATTAAAATTGATTCATTTCAATGTAGGCTTCTGTCTGTTTCAGATCAAAATTGATTGGAATTACTTGTAACGGGTTTAAGCCTGCGAAACACCTGGCGATTTTGTACGCTCGTACGAGCGAATTTCAATCGCCGGCGATCGCCAGATTTCCCTGCTAGCAGAGGCCTCTTTTCTCTGTTTTTCGCTGTGCTGGCGTTCGCGAGGAAAAGAGACCTCTGCCATGGATCGAAACTGTTTTTGTTGCGCATGCGTGAGCGTTAATAAGCGACCGACGTGCCAAAACCCGGCCATCGCGCGAAAGCTGTCAATATGCTAATATGCTTTTCATGGGTTTAGTCGAAAATCATGAATCAAACAGAAAAAAGAAAACAACTGTTCAATTTCAATCACCTAAAACGTCACTAAAAAGATTGTACAGCAAACGCAGCAAAGACGAGGTTTGTCTTGTTTGTGAGGTTAATTTCAAGAAATCTGGGCAGGCGAGTTTCTTCAATGTAAATATCGCACAGTTGGACTCGAAGAAACAGAAGAATATGCAAAACCTGTAAACGGAAGATTGACTCGTTAGTCAAAAGAGAGAAAATTCTGAATGAAGATAAGGCATTGAATGGCTTCTTTTATAATTCGTCGCGTGATATTTCTACGGAGGACGCCGTTTCGATTGCGGGCTTATTATCCCGCAGCGGATATACGTTTCAAGCATGCGCTAGTCATTGTGGGCTCAAATAGTGGCCAGTAATTTAATGGGACGGAGCATGCGTTCTGGATCTCCCGTCCACGATCGTGGACGGCGGTTTGATCAAACGAACTTGCGACCCATGGCAGAGGTATCTTTTCCTCGCGAACTCCAGCCCAGCGAAATACAAAGAAAAGAGGCCTCTGCTAGCAGGGAATCGCCAGATAAATTCGCCAGCGAATTTTCATCGTCGGTTGCGCGGATACACCTGGCGATTCGTCAGCGAATATTTTGCGCCGGGGAGCTAACAAACAGCGGTTTGTCAAGTCAATCCAATATGGCGCCCTATGTAAACGAACGAAAAAAGTTTTTTTTTTTTCGCTGTTGCGTTGTATATATTGCATTCGAGAGAAAAACGAAAATCACAGAGATGGTACAACAGACACACCTGGTCCAAAGAATGTGTACGAAAATTTGATAAGAGAGTTGAGGCTAGAAGATCACATGGATTTTCAGACCACATAAAAACCATGAAATGTCATTGGATACTGTGATATTTTCGCGCCTTTATTTTAGCCTGAGCGGACACAAAGCACGATTGCCGGCCGATTGCTAGCGAATTTGATCGCCAGCATCTGACATGTCTAGATATCGGCGATTTCGATCGCTGGTCTCGGCGATCAAAGTCGCGAGGAGAATTTGCCTGGCGATTTTCAGCCGGCGATTGAAATTCGCTCGTACGAGCGTACAAAATCGCCAGGTGTGTCGTAGGCTTTAGTTGATAGAGGTTCGAGTCTCGAATGTCATACTATCGAGGGTCAAATGGCGATGATCGAGAAGTAAAGGTCGAGGTCCCACATCTTGAACTTGAATACTTAGAACACAAATAAGAACTTCTAGGCTCGATTTCCACCTCGTTTATGTGATCCCGCAGTACGCCTAAATAACTACTTCTACTCTAGCCCCCTAGCGAAACAGTTAAGGGTAAAGATACAGTTAATGCACGAAGCAGCTCTCAGCGAATCAATTTTTTGTTCGAATTAAAGGGACGCCGTTAACGAGTTAGGGCTCGATTTATCGAGAGTCAACTTTAATGTACGTAAGGTAACCATATTGCCAACATAGGATTTGACAGCGGCAATGTCACCAGTCTCAGATCGATTACATATCCGATGATTTTTAACGGGAAACGCGAGAAATATTTCAAAATTGTAAAATCAGTGTGTCTACTAGAAGTTTCTAGGAGAATCTGACTAATAATTTAGAGAGGATGGCTTAAATGGCACGGATTCTAATAGATTATTTTGTCTTTTGTTGATTGAGGTTTCCGTCGGCTTTCCAGAAGTAAACTGTGACAATGCCGCTTTAATATGAGTCTAAAATTTTGTATTCAAGTTGCATATTTTCTAGATTATATATCATCGTATTTGATGTTCTGCCAATGCAAAATTGCCCCAGATTAGTGGAAGCTTTGTGATGTCGAGCACTCGAAGGGAGGTCAGAGCGGTTTTTTACGGAAAATAGTTTCGTGAAATAGCAGGGACTATCTGTCCAAAGCGACATAGCGGAAATGTCAAACGCGACAAGCCTAGTCTCAGGTCACCAGCGGGCCTTTGATCTATTGGTGCGGTGTTTGTGACTGGAGTGCCGGCTATATGGACATGCAAATATTTTATGGAGTCACAAGCGTGGCCTCTTATTAGTTAGTGCGGTGTTTGTGATATGGGGGTGGCCGTCTGGACAATCCAGACATAGCGTCATGTATCCGCTGACCCTAGACAAAGCGACAGGTGGCACAACCTGCTATCCTTTTGCAGAACAAGGCAAGAAAAAAAGAAAAGACGAAAAATAGCAAAGGGAAAGAACAACATTAATTGCGGCTGTGATAACAAGCTATTTAAAACTCTTTGGTTTCTGCGATCGTTTTGCATACCAGGCTTTTAAAAAATCTGTAAAAGAATAAAGGACCCGTGAGAAGAAGGCGTTGAAGTGTGTACTAACTACCACAGGTAGCCCAAGCTCTTTATTTTTCCCTTAATGATATTTACGGTAAACATAGGGCGAAAAACAAAATTAGTGGAAAAAACAACTTGTTGAAAAGTCGTGTGTAGTGTTGTGTTTATGTTTCCTTTTTGCATGTTCTCTGGCGTATTAACGCGCCTTTTTTAAGATTCAAGATTTGAAGTCTTATCAGAACGAAGTGAAAGGTAGGAAAGTAATTTTGGACATACCTCATGTTCCGCCCTCAACAACACTCAACACACTTCCTCCCGCTTAATCGCGCTCAAATCACGGCATTCTCACACATAGTTTGAGTCCAACCAAATTTCAGCGCCACTCAATTTTCCATTGCAGAGGAATCAGGCAGAATATTCGGAACGTAAGGAACGTAAGGTAAGGTATATAGAGAAAGATCAAGCGTGCACATTCTCTATAAGTTGAAACGCTTTATTTTCCATGAGCGGATCTCAACGTAATATAAATAAAGACTTGACGATAAGAATGTTTTAAATGAGGGGTAGGCCCTCAGTTTATTTGCATTAAATACTTCTTATGGAAAAGTATTTATCTAGCAAAAATATTTGAATCAATAATGTTAGTCTGAGTACTCACCCGCTTACCTGAGGTTACCTTAAATGCTGTCAGAGAAGCTTACTAAAAAGACACCCCTAACTTATGCCAGCTTTCAAAAGAAGGCTCTTTTTCCTCTAAAATGGTCATTTTCGTACGGACTTAGTTAAGTTTGGGCAAGAGAGCATAACATAAGAGAGGGACACTTTGGTATTACCCGCGCGCCATGTCGATTCCGAATCTGGTTATTTTTAGTAACCACCACCCCACCACTGCGCGTGACTTGAAACCGAAAAAACCCCACCCTATTTGCACAAATACGATCGAAAATAACATTCTAGCATCAGGGATATAGGCAGTTGCGGTATATTAAGGGGATGTAGTACTTCGAGGATTACAAGATTTCGAAAACGTTTAAAAAAGAACCTCGTGCTTCAAACACCGATTTCCGCTCTAACTTGCTGCTTCTTCGTGGTTTTTCAACATTCATATCTTCGTAATGGTCAAACATAATCTGTAAGCTAGACATTAGATATGATATTGATTTTTGTGAATATTCCGGTGAATTAAGAAGGAATCCAAGAAAATACATTTCATAAAACTATCCTTGTAGCGAGGGAATGCACTTTTGTGATGATCAAAGCCAGCAAGCTAAAGTATCTGAGCTTTTCTAATAGTGAGAAAATAAAGAGGGATATATTACTGTACTTCTTTAATGTTGTTTCTAGACATTTCTATACTTATTAAGCATATTATACAAGCTGGAGTCGGGATTTGAATCAAACGCGGTATCACAGCCATTTTATCGCTCGTCGGTGTTTTCTTTCTTCTTGACTTGACTTCGCCGCTCAGACAAACAAAACAGTCAAACTATTCAGGGATTTAGCTTTCTGTGAGTATATTTGCCAATCTTGCTTACTTAAGTTAGACTTGTTTTCTTCTTCCGAGTTATTTTACATGTTCTCTTTACATTCCTATCGAGTTGGCAAAACAACAACACGCAACCCGCGGGGGAGAAGGACAAAATAAAAGGAGCAAATCCTCACGCGCAGTGGTGGGGTGGTGGTTACTAAAAATAGCCAGATTCGGAGTCGACATGGCGCGCGGGTAATACCAAAGTGTCCCTCTCTTATCTTATGCTCTCTTGGTTTGGGGTATAGCAAAAAATGTTAAAAGTTAGTCCTGCATGCATCAAAAGAATCAAGGGCTTTGGAGATCGTATACTTTGTGTGTGTGTTTTTTTTGTAATTCAAATGTGTAGTAAATCAATGATTGATGTCATGCTAGGGAACTCCTTCACTCCCCCTTGATGCAGACCTGAATTCTATCGGAACGACCATAGTTACAGCTCTCCGTTATATAATCAATTCTCTTGCAATCTCTTTAGCTTCCTCTTTAATCTTGTTTTACAAGCACTGGGCCAATCAACTGGTATACATTTCGATCTGAGGAGACTAGCACCGAGCCGTGTTTTCGCTTTGGCAAAGGAAGAGATCGCACAGCAATGGAATCCTTCAACTGCATGGGAACTTTCAAAAGACGTCGTGTTAGGTAGGGAAGATCTTGACTTTTTTTAGATGTGTTAAGCATAATACAAATTTTTTTGACTTGAAAAAGAAAAGCAACACGTGAAAAAAGCGGCGGTATATTTATTATCGTCACAAGGTGACGGGTCCTGTACTGGTTTTTGCTTATAAGGATTAATAAGAAAACAATTGCTTTGTCAAAAAGACGAAAATATTGTGTTTATGTTTGAGACTCAATCACAAAGTTAAAATAAGACAAACCTGAAAGAAGGCCAAGGAAGTATGGTAGAGTAAAATATGTAGGTGTCGTGTGCGAGCCTACAAATCTAGGTACGTGTAGTATATACCGGATATGACGTAACCGGAAATCGCAAGTGCAGTGTTTGTGGTATCGTGATAAACAGGGTGTTGCAAAAGTTCTTTGTCATTGGAAATTTTCTTGAATTTTACAAATGTATATGAAATATTGAAGTGCATTTTTTTATAATCTAACTATATATATTCATCACGATATTTGTATTACGTGCCTCCGACCGTGGCGGACGTATTTCTTGAAGCTCCGCATTTTTCTCAATTTTACTCAGCCTGCGAGTCACTATGGCCTTATTCTGTCTACAAGCACTCTGTTGCTGTTTCTGACGATCGTCGGAGCGCGGAATTGGTCAGTTGGGACGGGTTTCTTCGGCGTTCAGAGCAATTTTTCGTTCGGGATCAACCTGGTTGGCACCGAATTTACATCTTCGCGCTGGAAGTTTGCGATGTTTGGCTTCTCACGTGCAAAGAGGTGTAGCCGGCCATGCTTGTACTACCCCAACACTACCGCTACATTCCGCGTGCAGCTTGAGGGCGATCTCGTGTTTAAGCTCAACCCAGGTCCTTTGGGACACGATGACGGCTCCCTAAAAAATACTACCAATAGACAATGGAGTCACACTACCGGACGAGTTAACACGAGTCGCATTCCATTAACTACTCCCTCGCAAACAGCTCAACGGTTTGCAAAGCAGCAGTGCATCTGGCGGGACACTAACAATCTAATCAAAATAAATCGCGCTCCTGGTGACATAAAGCCACATAAGCAGATGGTGTTCTGCCACATCAATGCTCGGTCGGTCAGGAACAAAACGACCGTGATCAATGATTACATATGTGATCACAGCGTGGATTTAATGGCTCTAACGGTACATTGGTTGTCGCCAAGTGACTTGGCCGTGAAGACGGAGATGTGCCCGCAAGGTTATAGTTGCGTCTTACAATCAAGGCCAAACCGACGTGGTGGCGGTACTGAACTACTGTACCGAGACCCATTTGACGTGTCTACGGTTAAGTCTGGCATTAGTTCGCGTGAGTCGTTTGAGTTCTCAGAATTACTTGTGAAGTCATCCTCCTATAACCTGCGGGTTATTGTTATATACAGACCACCCTACTCAGAGGCTCATCGTGTCCCGACAAGCGTCTTCCTCTCGGAGTTCCCTGAATACTTAGAGAGCCTGTTGTTATGCAAAGAAAACCTACTTATAACCGGTGACTTTAATATACATGTCGACGAGCCGAACGATCCTGACGCCCAAAAATTCTTGGAAACACTAAGAGCCTTGGGTCTAGTGCAACATGTAGACCAGCCGACGCACCAAGACGGGCATATTCTCGATCTCGCTATAACACGTATGTCCGAGAGTTTAGTCACCGGCACACCAGTTGTTGATCATTTTTTATCTGATCACGCTGTAGAATCAACTGCGAATGAGCTTGATATATATGTAAAAGAGTATAACAACACCCTTGCAAAATTATTAAACCGACATGCACCTAATAAGACACGGACTCGGGTTACTCGCCCAGTGATGCCCTGGTACAATGATGAGATCGATCAAGCTTAGCGTGCTCGCCGGAAAGCGGAGAGGAAATGGAGGAAGTCTAAACTGCCTAGCGACCTCGCTGATTTTAAAAAAGAAAAGAAATCACGTCACCAATGCAATGTACAAAGCGAGAGACGAGTACTACACTCAATTCAGCGCTGAGAATAGCTCCGACCAGAGAAAGCTCTTCGATGCTGCAAGCAAGCTTCTGGGTGGGAATACAGGACTTCGCTTTCCTGAGCATGCTAATAAGACCGTACTAGCGAATGATATTGGGAGATACTTTGTACGCAAGATAAATACCATCCGAGCTGACATAGACGCTACTTGTCTGTCCTCACAAGACGTGGAGCTCGTCCCCCCGGACAGGCCATGGTCAAGCGAAAACAGAACACTCACTCATTTTAACACCTTGAGTGAATCTGATGTGAACGACTTGATGAAAGGGTCAGCGAAGAAAACGTGCATTCTTGATCCTATGCCGACTTGTCTGGTCTACGACTCTCTCGAAGTTCTTCTCCCTGTCATAACTAATATGGTAAACTCATCTCTGTCTACTGGTCATTTCCCTGCTGACTGGAAGGAAGCCGCTGTAACTCCCTTACTTGAAAAAGGTGCTAAGGACACCGGAAATAACAATCTACGTCCAGTCAGTAATTTGCAGTTTACTTCCAAGATCACGGAGAGGGCGGTATTTAATCAACTTTACGCCCACGTCACGGAAAATGTTCTCCTACCTGAGCTACAATCGGCTTATAGGAAATCGCACAGCACGGAGACAGCTCTTTTAAAGATTGCAAATGACATCCTGATCAACATGAACAGCCAGCACGTGACCCTTTTGGTGCTGCTAGATTTGAGCGCGGCATTTGACACTATCGATCACTGCATACTTCTCCAACGCCTTAACACATCATTTGGCGTTGCTGGCGATGCTCTAAGTTGGCTTACATCATATCTGACTGATCGGGCACAACGTGTTGTTGTTGATGGAAAACAGTCTGACAGATGCAGTTTATCATTTGGTGTACCTCAAGGATCCTGCCTCGGTCCTTTCCTCTTCTCCATTTATGCAAGCAAGTTGTTTGAGGTCATCAAATCCCATCTGCCTCACGCACATGCATACGCTGACGACACCCAGCTGTACCTCTCGTTCAAAGCTGACAGCTCTGTCGGTGAGACAGAGGCCAGGTGTGCCATGGAGCGATGCATCAGGGCGGTGAGGTCGTGGATGGTCGCGGACAAGCTCAAGATCAACGAGGACAAGACTGAGTTCATGCTCATTGGAACGCGCCAGCAGCTGGAAAAAGTAGGGACTAACAGTCTTCTAGTAGCCGAGACTGCTGTGCCACCTGTAGGCGAAGCTAGAAACCTTGGTTTCTGGTTTGACTGTAATTTTAAATTTGAACAACACATCACCAAGACATGTCAGTCTGCTTTTTATTCTATTTTTAATATTAGACGAATACGTAAATTTTAATCCAAAGATGCAGCTAAGACTCTAGTACAGGCTCTGGTGATAAGTAGATTAGACTATTGTAATTCGCTTTTATATGGCCTTCCTGCAATACAAATCAACAGACTTCAGCGCGCTCAAAATGCAGCAGCAAGATTAATGTCGAACACGCCACGCTACTCTCATATTACACCTGTTATGTTAGATCTCCACTGGCTACCTGTTAACTTTAGGATTACTTTTAAAATAGCTCTTATTACATTTAAAGCATTACATGGCATTGCTCCCGCTTACCTCAGCGACCTAATAAAGGCTAGGCAGTCGAATTACAATCTTAGATCAACAAATAGTAATATATTAGAAAGGTCTAGCATTACGACAGGCAAAACCTCTTGGGACCGTGCCTTTCAGGTTGCGGCCCCAGTGGTATGGAACTCACTACCACAACACGTTATGGCAGCGACATGTTTTTAAACTTTCAAGAAATTTTTAAAGACTCATTTATTTAATTTGGCATATTTTTAGATAATATATCATTTTAGTAAAGTTAGTATAGTATAGTTTGTAGTTTTAGCTTAGTTTTAGCACATATATAATTTTTAGTTGTTGTAAAGCGCATTAGATCATATAGATAATTGATTTTGCGCTATATAAATAAGAAAATTACTATTATTATTATTATTATTATTATTTTAGGTTATCCATATATGTTTTATTTCTTGAAAATGCGTAGTTAATGGTTTGCAAATTTCACTAGTAATCTAATAAAATCTCACTGGAAAAGGGATACAATTTTCGGATGGGACGTGTAGCAAATTAGCCTTCGAAAACGCAAATATAATTCAACCTTTTGTTTTTCTCAAAATCCAACTGTAGCATTTTTTGGAAGGAACGAGAATAACTTCCCATAATACAATGCGTCCTGCGTAATATTTTCAGACTTTGCCTCTGAGTTTGGTCATCGATGAATACTTGCAGCAAAGAGAGGAGAGAAATTGTAGCTCGACACACACCACTTCCAATATCCATATGTCTCCCACGTTCATTAAAAATTTGATCATCGAAGTTGTTTGAAGAAGTTTGAAGAATCGAATCCTTGCCGTCTTTGGCAATCTTTTCTAAAATTGTTATGCAAATACTAAACAGAATTCCTTATCATTCCGTAACGATGCATTCTATTTAGCATGGTACAATCGCAGCGAAGTAAAACTTCGAAAAAATAACCTGATAATTGCAATTTCCTCGAGCGCCAGGATATTATTATTATATTAAAGAACAGAGAAAAACACTGTTTTCTGATATATTTTAATTCAATATCTATATAGAGAAACTGCAACATCCATTCATGCATAAAGATACGTGATGGAATCTTCTCAAATTAGCAATACAAATTACTCGATCAATGTGAGTATCTTTTAAAAAAATATACTTCTAAATACTGTGGTTTTCAAAGATTTAGAAAGTTACTCAAAAGTTGTTTTATTCTTTGGCTTAATTTGCTGAAGTTATAATTCAAATTCCTATCATATGTTTGCTGACCAAACCTCATACGCCTCTGGATTTGGCCTTTCATTATACTGTTTTGTATATCCTTAAAAATTCAATAAAGATTGATTGATTTGGTTTATAGGTTTAAGGCGATCATGAGATCGTTGTTTGTCACAGTATAGCAGACTATAATAACAGAACTCTTTTGATACCTTACAATATCATAGAAAATAAAGATGCGCTTAGTAAACTTGACTTAGTCCTGACTTAGTCAACTTCAAAGAAAAAGTTTTAAAAATTCATTTCGACACTTTTCTGCGCACTGCTTAGGGCTGGTGAGAAACTTGGTAATATCAAGGCCCAATCATCCGTATTTCGATCTAGATCTTATTATGATAGAATACTAAAGGGACTTCTGAGTCTTTTTTAAATAAAACCATGAAATATCTATTCGCATTTAACGATGGTATTCAACTGCTATTTTTTTGGCTTAATCAAACAGTTTTCAGGGTTGGCATTTTTTAATATAGCTAGGTGAAATAAACAACGTAGCCACAATTGAACATTATCTTAGGGCTTTAGTGTTGAATCTTCAAGGTATCAAGAAAGATGCTCTGACCATATATGACGCGAATGTTAAAAAATTATCATTGAGGAATCTACGCATAACTTTTGAAAATGGCCGATATTGGCACCGCGCCCTACAAAATAACCTCTTGAACTTTAAGACAAAAGTTAAAGATGTTCCTAGGAAATATTGTTATTGTAAGGTGATTAATGTACCGTGGCCACTTAGAGAAAGTTAAGGACTTGAAAGTAGCTGTTTAATGGGTATTCCGCCGTACTCTATAGCTCATCGAAGCGTTTCTTTACCACGCTGATAAGCAGCTTATGTCAATCAAATAGGGCCCTTCTCCAAATCTGATTTGCCAACTCACTAAACTTTCAAGGAGGCCACGGTAGCGTGCATGTCACTATAAACGCAGCATAGAACATCCAAACAATCAGTTTCATAGAGCATTGACTCCGAGCACAGGTGACCACAAGGTAATACACCTTTCCTTGCACCCCACCCCCTTTCCCCTCTCCCCTTTAGACCTAAAAAGATATCTAACCTTTACCCAAATGCCCAGAGAATATGGATTTATACATAGATATATTTTACCAGTTATTTTTGTAGAATGCATATAGGAGAGCGACGGCCCAGATATAGAAGGCTTATCCTTCCATGCGTGCGCTTACTTATGCATTCTCTTGAATGAGTAAGCTAAAAATCGTTATGGTCAAAAAGATGCAATAACAGAATGCAGTTCACGTCTACCATTTCTAGGTTTTCTATCGTATTTTGACGCCTTCACCCTGCGAGTTATATTTTGCTTGAAAACAGGGGCTCATAAGTTCCGCTTTAATTATTTCGGGGAACTTTAGGTATGTTAAGTAAGGGTACTAGATAACTTGAAAAGGTGCCTTTTTGGTTGCGAAATCATAGTTTACACAAATTTCCTCGGAATTGATGAGCAAACACTGACAATCCTCTTCATAGTCTATTCCTTATTCGGATAAGTAGTTAAACGAAATCGGACGCTGGGAGATTCCATTTCCTTATTCGCGAAAACTAACTTGAATAAGGAACAGTTCCCTCCCTATTCGTGTCACTGCACTAATCTATTTGTTTTGTCAGAGCCTTATCTAGTAGCCAAGGTGACAACAAGCACTATCTGTCAAATTGTGGTTTTGTTAGCAAGGTCAAATTCCTTCTTCACTCGTACGTAGTCAAGTGAAGCGTGAATATTTCTCCTCTAAATATATTAATGCGTTTGGAAAGAAAGCCCAAGATACAAATACATTTATTAGATGAGAGGTAGATTTCCTCTCTTTTGCTAGATTCATTCGTGAAAGCGATTGCACGCATTGCGTAATTTGACCTTTTGTAGCAGATAGAGTCTCATGTTCACAGCTCCGCTTAGCAGCGAGCACGTTAAAGCATCCAAATTTACCCGACGAAAATGCTGTTGGACTTGTTCTGAACAAACTGTTATGCCTACATATATACTGTTTCAACTCGAATTAAAAGGTATCATGTAAGTACCCCCCCCCCCCCCCCCGGATTTGAATAAGGAACTGAGCGAATAAGGAAACAGACGAAAAAGGAACTGCGAATAAGGAACCAACTTCACTCTGGTGAATTTCTCGACTTTTAATTTGCTGGATATAAAACTAAAGATTGACTATTTTTTCAGCAAATAATGAGAGGGCTTTTAGTGTGTGCGCTTTTGGCCGCTGTCGCTTTATCTGTGGCTGCAGAGGATCCACCAAATACAAAAGGTGAGCAAGGAAATCCGAGTATATTCTACTACATTTCGTATGGGTGTAAGGGGCGGACCATATGAAATATGGAATATAAATGTTATGTGCTTATACTTGTTATGTGCTTATGCTTGTTAGTGCTTATGCTTGTTGTGTGCTTATGCTTATTGTGTGCTTATGCTTGTTATGTACTTATGCTTGTTATGTGCTTATGCTTGTTATGTGCTTATGCTTGTTATGTGCTTATGCTTGTTATGTGCTTATGCTTGTTATGTGCTTATGCTTGTTATTTGCTTATGCTTGTTATGTGCTTATGCTTGTTATGTGCTTATGCTTGTTATGTGCTTATGCTTGTTATGTGCTTATGCTAGTTATGTGCTGATGCTTGTTATGTGCTTATGCTTGTTATGTGCTTATGCTTGTTATGTGCTTATGCTTGTTATGTGCTTATACTTGTTATGTGCTTATGCTTGTTATGTACTTATGCTTGTTATGTGCTGATGCTTGTTATGTGCTTATGCTTGTTATGTGCTTATGCTTGTTATGTGCTTATGCTTGTTATGTGCTTATACTTGTTATGTGCTTATGCTTGTTATGTGCTTATGCTTGTTATGTGCTTATACTTGTTATGTGCGTATGCTTGTTATGTGCTTATGCTTGTTATGTGCTTATACTTGTTATGTGCTTATGCTTGTTGTGTGCTTATGCTTGTTATGTGCGTATGCTTGTTTGTTATAGCTTATCTATACCTTTGTCTTTTACACACGTAACACACACTTAAGCACCACAGAGTATGTCCCCAATGTTTCCTCACAACCTTTTCAGATTGCAAGGACAGGAGTCCAAATTGTTCGTGGGCCGCGGACTGCGAAAATGCTATAATCAAAATGGTGTCTTGCAGAAAGACCTGTGGCGCATGTGGTAAGAGAAAGACACCTTTTATCATGTCCGTAATCATTACAATCAGCATAATCGCCATTGAGTTTCCCTTAATGTTCATCATCACCATCATCATCAGCGGTAACCATCATCATACACATCATCACCATTATCATAGTTATCACATCATCATCATCACCATTATCATAGTTATCACATCATCATCATCACCATTATCATAGTTATCACATCATCATCACCATTATCATACTTATCACATCATCACCATTATCATATCATCATCATCACCATTATCATACTTATCACATCATCATCATCACCATTATCATACTTATCACATCAACATCATCACCATTATCATACTTATCACACCATCATCATCACCAACCATCACCATCATCATCACCATTATCATACTTATCACACCATCATCATCACCAACCATCACCATCACCGTCATCGTCATCATCATCATCATCATCACCATCATCATCACCATCACCATCACCATTATCATACTTATCACACCATCATCATCACCATTATCATACTTATCACGCCATCACCATCACCATTATCATACTTATCACATCATCATCATCACCATTATCATACTTATCACATCATCATCATCGCCATTATCATACTTATCACATCATCATCATCACCATTATCATACTTATCACATCATCATCATCACCATTATCATACTTATCACGTCATCATCATCACCATTATCATACTTAACACATCATCATCATCATCACCATCATCATCATTACCATTATCATACTTATCACATCATCATCATCACCATTATCATACTTATCACATCATCATCATCACCATTATCATACTTATCACATCATCATCATCACTATTATCATACTTATCACATCATCATCATCATTATCATACTTATCACACCATCATCATCCCTATTATCATACTTAACACATCATCATCATCATCACCATCATCACCATTATCATACTTATCACATCATCATCATTATCATACTTATCACATCATCATCATCACCATTATCATACTTATCACATCATCATCATCACCATTATCATACTTATCACCCCATCATCATCACCATTATCATACTTATCACCCCATCATCATCACCATTTGCATTTCCTTTAAGGTTAATTGATTTATGAGTATAATGTCTGTCAATTCTCTTACTACTTAGTGCTAACTTGATTTTTCAGTTTGCAAGGACACAAAGGCTTGGATTTGTAAATCTGAAAAGCTCAGACGAGAGTGCAGGAAAGATTATGTTAAAAACTTTTTGTGCATGGAGAGCTGTGGCCAATGTGGTAAGTACAATAAAAGAGACTCAGTCAGGCCAATATAGTAAGTACAATTAAAGAGATTCAGTCAGGCCAATGTGGTTAGTACAATTAAAGAGATTCAGTCAGGCCAATGTGGTAAGTACAATTAAAGAGATTCAGTCAGGCCAATGTGGTAAGTACAATTAAAGAGATTCAGTCAGGCCAATGTGGTAAGTACAATTGAAGAGATTCAGTCAGGCCAATGTGGTAAGTACAATTAAAGAGGTTCAGTCAGGCCAATGTGGTAAGTATAATTAAAGAGATTCAGTCAGGCCAATGTGGTAAGTACAATTAAAGAGATTTAGTCAGGCCAATGTGGTAAGTACAATTAAAGAGACTCAGTCAGGCCAATGTGGTAAGTACAATTAAAGAGATTCAGTCAGGCCAATGTGGTTAGTACAATTAAAGAGATTCAGTCAGGCCAATGTGGTAAGTGCAATTAAAGAGATTCAGTCAGGCCAATGTGGTAAGTACAATTAAAAAGTTTCAGTCATTCCAATGTGGTAAGTACAATAAAAGAGACTCAGTCAGGCCAATGTGGTAAGTACATTTAAAGAGACTCAGTCAGGCCAATGTTGTAAGTACATTAAAAGAGATTTAGTAAGGCCAATGTGGTTAGTACAATTAAGGAGATTCAGTCAGGCCAATGTGGTAAGTACAATTAAAGAGATTCAGTCAGGCCAATGTGGTAAGTACAATTAAAGAGTTTCAGTCAGGCCAATGTGGTAAGTACAATAAAAGAGACTCAGTCAGGCCAATGTGGTAAGTACATTTAAAGAGACTCAGTCAGGCCAATGTTGTAAGTACATTAAAAGAGATTTAGTAAGGCCAATTTGGTAAGTACAATTAAAGAGTTTCAGTCAGGCCAATGTGGTAAGTACAATTAAAGAGTTTCAGTCAGGCCAATGTGGTAAGTATAATTAAAGAGATTTAGACAGGCCAATGTGGTAAGTACAATTAAAGAGACTCAGTCAGGCCAATGTGGTAAGTACAATTAAAGAGATTCAGTCAGGCCAATGTGGTTAGTACAATTAAAGAGATTCAGTCAGGCCAATGTGGTAAGTACAATTAAAGAGATTCAGTCAGGCCAATGTGGTAAGTACAATTAAAGAGACTCAGTCAGGCCAATGTGGTAAATATAATTAAAGAGTTACAGTCAGGCCAATGTGTTAAGCATGCTTTACCCTCATACGTAAAATTGATTTCTCTTTTTAGATTGATTCTATTCCCGGTCATCGATGATGAAACGAAAACACTAATGAGTTATAGAGCACGTAATCTTCCATAGGAACAGTACAAACCGCAGCCTTCCAGCGAGCTGGACCAACTAGAAATAAATATACTAGATAAAAATGTGGTAGTTATAAATAGAGACATGTTGGCTAAGGTGTGATAATGGATTATGCAAAAGGAATGTTTTAGCCATTAAAAAATAAATTTGTATGAAATACCGAAAAGATTCGAATAAGCGCAATTCTTAATATATGCGCCCCCTCCTCTCTAAGTGTCCCCCTTACTAGACCTTGATTTTTGGAATTGGCGCCTCGTCCCCATTAAGCTACCCCCACCCCAAACAAAAGCATCACTTGAAAGGTGTAAATCGCAATTGTATTGAGCTCCCATTGACATTCCTACATTACAACAAGGGTCAATGAACATTTTTACTGTCGTTTTAGTTTCTCAAGCGATTCAGAAACTGTCCGTCGAAATGAAATAAGCGCCCCTAAAAATGCAAAAAAAATACGGCAAAAGGGAGCGTTTATTAAATACCCAGAGGGGGGGGATGGGAGGAGGGGGGGGGGGGGTAAATTTCAAATCAGGACAGCTTTTAATTTTAAATCCCAAGAAATTTAAGAGCCCCCAATTCATTGCAAAATAATTCGCCAGTTAAAATCTGTCATCCTCATCGTGAGGAACCTCCCAAGATCCTAGAACCTCCCAAGATCCCAGAACCTCCCTAGATCCCAGAACCTCCCAAGATCCTAGAACCCCCCTAGATCTCAGAACCTCCCTAGATCCCAGAACCTCCCTAGATTTCAGAACCTCCCAAGATCCCAGAACCTCCCTAGATCTCAGAACCTTCCAAAATCCTAGAACCTCCCCAGATCCCAGAACCTCCCTAGATCTCAGAACCTCCCAAGATCCCAGAACCTCCCAAGATCCCAGAAGCTTCCCAGATCCTAGAACCTCCCTAGATCCCAGAACCTCCCTAGATCTCAGAACCTCCCTAGATCTCAGAACCTCCCTAGATCCCAGAAGCTACCCAGATCCCAGAACCTCCCTAGATCCTAGAACCTCCCAAGATCCCAGAAGCTACCCAGATCCCAGAACCTCCCTAGATCACATAACCTCCCTAGATCTCAGAACCTCCCAAGATCCTAGAACCTATCTAGATCCCAGAACCTCTCAAGATCCCAAAACCACCCTAGATCCCATAACACGTTATTTTACTCAACTAGTAAACAAATATAAACTCGTTAGTATAGTCGAATTGTAAAAATGAACTCGTAGTTAAGTCGATCCATCAAGCTGCCAACTCTAAAAACACTGGAGGACGGCTTTTGCAATGTAGAAAATGTAGACACCATTGCAAAAAACATAAATGAAATAACATATCAGGTATGGCTATATCTTTCCCAGTAAACGTCTTTTCGGCGACAGACTTCCCAAGACATATTTAAGGTTCGTCCTTCTCCGCTGCTCTCCATAACGACTGGTTTGAGTCTGATCAGCGCCTACCCGTAGAAAGGCTCTTGGTAGACCCTCCTCCTCCACCCCTTTTTTAAAACGTGAACTACAAAAATCCCCTTAGATGAAAACTACAGTTTTGACAAAGTATAATATAGTTTTCGAACCGCAATCAACGACATGAAAGCAGTGAAAGAAACTCACTGAAACGGAACAGGGCAGGGAAATAGACGATCAATGATGTTCTTATTAACTGACTACCCTATAAGCAAACGAAACACGGAGTCTATAAACTTTTGCCCAGTCCTTATCGTACATTTGTGTATCATGTGGATTTGGTTTCCCTGTGCTTGGCAACCAAACTTAACGCCTGGAACTAGTCAGGGTATTGATTACCACGATACAACAAAGTTGGTGTAATTTCGGTAGCTGAGAATGAGCATCCCATTCAGTCTCTAGACTCTACATCTCTAACATGACCTTCGGGCAATTCAGTTTCTACACTTTACATCTTGCTACGTTTTGTAGACTTAACACCTCACACTTGTTGCCTTGGCCATTAGTTCATTCAAAGCTTCCTCAAGATGTGGTTCCTGATGGCACATCTCCAGAAGTACTAGACTTTGGATTTGGAGGTGAGATAACCTCTCGTTCGCTTTTTTCACAAACTGGTAAAACCGGTTCTCATAAAGGTAAGACATTGGAATGAGTTCCAGTATCTCCAACTTGTAGTTTTTACTTGTTTCATTCCGGACAAACTCTTTAGATGTGAAGACAGCTTCGACTTGGCTAACATTCTTAGTACTCTTAGAAACTTCATCGGATAAATCAATTGGATCATAAATCTGATTGGTAGACCTATTTTCTCCTATACTTTGATTTGCTGTTTCCGCGAAATTAGCCAGCACTCCTTCTAAGTACGTCACCACCTCTTCATTCCTGTCTTGGTAACCCTCACATACAAGGTATCTCACCGGAGACCATAGATGATCGATAACTGGCTTTACTATCGCTACACGGCTGAACAGGTAATGCAAAATGTAGATCAACCCAACAGAGAATCGTGTCAGGGTATCAAAGACTTGGCAGACGAACGTGCCACCAGTGCTAAGATTTCTGAGAGCGAAGACGCACTGTTGAAGGAGCTGTTTCTTGTTTAGCAGTTCTTTTGGTTCCCTCAGACTTGCTTGATCAGCGCTAGCTCTTGAGCCAATAAGAGAAACGACCAAACCAACAAGACCATCTCCTGATGGCCCTCTTTCTTCACTCATTTTGCGTTTCTCAGATTCCTCACTGATCTTTATTGCATGTCTCGCTATGTTTATCTCTGAAGGAAGTTGGTCGCTTGATGGCTGTCCTCCATTTCCTTGTCTCTTCCTGCTCCCAAAGATTCCATGCTCCGACTGTTGCATCCCTTGGGACGAGATCTTAACTTGAAGATTGCATGATTTCAAATACCTTGCAGCACAGTCACAGCCAGAATGACCCGTTACTGTAACAGCAGCGATGTTCTTGACGCCCTTAGTAAACGATACCAATTTCTCAAGTTCTATCAAGCTTGGTAAATTGCAGTAATGGTCTAGCTTCTTAGCATCGCAAGATAACCACATAGGGCTTGTTCCTTGTGTTATTCTCTTGAAATCGTCTGCATTCTTGGCTCTGAGGATCATTGCTTCGTTCTTAGCCTCGATTAGCTTGGATACATAGGTCAGTGTACAAAAACGCGAGTTTCTTACTTGGTCGATGGGTTTTCCAATTGACGTCTGAAGCATTTCGCTTGTGCATTGCAGTGGAGTTATGGGCGATGTCAGCCATTCCACATCTTCAGGTGTTAAAGGGATCAGCTGAGAATTCCCGTTTGCTGTTTGGACGAGTTCTGGAAATAAACACAGTGTAAGTAAATACCGGAGTACTGTAGATAGTATCATACTATCCCTGGAAATTGCCTCAGGGCCATGATTAATATATTGGGAGAAGCGAGTCCTGAGTCGGCAGTGAGAAGGTAATGTCAGCGAAATATGCGCCTTCATTGTTGTGTGGAGAGGAAGTGTAGGATAAGATTCCTGGTCCTCGAGCAAAGGACGTGAAAACAGGTATAACCCAAGTTTACCGACAAGATTTAACCATAGATACAAACCCTGCACGCCAAAAATAGGAGAAGACATAACGGGGCCCAGCTGAAATTTGACAATTTTTAGGAAGGAGTAATCCAGTAAGGAAAGCCTTGTTGTAGAGCGGTCACTTGTGTTGCAGGAAGTGTTGTGGGTTTGAAACTTGGCCGTGTTATATCAAAGGCGAAGCAGTGCAAACCTACTTATAAGGACAGCGTTAGGGCCAATAAAACTGTACTCATTCACGGGTTTCAAAAGTAGAAAATGTATGGTGCTATCGTTCTTTAGGACTTTGAAGCTGTCCTTAAGAAAACGCCTTATTAAGCAGGGATCCTTAAAATAGGGTTCCATTGTCCATAACAACGAGTTGTTTTATGAGTTGGTGTCCTTAAAGGTTGAGTTCCACTGAAAAATCCCTTGCTGCTCAGCATGAGGTAAAAGATAGGCTTATAACTCACCCATGGGGAGAGATGTCTTAGTCTCAAATGTCAGTGAAGTTAACTACGGATTGGTTGGCATTATTATTTTATCATTATAAGGTAATACATAAGCCATTCTACGTTTGCAAAAGTTTACTTATTGATCTGCTATAAAAAAAGCTAGCCTGAAGAATCCTAAATAAATAATCATGGTTCTCATAAATCATAATCTCATAATCTCTAATAATCATGGTGATCTAAAATAACTGTCCCCATACAATGAAACCTCTTAATAAGGACACTGCTGGAAACCACTGAACTGTCATCATACAGTGAAACCCTATTAATAAGGACACTTTGGGACCCATAAAACTGTATGCATTGATTGGTGTCCTTATTAAGCAGGTTAAGATTTACAGAAACTGTGATGTTCTGGAGCTTTTCTTTCATTGGACTTTGAAACCTATCCTTAATAATGAGGTGCTCTTATTAACGCAGCATTGTCACCAGTTTACTTCTGAAGGGCCGATGGAAACCTCAACTGACAAAAGAAACTTCCAATAGACACAATGCTTTTGAAATATTTTTGTTGGTTTTCTGTTAAAAATCACCTTGTTATGTAATCAACCAGAAGTAAACTAGTGACAATGCTGCTATAAGCAGAGTGCCCAAATCTGTTAGAATAACAAATATAAATAGGATAAAAACAACTGCAAGGAGGACATACCCTTGAGACTTGAATGCAATATTGTTTTTCCTACAAAGACTCCATCCCTCTGCATAGATTCTAGCCATGACCAATACCGAACATCATGTCTCTCATTGTAAGTCCCAGTTTTCCCTCTCCCACAAAAGGGCTCTTTGATAGGGACATCAAATGAAGGGCCTCTAGTAAAACTCAGCTGAGTTCCATCCAGATATGCACCCAAGACAACACGTTCTTCTTCTGCAATTGGCTGGACTCCAAACTTCTCCATGTAATAACCTGCAGCCTGCTTTCTCAGATGAAAAAGTTGTTTCTTCTCAAGTCTGTTCATATGGTGAAAATACTGAATATTCATACTTATTTCCTGGTTTTGCAAGTTGATAAAGTACTCTTGGCATTCTTTTATCAAATACAGGAATTCTCTTGGTATGGAATTAAGTGGGAACAAAACCTTCTCTGCTGTGTCTTGTTGGTATGCTGTATACAATATTTCGTGGTACTGAGGGCTAAGGTTCCCAGTGTAACCGCAGCATGTGATGTATACTTCTGAGTTGCCACCTTTACTTGTACCTAAAAGACAAATAATATTATAACAAACAAAAATTTGAAAGATAAATTTCCCCCCCCAAAAAAAACCTTTCTATGCTCATCCAGAAATTATGTAGAGTAACCATGGATCTATGGAACTTTTAATGTGGTGAACAATATAACAATATATTTGGCACGAAATTGAATTGATAAGGAGGTCGCACCAACTTTCTGGCACGAGTGGGCTAGTCGGATAATGCGACTATGGTACGGCGAGGGATTAAACGGTGCTCAAGGTCGCACCAGTCATAACGATTACATTATGCAGATTAGTTTTTAATCAATGCAAATCGTTTTGGTTGAACAAAAATAAAAAAAGGAGCTACCCGTGCAGAGTATTATTGGCTCCCCCCGTTCTTCACGCATGCGCCAAATCGACAATAACTCCCCTGAGACCCTGTATTTATCCCGAACGCCCCGTATGTAGCCCCTTGCCTCGCACTTTTCAGGCAATAGTGAAAATGGCAGCGTTTTGGAAATCATTACCTGAGGACTCTACCTTTGGGGACACGAAATACAAGTGCATTTCATGCGAAATGCTGTTTTGTAATTAAAAAAAAGGACAGAAGATGCAGCAGGAGTCCTTGCCTTTTCTTTGTCCAATATATTGCGGCATGCAATCAGTTCATCCTCCTCTTCCTATTAGACCATATTTCTCTGACCAAGAAGGCTTTTCTAGTCATTTCTAGTCTTCGTGTTCTGTCCTCCATTTTAGCGTCATAAGACAAAGCAGCATTTGTGCCTGATGACTATATTGTTACACTCCATACCCATGGGAATTAACAAACAAAAAGGTCGACGTTTATTGTAGAGCCGCTCTATGATCGAAACTTTACCGAACCAGAATGGTGTGACTCTGGCACGCCATTTAATCTAGGCCTAAGTCATCAATTGTCAACTAACATTCAATGTACATATAATCACATACAAACAGAAGAGGAAAAGTATTTTCCCTTATGCAGTTCTGTTACTTTCCAAAGAGTCTGTTGATCCAATTTGCATAACAGTGTTGTTTTTATTTTGTTCTGTATATCTTAAATTCTCATCATTTTAAAGATATTAAATTTTTCTTAATTTCAAGAGAATTGAATATCTGATATGGGGCTTAGTAGCCTATAAAATCATGCATGTCTGATCAAGAGACTAATTACAATATAATTAACCTTCCTGTAAGTTGTTCTGATGCTATTGTCGCTAGGTACATACAATAGGCTTACCAGGTTTAATGACATGGACTTCTTCAAACAGACAGCACATCAAGTACATCAAACACACCATATGGTGCTCTAAAGTGGTAAACATCTTGAACACATAACAGCCTCCTGTAGCAAGAACTGTCAGCGCTGTGACAGCTTCACAAAATATTAACTGGCTGACGGCATTTTCTTGCTCCTCTGGCTCATCTGAGCAGTCAATGCTGCCATCAGCTGTTACCTAGCAACAATTGACATGTTAGAATAATAGCAGTCACCTAGCAACAAAGTAGAACCCAGATCAAACTGTAAAAAACAAATGCAATGCAATGTAGAGGCGAAAACTCTCTTTTTTGTCGCTGTTCCTACTCCAAAGGTTTGCGGTAGATTTAGAGGGACACATACATTATGTGACACGGCAAGGCAAAACGTACACTAGCGAGCAAATCTGGAAGATCAGCAAATCTGGAAGATCAGCGAATGCTTTTTCTATAATAAGGGAACAATATTGTTAATAATGAGGGAACGATGTTGCTTCGTTATATCGTTCATAAAGGATCTTGTTCCCGGGGCACAATCGGAAGAACGTTCGTTCTTAAGAAAATTTGGAAGTTTGTTCCATTCAAACTCAAAAAATGCTCTAAAGCTCTGAAGATCGTTCTCTTAAAATTCGAAAGATCCGTTCTCTTGAAGTTCAGGAGAACATTCTAATAATTCAAAAGATCGTCTCTAGAAATTCGGAAGAACGCTCTTAAAGTTTGGAAGAATGCCATTGATATTTGCTGTATGCAAAATAAGAGAGCAAGTCTATTTGTCTTTGCAATACAACCACATGTAATGGTGACAACAACAATATGACGGTTCTCGCTTGCTACTAGAACCTGCGCATCAAACCTCTCTAAGAAGAATATATCAGCTTCTTTTGCCAATAGGATAGTAGCGATCCGTAAAGTTTGTCAATCTATTTGTTTGAGCTGTATTTAAATTAAGAAAGCGAGTCGGCTGTTCATATTTTCCTGTTTTTTCAAAACAATGAAATGTTAATGGCGACCACAACTCTACTATGACAGCTCTTGACTTTGCAAAACAACAACGAAATTGTTAAACTGCAGCTTTAATGTCACATAGACTAAGCTGAAATATACGTCAAAATTTAAATTAACAAACCAAGCATTTCTCAAGAGAGTGATGTTGTCTTTTTGGTAACGATGATCAAAATTGAAAGACCGTTTTTGCCTTCAGGGTTTTCTCACAGCGATAAACAGTTTTCACACCCTTAAATAAATTCTTGTCTTCGTGAAACAGATCTCTTCTTCAGGAGAACATCTTAAAAACCGAAAAAAAACGCTCTTTCCTTTGAGTGTTAACCTCAATGATGAACAATTATTTTAAAAACAGGGAGAACGATCTTGTCTTCTGAAGAACTATATTGCCTTTGGAGAAACGATTGAATTCTGAGAAACGATCTTGAAAATCGGAGATTTCTCATAGAAATCTGATATCGTACTAAATATCATAAAAGCATTCTGCATAATCCGTCGAACAATATTTTACGTTCATAGCCTGAATGTTTTTCTCTAGTGTATGTTATCCCTTGCGGGGTCGCATGTGTAGTGTTGTCCCTAAGAGTTTTGACTGTCCGTTGCCTAGAAAATTATTGAGCAAAAAGGGTAAAAAAACTCAGTCTTTTCAAGGAAAGTGTTCATTAAGCCATCAACAACAAGCTTTCAACTCTTTTCAAGACAGTGAAATTTGCCAGCAGATGGCGCTTTAGGGACAACCCTGGGCACAGCGACACCCCTACCCTAAAAAAACTTTTAAAAAAGGGGGAAGAAAACTGTTCAACACTTTCAATGCCTTCCATCTCACCAAATGCACTTTCCCTTGACACGCCTCTGCAAGGTGGTTGAGGTTTTCAAGTTGCATCAAATCGCCTGTCCCATCAGCACCAAAGTCCCAGTTTTGTAGCGTTTCCACAATAAACCTGTCATCATCAAGCAAGGCTTTAGGGCTATGCCCCTCATAGTAGGGGTTCAATGTAGCCCCCAGCCACGCCCATTCTAGATCGGGATGGTGGTTCCTGAGGTAATGATTGGTGGCTGCAATAAAGGCCCCTGGTGCTTCACACAAATGTACACTGTACAACTTCTTCGAAGATACTGCCTCGGTTGGGACTACGTTGTAAGAAGCTAGGACTTCGTAAAGCTTTGCAAAGGCTTGGGTGCACATCTCTGCGCGCATTGTCTCTCGTAATGTCTTGACTACAAGCCCGGCCTTGTGTGTCCGTCGCGTGTGTTGGTGCCATTCTACTATGTCGATGTCATTCAACATGCTCTTGGATTCGTTGAGATTCCTCTTCATTTCCTGTAAAACATTAATTGTTTCTGGTGTAGTAGTGAAGAGGAGTTCACTACTCGGTAGCTCGCACTGCTTGTCTTTGGCCTTGAGCGTAAATCTCTTGTTGTATAATCTCGTCGTTTCTTCTTCGATGAACTGCAAGGTTTCTGCGGAAAGAAGCGCGCTTTCGCCGTATGGATGGTATCTCTGCTTGTTTCTTCTTTTAGGAGCCATCTTTGATATAAGCAGCAACAAAACTAAACAACTTCTATATTATACAATCCCACTCAACACATAAACGATAAACTCCCTCAAAAACCGAGAATAAAAACATTAGTATGCTTGTTACTACGTGCTAGCGGCAGCCATTTTGGACGTGTGTACTATGAACTGATCTTAGATAAATACTCCATGTAAAGTTTTATTGATGAACTTTTCAAATCAAAGTTACAAGAACAGTTTTTATGGCGTATCTATCCCACAAAAGCGCGAAATACCGCTGTCCAGAAGTCGCTTACGAATAGTCTCAATCATGGTAGACTGGCTAAACAAACTTTTACCTTTTGTAAATAGCCCAGAAGATTTCAACCTTGGAAAATCCCTTGAGAAACTTTTGCATGTTGATGGAAGGCCAGTGCTTCTTGTGCTTGAAAAGGCTGTCAGGCTATTCTTTAACAAAGACTTTGAAAAATGTCAATTCCATTCCCAAATAGCACTCGACATGTGTTGGGAGAAATTGAATACTGGTCATTGGAAAGATGTAGATGTAATATGGAGGGAGAGTTATTCTTATGGGAGCTTGTTCAAGGCAATGTCCCTAAGGGAAAGTAGAAGAGACGGTGAGGCAATAAAAGCATGCGACATGGGGCTTCTGTTAGGTGCACCCGTGATGGACAATATTTTAAATAGATTAGTGATTGACATAAATAGCTCCAAAAAGACTTCAGAATCTGAGCTTTACTTAGAAAATGAGTCTAATCCATCAAGTATGAAAAGAACAGGCCCAAATGACTGTGGCACTTTGGATGAATGTGATGACCAGCCTACCAAGTTACTAAAACTTTCACACATTCCAGTGCTAAATCAAGATTTTGAGGTCCCACATTGTAACTCTATGTCACTCCAAGATTTTCTTATGAGCCATATGAAAAAGGACAAGCCTGTTATACTTGACGGCATGATGGAGGCGTGGCCAGCAATGAGGAAATGGGGGCTGGAGTACTTGAAGGACATTGCAGGTTACCGTACTGTGCCAATTGAACTTGGATTGCGTTATACGGATGAGGAATGGACTCAGAAACTCATGACAATCTCTGAATTTGTCGACAAATATGTTAGCTGTAGCAATAGTTCTCAGGTGGCATATCTTGCCCAACATCAGCTTTTTGATCAAATTCCTGAACTCCGCCGGGATATAATAATCCCTGATTACTGTTGCCTAGGTGATGATGATCGTGATGTTATGATAAATGCATGGTTTGGTCCGAAAGGAACTGTATCTCCACTGCATCACGACCCTTATAATAACCTCCTAGCACAGGTAGTTGGAGAGAAGTATTTAAGACTTTATAGTAAGGACCAGACAGACAAGCTGTACCCACACGAGACCACTTTGCTTCACAACACCAGCCAGGTATGTAATCACCATGGTAACTGGTACTACATTTTAGATAAGAAAACTTCACGGTTATAATGTAACCCTCCATAAATATAGATTATTGTATGGTAATGTATTGTAAAACATTCAAGCTTTCCCCCAAAGTAAACATATGCAAAGGACTCTGCTAGTACCTTTTTCAGTGTGAACCCTGTTAGATTAAACAAAGAAGTTTCTTGAATGAGTTTGGGGCAGGTACAGGATTTGTATTACTGGGAGTGGAGTGGAGACTTTAACTCATAACCCTCCCCCCCCCCCCCCCCGTCCCCCTCATGTGACCCGTGACACAATGTGTTAAAACATTGTGTCTTTTGCTTTTACTAAAGATTGACGTAGAGGCACCAGATCTGGCCCAGTTTCCAGCCTTCTACAAAGCCTCATACCAAGAATGTATACTCCGTCCCGGACAGATGCTGTTCATTCCGCCTGGACATTGGCATTATGTGCGGTCACTATCTGTTAGCTTCTCAGTCAGCTTTTGGTGGTGAGGAGAATTATGATGGTTCTTCCCATAGGAAAAAAATGAGTGTTTACAAATGGTGATTGACATTAAATACTAAAGACTATAAACACTAATGTTTCAACACAATTGAATAATAACAACAAAATACATACATCTGATGTAAGATAGTAATATAGTAGCCGGATTTATGAGATGCTTTGAGACTGTTCACTTAAAGCGTCTTGGTAATTGAACATAAATGTTCAACTATTGTAAATGTATTTTTATATGCATGTATATGTATTTGTATATTACAGTAAAAATGGATTTGTAATTTTGAATAAATAATATCTTTTTGCAATAGCTTTTATTCATTCATGCTATTTTGTCTATATATAGAGTACATATTTACCCTAGGTGCCACAGGCCAACCACTGCCATGCATGAAATAAGCAAGAAGTATTTGGTCAAGGTTCTAGTTGGGTTTTGTAACGATACCGTAGACCCAAATGGCTTCATTTCGGGTGAATTTTTTTTATTATGCCATTCGATGACAATAGGCACACTCTAGATGTTAGCAAAAAATACCACCAAAATCTTAAATACTCCGCCAGATATTCAAGAAAAACCGAATTCGAACGAGTGTAGCGTTATTCTCGAAGGCGTCAATAATCCCATAATCCTGTTTACTTAGCTCAAAGTCCCGCGATCAACATCCGGGGAACTTAGTTTTACGGCTTTTCCCTCTAATTAGCATACAAGCGTGTCAGTATCATTATCGACGTATTATCCGAGATTTATCCGTATTTATATCAACTTTATAAGCGTTTACTCTAAATTTTGCATAGTTGCAAACTACGCCAAGATTAAGTAAGAATCCTTGGCATAGAGTTGTCTCCGTTCGCGGTCTTTTAAGTTTTCCGCGCTCTTCTTTTCTTCGGTGCAAGCTCGCTTCGGTCTAGGCATCTTCCTTCACTTGCACGACTAGCGCTATGACATTTGAGCGCCTAAGAGTTTTCCCGCTGCGTGTAGAGCGTGCAATGTGATTGGTTGCCATACGCGGCTCTATTTGCTCTTCGTCTGTCATTACTGTCACGCTGCGTCTAGTTTTTACACAACTTCAATCCCATCAAATTTCACCCCATCTTACTCTAAATATGATTACTCTAAATACTTGATTATTAATCAACGAGGCTGTTTGACGGCAAATGTAGACACGGTTTGTCAGTTCAGTACATGACGAATAATATAAAGCAGATCCCGGGAGGTTACGCGCTTTTGATGTGTTTAAATAATTCGTATGTTTAAAAGTGGTCGATTTCGCACTTCAGACCAGGCAAAAGCACTCAAAATTAAGCGCGTATAAAAAATGATTATTGTAGGAGAAAAATACAATCATTAAGTTTTAAATTGATATATAGTTTGTTGGCATTTGCTTTAAGATCCGACGCGAGCGCGAGCGATTTTGCCGGGACGATCGGGGAATTACCGCTTGGGTCTACGGTATCCATAATTATAATAGCTAACGTTCATTCTTTGGAACCCAAAATTTACTAACTTAACTCTCAAGTCTTACGTTACACTGACCAAACTTAGGGGTAGAATACAGGGACAAGAGTTAGACTGGCACAATATCAAACCCCAAAAAACTAAAAAAATTCAGCGGTCAGCGGTCAGCGAAGATGGCTGCTGAAAAACCGGCTCTGTAATTTGCAACCCATATGTGGGCCATCTTATGTTAAAATCATTTGTATTACATGAAGGTGTTTTCTTATACAGCATACCAAGATATTTGACTACATTTTGAGGAAAAAACGCTAAATCATTGTAGTATTTATGTTACGTTAAGAACCTTGAACATTGAATGCCCCCGTGCTCAGACTTAACCTCTAACAGAGGGGTGAATGTAGTATTTATGTATGTTAAGAACCTTGAACATTACGTGTTGGGCTGCCTGTGTTATGTTTATTGTTGTACAGCGGTTTTACCCCATAGAATCTCTAGGGGCAGCCATCTTGCTTAGTTTTCGGTTTAGTTTTACAAGCTGTAGATTTATGTTGATTAAAGCCTCAGTTTAGAGGCATACCTTCTACTACAATTTAATCAACATATTTTCTGAAGTCCCATGGATAAAGTACTGCGTCCTGAACGCCTAGAAACCGATCCAAATAGCAGCACGGCCCAGAAGGAATGGCTCCATTGGAAAAGGACCTTCGAGAATTTCGTACAAGTTCTACCTCAGACGGGCCTGGACAAGTTGACCGTTTTAACTAACTTTGTTTCTCCAACACTCTTCAAACACATCGAAGATTGTACGGAATACGATGCAGCAATTGAGGCGCTACAAGCCCTTTATGTTAGACCACGGAATGAGATCTTCGCTCGCCATCTACTTGCAACGAGACGCCAGCAACCATCGGAAAGCTTAGATGAGTACTTGCAAGCTCTGAAAACACTGAGTAAGGACTGTGATTTTAAGAGTGTAACCGCAGCGCAGTACAGCGAAGAGAGCATACGGGATGCGTTTATTACAGGTCTGCAATCCAACACAATCAGGCAACGATTGTTGGAGAACAAAACACTTGATCTAAAGACCATGTTTGACCAGGCTCGAGCTCTGGAGTCAGCTATGAGGAGTTCAGAATCATATGGAGCACCACAGATACCTATAAATGCAGCACTACCTTGTAACAGCACCTCATTGTCAGCAGAACAGCCTGACGAGTCTACTGTAGCTACAATGAAACCCGATAAAGCTACTTGCTTTTTCTGTGGAAACAAGAAACACCCTCGACCGAAGTGTCCTGCCCTGGAGGCTATTTGCAACAAGTGTCAAAAGAAAGGCCATTTTGCTAAAGTTTGTAAAGGAAAGGCGGTTCCAAAAGAAAGAGTTTCGGCAGCAACTTGGTCCCCGACACTCGCCACATTGACAGCTAACCCACCAAGATCCCTCTCTAAATCATGTGGTGTCGTCAATATCCAAGGATTGCAAGTCAAGGCCCTGTTTGACAGTGGGAGTAGTGAAAGCTATATCCATCCCAGTCTAGTAGAGCAAGCAAGTCTGACAGTCCAGCCCTCATCTAGTACCGTATCCATGGCAACCTCCTCGACAGGCGCCATCAAGGTTAGTGGTACTTGCACAGTTGATCTTACCTACCAAGGACGGAGATATGAAGGCCTCAAGTTTTCTGTACTCCCTGGGCTATGTGCAGACCTCATATTAGGAGTAGATTTTCAGTCAAAGCACGAAAGTGTCATCTTCCAGTACAAGGGCTCCGAACCGCCCCTCTCCGTCTGTAGCTTCAGCACTCTGAATGTAGACCCGCCTGAGCCATTTGCAAACCTGACAGCAGACTGTCATCCTATTGCTACAAAGTCACGCCGCTACAGCCAAGAAGATTCCACGTTCATTGATGAAGAAGTTAAGAGGCTGCTTAATGAAGGAATCATTGAGCCCAGTCGCTCTCCATGGCGAGCACAAGTTGTAGTAACCAAGGATGAGAATCACAAGAAGAGGCTAGTAATTGATTACTCACAGACCATCAACAGGTTTACCCTCCTCGACGCATTCCCATTACCACGAATAACCGACTTGGTTAACCAGATCGCCCAGTACAAAGTCTTCAGCACCATTGATCTACGCAGTGCTTATCATCAGATCCCTCTCAAAGATGAGGATAAACCGTACACAGCATTCGAAGCTAGAGGTAACCTGTATCAGTTTAGCCGACTCCCATTCGGCGTCACCAACGGGGTGGCCTGCTTCCAGAGAGAGATGACTAAGTTTGTGGAAGAGAACAATCTCAAGGCGGTCTTCCCTTATCTCGACAACATCACAATCTGTGGGAAAGACCAAGAAGAGCATGATTCCAACCTTCAGAGTTTCCTTGAAGCTGCTAAGAGCAAGAACATCTGCTATAACAACGACAAGAGCATCTTCTCCACCAGGCGTCTTCCTATCCTTGGATATGTGGTTGAGGAAGGGAATATCAGTCCAGACCCCGAACGTCTACGCCCTTTGCGAGAGCTACCCGTTCCAAGTGACTCAAAGTCTCTGAACAGATGCCTCGGATTGTTTTCCTACTACTCACAATGGATACCCGCATACTCGGATCGAATCAAGCCAATAACCTCCTGCAAGGTTTTTCCATTACCCGAGCCCGCTGTCGCGGCCTTTGAGAGTATCAAGAAGACGGTGGAGGAAGCTTTTGTTAGTTCAATCGATGAAAGCATTCCATTTGAAGTTGAGACGGATGCTTCAGAGGTGGCATTAGCTGCCACTCTCAGCCAAAATGGGAGGCCAGTTGCATTCTTCTCAAGAGCCTTACAGGGCAGCGAGCTCAAGCATGCCTCAGTTGAGAAAGAGGCACAAGCGATTGTAGAAGCTGTCCGACACTGGAGGCACTTCCTAACAGGGAGGCACTTCACTCTTAAAACAGACCAGAAATCAGTATCTTACATGTTTGACCAGTGCCACAAAGGGAAGATCAAGAATGATAAGATCATGCGGTGGAAGATCGAACTCTCCTGCTATAGTTTCGATATCATTTACCGTCCTGGTAAAGAGAACATTCCACCCGACACTCTGTCCAGAGCTACTTGCGCCACGTTGAGTGAAGATCCCCTCTACCAGCTCCACGAGTCACTCTGTCATCCAGGGGTCACCCGACTCAACCACTTCGTACGCACCAAGAACCTCCCTTATTCCCTTGAGGAGATCAAGAGCATGACAAGTAAGTGTCCAGTTTGTTGTGAATGCAAACCACAGTTTCATCAACCTCCCAAAGTTCCTCTCATTAAGGCTACTCAACCTTTCGAGAGGATAAACATTGATTTCAAGGGCCCCTTGCCAAGTAACAATGGCAACAAGTTCTTCCTTAATGTGGTTGATGAATATTCAAGATTCCCTTTTGTTTTCCCTTGTCCTGATGTGTCTACACCAACAGTGATCAAGTGTCTTACCTCCTTGTTTACGATGTTCGGTATGCCAGCCTATGTACATTCGGACAGGGGCTCCTCCTTGATCAGCCAGGAACTGCGAGACTTCCTGAATGAAAGAAAGCAAGACAGATCCGTTAGTTGATGAGGTGGAATTGCTTCAGGCGAATCCTCACTACGCCCATGTGCGCTATCCAGACGGCCGAGAAACAACAGTCTCTACCAAGCATCTTGCCCCCAAAGGTGAAGTACCAACAATGTACCCACTCCCTCAAGTTAAGCCTACTGTTCCAGGTGAGCATCACCCTGCTACTGGTAGTTCACCACCTTCCTCGGAGATAGAAGTGGAGATAGGTGTGGGCGAAGAAGTGCCACAGGTCAGTACAGGTCTTGATGGGCAGCCTCCCTTGCGACGTTCGGAGAGGACCCGACGTCCAGTGGACAGACTTAACCTCTAACCGAGGGGTGAATGTAGTATTTATGTTACGTTAAGAACCTTGAACATTGAATGCCCCCGTGCTCAGACTTAACCTCTAACAGAGGGGTGAATGTAGTATTTATGTATGTTAAGAACCTTGAACATTACGTGTTGGGCTGCCTGTGTTATGTTTATTGTTGTACAGCGGTTTTACCCCATAGAATCTCTAGGGGCAGCCATCTTGCTTAGTTTTCGGTTTAGTTTTACAAGCTGTAGATTTATATTGATTAAAGCCTCAGTTTAGAGGCATACCTTCTACTACAATCATGTCGCTATTTGGGCGCAAGCACGACCGAAGTGAAGATGGAAGCACTACACCCACTAAAACCAGCAAGAAACAAAACCTAAAAGCAACACCGATGAAACAGAATTATTCTAACACTGATGACGATCAAGCCTCATCTTTCGTAGAAAAGGTTTGGCCTCTTTTGGAGGTCAAGATGAACTCTTGGATCGAAGGGAAGTTACATTCACTGGTAACCACAGTAGCCACAGAAGTTGTTACTAAACTTATTGAGGCAATCGGCCTCAATGAATTCAAAGATGATCTCATGAACGAGATCGAAGACAAATTTGACAAAAGTGAACAATATTCTAGGCGAAACAATATCAGGATTGGGGGTATCCCCGAAGATGATTCGGAGGAACGCGAGCAAACAGATGGCAAAGATAAAGGAAAACCTAGAAATCACAATATTGCCAACAGACATATGCCAATCTCACCGTACTGGCAAAAAGAAAGATTCTAAGCCACGGCAAATAATTGTAAAATTTACCCGTCACAACACCAAACTGGAAGTTATGAGAAAACGAAAAGAACTTAAACAAAAGAAATCAAGCATCTTTATTAACGAAGACCTAACCCAACCCCGTCTAAAAATGGTAAAACTGTTGAAAGATGAAGGGAAGGATTTAATCTCCAAGAGCTGGAGTGCAGATTGAATAATCTTTGTGCGTCTTAAGAAAAATGAAGCAAACGGCGACAACATTAAATCTTTTACAAAAGTAAAAGAGGTTCAAGCTTTCCTAGCATGAAAATAAACACCTCCGGAAGTAGAATAAATGGCATTGGCAAGTTGGATACACTTCTTCTCTTTTTGTTCCTGTTTTTTACTATCGTATGATAGTAGGTATATGTGAATCATGCACAAAAAATGTTTTAAGTCAACATAAGTCTCTAGTATGCTCAATATGCAAACATAATTATCATCTTAAATGCGTCAATTCAAATCAAGTTGTTCCACAGCTTAATACCGGATGGTTTTGTAATCAGTGTCTATCAGCTTCACTCCCGTTTACACACTCCGAAAAAAAGAAATTTCAAACAGATATGAACAACTACAACCCTAATGCCAATCTAGCAGAATTAAATAACAAATTTATTAATCCTTTTACTACAAATTCTTTTCCCTGCTAGCAGAGGCCTCTTTTCTCTGTATTTCGCTGGGCTGGAGTTCGCGAGGAAAAGATACCTCTGCCATGGGTCGCAAGTTCGTTTGATCAAACCGCCGTCCACGATCGTGGACGAGATCCAGAGCGCATGCTCTGTTCATTAATTACTGGCCACTATTTGAGCCCACAATGACTAGCGCATGCATGAAATGTATATCCGCTGCGGGATAATAAGCCCGCATTCGAAACGGCGTCCTCCGTAGAAATATCACGCGACGAATTATAAAAGAAGCCATTCAATGCCTTATCTTCATTCAGAATTTTCTCTCTTTTGACTAACGAGTCAATCTTCCGTTTACAGGTTTTGCATATTCTTCTGGGAATAGCTGATCTAAGTTTACCAAAAAGTTTTGTAACATTTTCTTCGAATCCAACTGTGCGATATTTACATTGAAGAAACTCGCCTGCCCAGATGTCTTGAAATTAATCCCACAAACAAGACAAAACTCGTCTTTGCTGCGTTTGTTGCTCAATCTTTTTAGTGACGTTTTAGGTGATTGAAATTGAACAGTTGTTTTTTTTTTTCGAAGAGGAGAACTAACCGGAGTTTGATTCATGATTTCCGACTAAACCCATGCAAAGCATATTGACAGCTTTCGCGCGATGGTACGGGTTTGGGCACGTCGGTCGCTTATTAACGCTCACGCATGCGCAACAGAAACAGTCTCGACCCATGGCAGAGGTATCTTTTCCTCGCGAACTCCAGCCCAGCGAAATACAGAGAAAAGAGGCCTCTGCTAGCAGGGAACAAATTCTTCAAATCAAGGACCAATTTCTAGTATTGACCCAGACCAATATATATTCAAAGACAACAATGCACAGCAAAATTGTAATTATTTCTTGAATCATGAGCTTAATGCTTATATATCTAAAAAGTCCATTAAGGCAGAAAACTGTTTTTCTCAACTTAATATTAATATTAGAAGCATAAAAAAGAATTTTTCCAAGCTAAAACAAGCCATTGATTCAATTAACTTTAACTTTAAGGTCATTTGCTTGAGTGAGACTTGGCTAGATCTAAATAGTCCAGTAGACTTATTTAATATAACAGGCAAAACATTTCATTACAACAACCGAACTCACAAAGATGGAGGAGGTGTTGGAATATACATAGAAAAGGATCTAGATATTAAACACCTACCTGACCTAGACAATATGGATGACGATATGGAATGTATATTCAAGGAGATAAACGTCAAAAAAGGTAAAAATATCATAGTAGGCTCTGTTTACAGGCCCCCTAAAGGCAACGTTAACTCTTTTATAGAAAAATTCAATAAAACCCTAAACATCATAAATCTTGAAAATAAAATCCATTATACTTCTGGAGACTTTAATATAAATCTGCTAAATTATCAAAATCATAATCAAACAAATGAATTCATCAATACATGTTATGCCCATTTCTCAATCCCCCAAATAACGAAACCAACTCGAATAACCAATCACTCTGCTACATTGATTGACAATATCATTAACAACAATTTCCAAAATAATATTCTTTCTGGTTTACTATATATTGACATTTCCGACTATTTACCAACATTTACAATTGCTTCAACGGCCTCTCTAAATAGTAAAGATAAACATACTTCCTTACATAGGAATTTAAGCGAAAGAAATATAATTAAATTTAACGAAAACTTATCAAACTGTGACTGGTCTCAAGTCTACCTAACTACTGACGTCAATTTATCATACAATACCAGCATAGATAAATTCACTAATATTTACAATTCTTGCTTCCCCCTCATGAAAAAGAAGGCCACAAGAAAAAACCCACGTAGTCCTTGGATTACACCAGCTCTATTAAAATCTATTAATCATAAATTGAAATTATTTAAAAAGTATAAACGCAACCCAACTGAGAAAAACTTGTTATTATACAAGAAATACAATAATAATTTATCAAAGGTAATAAAATCAGCCAAGCGTCAATACTATTGTGAACTACTTGAGGCCAAAAAAGATAACATCAAAGAAACTTGGAATGTTTTAAATGAAGTTCTAAAAAGAAAATCAGTAAGTAGTACTCCAAATAAGACATTTTATCATAACGGATGTGAAACAAGTAACCCTAAAACAATAACCAATAAATTCTGTAATTTCTTTACTAATATTGGGCCTAATCTAGCAAATCAAATACCAGACACAGACAAAAACTTTAAAAACTATCTAAAATGCAATTACCCCACCAGTCTTCGCATGTATCCTACAAGCTCAAATGAGATTGAGAATGTAGTTTCAGAATTTAAAAATAAGTCAAGCACAGGGGCAGACGATCCAAACCCAAAGGTGATTAAGCCAGTAATAAGTTCAATATCAACACTCTTATCACATATAATTAATAACTCATTTAATAGTGGAATATTCCCAGACAAACTAAAAATAGCAAAAGTAACTCCTATTTTCAAATCGGATGATATAAAACAATTCTCGAATTATAGACCAATTTCAGTACTCCCATTCTTTTAAAAAATACTAGAAAAACTTGCGCACAAAAGACTATATTCATTTCTAGAAAAATATAATGTACTCTCTAACAACCAATTTGGATTCTGGAAAAATAACTCAACTATCAATGCAATCTTAACGTTTGTTGAACATTTATATAAAGACTTTGAGGAAGGTAAATCGACATTAGGCGTATACCTTGATCTATCAAAAGCTTTTGACACAGTTAATCATACAATCTTGATTTCTAAATTAGAACACTATGGCATCAGGGGAATTCCACTTGAATGGTTTAAAAGCTATTTATCGAATAGGCAGCAGTTTATTAAATATCAAAACTGCCACTCAGACAATAACTTAATAACATGTGGAGTCCCTGAGGGCTCAATACTTGGTCCCTTATTATTCTTAATATACATCAACGATATGCAAAATGCTTCCAACAAATTAAATTTTATTTTATTTGCAGACGACACAAGTGTATTTTTAAGTGATTCCAATATATCTGATCTCTATAAAATAATGAACTTAGAATTATCTCAACTATCAACATGGTTCAAGGCAAACAAGTTATCCCTTAACATAAAGAAAACAAAATATCAACTTTTCAATCGTGATAGATCTAAAAAGAAATCGAAAACTAGGAATATAGAAGCAGCAAATTTAAATGTCACAATTAATAGCAAAGAAATAGAACAGGTAGATTCTTTTAAATTTCTTGGTATCTACATAGACTCAAAACTTAATTGGCAAAGTCACATTAACATCGTGTGTCAGAAAATAGCAAAGAACATAGGAATAATAAGATATATAAGCCGCTATCTTCCACAGAAAGCTTTAATGACACTTTACTATTCCCTTGTCTATCCATACTTAACATATGGAAATTTATTATGGGCAAACAGCTTTTCTTTAGACAAACAAGGGCACATCAGTAAAAAGTTAGACAAACTCTTAAAACTTCAAAAGAAAATAGTTAGAATTATTTCATATTTACATTTCCTAGCCCATACGAAGCCAATCTTTAAAAATCTGAACATTTTAAAAATAGACGAGATCCACTACTTGGAGACAGCTACTTTTATGTATAGGTTAACTCACGGTATATTACCAAACATTTTGGTCACTATTTTAAAAAATTAAACACAGTCACATTCTTACAGTACCCGAACTTCAAATAATCTTTACATTAAATTAAAAAAAACTTCATTTGGACAGCAATCCATTTCTTATAGGGGGAAAAAGCTGTGGAACAATTTGAATTCTGAAATAAAATCAAAACCAAGCATTCCATCTTTCAAAACGAGCATACGGAAACAGCTTATTGATGACCTGGGGCATGATTCATAATGTTTGATAAAATAACTAGATGATTGCTTGTGATTTATAATCAGCATAGTTATACTTGATTACCAATGACATGTAATGATTTAAAAAAGTGTACTGTGTTAATCACATCTTAAGAGCCAAAAAAAAAACTTTGAAAACTCTGAAAACTATAAAAGGATTCTATAATTACAAGCTTTGCTTCCTTTAGAATCCTTTCCATTTGCATATAAATTCAATGTAATTACATAGAAAATGTATCAAGTGAATGGATAAATAAATGAATGGAATGGAAAACCCCCTTCTGGAGTAAAAAGTCTCAAACTTTTGTCTCTAAAGGTGTTCCTGTCATTCCTAATGCTGCTTTTGAGTTGAATGTTGTATCTCTATCATCATCTTCTGCTGCTTAGGTAGTGTGAGTGTGCATCATAGTCTTGTTAGCCTTATGATTGCCACTTGTTTAACAGTGTCTGGAATGTCATCCATGACTAATGACAGATAGACAGCCTTTGATACCTGGAAATGTAATGTAGCACAACAAGCATAACATTAGTTGTACTGGCAAAGTGTGAGTTATTCACTTGACAGTGTTACCAGAAGGTGGGACTGCATTGTCATATGCATGCACCCTCTGTAACAATATTGTTATGTTCAGTTAGTGAATTATTATTATTGATTTTGTTATGCAACCAATCACTGCTCTCCCACGTGCCCCGGATATCACAGTATTAATATGTGACACTGTGGTCAGTTTTGTAAATACTCAGAGCAGCATGAATAAGACACACGAATCAACCATGAATAAAGCCCATAGAAACTCTGAATAGCTTTTCATTACACCCTTGGTACCACAATAGTGAGGCAGGTAGAACCCTCAACCCCTCCAGGGCAATACAAGGAATATTTCTCCAAATATAAAACATTTTTTTAGCTTCAGCTCTGCACAAAATCACATTTTTGGGTCCAGGCAATGTCTAACAGGGCCATAACGGGTCTCTGAATATTTTTTGCCTTATAATTTCATTTTTAAAACTGGGGTCCCTATATGGCGGTATCACATTGACTTACATGAAGGGCATGCCTATCAAAGGCTTTGAGCTCAGCTAATAGTCCTGCAGCCTCACATCTCACGTTGGGAACCGGCGAATCCAGTAAGGTACAGATGCAGGATAAAAACTCTGTCATGTTGTTAAGTTTATTGTAGTGGTAGTTCTGCAAATACGAAAACATTGATTATATTTTGTCAGATTTGAGCAATTGTAAAATTTTTACAATGGCAGATCCATAGGCTGGAGAATTTAGAAATAATGTTTGTGAGCTGAAATATGGGCCTCGTGCCCCATTTTCAAAATCCCTTTACATGCAGGTACACAGAGGGGGGGGGGGGGGTGCACCGGGTGCATGGTGCTTGGCCAACAAAAATACAGTAAATGTACGAGAGACATCTTTCTAAAACACAGGAGAAAATGCCTTGAAATGGCCATTTGGGACCCCTCACGCCACTTATATGAAAACATGACTTTGAGACAGGCAGGAACATACAATGAAATGTATCTGTCGCTGTAAGCGCGTGTCAAAATGACATGACGCGTGACGCGTGACAACAAAAACGGCAAAACTTTCCCATGATTTTGACCCATAATTGCATACGGGTTTGTCGCTTCTCAGTCGAGCAAAAGCCTTTCGTTTAAATGTATGCCGCACTATGTGTTGTTGCGCGTTTACATTCCTTCATAAGCTCTCTTTGAATGGAATATTTCTCTTGCTACAATAGTTAATAACATCACGCGCGACTTTCTTCCCGAACACAAAAACAACAGCTGATACAAAAAAAAAAAAGAAAGAAAATATAAGAAAACATGCACATGCTATCATTAACATAATATCTACCAATACTTTTTCTCTTCAAGCCATTAACTTGAAGTTAAGAAAAGATTCGTGACATAATAAATGAAATATCATTATTATTGACATAGTTCCATAACATGCGTGATTATTTAGCAGCTGATATTCCGTCGGTCACGGAAGGTTTAACTCCAGTGATAGCGAGCAACTTGAGTATTGTGGGTCACGTAGAGAAGAGGGTACGTGGTGCGAGCAGAATGAACTCGAACAAAACAGTCTGAAACACGACTCTTAAATAACGCAACATAAAAGGCGTTGTGTGACATGCGGCTTGCGCCAGCCTCACTGTGTGAGTGGAATGAAAAAATCGCCGAGAATTCGTAGACTGTCAGCAGCGTAAATAAATGTTTCCGCAGAAGCAACGTGCTTCTATTCAACCGACATTGTAAAACAAAAAAAAAAAGCTTTTGACACATTTCATTTACTTGCGGTTTTGTATTTTTTTGGGGGCCTTTTTCATTGAAACATTCTTTCTTTTCCATTTGGTGACTTGAGTACTTAAAATAAAAACAAAATTAAAATAAAACCCTCATTTTCTTATTCTAGGGACATCTAAGATACCGTGAAAAATCTTATTTATAATTTTAGCTGTCATGTACTATGATTCCCATTAAAACAATCATGAAATTTGCAATGTTTTTACAATGTTTTGAGAAAGAAAACGTACCTTATATAGATTGAGTAGACTCGTTGTACCCCTTCGTAACTGAGACGATTTTATCTTTTGTAATTTCCTTGCAGTATATAGCCACAATTTAGCAGATTTTTTTCCGGCTGAAATGTTCATGTCTTGTCGCGTTCTCACAAACAATTCTATACAGATAAGGCACTTCTAAGGCAACTTGGCGTGAAAATTTTTACTTAACCCTGTAAAGTACGCTGTATCTTGTTTATGTTCTTGCTATGTCATAACCGTGAGTAAACCGTGAGTTCTCTACCGTGTATGAAAGCCTTCGTGAAGTTTTTTTCAATCCACGGGTTTACTAATTTTCGTGATCTTTTGATCTCAAAGCCGACCTTGCGTGACACAAAGATTGCATAGCGCGCACGGAACTCCAAGACGTCCGTCACACCATCACACAATCATCTGCTTAGCGAATCAACTTCTACTTCTTTTTTTAGCAAATTTAAAAAAATCTGAAAAAGCAAGAAACACATTCGTTTTTCATCAACCACGTAAGCAGCATTTTCTTTAATGATATTCTAGGCCTCATACATTCTACATTTGAACTGAAAAGCCAACATCTTGCGCAAAGGTATTCATGGATCTATTTATCAAAACTACTTTAGAATGTGCTTTTTTCCCTTCTTTCTTCTCTCTTGTATGATTTATTTACTTGTTTCATTTGCTACGTTTGTCCAGAAAGTGGTCAGCGGTCGGTGTCACGCATGCTCCTTGCTTTCTTGAATCGAAAAATGGCGGAAAATTTCTGCCGAACAGAAACATGATGTCAACATCACCTTTTTAAACTAAAGAACGCGACGTAAATAAGCAAGAATAATGGACTCGGTGATAGAGCATGACCCTACGCTGCCTCTAGATCTAGAGAAAAGGTAAAAAGAACAGTGGACCACTGTGTGATTGTGTTCCTTGTCAACCAGTTTGTTGTGCGCGGTGCTCCGCTTGACTTGCGATAAACTGAAAAATTGCGGGAAATACAAATCGGTGTAAAGCAATAACTATACCATGACCAGACTATACTAAAAAAGGACTGTGCACCTGCTATATACTTATTAACTTTGTATCCAAGTGCTAATTATTAAATATGTAAACCACAGCTGCTTCTGGTCGAGGTTGAATTTTGACTTTAGCCGTTTGTCAGTGTTTCTGTCGTGTTGCGTTATGTTTTGTTTTGCATGCGTCAAACTGTGTGAAGCCTCAAGTTTAGAGACAAAAACATTACCATGAGCACATGCCAGTGACGCTCAAATTCTCGATATCTCTGTTTTAGCACAACTCTTGCAAGATTCAAGGAAGCTATGGCTTCAGGCGGTCTCGATCCCGAGATGTTAGATTCCACCACTTTGGATAGTGCCGATGGGGCAGCTTCGAGTTTACCAGAGGGTAAAAACGATCATTTGATTACCAGCCCTATCTACTTCAGTACAAGATCTAGTTACAGATTTTGTGCAGCTATTTTGTTTTCACACTTTATTGTTATTTGCAAGATATGATATGTCTAGAGGAAAACACTGAAAACATTATTAGGTAAATGTCCGTAGTGAACTGTTATTATTTTGAAGTGTTAATTTATTCCATATGTTCAAATAACATCATTGTTATGTCTGTGATTTTCTTTACTCTCAATCATGGCTCAATGAAGCGATAGTTGGTCTAGGCCGTGTACAAAAATATTTTTGACTTAAACAATTGACTTTGATTTCAGTTTTATCATACTGTAAGACCCCAAAGTTATAATCACTAAGATCTTGGCCATTTATTTCTTAAATAAACTTGCAATATATACACATACATACAGTTACAGAGTATTGAAGGTTGTCTGATGTGCTGTTAAACTTTTGAATACTTCTGGCCTACTTAATTACTTAACCATTAAATGCTTGGGTTAATCTTTTATAAACAGTATCCATTATGCCACACAGGAGAAAAATGCAGTCTATTGTTTTGCTGTCATAGCTCAAATATTTGACATCTTGCACTATTAAACACATTTTTCAAAATAAGAACATCTAATTTTCAGTTGAGGCTGGGCCATTCTTATTTTTGAAGCATTTTATGAGTGAAAATGTTGTTAATGAGAATTACACAAATAATCAATAGCAATAGTATTTAAGGGTGTTCAGAATTTAGGCTGTTATGTGACCATGGTTGCTACGCTAACGTGCTCTCTAGCAATTTAGGCGAAAAAATAATGAATAAAAAAATTTAAAAAAAATTAAAGGAAAGGCAGATAAATGTTTTTTTTTCTGTTGTGATGACATCATCCGATGACGTCATCAATATGTAGCCCGATGAGTCACTAGTCCACATGAACAATTTCAGCAGTAAAACTCTTTTTCTAACAAATATACAGTAATTTAAAATTTCCCTAGCAACCTAACTTACGAACACCTTTAAGGTTGTTATTATGAACAAAATTTTATTATCTGCATTTTAGAATGCTTCAAAATAATATTTTGCTGTTATCTGAGCCTCAGCATGTTCTTAAGCCCCATCTAATCTACAAATTTTTAGTTTACAATTCTTATGTGACAATTTTTATTTGCTAGTGTAGATGGAGCAGAGTCAGCAATTTTTTGTGGCACTTATTGTTGTTCAAAACCTAGCAGGTTTGCTTTTTCTTGGCAAATTAAAAAATAGCTAGTGTAGATGCCAACAAATATAGTTATCAAACAAAAATTGTTAGTGTACACGACATTTGGCGAAATCTCAGGCTGTACATTTGAAAAAGTTTTTATGAAAAAGAGTGCATTTGCCATAAATGTCATCTATATAAATCCCAACACATTGGTCATCATTTCTATAAAGGGTACTATCTTTTATCAAGATCTCTTTTTTTCATATTATTTGATAAAATCTTCATTAAGTGTTTTGCTTTGTTTTGTTTCCCCTTGAGACATGAGAAAAAAAGCTTCCTATTATTTGCTAAGTAATTTCCTTTGGTTATGTGAAGGATTTTTTATCATGTTCCCACCATATTCTAGACAAAACTACAAACAACATCCACCCTTTCTTATCTAGCCCTTTTATCTTATTTATTTTTCAGTTTTCTTCCTGGTAACATTTTGCACAATTAATACAGTAATCATACCAGACTCTCATGCTCTATATTAAAGTACTGTACTTTGTTGTTGTGTCTTAGCGACATCAGAAAACCATTTTAATCTAGAGTGTTCTGTATTTTTCAACATACCTCCACTACAATTGCCATGATATTGGCTGGAATTTATGCTCTTGTTATGTTTTTAACCAAGTTTTGCTCTATATAAAACTAAGAATTTTTGCTAGTCTTTTTCCTAGTAATTTTTGGTGAAGCTAAAAATCCTTATCAATTGGCTTCTCGGCTATTTTGTTATATCATTTCCAGCCTTTTTATTGGTTAGCATTTCCTGAATTGATTCAGTTGCTATATTCAAGAGGAGATGTCTTCCTTTCATCATATTCCAAGTTTAGTACTAACGTTGATGCTTTGATTGTTACTGAGCTTTAATTAATTATTAATGATGTACTTATTAGTCATTATACCGTATGTCAGACTTAAACTTTAAGCGCATATCTTTTTTTAGGTAAAAATGGCCCTGTTTCACCCAAAAACAAGACAATGAAGGACTACGAATTTGTAAGTTTGACAGTTTTTCATGAGACAGTTACACTGTTTATTTTTATGATACTGGCATATTCAACAAGGTCAGGATAATTATTCTGTGTCAAGAGAATGCAGAAAAATCACAAACAAATTATATGATTTAAAAAGAAATCAATAACATATTGCTAGAAAACTTTTGTACACTGTATACTTTATTTGATTTACTTTGTGTTAATGTCATTGTCAATTTTAATCACATGCACTATTAAGAGATCCAGAGTAAAATTCTGATTTATAAGACATAATTGTTTTGACAAGTTCTCCTTGAACTTGACAAAACAAAACCAAGTTAGTGCTTATCTTTTACTAAACCTTTTTTTAAAGTTGTGGTCTAGTTGATGTATTTAATTTACCAATGATCTGGGTGTTTATGTTTTTGTAATGAATATTACATTATTATGTAACAAAAAGATTATATATATCTGGTCTGTTATTCTTAGCAGCAGGAGGTCATCATTTATCTATATATTGTACACCTGTTGAGTTTAGCATTCTATATGTATACAGTAAAAGTGTTGGAACGCTTCCCATAAGTATGGAAAAGTTTAACAAAACTAATTTAACTAATAAGAAAATCAGAAAGGTAAGTATTTTATTGTTAAACTTTGTTTTGCTTTTCACATAAGTTGATACTATCCTTTACACAATTTAATTTTATATGTTATGATCCCCAAGCTGATTGTGAAAATGCTTCACTGAAAAAATATTCACTTACCATGACAAATGGAAAATTGAACTATAATTACTGTAAAAAAGGGCAGTGTCCCCCTGCGAGACACTGTAAAATTACTTACTGGAATTAATATTTTTATAATGGACAAAACACTTAATCATGTTTCCCTCACAGTAGGTCCTTTATGAGCCTTATAATGTTTTTAATTTTATTTCACGTTTTTATCACCTCAAAAATGTCTTTAAATTGAGGTATTGATATCTTACTTTTCCTCAAATTTAGATACATAAATGTCTGAATTTCTATTGTTGGAGATTCTGCTTTATTTCTTTATTTGAATTGTTACTGAGGAAGTGTGCAGGTTCAAGCTGTTATCCAATTTTGAAATCATCAAAAGTGTTAAAGGTTGGCTGGTTGGTGCAGGATTCATGTTAATGTGTACTGTAATTGACTCATAGATAATTTTTAATGACTATGTATGTTTAGAAATTATCATCTGTACTGTATGTTAAGGTGATCTCCCCATTATCTCTTAGCAAATCTCTGAACTGAAGAAAGAGAACTTTGGATTGAAGTTGAGAATCTACTTCTTGGAGGAGAGGCTTGCCAATGATGATACTCCTGACGACTTGTTTAAAGCTGTAAGTCGGATGCCATGGATGCAGAGTTATTACGACAATTGGGTTAAGAGTAGCCTCTAAGTTAAGATTTCCAAGAGGGGTAAACAAATAATAAACTAATAACAAAATTCCACCCTCCCCCCCCCCCCCCAAAAAAAAGAGGAAAGAACCCTCACCTCTACATTCTAATAAAAAAGCTTAACTAAAAAATAAAAATCTCCCTAAGAAGAGATTTCACAAAATGCTTTGCTTCTGAAAAGTACAAGATAATTTTTTCTTACACAGATTTAACCCCCAAAATATCCTTGAATGTCTCTGCACCCCAAAAACTAACCTTGCAAAATTCCCAACCCCCAAAAGTACTAAGGACAAAAATCCCCTCAAAATAGACACCCTATCGTGTTGTAATTAAAAAACCCCAAACACTTGTTGAATGGAACATTGCTGCAGGTTTTGACATCTTTAGTTTTGCCAAAGGGCATATTAGAGTGCATACATACTGTATGTAGCTGGGGGAGGGGGTGTATGTGAATTTTGAGATGAAACATAAACTAGAATGATAGATATTGAGTCGTTACCCCAAGGATCGCCATTTGATTGTTTGAGAGTGAGGATAAAGGTTCCTGATTCAGTAGAGTCTTTTTTATGTTCCTTCTCTTTGCAGAACATTGAACTGAAAGTGACTGTGGAAAAACAGAAGAAAGAGTTGGTTGAGAAGCAAGAGCTTTTGGTTAAAGCCTCGTAAGTCAGCAGCTCTACAGTAGTTCTTACAATCATTTGAAATGGCTTGTGGTTTAGTGTGATGTTATAAGTCTGTCTTGTGGTTGTTGGTTTAAATAATGTGTTGTACTGTAGGCCTTGAGAACAGGATCAAACCTAGTAACTAATAATAGTCTTTGTGTATTGCTTTGTTGGTTTTATTTCTTGTAATAATAGTCTCATTTGCAACTAGAGTTTTAAAGATGCATCGGTCACAGTCCAGTAATTAACAAACCAGTACAAGTACCATTTGAATTTACTTGCGTTGCAAGTAGTGAAAATCAAAGGCTCTGTGAGCCATGTTTTGCAAGCAATTACAAGTTCAAAAAGAAATATGTTTAATGTAATCACTGCAGGAAACTCAGCATTTGTGCTCAGCTAGTGATGTGCCAAGTCTAAGCACCCACACTAGCCAATTTATATTTACTTAATTCTGTATGAATTAAACTTTTATTTGCTAGCTGACCTTGGAAGTAGGGTTGTATAAACTAAGTAGTTTTTATCTCTTTTATGTTGAAAGACTTTTTGTTTGTGCCTGGTCTTCAATGGGGAGATCAATTTGGTAGTGTAATTACATAGTTTATGCCTTTCTTTGTAGGAATGCAGTTGAGATGATTGCGAACCATAGTGAAGAGCAAATCAAACAGGTAACAGCAGAAACAAACTGCCAAACAATTTTTTTTGTATCACTCTGCTTACATACAGTACTGTCAACACATGAATGAACCTGGTTTTACAGACACTTTGATTTTGAAGAAACCTAGTACAGTACCCTAGTACCCTTCATCATTCTGTACTGTTTATCCAGTACATGAGGGATTATGTTCATGTATCTATCAGATGCGAGAGGAGCACAATGAGGAACTACAAGAGATCAGGGAGGGATATGAAAACAAGGTTAAGGAAATTGAAAAGGTATGCCTTCTTACTAGTTTTACCATCATCATCATCATCATCATCATCATCATCATCATCATCATCATCATCATCATCATCATCATCATCATCATCATCATCACCATCACCTCCAATATCATCATCATCATCATCATCATCAACAACACAACCATCACCTCGAATATCATCATCACCTCGAATATCACCATCACCATCACCATCACCATCATCATCATCATCAACAACACAACCATCACCTTGAATATCATCATCATCATCATCATCATCAACAACACAACCATCACCTCGAATATCACCATCACCATCACCATCACCATCACCATCATCATTAACAACACAACCATCACCTCGAATATCATCATCATCATCAACAACAACACAACCATCACCTCGAATATCATCGTCACCATCACAATCATCATTACCATCACCATCATCATCATCTTCATGTAGTGTCTGTAGTTCTTTTCCACTATTCACAAATCTGCTGTCGTCTGTAGGAGATGGCTGAAGCCAAGCAGGATGTTGAGGATCTTGCTGAGAGACTGGTAAGGCACCAGGGCTTTCATTAACTTTCAGGGTAGGCGGTGACGATTGATAAGTAGGGGGTGGAAGTTATTTTATCTTTTTAGTTCAAGATTTTTTAAAAAAAAAAAGGAGCGTTGGTGGAAAATAGCTGGCGCTTCCGCCGGCCGCCGGGGCCTAATGAAACCCCTGAGGCATTATCCTCCAATAACAGAAATGTCCAGTAACAATACTTTCATCCACCTTGAATTGGCTTGCTAATCTTGAGATTTTTAAACCATTAGACAGAGGCTGTTAACATGAATCAGCAGTTGAATGAGAAGTTGCTGGAATCTACCGGAGGCTTCCAGGATGATCAACAACAGCTTCAGGTGATGTCAGACACTCCTGTTGATAAGGCACAATTGTATCAGCCAGTGGTTGCATGTGAAGGCTCATAAATACAAGTTGCTTTGCATGCCTCTTATCAAAAAGTCTCACATGTGTTTATCCTTGAAGTTATGGACTTTTCCATGCAGTTTACAAACAATCAAGAATTTGACTTTGTAAGAACTATTAATTTCACACTTTGTTATTTGGGAATTGATCCTCAACCAACATAGGACTTAAAGGGGTTGTACTTCTCCACTATGCATGCATTGAGTATAAAGTCTTCTCAACTATACCATACCAAAAAATGCATGTGCTATATAGTACCCAGCTTACAATAAACACACAGCTTCATATTACCCCTCCCCTCCCCTCCCTTGGCCACAAAATTTAAATACAGTGCCCCTAGGGCCCTTAACAACTTTTTTTGTTGTACAAGAAAGACACTCACTGAACTATTGAGGCTGTTCTTGTTTGATTTCTCAATGTTCAATGATTTAGCCACAGGGTACCCACGTCGCTAAAACGGGAAAATAATAAAATACATGTCTCAATCAGTACATTTAAAATACCATTGGTCAATGAGGACTTTTAGTTTGGGACTTTTAGTATGTTAAATAGGTTGCATCACTTGTTCAAAATCCCCTGAGAGAAATTCTATTGCAACAAGTTCCACCTGGGCCATAAAAATTTCATAGATTGACTGGACTATTGACAGATATTCATTAGAACTAGTGTATAAAGTTTGCATTCCCCTGCACCAAAAATAGTGCACCACTAATTATTAGCTCCCACTCCTTTCTCCCCCTCACAACTAAACATGTTAAGAAGCACTGCCTCAACTGAATCCTTTTCAAACACTTTGTCTTGTCAGATTTATACCAAGGAAACATTGAATGAAAAAGACAAGTAAGGGCTCCATTTGATAATATTTTATTTAATCACATTATGCTTTTAAGTGGTATCACTGAGGTGCACTGAATATGGCCACCCCTCTAAGCCCTAATTTTAGGGGTGTGGCCATATTTCAGTGCACCTCTGTAATAGCATGAACACTCAAACATGTGTGTTTCCTAATGTTGAATCACAAGCGAGGATTCAGGTGCAAAAAACATTTTTTTCCGGTTGCCATTTGATTTTTTGTTGACCTTCACTGTTCATAGTTCAAAATACATTTTTACCTACTATCATTCTTATTCCTATTTGCTGCAGGATGATAGACGATCTTAATGATGCCTTTGAGGTTCAGAAACAGCAGAACGAGGTACTGTAGCTAGATGCATAATTGCCTTTCGATTATATTGTCAGCCCATCTGATTATAGCCTCTGGGTCGTAGGGAGATGTTGGGAAAAGGTTGAAAGCGTTCCCGCACCTGGTTAATTATAAGATCGAATGATATATATATATTTCATTGTACTAATAAGCCATGTATAATTGCTAATAATGTAGCATAAGCAACCATACCATCTGTTATATCTGATATAGACTTAAAATGATTGCTAGACATAGTCGGATTATTGTTTTTCTTCAGGAGTTGCAAGAAAGAGCAGATCGACTCGAGAAAGAAAAACAGGTGTGTCTAATACCTATGTCGTGCTTGATTAAAATATTTAGTATTGCCTGAATTTGGAGCTAGTAGCCCAATTAGTATTGCCTGTATTTGGATCTAGTAACCCAGGCCAACTAGTGTTGCCTGTATTTGGATCTAGTAACCCAAGCCAACTAGTGTTGCCTGTATTTGGATCTAGTAACCCAAGCCAACTAGTGTTGCCTGTATTTGGATCTAGTAACCCAAGCCAACTAGTGTTGCCTGTATTTGGATCTAGTAACCCAAGCCAACTAGTGTTGCCTGTATTTGGATCTAGTAACCCAAGCCAACTAGTGTTGCCTGTATTTGGATCTAGTAACACAAGCCAACTAGTGTTGCTTGTATTTGGATCTAGTAACCCAAGCCAACTAGTGTTGCCTGTATTTGGATCTAGTAACCCAAGCCAACTAGTGTTGCCTGTATTTGGATCTAGTAACCCAAGCCAACTAGTGTTGCCTGTATTTGGATCTAGTAACACAAGCCAACTAGTGTTGCCTGTATTTGGATCTAGTAACCCAAGCCAACTAGTGTTGCCTGTATTTGGATCTAGTAACCCAAGCCAACTAGTGTTGCCTGTATTTGGATCTAGTAACACAAGCCAACTAGTGTTGCCTGTATTTGGATCTAGTAGCCCAAGCCAACTAGTGTTGCCTGTATTTGGATCTAGTAACCCAAGCCAACTAGTGTTGCCTGTATTTGGATTTAGTAACCCAGGCCAACTAGTGTTGCCTGTATTTGGATCTAGTAACCCAAGCCAACTAGTGTTGTCTGTATTTGGATCTAGTAACCCAATTAGTATTGCTTGTATTTGGATCTAGTAACTCAAGCCAACTAGTGTTGCCTGTATTTGGATCTAGTAACCCAAGCCAACTAGTGTTGCCTGTATTTGGATCTAGTAACTCAAGCCAACTAGTGTTGCTTGTGTTTGGATCTAGTAACCCAAGCCAACTAGTGTTGCCTGTATTTGGATCTAGTAACCCAAGCCAACTAGTGTTGCCTGTATTTGGATCTAGTAACCCAAGCCAACTAGTGTTGCCTGTATTTGGATCTAGTAACACAAGCCAACTAGTGTTGCCTGTATTTGGATCTAGTAACCCAAGCCAACTAGTGTTGCCTGTATTTGGATCTAGTAACCCAAGCCAACTAGTGTTGCCTGTATTTGGATCTAGTAACCCAAGCCAACTAGTGTTGCCTGTATTTGGATCTAGTAACCCAAGCCAACTAGTATTGCCTGTATTTGGATCTAGTAACCCAAGCCAACTAGTGTTGCCTGTATTTGGATCTAGTAACCCAAGCCAACTAGTGTTGCCTGTATTTGGATCTAGTAACCCAAGCCAACTAGTGTTGCCTGTATTTGGATCTAGTAACCCAAGCCAACTAGTGTTGCCTGTATTTGGATCTAGTAACCCAAGCCAACTAGTGTTGCCTGTATTTGGATCTAGTAACCCAAGCCAACTAGTGTTGCCTGTATTTGGATCTAGTAACCCAAGCCAACTAGTGTTGCCTGTATTTGGGTCTAGTAACCCAAGCCAACTAGTGTTGCCTGTATTTGGATCTAGTAACCCAAGCCAACTAGTGTTACCTGTATTTGGATCTAGTAACCCAAGCCAACTAGTGTTGCCTGTATTTGGATCTAGTAGCCCAAGCCAACTAGTGTTGCCTGTATTTGGATCTAGTAACCCAAGCCAACTAGTGTTGCCTGTATTTGGATCTAGTAACCCAAGCCAACTAGTGTTGCCTGTATTTGGATCTAGTAACCCAAGCCAACTAGTGTTGCCTGTATTTGGATCTAGTAACCCAAGCCAACTAGTGTTGCCTGTATTTGGATCTAGTAACCCAAGCCAACTAGTGTTGCCTGTATTTGGATCTAGTAACCCAAGCCAACTAGTGTTGCCTGTATTTGGATCTAGTAACCCAAGCCAACTAGTGTTGCCTGTATTTGGATCTAGTAACCCAAGCCAACTAGTGTTGCCTGTATTTGGATCTAGTAACCCAAGCCAACTAGTGTTGCCTGTATTTGGATCTAGTAACCCAAGCCAACTAGTGTTGCCTTTATTTGGATCTAGTAACCGAAGCCAACTAGTGTTGCCTGTATTTGGATCTAGTAACCCAAGCCAACTAGTGTTGCCTGTATTTGGATCTAGTAACCCAAGCCAACTAGTGTTGCCTGTATTTGGATCTAGTAACCCAAGCCAACTAGTGTTGCCTGTATTTGGATCTAGTAACCCAAGCCAACTAGTGTTGCCTGTATTTGGATCTAGTAACCCAAGCCAACTAGTGTTGTCTGTATTTGGATCTAGTAACCCAGGCCAACTAGTGTTGCCTGTATTTGGATCTAGTAACCCAAGCCAACTAGTGTTGCCTGTATTTGGATCTAGTAACCCAAGCCAACTAGTGTTGCCTGAATTTGGAGCTAGTAGCCCAACTAGTGTTGTCTGTATTTGGATCTAGTAACCCAAGCCAACTAGTATTGCTTGTATTTGGATCTAGTAACCCAAGCCAACTAGTATTGCTTGTATTTGGATCTAGTAACCCAAGCCAACTAGTGCTGCCTGTATTTGGATCTAGTAACCCAAGCCAACTAGTGTTGCCTGTATTTGGATCTAGTAACCCAAGCCAACTAGTGTTGCCTGTATTTGGATCTAGTAACCCAAGCCAACTAGTGTTGCCTGAATTTGGAGCTAGTAGCCCAACTAGTGTTGTCTGTATTTGGATCTAGTAACCCAAGCCAACTAGTGTTGCCTGTATTTGGATCTAGTAACCCAAGCCAACTAGTGTTGCCTGTATTTGGATCTAGTAACCCAAGCCAACTAGTGTTGCCTGTATTTGGATCTAGTAACCCAAGCCAACTAGTGTTGCCTGTATTTGGATCTAGTAACCCAAGCCAACTAGTGTTGCCTGTATTTGGATCTAGTAACCCAAGCCAACTAGTGTTGTCTGTATTTGGATCTAGTAACCCAGGCCAACTAGTGTTGCCTGTATTTGGATCTAGTAACCCAAGCCAACTAGTGTTGCCTGTATTTGGATCTAGTAACCCAAGCCAACTAGTGTTGCCTGAATTTGGAGCTAGTAGCCCAACTAGTGTTGTCTGTATTTGGATCTAGTAACCCAAGCCAACTAGTATTGCTTGTATTTGGATCTAGTAACCCAAGCCAACTAGTATTGCTTGTATTTGGATCTAGTAACCCAAGCCAACTAGTGCTGCCTGTATTTGGATCTAGTAACCCAAGCCAACTAGTGTTGCCTGTATTTGGATCTAGTAACCCAAGCCAACTAGTGTTGCCTGTATTTGGATCTAGTAACCCAAGCCAACTAGTGTTGCCTGAATTTGGAGCTAGTAGCCCAACTAGTGTTGTCTGTATTTGGATCTAGTAACCCAAGCCAACTAGTGTTGCCTGTATTTGGATCTAGTAACCCAAGCCAACTAGTGTTGCCTGTATTTGGATCTAGTAACCCAAGCCAACTAGTGTTGCCTGTATTTGGATCTAGTAACCCAAGCCAACTAGTGTTGCCTGTATTTGGATCTAGTAACCCAAGCCAACTAGTGTTGCCTGAATTTGGAGCTAGTAGCCCAACTAGTGTTGTCTGTATTTGGATCTAGTAACCCAAGCCAACTAGTATTGCTTGTATTTGGATCTAGTAACCCAAGCCAACTAGTATTGCTTGTATTTGGATCTAGTAACCCAAGCCAACTAGTGCTGCCTGTATTTGGATCTAGTAACCCAAGCCAACTAGTGTTGCCTGTATTTGGATCTAGTAACCCAAGCCAACTAGTGTTGCCTGTATTTGGATCTAGTAACCCAAGCCAACTAGTGTTGCCTGAATTTGGAGCTAGTAGCCCAACTAGTGTTGTCTGTATTTGGATCTAGTAACCCAAGCCAACTAGTGTTGCCTGTATTTGGATCTAGTAACTCAAGCCAACTAGTGTTGCCTGTATTTGGATCTAGTAACCTAAGCCAACTAGTGTTGCCTGTATTTGGATCTAGTAACCCAAGCCAACTAGTGTTGCCTGTATTTGGATCTAGTAACCCAAGCCAACTAGTGTTGCCTGTATTTGGATCTAGTAACCCAAGCCAACTAGTGTTGCCTGTATTTGGATCTAGTAACCCAAGCCAACTAGTGTTGCCTGTATTTGGATCTAGTAACCCAAGCCAACTAGTGTTGTCTGTATTTGGATCTAGTAACCCAAGCCAACTAGTGTTGCCTGTATTTGGATCTAGTAACCCAAGCCAACTAGTGTTGCCTGTATTTGGATCTAGTAACCCAACCCAACTAGTGTTGCCTGTATTTGGATCTAGTAACCCAAGCCAACTAGTGTTGTCTGTATTTGGATCTAGTAACCCAAGCCAACTAGTGTTGCCTGTATTTGGATCTAGTAACCCAAGCCAACTAGTGTTGCCTGTATTTGGATCTAGTAACCCAAGCCAACTAGTGTTGCCTGTATTTGGATCTAGTAACCCAAGCCAACTAGTGTTGCCTGTATTTGGATCTAGTAACCCAAGCCAACTAGTGTTGCCTGTATTTGGATCTAGTAACCCAAGCCAACTAGTGTTGCCTGTATTTGGATCTAGTAACCCAAGCCAACTAGTGTTGCCTTTATTTGGATCTAGTAACCGAAGCCAACTAGTGTTGCCTGTATTTGGATCTAGTAACCCAAGCCAACTAGTGTTGCCTGTATTTGGATCTAGTAACCCAAGCCAACTAGTGTTGCCTGTATTTGGATCTAGTAACCCAAGCCAACTAGTGTTGCCTGTATTTGGATCTAGTAACCCAAGCCAACTAGTGTTGCCTGTATTTGGATCTAGTAACCCAAGCCAACTAGTGTTGTCTGTATTTGGATCTAGTAACCCAGGCCAACTAGTGTTGCCTGTATTTGGATCTAGTAACCCAAGCCAACTAGTGTTGCCTGTATTTGGATCTAGTAACCCAAGCCAACTAGTGTTGCCTGAATTTGGAGCTAGTAGCCCAACTAGTGTTGTCTGTATTTGGATCTAGTAACCCAAGCCAACTAGTATTGCTTGTATTTGGATCTAGTAACCCAAGCCAACTAGTATTGCTTGTATTTGGATCTAGTAACCCAAGCCAACTAGTGCTGCCTGTATTTGGATCTAGTAACCCAAGCCAACTAGTGTTGCCTGTATTTGGATCTAGTAACCCAAGCCAACTAGTGTTGCCTGTATTTGGATCTAGTAACCCAAGCCAACTAGTGTTGCCTGAATTTGGAGCTAGTAGCCCAACTAGTGTTGTCTGTATTTGGATCTAGTAACCCAAGCCAACTAGTGTTGCCTGTATTTGGATCTAGTAACCCAAGCCAACTAGTGTTGCCTGTATTTGGATCTAGTAACCCAAGCCAACTAGTGTTGCCTGTATTTGGATCTAGTAACCCAAGCCAACTAGTGTTGCCTGTATTTGGATCTAGTAACCCAAGCCAACTAGTGTTGCCTGAATTTGGAGCTAGTAGCCCAACTAGTGTTGTCTGTATTTGGATCTAGTAACCCAAGCCAACTAGTATTGCTTGTATTTGGATCTAGTAACCCAAGCCAACTAGTATTGCTTGTATTTGGATCTAGTAACCCAAGCCAACTAGTGCTGCCTGTATTTGGATCTAGTAACCCAAGCCAACTAGTGTTGCCTGTATTTGGATCTAGTAACCCAAGCCAACTAGTGTTGCCTGTATTTGGATCTAGTAACCCAAGCCAACTAGTGTTGCCTGAATTTGGAGCTAGTAGCCCAACTAGTGTTGTCTGTATTTGGATCTAGTAACCCAAGCCAACTAGTGTTGCCTGTATTTGGATCTAGTAACTCAAGCCAACTAGTGTTGCCTGTATTTGGATCTAGTAACCTAAGCCAACTAGTGTTGCCTGTATTTGGATCTAGTAACCCAAGCCAACTAGTGTTGCCTGTATTTGGATCTAGTAACCCAAGCCAACTAGTGTTGCCTGTATTTGGATCTAGTAACCCAAGCCAACTAGTGTTGCCTGTATTTGGATCTAGTAACCCAAGCCAACTAGTGTTGCCTGTATTTGGATCTAGTAACCCAAGCCAACTAGTGTTGTCTGTATTTGGATCTAGTAACCCAAGCCAACTAGTGTTGCCTGTATTTGGATCTAGTAACCCAAGCCAACTAGTGTTGCCTGTATTTGGATCTAGTAACCCAACCCAACTAGTGTTGCCTGTATTTGGATCTAGTAACCCAAGCCAACTAGTGTTGTCTGTATTTGGATCTAGTAACCCAAGCCAACTAGTGTTGCCTGTATTTGGATCTAGTAACCCAACCCAACTAGTGTTGCCTGTATTTGGATCTAGTAACCCAACCCAACTAGTGTTGCCTGTATTTGGATCTAGTAACCCAAGCCAACTAGTGTTGTCTGTATTTGGATCTAGTAACCCAAGCCAACTAGTGTTGCCTGTATTTGGATCTAGTAACCCAAGCCAACTAGTGTTGCCTGTATTTGGATCTAGTAACCCAAGCCAACTAGTGTTGCCTGTATTTGGATCTAGTAACCCAAGCCAACTAGTGTTGTCTGTATTTGGATCTAGTAACCCAGGCCAACTAGTGTTGTCTGTATTTGGATCTAGTAACCCAAGCCATCTAGTGTTGCCTGTATTTGGGTCTAGTAACCCAAGCCAACTAGTGTTGCCTGTATTTGGATCTAGTAACCCAAGCCAACTAGTGTTGTCTGTATTTGGATCCAGTAACCCAAGCCAACTAGTGTTGCCTGTATTTGGATCTAGTAACCCAAGCCAACTAGTGTTGCCTGTATTTGGATCTAGTAACCCAAGCCAACTAGTGTTTCCTGTATTTGGATCTAGTAACCCAAGCCAACTAGTGTTGCCTGTATTTGGATCTAGTAACCCAAGCCAACTAGTGTTGCCTGTATTTGGATCTAGTAACCCAAGCCAACTAGTGTTGTCTGTATTTGGATCTAGTAACCCAAGCCATCTAGTGTTGCCTGTATTTGGGTCTAGTAACCCAAGCCAACTAGTGTTGCCTGTATTTGGATCTAGTAACCCAAGCCAACTAGTGTTGCCTGTATTTGGACCTAGTAACCCAAGCCAACTAGTGTTGCCTGTATTTGGATCTAGTAACCCAAGCCAACTAGTGTTGCCTGTATTTGGATCTAGTAACCCAAGCCAACTAGTGTTGTCTGTATTTGGATCTAGTAACCCAAGCCAACTAGTGTTGCCTGTATTTGGATCTAGTAACCCAAGCCAACTAGTGTTGCCTGTATTTGGATCTAGTAACCCAAGCCAACTAGTGTTGTCTGTATTTGGATCTAGTAACCCAAGCCAACTAGTGTTGCCTGTATTTGGATCTAGTAACCCAAGCCAACTAGTGTTGCCTGTATTTGGATCTAGTAACCCAAGCCAACTAGTGTTGCCTGTATTTGGATCTAGTAACCCAAGCCAACTAGTATTGCCTGTATTTGGATCTAGTAACCCAAGCCAACTAGTGTTGCCTGTATTTGGATCTAGTAACCCAAGCCAACTAGTGTTGCCTGTATTTGGACCTAGTAACTAAAGCCAACTAGTGTTGCCTGTATTTGGGTCTAGTAACCCAAGCCAACTAGTGTTGCCTGTATTTGGATCTAGTAACCCAAGCCAACTAGTGTTGCCTGTTTTTGGATCTAGTAACCCAAGCCATCTAGTGTTGCCTGTATTTGGATCTAGTAACCCAAGCCAACTAGTGTTGCCTGTATTTGGATCTAGTAACCCAAGCCAACTAGTGTTGTCTGTATTTGGATCTAGTAATTCAAGCCAACTAGTGTTGTCTGTATTTGGATCTAGTAACCCAGGCCAACTAGTGTTGCCTGTATTTGGATCTAGTAACCCAAGCCAACTAGTGTTGCCTGTATTTGGATCTAGTAACCCAAGCCAACTAGTGTTGTCTGTATTTGGATCTAGTAATTCAAGCCAACTAGTGTTGTCTGTATTTGGATCTAGTAACCCAAGCCAACTAGTGTTGCCTGTATTTGGACCTAGTAACTAAAGCCAACTAGTGTTGTCTGTATTTGGATCTAGTAACCCAAGCCAACTAGTGTTGCCTGTATTTGGATCTAGTAACCAAAGCCAACTAGTATTGCCTGTATTTGGATCTAGTAACCCAAGCCATCTAGTGTTGCCTGTATTTGGATCTAGTAACCCAAGCAAACTAGTGTTGTCTGTATTTGGATCTAGTAACCCAAGCCAACTAGTGTTGCCTGTATTTGGATCTAGTAACCCAAGCCAACTAGTGTTGTCTGTATTTGGATCTAGTAACCCAAGCCATCTAGTGTTGCCTGTATTTGGATCTAGTAACCCAAGCCAACTAGTGTTGCCTGTATTTGGATCTAGTAACCCAAGCCAACTAGTGTTGCCTGTATTTGGATCTAGTAACCCAAGCCAACTAGTGTTGTCTGTATTTGGATCTAGTAATTCAAGCCAACTAGTGTTGTCTGTATTTGGATCTAGTAACCCAAGCCATCTAGTGTTGCCTGTATTTGGATCTAGTAACCCAAGCCAACTAGTGTTGCCTGTATTTGGATCTAGTAACCCAAGCCAACTAGTGTTGTCTGTATTTGGATCTAGTAATTCAAGCCAACTAGTGTTGTCTGTATTTGGATCTAGTAACCCAAGCCAACTAGTGTTGCCTGTATTTGGATCTAGTAACCCAAGCCAACTAGTGTTGCCTGTATTTGGATCTAGTAACCCAAGCCAACTAGTGTTGTCTGTATTTGGATCTAGTAACCCAGGCCAACTAGTGTTGTCTGTATTTGGATCTAGTAACCCAAGCCATCTAGTGTTGCCTGTATTTGGGTCTAGTAACCCAAGCCAACTAGTGTTGCCTGTATTTGGATCTAGTAGCCCAAGCCAACTAGTGTTGCCTGTATTTGGGTCTAGTAACCTAAGCCAACTAGTGTTGCCTGTATTTGGATCTAGTAACCCAAGCCAACTAGTATTGCCTGTATTTGGATCTAGTAACCCAAGCCAACTAGTGTTGCCTGTATTTGGATCTAGTAACCCAAGCAAACTAGTGTTGCCTGTATTTGGATCTAGTAACCCAAGCCAACTAGTGTTGCCTGTATTTGGATCTAGTAACCCAAGCCAACTAGTGTTGCCTGTATTTGGATCTAGTAACCCAAGCCAACTAGTGTTGCCTGTATTTGGGTCTAGTAACCTAAGCCAACTAGTGTTGCCTGTATTTGGATCTAGTAACCCAAGCCAACTAGTGTTGCCTGTATTTGGATCTAGTAACCCAAGCCAACTAGTGTTGCCTGTATTTGGATCTAGTAACCCAAGCCAACTAGTGTTGCCTGTATTTGGATCTAGTAACCTAAGCCAACTAGTGTTGCCTGTATTTGGATCTAGTAACCCAAGCCAACTAGTGTTGCCTGTATTTGGATCTAGTAACCCAAGCCAACTAGTGTTGCCTGTATTTGGATCTAGTAACCTAAGCCAACTAGTGTTGCCTGTATTTGGACCTAGTAACCCAAGCCAACTAGTGTTGCCTGTATTTGGATCTAGTAACCCAAGCCAACTAGTGTTGCCTGTATTTGGATCTAGTAACCCAAGCCAACTAGTGTTGCCTGTATTTGGATCTAGTAACCCAAGCCAACTAGTGTTGCCTGTATTTGGATCTAGTAGCCCAAGCCAACTAGTGTTGCCTGTATTTGGATCTAGTAACCCAAGCCAACTAGTGTTGCCTGTATTTGGATCTAGTAACCCAAGCCATGTAGTGTTTCCTGTATTTGGATCTAGTAACCCAAGCCAACTAGTGTTGCCTGTATTTGGGTCTAGTAACCCAAGCCAACTAGTGTTGCCTGTTTTTGGAGCTAGTAGCTCAATTAGTTTTGCCTGTATTTGGATCTAGTAACCCAAGCCAACTAGTGCTGCCTGTATTTGGATCTAGTAACCCAAGCCAACTAGTGTTGCCTGTATTTGGATCTAGTAACCTAAGCCAACTAGTGTTGCCTGTATTTGGATCTAGTAACCCAAGCCAACTAGTGTTGTCTGTATTTGGATCTAGTAACCCAAGCCATCTAGTGTTGCCTGTATTTGGATCTAGTAACCCAAGCCAACTAGTGTTGCCTGTATTTGGATCTAGTAACCTAAGCCAACTAGTGTTGCCTGTATTTAGACCTAGTAACCCAAGCCAACTAGTGTTGCCTGTATTTGGATCTAGTAACCCAAGCCAACTAGTGTTGCCTGTATTTGGATCTAGTAGCCCAAGCCAACTAGTGTTGCCTGTATTTGGATCTAGTAACCCAAGCCAACTAGTGTTGCCTGTATTTGGATCTAGTAACCTAAGCCAACTAGTGTTGCCTGTATTTGGATCTAGTAGCCCAAGCCAACTAGTGTTGCCTGTATTTGGATCTAGTAACCTAAGCCAACTAGTGTTGCCTGTATTTGGATCTAGTAACCCAAGCCAACTAGTGTTGTCTGTATTTGGATCTAGTAACCCAGGCCAACTAGTGTTGTCTGTATTTGGATCTAGTAACCCAAGCCAACTAGTGTTGTCTGTATTTGGATCTAGTAACCCAGGCCAACTAGTGTTGTCTGTATTTGGATCTAGTAACCCAAGCCATCTAGTGTTGCCTGTATTTGGATCTAGTAACCCAAGCCAACTAGTGTTGCCTGTATTTGGGTCTAGTAACCCAAGCCAACTAGTGTTGCCTGTATTTGGATCTAGTAACCCAAGCCAACTAGTGTTGTCTGTATTTGGATCTAGTAACCCAGGCCAACTAGTGTTGCCTGTATTTGGATCTAGTAACCCAAGCCAACTAGTGTTGTCTGTATTTGGATCTAGTAACCCAAGCCAACTAGTGTTGCCTGTATTTGGATCTAGTAACCCAAGCCAACTAGTGTTGCCTGTATTTGGATCTAGTAACCCAAGCCAACTAGTGTTGCCTGTATTTGGATCTAGTAACCCAAGCCAACTAGTGTTGCCTGTATTTGGATCTAGTAACCCAAGCCAACTAGTGTTGTCTGTATTTGGATCTAGTAACCCAAGCCAACTAGTGTTGCCTGTATTTGGATCTAGTAACCCAAGCCAACTAGTGTTGCCTGTATTTGGATCTAGTAACCCAAGCCAACTAGTGTTGCCTGTATTTGGATCTAGTAACCCAAGCCAACTAGTGTTGTCTGTATTTGGATCTAGTAACCCAAGCCAACTAGTGTTGCCTGTATTTGGATCTAGTAACCCAAGCCAACTAGTGTTGCCTGTATTTGGATCTAGTAACCCAAGCCAACTAGTGTTGCCTGTATTTGGATCTAGTAACCCAAGCCAACTAGTGTTGCCTGTATTTGGATCTAGTAACCCAAGCCATCTAGTGTTGCCTGTTTTTGGAGCTAGTAGCTCAATTAGTTTTGCCTGTATTTGGATCTAGTAACCCAAGCCATCTAGTGTTGTCTGTATTTGGATCTAGTAACCCAGGCCAACTAGTGTTGCCTGTATTTGGATCTAGTAACCCAAGCCAACTAGTGTTGCCTGTATTTGGATCTAGTAACCCAAGCCAACTAGTGTTGTCTGTATTTGGATCTAGTAACCCAAGCCAACTAGTGTTGCCTGTATTTGGATCTAGTAACCCAAGCCAACTAGTGTTGCCTGTATTTGGATCTAGTAACCCAAGCCAACTAGTGTTGCCTGTATTTGGATCTAGTAACCCAAGCCAACTAGTGTTGCCTGTATTTGGATCTAGTAACCCAAGCCAACTAGTGTTGCCTGTATTTGGATCTAGTAACCCAAGCCAACTAGTGTTGCCTGTATTTGGATCTAGTAACCCAAGCCAACTAGTGTTGCCTTTATTTGGATCTAGTAACCGAAGCCAACTAGTGTTGCCTGTATTTGGATCTAGTAACCCAAGCCAACTAGTGTTGCCTGTATTTGGATCTAGTAACCCAAGCCAACTAGTGTTGCCTGTATTTGGATCTAGTAACCCAAGCCAACTAGTGTTGCCTGTATTTGGATCTAGTAACCCAAGCCAACTAGTGTTGCCTGTATTTGGATCTAGTAACCCAAGCCAACTAGTGTTGTCTGTATTTGGATCTAGTAACCCAGGCCAACTAGTGTTGCCTGTATTTGGATCTAGTAACCCAAGCCAACTAGTGTTGCCTGTATTTGGATCTAGTAACCCAAGCCAACTAGTGTTGCCTGAATTTGGAGCTAGTAGCCCAACTAGTGTTGTCTGTATTTGGATCTAGTAACCCAAGCCAACTAGTATTGCTTGTATTTGGATCTAGTAACCCAAGCCAACTAGTATTGCTTGTATTTGGATCTAGTAACCCAAGCCAACTAGTGCTGCCTGTATTTGGATCTAGTAACCCAAGCCAACTAGTGTTGCCTGTATTTGGATCTAGTAACCCAAGCCAACTAGTGTTGCCTGTATTTGGATCTAGTAACCCAAGCCAACTAGTGTTGCCTGAATTTGGAGCTAGTAGCCCAACTAGTGTTGTCTGTATTTGGATCTAGTAACCCAAGCCAACTAGTGTTGCCTGTATTTGGATCTAGTAACCCAAGCCAACTAGTGTTGCCTGTATTTGGATCTAGTAACCCAAGCCAACTAGTGTTGCCTGTATTTGGATCTAGTAACCCAAGCCAACTAGTGTTGCCTGTATTTGGATCTAGTAACCCAAGCCAACTAGTGTTGCCTGAATTTGGAGCTAGTAGCCCAACTAGTGTTGTCTGTATTTGGATCTAGTAACCCAAGCCAACTAGTATTGCTTGTATTTGGATCTAGTAACCCAAGCCAACTAGTATTGCTTGTATTTGGATCTAGTAACCCAAGCCAACTAGTGCTGCCTGTATTTGGATCTAGTAACCCAAGCCAACTAGTGTTGCCTGTATTTGGATCTAGTAACCCAAGCCAACTAGTGTTGCCTGTATTTGGATCTAGTAACCCAAGCCAACTAGTGTTGCCTGAATTTGGAGCTAGTAGCCCAACTAGTGTTGTCTGTATTTGGATCTAGTAACCCAAGCCAACTAGTGTTGCCTGTATTTGGATCTAGTAACTCAAGCCAACTAGTGTTGCCTGTATTTGGATCTAGTAACCTAAGCCAACTAGTGTTGCCTGTATTTGGATCTAGTAACCCAAGCCAACTAGTGTTGCCTGTATTTGGATCTAGTAACCCAAGCCAACTAGTGTTGCCTGTATTTGGATCTAGTAACCCAAGCCAACTAGTGTTGCCTGTATTTGGATCTAGTAACCCAAGCCAACTAGTGTTGCCTGTATTTGGATCTAGTAACCCAAGCCAACTAGTGTTGTCTGTATTTGGATCTAGTAACCCAAGCCAACTAGTGTTGCCTGTATTTGGATCTAGTAACCCAAGCCAACTAGTGTTGCCTGTATTTGGATCTAGTAACCCAACCCAACTAGTGTTGCCTGTATTTGGATCTAGTAACCCAAGCCAACTAGTGTTGTCTGTATTTGGATCTAGTAACCCAAGCCAACTAGTGTTGCCTGTATTTGGATCTAGTAACCCAACCCAACTAGTGTTGCCTGTATTTGGATCTAGTAACCCAACCCAACTAGTGTTGCCTGTATTTGGATCTAGTAACCCAAGCCAACTAGTGTTGTCTGTATTTGGATCTAGTAACCCAAGCCAACTAGTGTTGCCTGTATTTGGATCTAGTAACCCAAGCCAACTAGTGTTGCCTGTATTTGGATCTAGTAACCCAAGCCAACTAGTGTTGCCTGTATTTGGATCTAGTAACCCAAGCCAACTAGTGTTGTCTGTATTTGGATCTAGTAACCCAGGCCAACTAGTGTTGTCTGTATTTGGATCTAGTAACCCAAGCCATCTAGTGTTGCCTGTATTTGGGTCTAGTAACCCAAGCCAACTAGTGTTGCCTGTATTTGGATCTAGTAACCCAAGCCAACTAGTGTTGTCTGTATTTGGATCCAGTAACCCAAGCCAACTAGTGTTGCCTGTATTTGGATCTAGTAACCCAAGCCAACTAGTGTTGCCTGTATTTGGATCTAGTAACCCAAGCCAACTAGTGTTTCCTGTATTTGGATCTAGTAACCCAAGCCAACTAGTGTTGCCTGTATTTGGATCTAGTAACCCAAGCCAACTAGTGTTGCCTGTATTTGGATCTAGTAACCCAAGCCAACTAGTGTTGTCTGTATTTGGATCTAGTAACCCAAGCCATCTAGTGTTGCCTGTATTTGGGTCTAGTAACCCAAGCCAACTAGTGTTGCCTGTATTTGGATCTAGTAACCCAAGCCAACTAGTGTTGCCTGTATTTGGACCTAGTAACCCAAGCCAACTAGTGTTGCCTGTATTTGGATCTAGTAACCCAAGCCAACTAGTGTTGCCTGTATTTGGATCTAGTAACCCAAGCCAACTAGTGTTGTCTGTATTTGGATCTAGTAACCCAAGCCAACTAGTGTTGCCTGTATTTGGATCTAGTAACCCAAGCCAACTAGTGTTGCCTGTATTTGGATCTAGTAACCCAAGCCAACTAGTGTTGTCTGTATTTGGATCTAGTAACCCAAGCCAACTAGTGTTGCCTGTATTTGGATCTAGTAACCCAAGCCAACTAGTGTTGCCTGTATTTGGATCTAGTAACCCAAGCCAACTAGTGTTGCCTGTATTTGGATCTAGTAACCCAAGCCAACTAGTATTGCCTGTATTTGGATCTAGTAACCCAAGCCAACTAGTGTTGCCTGTATTTGGATCTAGTAACCCAAGCCAACTAGTGTTGCCTGTATTTGGACCTAGTAACTAAAGCCAACTAGTGTTGCCTGTATTTGGGTCTAGTAACCCAAGCCAACTAGTGTTGCCTGTATTTGGATCTAGTAACCCAAGCCAACTAGTGTTGCCTGTTTTTGGATCTAGTAACCCAAGCCATCTAGTGTTGCCTGTATTTGGATCTAGTAACCCAAGCCAACTAGTGTTGCCTGTATTTGGATCTAGTAACCCAAGCCAACTAGTGTTGTCTGTATTTGGATCTAGTAATTCAAGCCAACTAGTGTTGTCTGTATTTGGATCTAGTAACCCAGGCCAACTAGTGTTGCCTGTATTTGGATCTAGTAACCCAAGCCAACTAGTGTTGCCTGTATTTGGATCTAGTAACCCAAGCCAACTAGTGTTGTCTGTATTTGGATCTAGTAATTCAAGCCAACTAGTGTTGTCTGTATTTGGATCTAGTAACCCAAGCCAACTAGTGTTGCCTGTATTTGGACCTAGTAACTAAAGCCAACTAGTGTTGTCTGTATTTGGATCTAGTAACCCAAGCCAACTAGTGTTGCCTGTATTTGGATCTAGTAACCAAAGCCAACTAGTATTGCCTGTATTTGGATCTAGTAACCCAAGCCATCTAGTGTTGCCTGTATTTGGATCTAGTAACCCAAGCAAACTAGTGTTGTCTGTATTTGGATCTAGTAACCCAAGCCAACTAGTGTTGCCTGTATTTGGATCTAGTAACCCAAGCCAACTAGTGTTGTCTGTATTTGGATCTAGTAACCCAAGCCATCTAGTGTTGCCTGTATTTGGATCTAGTAACCCAAGCCAACTAGTGTTGCCTGTATTTGGATCTAGTAACCCAAGCCAACTAGTGTTGCCTGTATTTGGATCTAGTAACCCAAGCCAACTAGTGTTGTCTGTATTTGGATCTAGTAATTCAAGCCAACTAGTGTTGTCTGTATTTGGATCTAGTAACCCAAGCCATCTAGTGTTGCCTGTATTTGGATCTAGTAACCCAAGCCAACTAGTGTTGCCTGTATTTGGATCTAGTAACCCAAGCCAACTAGTGTTGTCTGTATTTGGATCTAGTAATTCAAGCCAACTAGTGTTGTCTGTATTTGGATCTAGTAACCCAAGCCAACTAGTGTTGCCTGTATTTGGATCTAGTAACCCAAGCCAACTAGTGTTGCCTGTATTTGGATCTAGTAACCCAAGCCAACTAGTGTTGTCTGTATTTGGATCTAGTAACCCAGGCCAACTAGTGTTGTCTGTATTTGGATCTAGTAACCCAAGCCATCTAGTGTTGCCTGTATTTGGGTCTAGTAACCCAAGCCAACTAGTGTTGCCTGTATTTGGATCTAGTAGCCCAAGCCAACTAGTGTTGCCTGTATTTGGGTCTAGTAACCTAAGCCAACTAGTGTTGCCTGTATTTGGATCTAGTAACCCAAGCCAACTAGTATTGCCTGTATTTGGATCTAGTAACCCAAGCCAACTAGTGTTGCCTGTATTTGGATCTAGTAACCCAAGCAAACTAGTGTTGCCTGTATTTGGATCTAGTAACCCAAGCCAACTAGTGTTGCCTGTATTTGGATCTAGTAACCCAAGCCAACTAGTGTTGCCTGTATTTGGATCTAGTAACCCAAGCCAACTAGTGTTGCCTGTATTTGGGTCTAGTAACCTAAGCCAACTAGTGTTGCCTGTATTTGGATCTAGTAACCCAAGCCAACTAGTGTTGCCTGTATTTGGATCTAGTAACCCAAGCCAACTAGTGTTGCCTGTATTTGGATCTAGTAACCCAAGCCAACTAGTGTTGCCTGTATTTGGATCTAGTAACCTAAGCCAACTAGTGTTGCCTGTATTTGGATCTAGTAACCCAAGCCAACTAGTGTTGCCTGTATTTGGATCTAGTAACCCAAGCCAACTAGTGTTGCCTGTATTTGGATCTAGTAACCTAAGCCAACTAGTGTTGCCTGTATTTGGACCTAGTAACCCAAGCCAACTAGTGTTGCCTGTATTTGGATCTAGTAACCCAAGCCAACTAGTGTTGCCTGTATTTGGATCTAGTAACCCAAGCCAACTAGTGTTGCCTGTATTTGGATCTAGTAACCCAAGCCAACTAGTGTTGCCTGTATTTGGATCTAGTAGCCCAAGCCAACTAGTGTTGCCTGTATTTGGATCTAGTAACCCAAGCCAACTAGTGTTGCCTGTATTTGGATCTAGTAACCCAAGCCATGTAGTGTTTCCTGTATTTGGATCTAGTAACCCAAGCCAACTAGTGTTGCCTGTATTTGGGTCTAGTAACCCAAGCCAACTAGTGTTGCCTGTTTTTGGAGCTAGTAGCTCAATTAGTTTTGCCTGTATTTGGATCTAGTAACCCAAGCCAACTAGTGCTGCCTGTATTTGGATCTAGTAACCCAAGCCAACTAGTGTTGCCTGTATTTGGATCTAGTAACCTAAGCCAACTAGTGTTGCCTGTATTTGGATCTAGTAACCCAAGCCAACTAGTGTTGTCTGTATTTGGATCTAGTAACCCAAGCCATCTAGTGTTGCCTGTATTTGGATCTAGTAACCCAAGCCAACTAGTGTTGCCTGTATTTGGATCTAGTAACCTAAGCCAACTAGTGTTGCCTGTATTTAGACCTAGTAACCCAAGCCAACTAGTGTTGCCTGTATTTGGATCTAGTAACCCAAGCCAACTAGTGTTGCCTGTATTTGGATCTAGTAGCCCAAGCCAACTAGTGTTGCCTGTATTTGGATCTAGTAACCCAAGCCAACTAGTGTTGCCTGTATTTGGATCTAGTAACCTAAGCCAACTAGTGTTGCCTGTATTTGGATCTAGTAGCCCAAGCCAACTAGTGTTGCCTGTATTTGGATCTAGTAACCTAAGCCAACTAGTGTTGCCTGTATTTGGATCTAGTAACCCAAGCCAACTAGTGTTGTCTGTATTTGGATCTAGTAACCCAGGCCAACTAGTGTTGTCTGTATTTGGATCTAGTAACCCAAGCCAACTAGTGTTGTCTGTATTTGGATCTAGTAACCCAGGCCAACTAGTGTTGTCTGTATTTGGATCTAGTAACCCAAGCCATCTAGTGTTGCCTGTATTTGGATCTAGTAACCCAAGCCAACTAGTGTTGCCTGTATTTGGGTCTAGTAACCCAAGCCAACTAGTGTTGCCTGTATTTGGATCTAGTAACCCAAGCCAACTAGTGTTGTCTGTATTTGGATCTAGTAACCCAGGCCAACTAGTGTTGCCTGTATTTGGATCTAGTAACCCAAGCCAACTAGTGTTGTCTGTATTTGGATCTAGTAACCCAAGCCAACTAGTGTTGCCTGTATTTGGATCTAGTAACCCAAGCCAACTAGTGTTGCCTGTATTTGGATCTAGTAACCCAAGCCAACTAGTGTTGCCTGTATTTGGATCTAGTAACCCAAGCCAACTAGTGTTGCCTGTATTTGGATCTAGTAACCCAAGCCAACTAGTGTTGTCTGTATTTGGATCTAGTAACCCAAGCCAACTAGTGTTGCCTGTATTTGGATCTAGTAACCCAAGCCAACTAGTGTTGCCTGTATTTGGATCTAGTAACCCAAGCCAACTAGTGTTGCCTGTATTTGGATCTAGTAACCCAAGCCAACTAGTGTTGTCTGTATTTGGATCTAGTAACCCAAGCCAACTAGTGTTGCCTGTATTTGGATCTAGTAACCCAAGCCAACTAGTGTTGCCTGTATTTGGATCTAGTAACCCAAGCCAACTAGTGTTGCCTGTATTTGGATCTAGTAACCCAAGCCAACTAGTGTTGCCTGTATTTGGATCTAGTAACCCAAGCCATCTAGTGTTGCCTGTTTTTGGAGCTAGTAGCTCAATTAGTTTTGCCTGTATTTGGATCTAGTAACCCAAGCCATCTAGTGTTGTCTGTATTTGGATCTAGTAACCCAGGCCAACTAGTGTTGCCTGTATTTGGATCTAGTAACCCAAGCCAACTAGTGTTGCCTGTATTTGGATCTAGTAACCCAAGCCAACTAGTGTTGCCTGTATTTGGATCTAGTAACTCAAGCCAACTAGTGTTGCCTGTATTTGGATCTAGTAACCCAAGCCATCTAGTGTTGCCTGTATTTGGATCTAGTAACCCAACCCAACTAGTGTTGCCTGTATTTGGATCTAGTAACCCAAGCCAACTAGTGTTGTCTGTATTTGGATCTAGTAACCCAAGCCATCTAGTGTTGCCTTTATTTGGATCTAGTAACCCAAGCCAACTAGTGTTGCCTGTATTTGGGTCTAGTAACCCAAGCCAACTAGTGTTGCCTGTATTTGGATCTAGTAACCCAAGCCATCTAGTGTTGTCTGTATTTGGATCTAGTAACCCAAGCCATCTAGTGTTGCCTTTATTTGGATCTAGTAACCCAAGCCAACTAGTGTTGTCTGTATTTGGATCTAGTAACCCAAGCCATCTAGTGTTGCCTTTATTTGGATCTAGTAACCCAAGCCAACTAGTGTTGCCTGTATTTGGATCTAGTAACCCAAGCCATCTAGTGTTGCCTTTATTTGGATCTAGTAACCCAAGCCAACTAGTGTTGCCTGTATTTGGATCTAGTAACCCAAGCCATCTAGTGTTGCCTTTATTTGGATCTAGTAACCCAAGCCAACTAGTGTTGTCTGTATTTGGGTCTAGTAACCCAAGCCAACTAGTGTTGCCTGTATTTGGATCTAGTAACCCAAGCCATCTAGTGTTGTCTGTATTTGGATCTAGTAACCCAAGCCAACTAGTGTTGCCTGTATTTGGATCTAGTAACCCAAGCCATCTAGTGTTGCCTGTATTTGGATCTAGTAACTCAAGCCAACTAGTGTTGCCTGTATTTGGATCTAGTAACCCAAGCCAACTAGTGTTGCCTGTATTTGGATCTAGTAACCCAAGCCAACTAGTGTTGCCTGTATTTGGATCTAGTAACCCAAGCCAACTAGTGTTGCCTGTATTTGGATCCAGTAACCCAAGCCATCTAGTGTTGCCTGTATTTGGATCTAGTAACCCAGGCCAACTAGTGTTGCCTGTATTTGGATCTAGTAACCCAAGCCAACTAGTGTTGCCTGTATTTGGATCTAGTAACCCAAGCCAACTAGTGTTGTCTGTATTTGGATCTAGTAACCCAGGCCAACTAGTGTTGTCTGTATTTGGATCTAGTAACCCAAGCCAACTAGTGTTGCCTGTATTTGGGTCTAGTAACCCAAGCCAACTAGTGTTGCCTGTATTTGGATCTAGTAACCCAAGCCAACTAGTGTTGCCTGTATTTGGATCTAGTAACCCAAGCCAACTAGTGTTGTCTGTATTTGGATCTAGTAACCCAGGCCAACTAGTGTTGTCTGTATTTGGATCTAGTAACCCAAGCCAACTAGTGTTGCCTGTATTTGGGTCTAGTAACCCAAGCCAACTAGTGTTGCCTGTATTTGGATCTAGTAACCCAAGCCAACTAGTGTTGCCTGTATTTGGATCTAGTAACCCAAGCCAACTAGTGTTGCCTGAATTTGGATCTAGTAACCCAAGCCAACTAGTGTTGCCTGTATTTGGATCTAGTAACCCAAGCCAACTAGTGTTGCCTGTATTTGGAGCTAGTAACCCAAGCCAACTAGTGTTGCCTGTATTTGGATCTAGTAACCCAAGCCAACTAGTGTTGCCTGTATTTGGATCTAGTAACCCAAGCCAACTAGTGTTACCTGTATTTGGATCTAGTAACCCAAGCCAACTAGTGTTGCCTGTATTTGGATCTAGTAACCCAAGTAACCCAAGCCAACTAGTGTTGCCTGTATTTGGATCTAGTAATCCAAGCCAACTAGTGTTGCCTGTATTTGGATCTAGTAATCCAAGCCAACTAGTGTTGCCTGTATTTGGGTCTAGTAACCCAAGCCAACTAGTGTTGCCTGTATTTGGATCTAGTAACCCAAGTAACCCAAGCCAACTAGTGTTGCCTGTATTTGGATCTAGTAACCCAAGCCAACTAGTGTTGACTGTATTTGGATCTAGTAACCCAAGCCAACTAGTGTTGCCTGTATTTGGATCTAGTAACCCAAGCCAACTAGTGTTGCCTGTATTTGGATCTAGTAACCCAAGCCAACTAGTGTTGCCTGTATTTGGATCTAGTAACCCAAGTAACCCAAGCCAACTAGTGTTGCCTGTATTTGGATCTAGTAACCCAAGCCAACTAGTGTTGCCTGTATTTGGATCTAGTAACCCAAGCCAACTAGTGTTGCCTGTATTTGGGTCTAGTAACTCAAGCCAACTAGTGTTGCCTGTATTTGGATCTAGTAACCCAAGCCAACTAGTGTTGCCTGTATTTGGATCTAGTAACCCAAGCCAACTAGTGTTGCCTGTATTTGGGTCTAGTAGCCCAAGCCAACTAGTGTTGCCTGTATTTGGATCTAGTAACCCAAGCCAACTAATGTTTCCTGTATTTGGATCTAGTAACCCAAGCCAACTAGTGTTGCCTGTATTTGGATCTAGTAACCCAAGCCAACTAATGTTTCCTGTATTTGGATCTAGTAACCCAAGCCAACTAGTGTTGCCTGTATTTGGATCTAGTAACCCAAGCCAACTAGTGTTGCCTGTATTTGGATCTAGTAACCCAAGCCAACTAGTGTTTCCTGTATTTGGATCTAGTAACCCAAGCCAACTAGTGTTGCCTGAATTTGGATCTAGTAACCCAAGCCAACTAGTGTTGCCTGTATTTGGATCTAGTAACCCAAGCAAACTAGTGTTGCCTGTCTTTGGATCTAGTAACCCAAGCCAACTAGTGTTGCCTGTCTTTGGATCTAGTAACCCAAGCCAACTAGTGTTGCCTGTATTTGGGTCTAGTAATCCAAGCCAACTAGTGTTGCCTGTATTTGGATCTAGTAACCGCAAGCTAAAACTTGTAGGTTTAGAGATTTTGTGACTGTGCGCTATTGTTAGTTTCTGTGTGACGACCTCTCACTTGTAATTCAGCCATGATAGCTGCAATGGTGTAGAAATAAACATATATATATATATTATTATTATAACCCAAGCCAACTAGTGTTGCCTTTATTTGGATCTAGTAACCCAAGCCAACTAGTGTTGCCTGTATTTGGATCTAGTAACCCAAGCCAACTAGTGTTGCCTGTATTTGGATCTAGTAACCCAAGCCAACTAGTGTTGCCTGTATTTGGATCTAGTAACCCAAGCCAACTAGTGTTTCCTGTATTTGGATCTAGTAACCCAAGCCAACTAGTGTTGCCTGTATTTGGGTCTAGTAACCCAAGCCAACTAGTGTTGCCTGTATTTGGATCTAGTAACCCAAGCCAACTAATGTTTCCTGTATTTGGATCTAGTAACCCAAGCCAACTAGTGTTGCCTGTATTTGGGTCTAGTATCCCAAGCCAACTAGTGTTGCCTGTATTTGGATCTAGTAACCCAAGCCAACTAGTGTTGCCTGTATTTGGATCTAGTAACCCAAGCCAACTAGTGTTGCCTGTATTTGGATCTAGTAACCCAAGCCAACTAGTGTTGCCTGTATTTGGATCTAGTAACCCAAGCCAACTAGTGTTGCCTGTATTTAGATCTAGTAACCCAAGCCAACTAGTGTTGCCTGTATTTGGATCTAGTAACCCAAGCCAAGTAGTGTTGCCTGTATTTGGATCTAGTAACCCAAGCCAACTAATGTTTCCTGTATTTGGATCTAGTAACCCAAGCCATCTAGTGTTGCTTGTATTTGGATCTAGTAACCCAAGCCAACTAGTGTTGCCTGTATTTAGATCTAGTAACCCAAGCCAACTAGTGTTGCCTGTATTTGGATCTAGTAACCCAAGCCAACTAGTGTTGCCTGTATTTGGATCTAGTAACCCAAGCCAACTAGTGTTGCCTGTATTTGGGTCTAGTAACCCAAGCCAACTAGTGTTGCCTGTATTTGGATCTAGTAACCCAAGCCAACTAGTGTTGCCTGTATTTGGATCTAGTAACCCAAGCCAACTAGTGTTGCCTGTATTTGGATCTAGTAACCCAAGCCAACTAGTGTTGCCTGTATTTGGATCTAGTAACCCAAGCTAACTAGTGTTGCCTTTATTTGGAACTCGTGCTGGCAATATGTCTAGCCCCGTCTAGTCGAAGCTACTGTCGTGAATATTTAAAATACTATAGTCTCTACCGAAATACCTTTTATTTTGCGTAATATCATGCGACCCCCTAATTTATTCATTATTGTACATTACAATTCGACACAGATAACCAAAACTTGTTGGGTTGGAATATTTCGTGGAATATCATTACAGCTACAATTCGGGTTCGTTTTCCCAGAGCAAGCAGAAAAGAACACAACCTCATTGATCCCATACAACTGTGTGTGATTTTGACCTATACTCACTTGTGCTTGACTGATTTTCACGTGTGTTGCGCTTGTTTCTGACAAATTTTTACTTGTGCTGCCCTTGCGCCCTAGCGAACCAGCCTTGTTGCGCTTGCATCCTAGCGAGAACCAACCTTTGCTTACATGTTGTATTTTACTAAGAAGTATGCTGCAAGGAGGATGATCTACATCCCAAATGTATACATTTGTTGTTTATTCAACACATATCAACGTTTTGTTTTGTAGAAAGCCCAAGACGACTTGCGCAAACTCGTTGAAGGAGAAAAGAAGATGAAAAAAATGCTTGATGAGATGAACAAAAGAAGCAAAGCATTCGAGGTACAGTTCATATCTTGTCCCTGAATGTCACCGAACCACGCAAATGGACAATGTGATGCTTGATGACGCTAGACAATGTTGTATGAAAATAATAACATAATAGTGATGGTAACATTTATGATGTTTTTTTTATGGAGAGGAGAGAAAAATGTAAGGGTTTGTTTCACTACAGGAAAGTATTTTCGAAACTTTGCGTTACGCATTTTAGGCGTATAGATATCATATGATGTGGAGAAACCCCGGTGTTGGTGTGCTTTCGTAAATAGTGCTTTAGTGCTAAGATAGGAGAAAGGGCTACTGTATGATACCTCTTGTCCGAGTTCTCTTCGATTAAACCGTTTCGTTTTTATTTAAGGACGTCAAGGAGAAAGCTCGAAAATTGGAAAAGCTTAACAGGGTGAGTAGAAGATAACCTCGTAGACTCCTTCGCATGTCCCAGTGATCGGAGTCGTGTGGGGAGCGCTGTGTGGCTCTGACCGCTGGGGCGGCGAAGAAGTCTAGGAATCTCGTGTATCCCATACTATCGAAGACCGAGGTTTCTACAGCGCCAGGCTGTGAAGTTTTAACAGAGTGTTTATTACTGGACAAGCTACAACTATGTTTAACAATGTGTATTCCAGTTTTTCTCACGTCACTTTCCTGTTCTAGTTAGCTTCCCTAAATTCACAGTCGTAATCTAGCACTCCGCTCTACGTGGTATCTATTTTCAGTAAATTACAGTTATGTAGTAATTCAATTTGTATGTGAGCGGACCGGCATTATTCGTGATTATTTATGACACTCGTTCCATATATAGATTTGAGCTCGCGAATATGAATTCCACATCCCCGCAGGTACTACTGTATGTCTCTTTATCTAAGATTCACCATTAACAAGGAAGGTTTTTCTCTGCTTTGCTGAACGGTGCTTGCGGAACCCGTATCTCTTTAAAAATGTCCACATGCATTTTCTTGACAAAATTTCCTCGGGCATCCTAGCTGAGACACGAGAAAGTTGATAAACCAGTTAGCACAGAGATGATACAACTGTGATTGCAACCGACGCGCGCACAACGATCGCAATACATTCTGGGTTTGCTCGTAGCAACAACAGTGAGTTCAAATGGTCTTTGACACCACCAACGAGAACACGCATGAGCTTCTGGTAATACTGCCGAATAGAGAAAGCTGGTTGTTTCGAGATCGCTTGACCATTATCTCCAAGCGCGTCTTATTTCCAAGGCATTGTTGCACATTTCACACTTTATGTCATTAGGGTTTTCAGTTAATATCTGGGGTGAAGCTTCAAAGACCGCCAAATCGATCATCGTAATCGTTTTCAAGTTTGCCATTGTGATTGCTGCTATAATTATTCACTTTGGGATTTATTCCAAAGAAGCGTGAAATCTAATTGCATTTTCTACAATTAGAAGCACTTTTTGGAAGCACCAGTTAAGGATCCGATAACTGCGAATCTCAGTCGATTACGACTCTAATATGTACCTGATATCTCTCGCCGAAGATTACCAGTAGGAAACTTATTTGGGTGATAAAACTGCTTGCAAAATTCTGTATAGCTTTGCCTTTAACAACTGAGTAGAAGTCTTTTTGTACTTTCTAATCAGTATTGATAGCCCTCGCATTTATGATTGCTGTAAGTTATAATCATAAAAACATCGTTGTCTTTAAAAGATTTATCTTAAGACGCGCGAAAAAATCCGATAGTTTCTTACTTTTTTTCACTTTGCATTTGATTTTATATTTACTTAAAATCTACTGTCCAATATCGGCAATTCACTCGTTCGCTGCGCTCACTTGTTTGATACCGATTCGAGCTCGAGAAGATGAATTCCATATCTCCGTGTGTGTATGTGTTTTTCTCTCTTTATCTAAGAGTATTCGCCATTATCAAGGACGGTTTTTCTCTGCTTTGCTGAACGGTGCTAGCGGAACGTTAATCTCTGTCAGCGGACTGTCCACATGCATTTACTTGACAACAGCTTTACCAATTCTCTACGAAACTCTGGCATCCTAGCTGAATACACGAGAAAGTTCATAAACGAATTGGCATAGAGAACTACCAGGGAACATTCAAGGGCGATCTTCAGCCGTTCAGGTGTATTTTCCCACTTCTGATAAAAGAGAATTACCATAGATGGAACATAACATAGTAATGATACCACGGTGACGATGAACAGTGTTACCGTCAGTTTGCTGTTGTTTCCCCCTTTATCTTGCATTTGGTAAGGAACGATAAATGGTCACCTTGATCCAAATGGCGATGTAGCAGACTACTAAAACAAGAAGGAAGAACAGCGATAGCGTAATTCGTACTGTTTCTACTATCGTCCAGCTCGCCGGGAGAAATATTTTCGCGCCAGCCATAAGTGCTGAGTATATCCAAATGGAACCAATGCCGAATACATAGTTTGTCAGCAGGCGATGCTTCATTGGCGCTAGGATGGCATATGTTCTTTCCATTGTTATAGCGGTGAACGAACCAAATAAGTTAGTCACTGAAGATACGAACAGTAACCTGAACGCGACGAAGACGACTTGTTGCTTATAACCTGTAACATTGTTGATTGAGAGTACAAATAGACTTAACCCAACCATCAGATCCGGGAGCTCGACTTCTTGATGCGAAATGTCTTGCTCAGGAAGACAGCCAGAGCTAGAAAGTTCACTATCAAGATAATCGCTGCTTCTAGTATCCTCACGTGAGTATTTTACAGGCATCGGATGAATTTGTCCTGTTCATTGGAAAAAAAGTATTTGAAAATGTTTGCTAAAATTAAGATATAGGGCTGAGTTGCTATGAGATCGCCTAGCCTGATGTTATTATGTCATTGTCAGCCATCTGGGCATTGTACAAAGTTTTAATAAAAAATATTACGTTTTAGTTCCTATTTACCCATTTCGTAGTAACTGGTTTCCGAAGATGCTTTACAGGTTTTATTATCAAAAAGGTGCTCTAGTTATAAATGTCCGGATTGGGTAACGTAAGTTTTATTACACTCTTTTTTATAAGAATGGCAAATTTTCAGTCGAGGCTGTTATTTTGAACACAATTTGATTCTGTATTTTACAAGCAATATTTTGCTGCTATCTTAGCCTGGGATGTTTTTAGTATGTTCTTTAAATTTGGTGAAATATGAGTCTGGACGTTCTTATAAACATTGCGCAGGCGCCGATCATGGCGGCCACGATGTTTTTTGCTCTGTGTTTAATTTTGTGCATGATCGGTACAGTTCCTCATGAAAATCTCTCAATCAATGAAATGGATTCGTATTCGCCGAAACGCCCAAGCTAACACCAGTTCGGGTTTTTTTGCACTGTTTTCAAGCCTTTGCCAGTCTTATTGCGCTTGGCGCCATCAGGATTTCACCGATTGACGCGTTCCGTCACCAAGATATCAAAACCTGGCTACACATCCCTAGCAATCCCAGGACATGATCCTCCGATTGATGTTACAATATTTATGAACATTTCTATAAACCCTGGCCCAGAAATTCACTTAGATTATTCTTCGAGACCTGCTATGGGTTTGCATACAGCTTCGTACACTAAAACAACACCAACATTCTCTCGTGAGGCCCTCTACAGTATTCGCCGTCAAATGATAACAAGGAATCTGTTTCTAAAACCTGTTAATATCTCATTATTTCGCACACTAAAGCACCTGGGTATATTCAGATTCAGAGGGAAAAGAGCTGGAAAGAGGAAGAGATCTGAAGCTAATTTACAACTTGAGTTACAACTTCATGTCAACACCGCGATCTCAAGTGATTCTGGCCGCAACCATTCTATTGTTCATGGAACTAAGCTTTGCGAGAACAATAGCCAACACCTCCCTGTGTTAATCACCACACGCCATGATTATTCGACCAGCGCCAACACTCATAATGCCAGGAACTCATCTAATCTCTTAAAAATAAATACTGGAAAAATTACACCGGACAGTGCGCCTCTATTACACTTAGCACTTGGAATATCCGTGCCATGAACAGGAAAGCTGCATCTATCTGTGATCTTGTCATATCCAAAAGAATTGATGTTTTAGCCCTTGTGGAGACTTGGCTGACTGCTGAAAACAACTCTAAGTCTACCGTGGTTGATGACACAAGCACCCGGTTGTCTGTTCCTAACTGCTCAGATCCCACTGTTGCCGATGTAATAAACACTCTATGGGACTTCGACTTCATTCACCTACCGCGTGATGGACGAGGTGGCGGCATTGGTTTCTTTCTTAGAAAGGCTTTAAATGTTAAACCTAATACGTCGACTGTCTTTAAGGCTCTGGAATATGTTGATCTCTCTATCACTGCATCGAGCTCATCGATGCGTCTAGTCACCGTTTATAGACCTCCACCGTCTAAAGTAAACAAGCTTACTACTCGAATGTTCTTTGATGATTTCTCTGTTCTTCTTGAACACCTTGCAATGGATCCTGGGAAATTAATTATGACAGGTGACTTTAATTTTCACATTGATGACCCTGGTGACGCTGATGCTGTCAGACTTTTGGATATGCTCGATGCAGCTGGATTCGAGCAAAAGGTAGTAGGTCCTACGCACAGAAAAGACCACACCCTTGACCTAGTTGTTGTGCGGGACGGCGACTTGTCAGTGCGCGGACGTCCTGAAATCATTGCATTCCCTAACTCTGTATCTGACCATAGTGCCATTATTTGTGATGTTGACATGCCAAAGCCATGTGCCTCCAAGAAAATACTGCATCGGCGTCCGTTACGGAAAATTAACTTGGACTCTTGGTGCAATGACATCAGGGATTCCGCCATCTACAGTTCTGCTCCGAGTGATGACTCTGACTGCAACGTCTTATGTGGCCAGTATAACACTGTGCTGATCGATAAACATGCTCCTGTTCGCACTTTTTTAGTTACACTGCGACCCTATTCACCATGGTATGATGATAGTCTTAGGTTATTGAAAAGACAGAAATGCAAAGCAGAACGGAGATACGTTTCATCGAGATTAGAAATCCACCGCCAGATGTACGAAGAGAAGTGTAGAGCTTACAGCACTGAAGATTTTATCTCATTTTTCACTACCAAGATTCAGCATTTAAAGGACAACCTACGATCATCGCCCCTGTTAACGATGGAGATGTCAGTGGTGCCAGCTCAGCCACAATGTGTGGCGTCATTCCCTGAGTTCTGTGCTGTATCAGTGAGTTATATACGTGATCTTTCACAACAATCCAAGCCTAAATCGTGCATATTAGATCCTGTGCCGACAAGTGTACTAAAACAATCCATTGATGCTATTGCCCCGGCCATCACTTCCATTGTCAATGCATCTTTGTCATCTGGTGTTTTCCCTGCCTCTCTCAAGCGTGGAGTGATCAACCCTTCCATCAAAAAGCAGAGTCTTGACCGCGAAGCATATCCAAGCTACCGACCGATTACAAACGTTGCCTTCCTATCAAAAACACTTGAACGTGTCGCTGCTAACCAGACGATGAACTATCTCATCCCCAACGGCTTACTGGCTAAATTACAATCTGCTTACCGACCTTTCCACAGCACAGAGACTGCTCTTCTTCGCGTCTTTAATGACATTCTGACCGCTATTGACTGCCAACAGGAAGAAGTACTTGTTCTCCTTGACCTGTCGGCTGCGTTTGACACTATAGAACACTCGGCTCTGTTGTCGCGTCTGCAACATTGTTATGGAAATAATGAGATAGCACTCCAGTGGTTCAAATCATATCTAACTGGCAGAATTCAACAAGTCCTTATAGACGGTGTTCTATCCTCCAGCCAACCACTGCGTTATGGTGTTCGTCAAGGTTCTGTACTCGGCCCGTTGTTGTTCTCTTTGTTTTTCGCGCCTACCGAAGATGTTGTTCGTGCACATGGTCTTGATGCGATGATGTATGCTGATGACACGCAGTTATATCTGTCCATTTGCCCGTCTGAAGATCGGTCTTCAGTTCTATCAAGGCTTAAAGTCTGTGTCAAGGATATCCTCATCTGGTGTACGTCAAATGGCCTCGCTTGTAACCCCGATAAAACGGAAATTGTACATATCTCATCTCGATTCACGTCAACCAACATAATTCCTGAAATCGACGTTGATGGACATTTCATCAAACCAGCCCAGGCAGCACGCGACCTCGGAGTAATCATCGATTCGAGTTTATCTATGACAAAACATGTCAACAGCATCTGCAAATCAGCCTACCTTTCTATAAGGAACATTGGCAGAATCCGGAAATACCTTGACCGCAATAACTGTGAGCAGCTCATTCATGCTTTCATAACTTCAAAACTAGATGCCTGTAATAGTCTTCTGTCTGGACTCCAAGAAAAAGAAATCGCCAAACTACTGCGTGTTCAGAACTCTGCCGCAAGACTAATCGTTGGTGCTAAGAAGAGGGACGCCATTACACCCATTCTTAAGGAACTTCACTGGCTACCTGTTGCTTCTAGAATAGACTTTAAAATTCTTACAATCACACATAAAGCTCTCCACAACCAGGCTCCTGAATATATTACTGAACTCTTAACACCGTATACGCCATCTCGATCCCTTAGACCCGCAAACAAGAACCTTCTCGTCATTCCTAAATCACGAACAAAAACTTACGGGGACAGACCTTTTTCAAACTTTGCAGCTAAATTATGGAACTCCCTCCCCCTACACATTAGAAACACCGACTGTCTCAGCAAATTTTAATCGTCTTTAAAGACGTACTTATTTTGTAGGCACTACAACAATTGGTTAGTTTTTAACCATTAGAAATATTATCATAAGAATTATCGTTCTTGATATGACAAGGAGCTGTGAATATACTGCCATTTTTAATTCTACCGCATCGCAATAAACAAATTGTATGGATTTTATTGAAATCAGTTCTTTAAAAGAAAAACATCAACGATATTCTCAAACTTGTAAAGCTAATAATTTTGTTCATTTTAATGCTTGAGATATGCGCTCGGTACTTTTGGCTTGTATGACAGCAGTCCTTAACAAGAACATACAAGAGCGACACGTTTATTCGCATTTTCCCCTCAATCTATCATAAACCTCAACGTAAATAATACTGGATTTATCCTCGATCCTGGACTTGGATTTCGTAGTCATATCAATGCCATTTCTGTAACGTGGCTAAGAACAGTGATTTCACTCAAAATTGCCTTCAGTGTTTCTAGAAGAACAAAACATTGAGACACTCCATTACAGCGCGATACAGATCTCCACATATTCTGGGCGTTAATTTGTTACGCTTTCAATCTTTACAAAATGCCCTCATCAGTGATTTAGTTTGTTCTCTGTAGAATGGTTATTTCATGTAACTATACCCATACGTTGCCATCTGTTTCTCGTTTTCCCCCGTGCCAACCAAACAACCTTAGATAAGATTGGATAAGCTTGTTGTTACGTCCTTACACATTTGGCCCATGCACATTCTTAGTGAATAATAAAAAATGGTGATAACTCAAGGTATCTATCTGCACTGTATTAACATGTTTTTTTGTATTGTCAGGATTTGCGAAACAAGCTTCACGAGAAGGAACGGGAGCAGCACACGTCACAGGTAAGTCACGCACAGTAGCACCCCGCTAACCCGAACTTACAACAAGCATCACAGACAAGTCACACAGTAGCACCCCGCTAACCTGAACTAACAACAAGCATCACAGACAAGTCACACACAGTAGCACCCCGCTAACCCGAACTAACAACAAGCATCACAGACAAGTCACGCACAGTAGCACCCCGCTAACCCGAACTAACAACAAGCATCACAGACAAGTCACGCACAGTAGCACCCCGCTAACCCGAACTAACAACAAGCATCACAGACAAGTCACACACAGTAGCACCCCGCTAACCCGAACTAACAACAAGCATCACAGACAAGTCACACACAGTAGCACCCCGCTAACCCGAACTAACAACAAGCATCACAGACAAGTCACACACAGTAGCACCCCGCTAACCCGAACTAACAACAAGCATCACAGACAAGTCACGCACAGTAGCACCCCGCTAACCCGAACTAACAACAAGCATCACAGACAAGTCACACACAGTAGCACCCCGCTAACCCGAACTAACAACAAGCATCACAGACAAGTCACGCACAGTAGCACCCCGCTAACCCAAACTAACAACAAGCATCACAGACAAGTCACGCACAGTAGCACCCCGCTAACCCGAACTAACAACAAGCATCACAGACAAGTCACACACAGTAGCACCCCGCTAACCCGAACTAACAACAAGCATCACAGACAAGTCACGCACAGTAGCACCCCGCTAACCCGAACTAACAACAAGCATCACAGACAAGTCACGCACAGTAGCACCCCGCTAACCCGAACTAACAACAAGCATCACAGACAAGTCACGCACAGTAGCACCCCGCTAACCCAAACTAACAACAAGCATCACAGACAAGTCACGCACAGTAGCACCCTGCTAACCCGAACTAACAACAAGCATCACAGACAAGTCACGCACAGTAGCACCCCGCTAACCCGAACTAACAACAAGCATCACAGACAAGTCACACACAGTAGCACCCCGCTAACCCGAACTAACAACAAGCATCACAGACAAGTCACACACAGTAGCACCTCGCTAACCCGAACTTACGACAAGCACCACAGACAAGTCATACACAGTAAAACCCTGCTAACCCGAACTTACAACACACATCACAGACAAGTCATGCACAGTAGAACCTCGTTTACCCGAACTAGCAACACACATCACAGATAAGGGAAGCAGTAACCGCCACTCAAACTCTTATTATTCGACTTTGCTGCAGTTGTGAACCCAGTTCTAAATCTCTTTATTTTATGGTGAGCCTGCCTGAGCACCCGATGATTTCATTTTTCCATTTTTTCGGTAATTTTTCTTGGATAACTCAAACTTCAAACCAGGATCTCTCGAACAAGTTTTGCTCATTATTATTATTATTATTATTATTATTGTTGTTGTTGTTGTTGTTGTTGTTGTTGTTGTTGTTGTTACTGTGGTTGTTGTTGTTGTTGTTGTTGTTATTATTATAATTATTATAATAATAATAATAATAATTATTATTATTATTATTATTATTATTGTTGTTGTTGTTGTTGTTGTTGTTGTTGTTGTTGTTGTTGTTGTTGTTGTTGTTGTTGTTGTTGTTGTTGTTGTTGTTGTTGTTGTTGTTGTTGTTGTTGTTGTTGTTGTTGTTGTTGTTGTTGTTGTTATATATAATATATGATATATAATATTATCACTCAAAGTTAATTTTTTTTTGCGTTCGGAGTTTGAGTTATCCAAATGTTACCTTTTTCACCGGTAGTTTGGCAAGATTTTTGTTTTCATTTCGAGGAGTGATATGGCGGATATGATTCAAATCTTTTGTCTTTATAAAGTTAGGAAGGTGATGAAAACTGGTGAAAACAAGAAAAATCTAATAGTCTTGAGCAGAAGATAAAACACTGCAAACTCTGAACTCGTGCCTATTTTAAGCTAAGTTGTTTTTTTTCAGAGCCCCGTCAAAGCTGAGGTATGTACTAAATGTTCTTCCTGATTTTGTACATAAAGGGTGGGACATCTATTAACTGAATCACATTTAGAGAAATGCAGTAACCAACGAACATCTCAAAAAAAGGCATGCTCGAAGATCCAGCGTACTTTCAAGCGATCCCAAAGGTCAACCCCGCTAAATCTGGCCAAAAAAAAGCATGCAAAAAAGAAAGTCGATATTTAAATTATTCTGGCCCACTCAACAGGGAATAATGAGATGGTTCAGGTAAACTGCTAACAACGAATACAGTCTCCTGACAAATACAACTAGGGTTCATGATATCAGACAGCGGCAAAAGTTCTAGGGCAAGTAAGGCGAAGATTGTATCTTTAGGTTTGAGTTATAACAAAGGCCAGCGTGTGAATTTCCTTACTTCTTCTGTAGTAGGGTGCTTGCGAAAAGGAAGAGTTAGGAACACAAAAAAATGATTTGATCTTTGTCTTTTCTTGAAACTGGAAAAGACTGCTTTATTATTTGCATATTGTAGGGGTAAGGATAGGGGTGTAATCTGTCTTTTGTTCGTTGTTTGATGCTGGGTTTGTGTGGCTTGTTGATTATTAAGATTAGCTTGTTGTGTATTGCTATTTTTGTCCTTTGTCAGATGCTGGCTAAAACCAAGATCGAGGACCTTGAGCACAGCCTAGCGGCAGCGCGGGAGTCTGCGCACACTGCAAAGATGAAGTGGTACCAGGTGGGTTGTGTGGCAGCCCACTCTCCCTTCACCCCTTTCCATACGAAAGGCTTACTTGTCATGCCCAGGTTTTACGTCAGTAGTGCCCTATATGCTACTCGTTTTGGAAAACTTTTGTTATGGCTGTTTAAGCATCTTTTTTTTGACGAAAGCATCCATTTTCTATAATTATCTCGGATATCTGTGAAAAGCCAAATTACTTTAGATTATCAGAAGTCGCATTGTGCACTTGAAGTTTGGAAGCCGACTCGCTAGGTCATCTCATCGAATACCAGATTCACTTTTGTCTATTTCCCTAACTTGTGCTTATTTGTTTATTTTCAGACATTCGAAGAGCACGCCGAAGTAATCAGATTGCGTGATGCAAGTATCGCCTCACTCCAGAACACACTTGGCACCAAAGACGCCGAGCTACAGGTGAGACCCTTAATGGCTGCCTTGAAATGTCATTTTTGAAAGAGCTCCAGCAGTCTGAGAACTCCGTTTTACTTTAATATTCTACGATTAAACGGGCACAATTGCCCCAATTTTTCTTAATTATCGTTAACATATTCCTTGTGTTTTTCAAAATGTAAGAAGCCAGTACTCAATATTCCCCTTGTTGATTGAGCTCAGAAATTAATGCAACTGGTATCCAGCAAGGATTTGGAGCTGCAAAGGCTGATGGGTAGCAAACAGCTTCTGGAAAATAGATTGGACGATAACATCAGGGGAAAAAATAAGGAGCTAGCTGTAAGTATCCATGCTCTCACTGCCAATACAAAGGTCTTCAGGAAAAAGAATAAGTAACTGGCCATGAGTATCCACGCCCCTCACACCCAATACATAGGAGGCTCTATAGAGGGAAATGAAATAAGAAATGCCATCGGGGAAAAGAGTAATTACCATATTCCAACGTTCAAAGGCATTATTAAAGCCGCATTGTCACCAGTTTATTTCCGGAGGTCCGACGGAAACCTCAACCAAAACCTCAACCTCAAGACAAAAGAATCTATTAAAATCCGAGATATTAAACAGGCCATCCGCTCTAAATTATTTATCAAAGAAACTTCCAATAAACACACTGCTTTCAATATTTTGAAATATTTTTCGCGTTTTCCGTTTAAAATCATCGGATATTGTTACGTAATCGACCGGAAGTTAGCTGGTGACAATGCGGCTTTAAGGAAAATGTTGTATACACTAAACTATAACAATTAGGTGTTTTTCTTCAAGACTTCGTCACTGATATGCACTTGTTTATGTATGCTGTAGGAGCTGGCAAATAAACTCAAGGCTTTGTCACATGAATATAGCGAGAAGGTTGACAGTCTGGAGGAGCACTACCGGGTAAGACGGACGGATGGACGGACATAAAGGCAAACAGAAAGGTGGATATACAGAGACACAGACAGATGGGCGTACATACCATCAGGCAGGCACTCAGCTAGACAGACAGATCATCAGGCAGACTAACGAATTTATAACCGGAAAGACTGACAATAGAAATGAGAGGAAACATTTACAGTGTTTTACAGCACGGTTCATGACCCTCGTTTCTTTGGTTGACAGCAAGTAGTTTCAGGCGCTCAAGAACAGGTCAGCAATAAGGACAAGATCATCGAAAAGCTGGCAGCAAGTAATACAGAAAAAGACCGCATTATCGAGGTTGGTTATGTGACCTACGTTAGCTACAAGGGAATCTGAAGTTCTAAATTTAAAGCTCCTATACCTTCACTTATAAGAAACCTTCTCCCATAAGAACACCTTAAATCCAATATATAAAACTAATATATAGATTTAGAACTGCCTAAAAGCAGAGCCAGCATTGAACACCTACCTTTTTGTGTTGATTGATTGAGGTAGTTTTAGAAGAATTTAGGTGTCCAGGATTCTGCTCTCCTTATCTTTAGAATGGATTTTTTAATGAGATTGAAAAATATAACTGTAAATTGTATTGACCGTTCCACTGTGTTACTCATGTGACAGGAATGTAGCCAATGATAGTCTCCTAGTTTATTGTTTGGGCGTCATTCTTGTTTGGTTTATTATCATTTATCTGACAGGATTTTGCGATTGCGCTCAAAGATATATCTGCTGACACTAGTACCGCAGACGCGTCAGTTGATGTGAGGGATGAGCTCATGAAGAAGCTGCAAAACCACATGCGACAGAAAGATCGAGCGGTAGAGGTTAGTATTGTTTTCGGCACAACCTTGTAGGTATAATAAGCGTCCCATACCTTAACCCCTAAATGGGGCAGCTATGCATTGTTATTATTAGTAAGAAGTCGGAAATACTCCATAATTGCGACAATCGAAATTGCTCTAGAAAAATGTAACTGCCTAAAAGTTTTGAAGTTGCGCTATTTTGAGTTTGAATTGCTGCCGTGGCAATTCATTATGGAAAGGATGGGCTGGCCCACCGATCATGGAAGTTTGTCGAGTCAAATTTCCAAATTACAAACAACATGTCAATCATACAAAGGTTAGAGTGATTCAAGCTACTGAAATCATAAGAATTTATTGTCATGGAATGCATAACCAGCTTAACGTATCCACATTCAAGATAAGTTCTTTAGTGAATATATGTTTTCGTCTCTGGAGGATTTCAAGCAAAGAAGACATTTCTACGATCAATTCGAGTTGAGAACGACGTATTAGTTTGGACTAAATTATTTTACAAAATTGTTGGTCAAAACTCAGAGAATGTCTTCTTTGGAGGTTCTGTATTTCTGGAGGATTAAAAGCGTTGTGTGGAAATACAAAATGGAGCTTATTGAATGATCATGAGCGAACAAAATCTTCACGAACACCGACGAGAGCCAAAAGTAAAACCTCGCCTCGTACAACCATAAGGTAAGGTAAACAAAGTTGGTAAACAAAGCTATGGGCCTTCGGCCTCGGTCAGTATTTCAAGACCTCGGTCACAGTATTTCACGATACGGGCCTCCCAGCGGGTAAATAACATATATGTCATAGAGCGCCACAGGTTAGTGACACAGTGACACAGGTTAGAGGGATTCAAACCACTGAAATCATAAGAATATCTTGTCATAGAGCGCCATCAGTGACAAGTTCCGATGCCTTGAGGAGAAAGACGCAGAGTTGCAGCAGTTGCGACAGGCACTTAGGGAGCGCGACCGCCTCATCGAGAAGATCAACTCAGCCGTCATGAGCGCAGAGGAGCAACTGAAGGTAAGAAGACTAAAAGAGGATGATTCAATAGATCAATTAAGCCGTCATGAGCACAGAGGAGCAACTGAAGGTATGAAGACTAAAAAAGGATGAATCAATAGATCAATTAAGCCGTCATGAGCACAGAGGAGCAACTGAAAGTATGAAGACTAAAAAAGGATGATTCAATAGATCAATTAAGCCGTCATGAGTGCAGAGGAGCAACTGAAGGTAAGAAGACTAAAAGAGGATGATTCAATATCAATTAAGCCGTCATGAGCACAGAGGAGCAACTGAAAGTAAGAAGACTAAAAGAGGATGATTGAATAGATCAATTTAGCCGTCATGTGCACAGAGGAGCAACTGAAGGTAAGAAGACTAAAAGAGGATGATTCAATATCAATTAAGCCGTCATGAGCACAGAGGAGCAACTGAAGGTAAGAAGACTAAAAGAGGATGATTCAATAGATGAATTTAGCCGTCATGTGCGCAGAGGAGCAACTGAAGGTATGAAGACCAAAAAAGGATGATTCAATAGATCAATTAAGCCGTCATGAGCGCAGAGGAGCAACTGAAGGTAAGAAGACTAAAAAAGGATGATTCAATAGATCAATTAAGCCGTCATGAGCGCAGAGGAGCAACTGAAGGTAAGAAGACTAAAAGAGGATGATTCAATATCAATTAAGCCGTCATGAGCACAGAGGAGCAACTGAGGGTAAGAAGACTAAAAGAGGATGATTCAATAGATCAATTAAGCCGTCATGAGCGCAGAGGAGCAACTGATGGTAAAAAGACTAAAAGAGGATGATTCAATAGATCAATTTAGCCGTCATGTGCGCAGAGGAGCAACTGAAGGTAAGAAGACTAAAAGAGGATGATTCAATATCAATTAAGCCGTCATGAGCTCAGAGGAGCAACTGAAGGTATGAAGACTAAAAAAGGATGATTCAATAGATCAATTTAGTCGTCATGAGCACAGAGGAGCAACTGAAGGTATGAAGAATAAAAGAGGATGATTCAATATCAATTAAGCCGTCATGAGCACAGAGGAGCAACTGAAGGTAAGAAGACAAAAAGGATGATTCAAAAGATCAATTAAGCCGTCATGAGCGCAGAGGAGCAACTGAAGGTAAGAAGACTAAAAAAGGATGATTCAATAGATCAATTCAGCCGTCATGAGCACAGAGGACCAACTGAAGGTAAGAAGACTAGAAAAGGACGATTCAATAGATCAATTTAGCCGTCATGAGCACAGAGGAGCAACTGAAGGTAAGAAGACTAAAAAAAAATGATTCAATAGATCAATTTAGCCGCCATAAGCACATAGGGGCAACTGAAGGTAAGAAGACTAAAAAAGGATGATTCAATAGATCAATTTAGCCGTCATGAGCACAGAGGAGCAACTGAAGGTAAGAAGACTAAAAAAGGATGATTTAATAGATCAATTTAGCCGCCATAAGCACAGAGGAGCAACTGAAGGTAAGAAGACTAAAAAAGGATGATTCAATAGATCAATGTAGCCGCCATAAGCACAGAGGAGCAACTGAAGGTATGAAGACTAAACAAGGATGATTCAATAGATCAATTTAGCCGCCATAAGCACATAGGGGCAACTGAAGGTATGAAGACTAAAAAAAGGATGATTCAATACATCAATTTAGCCGTCATGAGCACAGAGGAGCAACTGAAGGTATGAAGAATGAAAGAGGATGATTCAATATCAATTAAGCCGTTATGAGCACAGAGGAGCAACTGAAGGTAAGAAGACAAAAAGGATGATTCAAATGATCTATTAAGCTGTCATGAGCGCAGAGGAGCAACTGAAGGTAAGAAGACTAAAAAAGGATGATTCAATAGATCAATTTAGCCTTCATGAGCACAGAGGAGCAACTGAAGGTATGAAGACTAAAAAGGATGATTCAAGAGATCAATTAAGCCGTCATGAGCGCAGAGGAGCAACTGAAGGTAAGAAGATTAAAAGAGGATGATTCAATATCAATTAAGCCGTCATGAGCTCAGAGGAGCAACTGAAGGTATGAAGACTAAAAAAGGATGATTCAATAGATCAATTTAGTCGTCATGAGCACAGAGGAGCAACTGAAGGTATGAAGAATAAAAGAGGATGATTCAATATCAATTAAGCCGTCATGAGCACAGAGGAGCAACTGAAGGTAAGAAGACAAAAAGGATGATTCAAAAGATCAATTAAGCCGTCATGAGCGCAGAGGAGCAACTGAAGGTAAGAAGACTAAAAAAGGATGATTCAATAGATCAATTCAGCCGTCATGAGCACAGAGGACCAACTGAAGGTAAGAAGACTAGAAAAGGACGATTCAATAGATCAATTTAGCCGTCATGAGCACAGAGGAGCAACTGAAGGTAAGAAGACTAAAAAAGAATGATTCAATAGATCAATTTAGCCGCCATAAGCACATAGGGGCAACTGAAGGTAAGAAGACTAAAAAAGGATGATTCAATAGATCAATTTAGCCGTCATGAGCACAGAGGAGCAACTGAAGGTAAGAAGACTAAAAAAGGATGATTTAATAGATCAATTTAGCCGCCATAAGCACAGAGGAGCAACTGAAGGTAAGAAGACTAAAAAAGGATGATTCAATAGATCAATGTAGCCGCCATAAGCACAGAGGAGCAACTGAAGGTATGAAGACTAAACAAGGATGATTCAATAGATCAATTTAGCCGCCATAAGCACATAGGGGCAACTGAAGGTATGAAGACTAAAAAAAGGATGATTCAATACATCAATTTAGCCGTCATGAGCACAGAGGAGCAACTGAAGGTATGAAGAATGAAAGAGGATGATTCAATATCAATTAATCCGTTTTGAGCACAGAGGAGCAACTGAAGGTAAGAAGACAAAAAGGATGATTCAAATGATCTATTAAGCTGTCATGAGCGCAGAGGAGCAACTGAAGGTAAGAAGACTAAAAAAGGATGATTCAATAGATCAATTTAGCCTTCATGAGCACAGAGGAGCAACTGAAGGTATGAAGACTAAAAAGGATGATTCAAGAGATCAATTAAGCCGTCATGAGCGCAGAGGAGCAACTGAAGGTAAGAAGATTAAAAGAGGATGATTCAATATCAATTAAGCCGTCATGAGCTCAGAGGAGCAACTGAAGGTATGAAGACTAAAAAAGGGTGATTCAATAGATCAATTTAGTCGTCATGAGCACAGAGGAGCAACTGAAGGTATGAAGAATAAAAGAGGATGATTCAATATCAATTAAGCCGTCATGAGCACAGAGGAGCAACTGAAGGTAAGAAGACAAAAAGGATGATTCAAAAGATCAATTAAGCCGTCATGAGCGCAGAGGAGCAACTGAAGGTAAGAAGACTAAAAAAGGATGATTCAATAGATCAATTCAGCCGTCATGAGCACAGAGGACCAACTGAAGGTAAGAAGACTAGAAAAGGACGATTCAATAGATCAATTTAGCCGTCATGAGCACAGAGGAGCAACTGAAGGTAAGAAGACTAAAAAAGAATGATTCAATAGATCAATTTAGCCGCCATAAGCACATAGGGGCAACTGAAGGTAAGAAGACTAAAAAAGGATGATTCAATAGATCAATTTAGCCGTCATGAGCACAGAGGAGCAACTGAAGGTAAGAAGACTAAAAAAGGATGATTTAATAGATCAATTTAGCCGCCATAAGCACAGAGGAGCAACTGAAGGTAAGAAGACTAAAAAAGGATGATTCAATAGATCAATGTAGCCGCCATAAGCACAGAGGAGCAACTGAAGGTATGAAGACTAAACAAGGATGATTCAATAGATCAATTTAGCCGCCATGAGCACATAGGGGCAACTGAAGGTATGAAGACTAAAAAAAGGATGATTCAATACATCAATTTAGCCGTCATGAGCACAGAGGAGCAACTGAAGGTATGAAGAATGAAAGAGGATGATTCAATATCAATTAAGCCGTTATGAGCACAGAGGAGCAACTGAAGGTAAGAAGACAAAAAGGATGATTCAAATGATCTATTAAGCTGTCATGAGCGCAGAGGAGCAACTGAAGGTAAGAAGACTAAAAAAGGATGATTCAATGGATCAATTTAGCCTTCATGAGCACAGAGGAGCAACTGAAGGTATGAAGACTAAAAAGGATGATTCAAGAGATCAATTAAGCCGTCATGAGCGCAGAGGAGCAACTGAAGGTAAGAAGACTAAAAGAGGATGATTCAATATCAATTAAGCCGTCATGAGCACAGAGGAGCAACTGAAGGTATGAAGACTAAAAAGGATGATTCAATAGACCAATTTAGCCGTCATGAGCACAGAGGAGCAACTGAAGGTATGAAGACTAAAAAAGGATAATTCAAAAGATCAATTTAGCCGTCATGAGCACAGAGGAGCAACTGAAGGTATGAAGACTAAAAAAGGATGATTAGATAGATCAATTTAGCCGCCATAAGCACATAGGGGCAACTGAAGGTATGAAGACTAAAAAAGGATGATTCAATAGATCAATTTAGCCGTCATGAGCACAGAGGAGCAACTGAAGGTATGAAGACTAAAAGAGGATGATTCAATATCAATTAAGCCGTCATGAGCACAGAGGAGCAACTGAAGGTATGAAGACTAAAAAGGATGATTCAATAGACCAATTTAGCCGTCATGAGCACAGAGGAGCAACTGAAGGTATGAAGACTAAAAAAAGGATAATTCAAAAGATCAATTTAGCCGTCATGAGCACAGAGGAGCAACTGAAGGTATGAAGACTAAAAAAGGATGATTAGATAGATCAATTTAGCCGTCATAAGCACATAGAGGCAACTGAAGGTATGAAGACTAAAACAGGATGATTCAATAGATCAGTTTAGCCGTCATGAGCGCAGAGGAGCAACTGAAGGTATGAAGACTAAAAAGGGATGATTCAAAAGATCAATTTAGCCGTCATGAGCACAGAGGAGCAACTGAAGGTATGAAGACTAAAAAAAGGATTATTCAATTGATCAATTTAGCCGTCATGAGCACAGAGGAGCAACTGAAGGTATGAAGACTAAAAAAGGAGTGTTTCAATAGATCAATTTAGCCGTTATGAGCACAGAGGAGCAACTGAAGGTAAGAAGACAAAAAGGATGATTCAAATGATCTATTAAGCTGTCATGAGCGCAGAGGAGCAACTGAAGGTAAGAAGACTAAAAAAGGATGATTCAATAGATCAATTTAGCCTTCATGAGCACAGAGGAGCAACTGAAGGTATGAAGACTAAAAAGGATGATTCAAGAGATCAATTAAGCCGTCATGAGCGCAGAGGAGCAACTGAAGGTAAGAAGACTAAAAGAGGATGATTCAATATCAATTAAGCCGTCATGAGCACAGAGGAGCAACTGAAGGTATGAAGATTAAAAAGAGGATGATTCAAGAGATCAATCAAGCCGTCATGAGCACAGAGGAGCAACTGAAGGTATGAAGACTAAAAAGGATGATTCAATAGACCAATTTAGCCGTCATGAGCACAGAGGAGCAACTGAAGGTATGAAGACTAAAAAAGGATAATTCAAAAGATCAATTCAGCCGTCATGAGCACAGAGGAGCAACTGAAGGTATGAAGACTAAAAAAGGATGATTAGATAGATCAGTTTAGCCGCCATAAGCACATAGGGGCAACTGAAGGTATGAAGACTAAAAAAAGGATGATTCAATAGATCAATTTAGCCGTCATGAGCACAGAGGAGCAACTGAAGGTATGAAGACTAAAAAAGGATGATTAGATAGATCAATTTAGCCGTCATAAGCACATAGAGGCAACTGAAGGTATGAAGACTAAAACAGGATGATTCAATAGATCAGTTTAGCCGTCATGAGCACAGAGGAGCAACTGAAGGTATGAAGACTAAAAAAAGGATTATTCAATTGATCAATTTAGCCGTCATGAGCACAGAGGAGCAACTGAAGGTATGAAGACTAAAAAAGGAGTGTTTCAATAGATCAATTTAGCCGTTATGAGCACAGAGGAGCAACTGAAGGTAAGAAGACAAAAAGGATGATTCAAATGATCTATTAAGCTGTCATGAGCGCAGAGGAGCAACTGAAGGTAAGAAGACTAAAAAAGGATGATTCAATAGATCAATTTAGCCTTCATGAGCACAGAGGAGCAACTGAAGGTATGAAGACTAAAAAGGATGATTCAAGAGATCAATTAAGCCGTCATGAGCGCAGAGGAGCAACTGAAGGTAAGAAGACTAAAAGAGGATGATTCAATATCAATTAAGCCGTCATGAGCACAGAGGAGCAACTGAAGGTATGAAGATTAAAAAGAGGATGATTCAAGAGATCAATCAAGCCGTCATGAGCACAGAGGAGCAACTGAAGGTATGAAGACTAAAAAGGATGATTCAATAGACCAATTTAGCCGTCATGAGCACAGAGGAGCAACTGAAGGTATGAAGACTAAAAAAGGATAATTCAAAAGATCAATTCAGCCGTCATGAGCACAGAGGAGCAACTGAAGGTATGAAGACTAAAAAAGGATGATTAGATAGATCAATTTAGCCGCCATAAGCACATAGGGGCAACTGAAGGTATGAAGACTAAAAAAAGGATGATTCAATAGATCAATTTAGCCGTCATGAGCACAGAGGAGCAACTGAAGGTATGAAGACTAAAAGAGGATGATTCAATATCAATTAAGCCGTCATGAGCACAGAGGAGCAACTGAAGGTATGAAGACTAAAAAGGATGATTCAATAGACCAATTTAGCCGTCATGAGCACAGAGGAGCAACTGGAGGTATGAAGACTAAAAAAAGGATAATTCAAAAGATCAATTTAGCCGTCATGAGCACAGAGGAGCAACTGAAGGTATGAAGACTAAAAAAGGATGATTAGATAGATCAATTTAGCCGCCATAAGCACATAGGGGCAACTGAAGGTATGAAGACTAAAACAGGATGATTCAATAGATCAGTTTAGCCGTCATGAGCGCAGAGGAGCAACTGAAGGTATGAAGACTAAAAAGGGATGATTCAAAAGATCAATTTAGCCGTCATGAGCACAGAGGAGCAACTGAAGGTATGAAGACTAAAAAAAGGATTATTCAATAGATCAATTTAGCCGTCATGAGCACAGAGGAGCAACTGAAGGTATGAAGACTAAAAAAGGAGTGTTTCAATAGATCAATTTAGCCGCCATAAGCACATAGGGGCAACTGAAGGTATATAGACTTATTTAAGGTTTATTCAAATAAAAGATGGTTCAATGGATCAATTCATCCGTCATTAGCAAAGAGGAGCAACTGGAGATATGGATATTTAATAGGGTATAAAGGGGATGATACAATAGGGGATACAATAGATTCAACCGAAAATGAGCACAAAAATGGGCAGTCGATGATTTGGCCCTGACACTATGAAATAGGGTCTTGAGCAAGTAAGTATTGTACCATTAGCACCGATAGACTAGAGGTAGAGAAGGACCCGAGCAGGAAAAAAACAGACTCGATCACTATAAGCGAAGGAACGCTCTCGTGCACTATGAAAAACCTGTCTAATTATGAAACAGGTGACATTAGTTCTCAAACATATTTTTGTCTTCCATTTGTTTAGCTTCTACAGACCGCATGCGATGAGAAGGAACAGGTCATCCAAGCTCTCAAGACAACGAACATTGAGCAGGAAAATGCCCACAAGGTTCGTCAACACCTTTATCTAACTTTGGACCCTTTATATTGTTAAGCCTTTTAGGGGCGTTTCTGATGTTCTCGCTATCGTATTTTATCTTTATCTTTATGGTACTCTTAGTCATACTTATTCTAGATAAATAGTAAATAGATACGAACACAGACCCGGAACTGTACTGAATATACATGCATTTTGTAGCAGCCTAGATTAGTCAACTAAAGCGACAGTGAATGACTGCTGTCATTGAACAAGTGGTGCTCTTTCTCCTGGGCAGAATGTTTTCAACAACGCGACACAGGGTCTGCATGAGAAGGAGGCAATGCTTCAGAACCTCACGAGGACATTAGAGAACAGGGAGAGGGAACTTGCGGTAAAGCTTGCACTCACACTATGGCATAATAGAACTGCCAAATAGCTTATACAAAATGCATGCCAGACAAAACCAACAAAAGCCACATGACAAATACAGGACTACCGCAATTAGGCTATTAGAGCGCCAAAAGGGCTGACACAATATAATTTCTTGAACAAACACGTGCCATGTCAATCCTTGACTGCCACAACAAAACAGTGGAGCGTTTGGGTCATTGTATAAGTTTTTATGTCCTGATTTTCAGGACTTACGTCTTTATGTTGAACTGAAATTGTAATTTTCAAGAGTTACGTTTTTATGTTGAACTGAAATTGTGATTTTCAGGAGTTACGTTTTTATGTCGAACTGTCAGTTGTGATTTTCAGGGCTTACGTATTTATGTTGAATTGTAAGTTGTGATTTTCAGGGCTTACGTATTTATGTCGAACTGTCAGTTGTGATTTTCAGGGCTTACGTATTTATGTTGAATTGTAAGTTGTGATTTTCAGGGCTTACGTATTTATGTCGAACTGTCAGTTGTGATTTTCAGGGCTTACGTATTTATGTTGAACTGTCAGTTGTGATTTACAGGACTTGAAAGAGTTCGTCAAAGAACTAACACACAACACAACGCAGGTGAGTGTAATGACTGATATGTCCCAATTACAAGGCATGTTGCTTTACGGTACAAAATAATTCTTGCATTCATCTTGTTACATTCTTTTCCGTTGATTTTAAGGAATCCAACACACCAACCACCAACCTTACACACCAACCTTACACTACACTGCTCTTGATAATTTTCTTGACCGTCTCTTTTTTAGCCTGACCCAGAACAGAGCATTCGCAGTAAGGGATTTGAAGAAGAACTGAAGGCGAAGCAAAAACTTATCGAGGTAAAAGAAAAGGTTATTGTTGCTCCTTGTTGCTGCTCCTTGTTTCTGCGTTTGTATATGTTGTTGCTGCTGCTGCTGTTGTCGTTGTTGTTGTTGTTGTTGTTGTTGTTCTTGTTGTTGTGGTGGTGGTGGTGTTGGTGGTTGTTGTTGTTATTATTGTTGTTGACGTGGTTGTTGTTGTGTTGATTGACATAACATAAACGCCCCAAATATACCCCCATATTATCTCTAATTTCGTTTGTTTTGTTTGGTCTTCCTTTATGTGCATATTCAATTTACTAAAAGAAATCAAGTGTGGTTGTTGCCAACAGTTGCTTACCCACAGAGCAAGAATAAGCCCCAGCAATCTTGCTGAAACATTTCAGAAGCATTACATTGCAATTATCTATTGCTTTTCAAAATTGAAGCTTGTGTATTTTCGTTGATTGACAATTTCAGCTTGGCCCAAAAAAAAACTTTCAAAACTCTGCGCTTGTTTACTATAAACTACTGTACGCACACCTATTCCTCTATTTATTACGACTACATCTAGTTGCCTTTAAATGCTCTTTAACTGCACTGCAGTTTATTATGCTTATTTTTGTTTGCAGGAGCTGCTTTCAGAACGAACGCGCATGTCGTCTGCACACGAAGCCAACAATCAGCGGCTGATGGATGCCCTACAAGACAAGGACAACCAAATAAAGGTTAGCGTGAATGAAAGAAGGCCAATCGCGGCGCCATGTTACACCCCCGCAACATTAAGCATCCCTTTTCACCTACTAATTCAAGCGTGTTATTGAGATACTTACAAATGAATATCGTAAATTAATTATCACACCTAAATTGTGGATGGTTGTTTTGAATGTTATTCTGCAACAAGAGTGTTTCTTATTTCAAGTGCAGACAAAGACAAAGAAGTGGTTAATTGGCATTCTTTTGAACGCTCGCGTATAATAGTTAGGTATACTATTTTTTATCTAGTTTTGCAGTGGTTACCTCAAGATAAAGTTTCCGTCCATAGCATCATAGCACTGTTGCTTGATTGGTATTGTTCCCGCATATAGGACACCGCCGAAAACCTACTTCGCGTGCAGGCTGAGAAGAACGCCACAATACAACGACTACAGCAACTACTGAACAGCAGAGATCACGAAATTCAGGTATGGCGTGACACCGTGACAAAGGTATTGGCTGACGTGTGTACTTCTGTATTCAATAACGTGAGAATGTAATACAACGACTAAAACGACTACTGAACAGCAGAGATCACGAAATTCAGGTATGGCGTGACACCGTGACAAAGGTATTGGCTGAAGTGTGTACTTCTGTATTCAATAACGTGAGAATGTAATACAACGACTCAAGCTACTACTGAACAGCAGAGATCACGAAATTCAGGTATGGCGTAACACCGTGACAAAGGTATTGGCTGAAGTGTGTACTTGTTTATTCAATAACGTGACAATATAATTCAACGACTAAAGCGACTACTGAACAGCAGAGATCACGAAATTCAGGTATGGCGTGACACCGTGACAAAGGTATTGGGTGACGTGTGTACTTGTGTATTCAATAACGTGAGAATACAACGACTTGAGCGACTACTGAATAGCAAAGTCCACGTGATTACGGCATGGCGTGACACCGTGACATGTGTTGTGTAACGTGACGTTAGAAAATATAGCAATACTCACTAAATTGTATGCCATTCCGCCTGAGTGCTTGGGTCACTGGTGTGTTATCTGTCTGCAGTCGCTTGAGAATAGCAAGGCTTGGGCAACGCAGGAACATGACATGATGACCAACAAGCTGCGACAAGCCCTGGATGACAAAGACAAAGCCATACAGGTACGGGCACGGAGAAGCTACATTGCAAATACCTGATAAACTGAGCGTGATTTCCTGATTGATACAACCTATTTTGTAGGACCTGGTTCAGAGCAGTCGCGAAAAGGATGAGATGCTGATGAAATTACAGGTCAGTGCTTTGTGGTCGTAGATTTTGGTGAAAGCTGTAGCATACATAGGTACGGCTCAGTAAGTACGGTAAATTGTAATCCCTGATATGTAGGGTATTCTATGTAGAAACTTTTAGTATCTTAAACTCATTGCAATTCTAGGACTCCTTCCGAACTCCCAAAAAGGCTCCAAATACCCCGGAAGTGGTAAGTCTATTCTACGAATGCACAATCACACGCAAGTAGTATAGCGGGAACGGTATTAACCTCATATGTTGGTGGGGTGGTGGGCCTCTTCCCAAGTGGCTACAGATGAACATTTACAATTTGTCATGCTTCACCATAACATACCCAAGATCCTAAAAAGAATTGCGGGAATTTGTACTATTTTACTGTACCTTTTCTTTGTCAAAAAATGAGCAAATAATTAGTTGAACCAAGCCTGAAGATACCTCAATATAAAGGACTCCACAAATTGTAGATTTTTACCCGCTCAATAGGAACGTCCCATTACTACAATTCCATGGGATCCAATGATGTCCTTTTTCAAGGTGTTCAACTATATGTATTTTTGAAATAAAATAATAAAAAAATGGACAAAGAGCTTTATGGTTTGTCATATCCCTTTATCATTCGACCAATGTCATTATATATTAACCTCAACAGTCAGGCGTTTTGTCTTAGAACTGCCATTTCACAATTGGCAAACGCAGTTGTTCTTATTTTTTCTCCAGTTTGTTTAATTTTCTCGTTTCAAAGTTCTACTCAAATTTGTGATTGCTGCCCTTTATTTGCAGAATAAAATGCGCCGAACAATTGCCGATCTCGAGGAAAGTCTCAAAAGGAAAAGTGGTAGGACCCGATATTCTCTGTAAAAGAAGAGTTATCTGCCATAAGTAAACTAAAAAAAATACGGGTATGGTTGCGTTAACTTGTGTTTGTTTTTAGAGTCCCTCCGAAAGCTTGAAGAGGAATATCAAGCCAACATGAAGAACTCTCAGAATGAAGTTGAGGTAAGTAAAGGCTTTTAATGTTCTTCCTTTTTTTGGTGGTGGGTGGGGGGATCATGTTACAGATCATTGAATTTTAAATATTATCCAGATAACCTGAGCACCTCAAAAGCACTAAGCAACTTATCAGGTAACCAATGCAATCCCGCGCACGGGCAACAAGCTTTCCTCTAAATTGTTTTCCCAGCCAAAAAACTTTCCTGTTCACGGAAATAAACTGTAACGAGGCACCGTGTTTTGACCGAGCTCACCCACGGAACAGTGAGAGGTTTCTTCTTATGATATTATTCTTATACCATAACACAGGAAACGCCTTTGACTAGGCTGTCTCCCTGTACATTACTGATTTGATTTGGATGCTTGGAGAATGTGGGGCAACAATGCCTATTCACTCATCAAGCTATTGTATACTTGACACAGAACATGGAGAGCAAAATGAAGATCGAAAATCTCGAGCATGAGTTACAAACCAAGGATGCATTACTCAAGCAGACACAGTAAGTTAATCTTAATTTAGCTTGGTTTTACTACCAAGCCGGCTTGCACTCACTCTTCACCCGGCTGAGATTCGACGCAAGGACGTCTTGAAGTAAAATTTGACCTGAGAAAGGTCCGGTCCTGAGATAAACACGCACTTTACCTGGCCAGGTCTCAACACTAGGGGGTAGCCTTGTAGACGGAAACGAATTTGCCCCAGGACCAAGACCGTCTCCATTTCAACCCGGCTAGGTTTTGACGCAAAGTCATCTTGAAGTTGGAATTTACTCGGTTTTGTTTCGTGTCAGAACTCGACTGGTTTGGATCCAACTAGGCTTTGACGCAAAGGGTTTTTTTGTTGATAGAATCAGGGAAGTGAGTCTGGGTCAGATTTGGACGTGTGCTAATTCTGGTCATTGTAATCTGCTATGTTTGATTTGTTCCAGGGTAACTGTCCGAAATCTTCGCGCAAAGACGGAAAATCTGCCGATCATTGAGGTTAGCTATTTAGCAGCTCATGGTAGAGATTCGTCACTTATATTCAGTTTAAACGCTGAATGAATCTATATAAATGAAACTTGGTATAACAATGATGAAAAATAAGCAGCCACACGCAGCTTTAATGCCCCTTTCACTGGGACGCAAATAGCAACAAAAGTACAAGTACCAGAAAATCGGGCAGTTGCGTTTTCTTGCGCTCGCGTGTACGTGAGAATCGAAAAATTAATGCCTGTTCCTTGCTTTTTAGTGTAAGCCTATCCTTAAGCACCATTTATACGAACAAAATGCTCGTGATTAAGTCTGTTAGTGACTAAGTCTGTTAGTCTAACCTCAAGGCCCCTTTACACGAGCAGAACTTATTAATCCTTATTGAATGTTTAAAAACTTTTATACACAATTACGTGAAATTACGATATCGTTAAATTTTAGGAGTTAGCCATAGTTTATGCCTTTATCAAAACACGTCTATGTAGGGGAGCCCCTATGTAGAGGGCTTTTGGGTAACGCTGGGTACATGGCCTCTGTTTAAAATTTTTCTGTATGTTATCACTAGAATAATGACTTCATTTTACAGGACCTCAAGCAGAAGTTTTCTGAGCAGTCGCAGGTAGCGTAAATAATCAATCCTCGATTTGACCATCTGGCTTTATTCATCTGTGTTTGGTTTTGTGAGTACTTGGCGAGCTTCTACACGGCACCCCCTTTTTTTTCAACGAAATGACTGTTTTACTTGCCCTTGGGTTAACGCTCCTAGCAGCAAACCTATGCCCAGCTGTCCTCCTACTAATCATTAAAGGCTTATCTTGCCGTATAGCAGGCCATTTAAAAATGTCCTACCTTTACCCATTACCCTATGTTCCCTTTCCTGGTGTGCTCAAGGGGTAGCTTAGGTGTTTTGCACCACTCTGTTACTCTTTCAAGGCGTACCTTGCCGCTCAGAAGGCCAAAGAGCAGGCTATGCGTGAGCTGGCGTCAGTGCAGCGCCAGAAACTTGAGTCTGAAGCAGAGCTGAAGGCCAAGCACGACAACATCGAGCTCCTGACACAGGCAGCCCAAGTCAAGGACGGGGTCATTAGGGTGAGTCGATTTATGTGAAATTAAAGAGGAAGGCCACTGCTTGGCCCTGAGCCAAGAGCAGGGTATACTTGTAAGCTAGCCTGGAGAATCTCTTGTTTTCTTGGTAATTTTACTGATGAAGGGATCGTACACCTGCGAGCCGTAGCAGGGCTAATGGAAACTAAAATACATGCGCAAACCAGATGCGCAAACTAGATGCAACGGATGACGTAGCCCCTTTAAATGTCTTATTCTGTTTTATGCTGTGTGTCGTGTTCTATTTCAAGTAGTTAGTTCTCATTAACGGATAAATAGAGCAAGTCATGTGTGACAGTACGCTAAGTGTCACGTCCGGTTTCGTGTCCTGTGTCACCCATTATGTGATTTTCTCGTGAACGGGTTATTAGGGTAGGTCTTGTGTTTCAGTACTTTGTGTCACGTCATGTTTCAAGTTCTGTCACGCACTTTGTGATTCTTTCTTGCTTGACCTCTAGGAGATGCAGGACAGCCAAAAACGGCAGTTACACGAGATGCAGGAGAATATTGGGTACTACCAGAAGAAGGCCTACGACCACGAGGTAGAAACCACAGTGGTATAGTAGGGAGGACTGACGGACAGACGGACGGACAAAATACATGCGGCCAAACGGACAAGTAGAAGGTTAAAAATTTAGACATTCGGATGACGAGACAGGACAGACGGACAGCAAGGAAGACTGACCTAAAAAGAAACAGAAACAGCCAACAATAAAGACTAACTATTTGTCTAACCATCGTAACATTTCGTTTGTAGATGGCAAATGATGCATTGCGGCAACAACTATCGGAGAGCACGGAGCTCAACAACTCACTGCAGAGACAATTAGAGACGCTACGCAACAACTTTATCAACAGGGTAAATTGAGTAAGCTTTTAGGCCCTAACTTAAGCCCAAACCCTTAACCCTTGCCCTAACCCCAACCCTTGCCCTAACCCTTAACCCTTGCCCTAACCCTCAACCCTTGCCCTAACCCTTAACCCTTAACCCTTGCCCTAACCCTAACCCTAACCCTTAACCCTTAACCCTTGCCCTAACCCTTAACCCTTGCCCTAACCCTCAACCCTTGCCCTAACCCCAACCCTCAACCCTTGCCCTAACCCCAACCCTTAACCCTGATGAGATGGAGGCAGGCTCAGTGTTAGCTTTTTATTGAATTTCAGGTTTAATTTCGAAAGTTGTTTTCCATCATCCTCACATTGTTTGCATTTGGTCCTGCCTATGTCGGCCTTATTACATACTTCTGGGTCCCATCTCTCCATGTATTATGTTGAAGACAAGAATAGGTTAGATTTTTGCATTGTTTAGCAATTAATTTTGACTTTATGATATAGTCACCTTCCAGACACGACTTGGAAGAGCTGGCCCGACTGCGAGAGGAAGTAACATCACTGCGCACAGAGCTCCATAGACCCACCACGCCTCACAGGGAAACTTCGGGAGTGGGGACGGGACGAGACGAACAGGTAAGTTGTTAGAGAAGGGAAGATACCATAGATCTACCTTTGAAACCGTATAGATCCACCACGCAACAAAGAGCGCCAGCATGCTGAACAGGAAATGGGGCGAGGGTAGCAGCACTAGGCCGGCGGTTATTGTACGAATATTACCAGGCCACGGATACATCAGTTAGGGAGAGAAGTGTATACAGGCTATTGTACGAATATTACCAGGCCACGGATACATCAGTTAGGGAGAGAAGTGTATACAGGCTATTGTACGAATATTACCAGGCCACGGATACATCAGTTAGGGAGAGAAGTGTATACAGGCTATTGTACGAATATTACCAGGCCACGGATACATCAGTTAGGGAGAGAAGTGTATACAGGCTATTGTACGAATATTACCAGGCCACGGATACATCAGTTAGGGAGAGAAGTGTATACAGGCTATTGTACGAATATTACCAGGCCACGGATACATCAGTTAGGGAGAGAAGTGTATACAGGCTATTGTACGAATATTACCAGGCCACGGATACATCAGGGATAGTAGTTAGGGAGAGAAGTGTATACAGGCTATTGTACGAATATTACCAGGCCACGGATACATCAGTAAGGGAGAGAAGTGTATACAGGCTATTGTACGAATATTACCAGGCCACGGATACATCAGTTAGGGAGAGAAGTGTATACAGGCTATTGTACGAATATTACCAGGCCACGGATACATCAGGGATAGTAGTTAGGGAGAGGAGTGTATACAGTCTGGCAAGAATGGAAAATTAAGCTAAGATCCTGGTCAAACTTGTTGTGATTTGTTCTCAGATTTAAGCCTATCGACAGCCTATTACAGGATACTAACCCTTTACCTCTCACAGCAATGTTTAACACTTTGAACATTTTATGCACACTGTGTTAACATTGCATCACAAAACATTGCTTTTGTTGGGTAAATAGGGACGTACAACATATGACATTTAAGAAGTATTGTAGCATGAGTGAGCTTGTTGGCGAGAGGTCGGAATGTGTATTCATCATTATAACATGTCGTGATCTCAGGGCTTGCATCAGCTGCAGAGGGCTCTAGCGGACCAAGTGTCTGAGACAGCAAAACTGAACGAGATCTTGAGACGTGAACGAGAGATGTACATCAACGTTGTACAACACATGCGCAACGCGCCCTCAGACCCCAACCACAGGTGAGGTGATACTGTCACACACTCAACGTCACATATTTGTCAACACTAATGTCACTAAGCGTCCATCTTTCTAAAATGATACCATTATGCAACTTTTACTACGGTCACACAACTTCCATTTTTCCTCAACACTTTTGTCACACAACTTTCATTTTTCCTTAATTCTTTTGTCTCACAACTTCCATTTTCTCTTTTGTCACACGTCATCGAACTTTCCTCAGCATTAATGCCATGCAACTTCTATCTTACATAAACATTATTGTCACGCAACTTCAATTCTTCCTCAACACATGCAGTATTTTTCTTTCGTCACGCAGTATTTCGTCGTTTCTACATTTGTAACTTGTATTTCTCAGTATAACTGTCACGAGGGAACTCCAGACGCTTAAAGCCCTGCGCACGCAGCTTGAGGAGGGAATCCGCCAGATCAACGTACTGCGGGCTCAACTTCAGTCCCAGTGCAACAGTCCTGCGTCCGGACGTCAGTCTACCAGTCCCCACGCGGTCTCTCCCTATGATGCGGTTTATCAGCGTGAGATTCAAGAGCTCAAGTCAAAATTGGAAGATAGCGAACGATGGAACACTTCGTTACAGGTATTGTGAAATATAACATATAAAACGAATTTCTCGATTAAAAGAGAGAGAAAAGTTTAAACCGTGCCTGTCAATGCAACAAAGCACGCAAGACGTCTCCTTCCACCTCACAAGGAACAAAATAGCAGAGCGAGTTGTCTTGCGAGTATCGTGGAACAATACGTTCTTTCCATTACTGATATCGACCCCCTCCTATCTCTTTATCGCACTTACATGACACGCATTTTTCGTGTTACTTTAATTTTACGTATCACTAAAGAAATAAAAACGTGCTCTTTCCGTGAATAAGGGGTGACGAGTAAGTCCGTGGATCCGACTTACGTGACAATGTCGTTGGTGTGAAAGGCCCCCAACCCTTTTGGTCTAATACTTTAGGAAAAAAATGTACGATCTAAAATCCCTGAATCCCTCTCTTAAGTAGGGTATGTTTATATCCTCCCCAGCCCTACACGAAGTCCTGACTCATATAGGATCAACGACCTTACCTATATCAAGGAGTGTTGGTAGTTGACGTTTGACATTACTGTACGCGCCGTATTTTGTGCACGCTGTGTTTTCGTGTCCTTCATGGGCATCTCCGATTATCATTTAGAGATCTGCCACTTTGGTACACCACAGGAATATCATTATAACACAACATCTTTGTCCGTTTATTTTCACATGCGCACAGGCACGTCTTAATGAGCTTCAGCCGCGCGTCAGTGGTGTCGGAGGCTCACAGGACGTTATTGACCGTGGCAGAGAAGTACTGGTATCGCCTGAAGCTGTCAAAAATCTAAATCAGGTCCGTAAGAAATCCATCGGCTTTTTTATTTTCTAGGATCTAGGGAGCGCAGCTTTGCCGACTTCAGAACTTTGTATTTAACACACTAATTCTTCTAATATTTTTTGTATGATTACTTCAGACCCCATACAAATTGTAAATTCAGAGTATATGTTACAATTTTTTAATTTATTTTATATTAAAAGCATATTGCTGGAATTCCTGGTGTAACCGCCACGCTATCTTCACTCTATTGCTTTGTTTTCAGCAACTACACAGATAGAAAAACTACTTTGTTGCATGAACGTTGCGAAGCTCGATCTACCATCACACAACGTCACTTTTCCTTCTGTTTTCAGCAACTCAGCAAATTGACGAGCCAGCTCCAGCAAAGCACTCAGCTCAATCAGCGGTTAAAGAACGATCTAGAGAGCATGCGCAGTACGACTTCCAACAAGAATGCGGAGCAGGAATCTGTGATCCAGAACCAAGCCATGCAGATCACCAACTTACAGGAGCAACTAAACAGGACCAAGCAGACCTTCACCGAGCTGGAGAGCCGGCTTACCGACGCCGACAGCAAGCTAGAGTACTACGCCAGGTGAATTTGCGTGTCGCATTGCAAGACCACTGTTGATATTCGACATAGATCTTCATAGGTATCGTTATGTCAAATTTAAGTTGCTTTGTTTTTTATTCCAGGAATGTGAACGTGGATTTCGAGGAGTTGCTGATGGAGCGAGAGCAAGAGGTGGACTCCCTGCGTACCAAGTTGAACGAGCTGAAATTGAGGGAAGAAAGCGTGGGGCCGAACTACAGCAGAAGTGATATGGCAATACAGACCACACCTGGTAATGCTAAGGTTCTAGAACTAAAAGGCCTTTATTCAGACATCCGATAATGTTTTTAGGGGATGTCCCCCGTTCCCTCCGTCGCTCGTCTTGTTATTCAGGCCCTAACTGAACTCTCTTGCACATCCAAACTAGCTACAAGCAAGTACAGATCTCGTGTTCCGAAAAAGCACTATCCGACGCCTAAATGCTAATAATTATTGACAGTGGTACCTCTATTAAGCGGTCACCGTATCAACTGGTCATATAGCAGAGATTGGCCATATAATGGAGTCTCACAAGACAATCAATGAAGAGGACACCAAGAATACATAAAAAATTACCACATAAGTTGTGGTGGTGCTGAAGCAAAATTTCTGTCGCTGTCAGAAGAGAGCTTTGTTCACTTTTTTTTATCACATCTGGGACCAGAAAATAATGCCGCGCCCGCTTAATAGAGGTTTTAAAGTGTACCGTGTAGTACCTTGCTTTTACCGAGGGATGCAGGAACACTCGCAGTGATGATAGCTGCTAGGTCACTTCCAACACATCGAGAAAAGTCGAGTCATAATCGAGTAGTGTTGAGTGACTCCCGATTGCACCCGAGTCACTACCGAGAATGGCGAGTTATGGTCGTTTTTATGTGTTTGTGCAGGTAGAGACTGGGGCCAAGGGTCGGTCGAAACGCAACGTCAAGCTGAAGAGAACCTTCGTCAGGAGCTGGACGAGACCAAGCGCTGGAGCGAGCAGTGCAAGAAACTCCTGGACGAGAAAGTCCAGGAAATACAACAACTCAAACAAAAGGTGAGGATTTGTTGGGAACGAATTCACGGTAAGCACTGGAGCGAGCAGTGCAAGAAACTCTTGGACAAGAAGGTCCAGGAAATACAACAAGTCAAACAAAAGGTAAGGTCAGGTCAGGTCAGGTATAACTTTGTTTAACCACGCTGGCCTCAACAACATATTTTACAATAAAAAACCCCGCTGATTTCCATTTGGGGCGTGGGTTGGGTGAGGAGTTCTTGCGAACGAATTCATGGTAAGCGCTGGAGTGAGCAGTGTAAGAAACTCCTGGACGAGAGTACAAGTTACACAGTATACACAAGCTGTATGCCTTTTCGTTTTTTTCATGACTTTTTTTGTAATATCAAAGACCCTAAGTTAAATTCTTCGTTTTGAATGATACACAAACTGCTGGACTGGCATGAATATACGCCTATTTCAAATGAGGTTGCACACGGAGAATCCATGTGTCGTCACCCGTGCTTCATGTGCTTCAAACTGCTTCATTGGTATCAAATAAATAAGCAAACAAGCGTTAATAAAAACAAAACCAGTATTTTTAGCATTCTTGTTCGTGTACCTCGTGTACCTTTCAGAGACCAGGATTTAACCAATTCTACGTTACCCATGAACCACCGCGGGTTACGATTCTCGGGTGCATCCTTATTTGAAATGAGCGTATGCCTCTAACGTCACAACCTGTTTTTACAAGGTATATGTGGTTCATGTTGCTTTTATGAGAGCTTAGAATATTCATATCTACAGAACGCAGTGTCTCGTCGTGCTGAGTCACCGGAGAAAACTAAAGAGAAAGCGGAGCTGCAGCGTCTACGAAACGAATACGAGAAAGGAATACGCACCAACGAGGAGCTAAAGCGCCAACTCGAGGGGGAGCTCGACTCGATTAGCACACGGGAGAAGGCGATGACCACTGACGCACGACACATGACTGAGCTGAGGGAAAAACTGGACGAGTCACTACGAGTTAATGACTCGTTACAGGACAAGCTGCGTGACTCGCTGCACTCGGAGCGGGACGTGGAGCACGTGAGACGCGAGCTTAGCAGTGCCAACAAGGTGGGGAACTAATGGCATTTTCATTGGCGAGGAGAGGGGGAACATAAGATAATTAACGCACAGTTTTCGGTCAAGTAAAAATCGATTGCGCTGAAATGAGTTGAGCAAATACTACAAAGAATGTGAAAATTATAAATATTTATCGTCAATAAGGGCAGGAGGAAGAGCATTTGTTGGGCTAAATTCTGATAGTAAAGCGATATTCTCTCTGAATTGATTGATGTATATGCTTTATTTTGCGAGGAGCACTTCGTGTCAACGTAAAGTAAAATCTGAGCTGCTACCTCTTGGCGCAATTCTAAACTTATTTGGACACATTTGGCTCGTGCGCCACGGGGTAGCCTGAGCCAAGAGCTCAAATTTCGTAGTTAAATTTGAAGATTTGTTTCTCAAATATTAAGCACACGGATTTACTATACATTTACTAGAATGTTGCCTAGCAAACCCTGCTCCTCTCGCTCTTGCTCCAACCAAGTGTAATATACAGCAATGAAATAATTTGCGTTACTAAGACTTGCTGGCTAGCTGGCACAAATGCCTAGAAGTGATTTTTTTGATCCACTTTTATCCGCTTTATTAGGGTCATAACTCATTACTGTATTTATCTAACAGAACAAAGACATTAAATAAATCCTGACAAGAGAGTATAAGATAAGAGAGGGACACTTTGGTATTACCCGCGCGCCATGTCAATCCCGAATCTGGCTATTTTTAGTAACCACCACCCCACCACTGCGCGTGAGCATTTCTACACACCCTACCCCCGCGCTTTGGCATTTACATCTTGTTGTTTGCCGCTGTTTTGTGACTCGAGACCGAAAAAAAACACCCTATTTGCACAAATACCATCGAAAATTTTATTCTAGCATCAAGAATAAGGGCAGTTGCGGTTTGCTAAGGGGATGTAGTACTTCGAGGATTGCAAGATTTCCAAAAACGAGACTTCATTCAAAATCAAGAGCGGAAAACCTCATGCTTTAATCACCGTTTTTATCCTAACTTGCTGCTTCTCCGTGGTTTCTTAACATTCATTATCTTCCTAATGGTCAAACGAAATCTGTAAGTTAGACATTAGATATAATATTGATTTTTGTGAATATTCCGGTGATGATCAAAGCCAGCAAGCTGAAGTATCTGAGCTTTTGTAAAAGTGAGAAAATCAAGAGGAAGATACTACTGTACTTCTTTGATGTTATTATTATATGTTATATTATTATGTTGTTATTATACAAGCTGGAGTGCTGGAGTCGGGATTTGAATCAAACGCAGTATCACAGCCATTTTATCGTTCGTCGGTTTTTTCTTTCTCACTTGACTTCGCCGCTCAGACAAACAAAACAGTCAAACTATTCAGGGATTTAGCTTTCTGTGAGTATATTTGCCTATCTTGGTAACTTGAGTTAGACTTGTTTTCTTCTTCCGAGTTATTTTACATGATCTCTTTTCATTCCTTTCGAGTTAGCAAAACAACAACACGCAACCCGCGGGGGAGTAGGACAAAATAAAAGGGGCAAATCCTCACGCGAAGTGGTGGGGTGGTGGTTACTTAAAATAGCCGGATTCGGATTCGGCGCGCGGGTAATACCAAAGTGTCCCTCTCTTATCTTATGCTCTCTTGATCCTGATTATTATTTTGGGTGTTATGGGTGAGTTTGACAGTTTTCAAGCTTTTCTTAATAAGCGATGCTATAACTTCTTTTCCGGCAGACCAACGAATCCCTAGCGCTTCAGATCCAAGACCTTCACCAGTCCATTCAGCGGTTTGGCTCCATCAGTGACGAAGCAGAGCGTCTGCGATCCGACCTGCGGGATGCGCATGCGCTGAACGAGAACCTGAGCCAGCAGTTACAGGAGACGCGCCGGTCAGCGGAGGAAGCTGGTCACGTGAATAAGGAGCTACGACAGGCGAAACTGATGAACGAGCAGCTTGGGAAGCAGCTAGCGGAACTATTGAACCATTTGAGCAAGTTCAAGGTTGAAAACGAGAGGTATGGATAAGACAGTGCGGGAGAAATGAAGAAGAATATATAGATCTAGGCACTGTGTAAAAGCGGAGCTACTGAACAATTTGAGCAGAAGTTTGAAGTTAAGGTTGAAAAAGAGAAGTATTGTTAAGACAAAAGGGGAAAAATAGAGGATATTACACGGTGGCGCGAAGATATGAAGTTTATTTTCGAGTGGTGGAAACATGCACATATGGACAAACATGGACATATGGACAAACTGTTTTTACCACTAAAAATTTGCGGGAAATCTGTATTGATTTGACGCGCGCGTATATTGGGAACATTTCGGTAATTTTCCATATCTTCACTAGTGAGAATATGGAAAATACGAGTGTTTTAGTTTCCGGTAAAACGCTACTATCCATGTAATAATTAACAATTGGCTTTAAAAATATCTACCTCGAGCCTTCGGCTCTTGGTAGATATTTAGCCACTATCCACCTCAATTGAAATGGTATAATTGTTTTTGTATATAAAACGAGCTTTAGAGCAATTTTCTTTTCGGAAACACTTGCAAATCGGTTGTTACACCCGCCATTTTGCTTGATTTCAGGGCGCTGGAAAAATATCCACCTCCTAAGAGTTGTGTATTGTATTTTATCCCGAGTTTCTCAACCCATTAAATCGCTTGTTCTTGCGAGGTTCCCGAGTTTTATATACTAAAGAATAATATATAGATTCAGGCACTGCCTAAAAAGTAGACCTACCGATTTGTTTGAATAAGTTTAAGATTTAAAACGAGAGGTATGGGGTGATAAAGATGATATAAATTTAAGAAAAAGAATATATAAATTTAAGCACTGCCTAATAGCGGAGCTACTGATCCATTTTAGCAAGTCCAGGGGTCAAAACGAGTGGTATCGGTAACACAGTACGGGGATCATGAAAATACCTCACAAAAACCCAATGCCCCTAAACTTACCGCTCTTGACGCATTTCTCAATTTTGTGTTTAACTGACACGGCCTTTTTATAGCCATTTATAATGAGAACTCATTAGACACAATCTGATACTTTTTTTCACATTCAAAGATGCAAACTAGAAGTTTGATTATCTATTTTTAGGCTACGGAGTGAGCTGGATCAGAAAATAAAATCCATCGAAGGGCTTGAGGAGCGACTATCCTGTCAGCCCCCCACACAGTCCCGAGGTGTGTCCCCCCTTGCCCCTCTGTCAATCATCACAAGCTCAACCCCTCACCTCGACTTTGCCGCCACTCAGACGAGCCCAGGCTTAGGTTTGGCAAGTCCCCACTCGGTCACGCGCCTCAGCTCCCCACGGTCTGTCTCGTCACAGGAATCCCCTGTGATGGAGAAGATGCACAAACTGAACAAGACGCTGATGTCTGAGAATCAGTTTCTGCGGAATAAACTGAAACAAAATGAGCGCTTCAATATCACACTCAAGGTAATGTGCTCACAGTGCTACTATAGTGAAATAGAATCCCCGCAAACATTTAGTGGATCGTAGACAATGGGTCTTTAATCACATGATGGAATTCTAATATGTTCTAGTAAGTCCTCTCGTCATCAATGCTCTCTGCATTTTTCGTTTGTAGGAAGAACTAGATATGTACCATCGAATGAGACGAGACTCCATCCACTCGCAGACAAGTTCTAGTCCTACTCGATCCACAAACACGACAGGGAGCTCAAATGATCAGCTTTTGACTACGTACATGAGTGAAATGCGGGCACTGCGCCTGCGCCTGGAGGAGAGTATCCGCACAAACGATGCACTGAAGGCTCAACTTCAGCGACGCATAAGCGAGGAGGGAAGGGATGGGCATGATCAGGTAATATCACTGGACCGCATATTACGCAATGGGTTAATGTGAGGGACGGGCTCAAAGATATAGATTTTTATAAACGGAAAGGGGTCATGTAAGGGGTCAATATTGAGGAAAATGGACAGGCATAAGATATTTTATATTGTTGAAAGAGGGGAAAACAGGCATGATAACATTGATTTATGAATGAGATTGGATGAAGTGAGACGGGCATGATAAGATATTTGTTTGTTAATGGGGGATATTTTGTGTAATACCATGATCACCTCGGATTCTTTTGTTTTGACGATTGTGACGATTACTAGCGAAGTTCCCTCGAAAACAATAGATGGTTATAAATTTCCCTCATTCATTAAATTTCCCTCCCTTTTAAAATGATGAGGGAGATTTATTTTATAAAAAATGTCATAATGATGCATTTATAATGAGGGAAATTTAGAAAAAAGACAAAAGAATCTTTTTTTCTTCTAAATTTCCCTCTACATCAGTGCATGAGAGAAATTTAGAACCAAGATTCTTGTCTTCTAGTTTCCACCAGGGAAACAAGTAGAAGGCAGCTTCCTGATTAGCCCAGAAATAGACCCTGCCACAGGAGACCAGAGTATTTGATCTCGTGATACCTAAACAACGTTAGACTAGATCCATGTGGGATGATTTTGATTGCTGTACGCATGGGTGCTAATGACGTCAAAGAACTAAACTGTCGATGTGTAGAGCAACTATGTAAATCAACTATGTTTGATTTGAGAATTGTTCATGAAAAAATGTGGTCTGATTAGGGATAAAAAGAACAATGCGTATGCAATGCCTGATCCATTGAACCGTATTTGCTCATCCAACCTAATATTACTCTTAGTTGCGAGTTTATTTCCTCAGTGATCATGGTATAACAAACAATTACGCCTGCGGCGTTGGGACTTTAACTAATAATCCCTCGGTTGCGGGGACATTTAATCACTAAATTTCCCTCGTGCCATGCTATGACTTATAAGTATTGTGATAGATTAGTGGGAGGAAAGAGGTATTATCAGAATGTTCTTTTAACGGACAGGCACGGGGTTCTCCACCACTAAGCTAATTTCTGATATTTCCCTCTAGATGGCTATGTTCGTGTCGGATAAGGCGTTGCTGTGTGTAAGATTCGGGTTCTCCACCACTTGGCCAATTTCTAATATTACCCTCAAGGTGGATATGTTCGAGTCGGATAAGGTGTTGCTGTATGTAAGATAAGGGGTTCTCCTCCAGTTGGCTAATCTCTGGTATTCCCTTTAGGTGGCTATGTTCGAGTCGGGTAAGATGTTTCTGTATGTAAGATAGTTCTCAACCACTTGGCTAATCTCTTGTATTCCCCTCTAGGAGGATATGTTTGAGTCGGATGAGGTGTATCTCTATGTAACATAAGGGGTTCTCCACCACTTGGCTAATCTCTAGTATTCCCCTCTGGGTGGATATGTCTGTGTCGGATAAGCTGTTTCTGTATGTAAGATAAGGGGTTCTCCACCACTTGGCTAATCTCTGGTATCTCTTTAGGTGGCTATGTTTGAGTCAGATAAGGTGTTGCTGTATGTTCGCGAGAATGACACGTTACGGGCTGAGCTGCTTGAAAAAGATCGGATGAATGAGCGGCTGAAGAAAGAAATGGAGGAATTGAAGAAACAGAAGGAACTGTAAGTCACCTGTGTGCCATTGCACATATTAAATGCGACACAAAACATTTTCTGTCTATTTTTGCTGCCTGTGGTCTGATCTTACTATGTGTGTTTGGGATTGGTTTTAAATGTGGGTTTATACGTTAATATGTTAAGTATTTATACCCTAGTATTAGATATATTAGATATATGCGCAATGAAAAAAGAACTAGGATCTTTTAATCAGCGTTTTGGACTTGAGTAACATCACTGCTATTTTGTGTTGTTGTCGATGTTCTGTAGGTAGCCTTGTTTCGCTGTTGTATAGTGCTGATCTGTAGTTCCCTTGCTTTTTACCGCCCTGGTAGGGGGTCGACGTGATTGGATGATTGGTTTATTTGTTCTTGGTTTTGCTCCAATGTTTAACTTACCCGGCCTCGCTGGGTTTTCTTTAATATTTGCTTCCCGAGCACTGCCATTTCACAAATGCTAAAGGAATAGATCCACACAGTTTCTATTGGCCATCATCAAAATGGTTTACAATCAAGCCACCTCTCTGCAAGGGGCTGACCAAAGAAAACCATTAAATGTAATTCCGTTAGTTTGAATGGCAGTTTTGGTGGGAGAAAAAAGCGGTTTAGAAGTTGTTTTTTTTTGCGAGAGTTCGTAGAATATGAGAATCACAGTTATTTCCCTACAGCTCCTATGCAGACGACCTAGTTTTTCTTTTACAACTTGTCTGTTGTTTTTCTAGTTATACCATAAATGGCATCGTATTCTTTTCAGAGCCTCGAGTCAGATTCACATCCTGCAAACACAAGTGGACGAGAGCGGCAGAGCGCTGACGAGCATGCGCCAAGAGCTGAGTGTCTACGAGCGCCTTCACAAGATATCGGGGGGACGTGCGCAGACCAACGGTAAGGACTGGGCAATGCCAACTCATCTGATATCTAGCGCCAAGCGTGAAGCATACGCGCACACACCGTCCTCGATCGTCGCATCTTAAAGAATGCTGATCAGCCACTTTTTGTTTCTATCGGCATCACCCCTCGATGATCTTAAAACCAATAAAACACTTATATCTGTTCGTTTATTAAATAGTTTATAAAGCCCTATAAAATGCGAAATCAATGGCGAACATTCAAGCACGGCCAAAATTGGCCTAATATGTTTGCAAGCATTGGTCTAATACTGCGAGCGCTTCCAGTTTTGAGAGGACCATCGGGATCCCTTACCTTCGCGGAATTTTTTTTTGGCACTAAAACTTCTCAACATCATGGAAATTTACCCAAATTTAACAGTGTTTGACATCTCCTGCAGGTACGAGCTATGTCCGGGAAGGGCCACGCAGTCCGGACGGTAGCGAGTCGGACAACAGCGCCTTGGCCATGTTGCTGGCTGAAGTCCGCAGTTTACGCGTGCAACTCGAGAAAAGTATACAGACCAACAATGCATTGCGGCTCAAGTTGGAAGAACAGCTAAATCGACCAATCAGCCACTCGCCCCAGTCTTCTAGAAGCTCGCCTCAGTCTTCTAGGAACTCGCCTTCCGCTATTGCGCGCAAGCTAGACTTCGAGAGAGATGGCCTCGATGATCGATCTGGTGAGAGATTACCCTGCATTTTTCTTTTATCGTTTTCTGATTTATCACCATATTTGATACGGATTATTTACATCATTTGGATCGTGTCTTTAGGCTCGCCTGTGGCTGGCCATCTTGCTGCACACGTGGACAGAGAACACTTTATCGAACTCGAGGCAAAGATCGGGTGCATCTGCAACGAGACAACGAAAGTGTACGCCAACATTCACAAAGGCAGCCAGGTATGTCGTAAGGAAGACAGTTTGTAGACTGATAAAGAAAGCCAAGTGTGTGTAGATTGCGTGACGAGGGAGGCCATGTTTGTGCAGATTGCGTGAAGAGGAAAGCCAGATAGTTGTTGATTGCGTGGCAAAAAAGCCATGTTTGTGTTGTGGTATCACCCGAAAGACTACATTAAATAATTGCCTGCGAACAGGCTCTCTGTGTGCCTTTCGAGTGTTCAGGAGCCCTGTGGCTCGCGGTTTTAGTCGGAGGGGCTTGGGGCCGAGCAAGCTCTCAAGCTCGACTCGAGATCCCTCATTATCGCGCAGTCGAAATCCCTCGTTATCGCGAAAGAAAAGGATTTCTCCTAAAGCGTCCACAACAAACTCCCCACACAAACAAACTTTTCGCTCGGCCCACACTTTAGCGTCTGTGTGCAGGCTATACTAAATAATTAATTCTTGGCTCAAACAAACGTGTGCTTCCGTCCTCAGCTGTTAGTGGAGGCCTCGGTACAAAACATCCAGACATGGGCCACAGACTGTCGGCGAGTGCTGGATAAGTTTGTGCTCGACGATAACGTTCGGGGTCCCCACGGGAACTCTGCCGTCACCACCGAGGTGAGTCAGTGGAACTTTTGGAGGGAAGGGAAGGGGTAGGGATTGAGGGTTTAAAGGATTGAGCGCGGACACATCTACACTCGGGGATTTACCGTAGAAGCTCAATCTCTTTTAACACTTTTTCAAAAAAGTTCTTTTACACTTTCAAAAAAGTTTTAAAAAAGTGCTTCGTGCTTTGTCAGAATGCAAAAGTGATCTGTTTCAAGAACACACGTAACTTTTTTGGGGAAAAATTGCGCTCCGGCATTTAGGCTGATTTGGCCCTTAAGCCAGCAAGTTTCTGTCAGAAAGGGCTTATTTTCAATATATTTTTCGTCGTTCTCTGGTGAGACGACCGCAGCCATTTGTGTGGTTATTTTGCCTTGAGTTTGCTACTCAATAATTCAAACGATTTCTTAGTGCGTGTGTTGTTGTCATTTAGAGACGAGTGTGTTTTTTCAGTGAGCTCAGCTTTTGCCTCTTCACAAAATGTATATTTCTCTCTTGCAGAATATGAGTCTACGCATGGAGATCGCTAAGTTGAAGAAGAAACTGCTGTCCCAAGAGGATATCATCAAACAAGCATGTGCGCGACTCGAGGTGAGAGAACCCCGTTGGACCAAAACGCCATTTTAATTACGATTACTTGTATTACCACATTGCCTAAGTGCCGAGCCATTAGTAAATAACACTACAAATCCTAATGCACCATCCTTCGTCTGGATCCTCCTCGCTCACGGTAGGGTGATTTATATCCCAACGCCGGCAAGAGGAAACTGCCTCGCGCACGTTCTATTGGTCCCCGACATCTGGAGAGTGATATATGGTCTTGTTTTTTTTTTTTTTTTCGTAGGACGGGAACCGGTTGAAGGAGGGCATACAGACCAAAATCATCGGGCAACGTGAGTACCGACCAGATAGTACGACCTTAATGGTAACGAACGTCGTGGATGTTCACTAATGGGATGGGGATGGCCCTCCATCCCCTTACTCTTCCTCTCTTTCCCTCCTCCCCTCCTTCCTCGTCCTCTCACCCATTCTCTTTCAGCTATTACCAGATAATCGTGTGCGAACAATGAAAACAAATGTTTTTAAAAACTTCACACCGATACATTGCTTTTTCTAAAAAGATACATTTTTCACGCCTTAATACCCACACCGACACCGGTCCCTCCCTGCCGACCCCACCCTCCTTTTCCTCTCGGTGACCTATTGTCATGCTTTCTGTATCTGAGCTTGTTCGCCTTGTTGTTTTAGTATCAGAAACACAAGCAACTCTGCAGAAAGCGAGGGGAACATTACAGGTGAGTGCATCCTTATAGGAGTCCAGAATCGACCCAATAGGTGTTAATAATGGTGTTAACCAAATTGTCGACACCCAATTCAGATCGTGCGATGATTCCCTTGGGTGGATACTTTTGTTTGTTTTCACATACACTCATGCACTCGGTTCAGTGAGAAAAAATGTAGATCCATCCAATACAGACTTTCTCCCCCTTTAGGTAATACCTCTACCCTGTTTGCTCGAGTGACCTTGTTTATTTGGTGCTTTGCTCTCACCAGGATCGATATCGAGGGCGAACAACAAGATGACCTTTGCCCCTTCCGTCCCTGCCAGTCCTAGTCACGGGGATCTACTGGTGTCACGCAAGTGTATCACTAGCTTAATCAGTAGCCCCTGCTAAGCTGCCTCACGCAGAATGTAACGCAACAAGATGCTTGACGTCGTTTACTTGGGAATTACGCTAGAAACGTAAATGTAACGCTTTTGCCAAGCTGCGTCACGCAGATGCGATGTCCCTACTGAAGACAAACTAGTCGTTATGATATCTTCCCGGGAGTCACGCTGTAAGAAAAGATGTAATGCATCATAAAGCAAGAGTTACGCTACGGAAAGCAAGATTAACGCTACGGAAAGCAAGAGTAACGCTACGGAAAGAAAGAGTAAGGCTACAGAAAGCTAGAGTAACGCTACCGAAAGCAAGAATAACGTTCGCTACGGAACATTCTAGTCAGTTTTAAAGAATACTGTGTGGCTTTTACAACTTAGGTTAATTTTACGTTCTATCCCACGTTGTATTTTTATCAAAGATAACTTGCACATAAGCAATGATATTTTATAAAAGTATTATATAATGTAAAGAATTTTTTATTTTAAAATATGAAAGAAAAATGATTTTGATTCTTCGTACATGGGTTGATGGAATCATAGTATTTCTGTTGACCTTAGAATTTGAAGGGGAGGGGAGGGGGTCGTGCGTGGGTAACCGCGCCCTAAACCCTTAACCCTGTTTGGGTATAGGGTTACGAGGATAACAATAAAAGAATCATATCCCGTTAAGGAGAAAAAAGGACAAACGATTACGGAAAACCCGAATATCTTCTGAACCTCAGAAGTCTCATAATAGAAAAGCTTTACGTTATTCTAGAGATAAGAACCTTCAGGCTGAAATTTTAAGGACCCTTTTTAAAAGAACCTAATCAGACATGTTTTAAAAGATCACTCAGATGTTTTAAAATTCTGATGTTTGGTGCATTGCATTGCATTGCGTTCAGTATTGATCGTTATAGTCGGCATTTATTCTGACTAGTGAAAAAAAAAAAAAAAAACACGAATGAACACATTAACATCTCAACCGGCCTGTACAGGCTTTGAGAAGTAACAACAACAACAAAACAACAAATGCAAAATAAACAAAACAAGATAAAGATACTCAGTCTAAGGGATAAATGGTCTTGAAGATATGCGTCCAACCAAGGTGTTGGCAACGACTCCAGCCAAATAATAGCACAGGTTCTTTGACAAATTTCAAATCATACAAGGAAAAAAAAGCCGAATCACCCCTCTCAACAAATCGTTCAAAATACCACACATAAGCAAACACAGCTTAAGACACAAATAGATCCCTTGATTTTGAACGGCCAGGTCTATTTACATAGCCTCAAGACACAATGTCGACCCCGTGAAGCCTTCTTGTTGTCATTACAGATTGCAAAGGGCCAATCAACACTCCTCTCCCCACAGTCAGACAGTCTTTCACCCCAAAGCCAAACAAATCAATTCCAGGTCATACAGACCCAGAATAGCAGTGTAAACAATTTTGGATCCAATTTGGTTTTAGAAAAGACAGCATTTAGGAGAGATGTGGTGATTCATTAGAAAATTTGTTTTCTGATCCAGGCAAAGCCAAACAAGAAAAGATCCCCATGAATTCACCTTTGCTTGCAAACATCCATAGGCACTGCACTCAAATTTGCCCCAACAGACTTAAATCACACAATCAACTTGTGCTCGCATTAGCACAGTGACGAGGGGTTAGAAATGGGATCACAAAGCACTGTTTAAAAGCTTAGATAACGCCGACTTTAACGGGCTGTAAAAAACTCAAAATCGGGGAGGTCTCTGTTTCTTTAGGGTTTTTTTTTGTAAATCCAGCTCAAAAATAGCCAGGTGTCAATGGGTTAATCCACCACCCTTAGATCTTAATTAAATAAACTAGAAATGAACTAGAAAATATAATTTTAAACTCGGGAATGCGAAGCATTTACGAGTTATTGTGGGGAGTCCGATGTCACTCCATCATTTTGGATCATTGGGTCGCTAATCCGTAAACTTTATGGTCTTTCTGTGCTTTTGCGAACACAGCAATCCTTGGGTCATCCTGTAAACTTCCGGTTTTCAACTTCCGGTTAAAGCTCAGAGTATTTTAAAAGAGCTCAGAGTATTTTAAAAATGGCTTTGGCATCGACCTGTGACCGCTACGGTCATTTGCACGTATAGCCGTAATATAGCTAGTATTTTTAGGAAAGTCTTCCATGTGGGTTGAGCGTACGCATGCGCCTTCGTCACCAACGTCAATCGATCTTCTACGGTTAAGTAAAAGTTGTTATTTTGCAAACAAAACAAGTAAAATGCTAGCAAAGCTTTTTTTTTAAATTCTCTTTCTTTTAGTATTTGCCGATTCGCGTCTCTTGGTTTACGCGTTGTTTATTTGAATTTGAGCTGTAAGAGCGACTTTTAAGTCCGAGAAACAAGGTAAAGGATCTGTTAGCTGGGTCTCTGGTCGCAGGGTAATAAGAAAAACGCCTCTGTTCGGAGGACAAAATAGAAGAGGATAGATTTCCACAAATTACTTTTTCACAATTCTTCCCAATCAACAAAACTAAATATCAAACAAAACTCGTACAAACATATGGCCCCAGCTTCTTCATCAAATAACGAGTTTGCGCTTTTCTAGAATGTTAATAGCATATAAAACACATTGTATGACAGTAGCCTGATCAATTATTGCGGGTATTTTATTTTGTTTCCGGAAAGAATATGCTGAAATTAGACATGCTAGCAAAAAGCTTTTCGATCATTATTACGATACCAATAGTAATAAAAATAATTTTAATTACTGGTCTGCTCAGTAATGGCACGTTAGTCTAGCGGTGCGAACACTGGTCTACCACCGCATCTTCCCTGGTTCGATTCCCACTGAGTGTGCTAGGGTGCTTTTTTTTTTTTACTTTTTATGATAATAATTAATTATACTGTTCTTGGTGTGTTATGACATCGAAAAGAAAAAATAAAGGTTATAAGGACATTTTTATGTACTCTCAGCGTATTGGATGTGTTTATGCTTTCTTCACATTCCTTTATTTCTTTTATGCACACAAGAACATAACTAGAAAAATACATTTGCATTCACGAGTTGGCTCAGAGATCCTTTGATTTTACTTCGACACGAGTTGACTCAATGAAAGGGATGATATGCATAGATTTTTTAGAAGAAAAAAATGCCCTTAGACCATCAGATTCAGGCAAGGTTTTGTGATAAGAGCACTTCGACAGTGAATATACAGGAAAAGTATCAAAAGTGGGTTCACACTGCAGCTTTGAATTTATAAAGGCAAATATGGAATTTGGGCTCCCTGTGGTTTCCCATAAAAATTATCTGTTAGAAATTCTACCATAACTTATTGAGGATTGTTTTTCTATCAACCAGAGTTTGCATTCACTGTTGTTAGCACCTAAGCTTGCAAAAAAAAAAAAAACATTTTTCTCAGGCAGGGAGGCAAAAATATTTTAGGTATATTTTGCATGATTTAGCAAAAGGACCTATTAAGCGTGATCTTTAAAAAACAAGGTTCTTATACGCCGTTGTTTACTATTTCCCATGTAACGCCGCCAAAGTATCCACACCGCCGTGTGGATAAACAATCAATATACATAATGGTGAGGGTATTTCCGAGAGACTTTGCATCATGACTTTTTTTTTGCTTTTGTCTTTCGGTGAGGCAATAAATATGATGGTTTCTTATATTTTTATCAAAAATACAGCTATTGGGTTGAGGGTCAAAGAGTCAATCTGACTGGATTACAGCTTAGGTCACGTGTATAGGTATGTGATAATTTATTTTGGGATATTTTTTATAATTTATTTTAGGATATTTTTCATTTGGGATATTTTTTATATTTTTGTATATTATATGATACAATCGAGTAAGACGCTTTCTCAGTCACAGCATATAAAACTTTATTATTTGCAACCTACAATATGTAGTTCATAAAATATTCTTAAGAATTAAAATAAGTTGTACTTGTTGTCACGTCAAAACTTACAATCATCCCTAAAAAGGTGAAGAAAAACCGCTGACCATTAAATCAGGCTTTGTTATGCTACATATCAGCGGTTTGCGTATATAGCGCATGTTCATACATGTCATAAATAATAGATCCTTTGCCACACTAAATATTTGTATTCTACTAAAATAGTTCTCTTACTTTGGAATACTAGTAAAACGTGATTTATCATGAAATTTATATCGGAACGAAAAGACATATCTGCTTGTCTGCAGCGAAAAGACAAATATACTATGGATTTGAATGTAAAAAAATCTCGTTTAGAATGGCAACAATCATTTTATAGAGAAAAAATATCAAACGTTTTGCTAGGATAACAATAAGGCCTTTGAATACTTCTTGGCAAGCATGCGAATACCTGACAAAATGCAAAACTAATTGTTTGGTTGATGGTTTTCTAGTTTGCTCCGTATTAGGAAATACATATTCAAGTTTTGGAATAATCAAAATAGGCTAAGGGATAAGTTAACGAGAAAGAAGAAAACCATCACATTTATCAGGGAATGTTCAGGAAAGTTTTATGAGCCATACATGTATGCATGCGAGTTCTTGCAATGTGCACAGGTAATCTCTAGAACTGCATGCACGCCTGAACTTTTCGGAAGTATCAAGGACCTTAGTTTAAGTGAAGCAAGTTTGCGCTTATCATAGAACTGAGCTTTATATCTGTTAACAGCTTCAGAAGGCTTTTTAAGTACAGTTGACGAGGCTACAATGTCTATAAAATATGTATAAAAATTGCCATGTCACTGACTCGCTTTGTTTACGAATCCGTCACGCAATCCCCGGAATTGGCCAATGACCAGCAAGCTGTGACTTGTCTGGGTGACATGAGGTCACACAATACCCAATACTTTGTGCCGTGTTTGCGTTAGTCTTTCGAGCCTCCATCCTAATGGTATGATGTGACGTAATTCTTTTCACTTCAAGCCAACTGACATTGACTTCACATTACCGAACTAATTATCTGTTCTCATCTGTGTTTAGATCACAAAGGGATCGGAAAACATCGGTCACGCTTTAAAACGTTTTTAGTTGATTGTCACGTAACCATGAATTCCAGTCCCGTGACGGTAACGCTATGTCGACCCACACGATTCGTATTTCTGTAGATCTTCGTCCAGCTGTTTTGTGAGTGTGTCTAGCTCGGACTCCAAAGTCGTCACTTCGCCTTGTAATATTGTCATTTCCTCTCGTTGTTGCGTGTAGTCTTCAAGTAAAACTGGAAAAATGGAATAAAATAGTGAGAGACGGCATCGACATCACGTGTCATTGCCATTAAATAACAATACCTCACTAACTATAACAAAATAGCATGAGTCTTATTGACTTTCTGAAGACAGTAAACCATGCGAAATGCTTCAGATACAGCACGGTGAAATTGCAAATTCTTGAGCAAAAAGTGAAGCCCGAACTTAAGAACATGGAGCTCTTTTGGTAATCATTGGCTTTCGTTTCGTTTTTAGTAGGTCACACATATCTTGCCCCAGTCTGTCTTCGGGGAAACACCTCTTCTCTGGCCATAAGGTAATACCACTCCCGTCTGGCCATAAGGTAATACCACTTCCCTCTGGTAATAAGGTAATACCACTCCCCTCTGGTCATAAGGTAATACCACTCCCGTCTGGTAATAAGGTAATACCACTCCCGTCTGGTAATAAGGTAATACCACTCCCGTCTGGTAATAAGGTAATACCACTCCCCTCTGGCCATAAGGTAATACCACTCCCCTCTGGTAATAAGGTAATACCACTCCCCTCTGGTAATAAGGTAATACCACTCCCCTCTGGTAATATGGTAATACCACTCCCGTCTGGTAATAAGATAATACCACTCCCCTCTGGTAATAAGGTAATACCACTCCCGTCTGGTAATAAGGTAATCCCACTCCCCTCTGGTAATAAGGTAATACCACTCCCGTCTGGTAATAAGGAAATACCACTCCCCTTTGGTAATAAGGTAATACCACTCCCGTCTGGCCGTAAGGTTATACCACTCCCCTTTGGTAATAAGGTAATACCACTCTCCTCTGGTAATAAGGTAATACCACTCCCCTCTGGTAATAAGGTAATACCACTCCCCTCTGGTAATAAGGTTATACCACTCCCCTCTGGTAATAAGGTAATACCACTCCCGTCTGGTAATAAGGTGATACCACTCCCGTCTGGTAATAAGGTAATACCACTCCCCTCTGGTAATAAGGTAATACCACTCCCGTCTGGTAATAAGATAATACCACTCCCGTCTGGTAATAAGGTGATACCACTCCCGTCTGGTAATAAGGTAATACCACTCCCGTCTGGTAATAAGGTGATACCACTCCCATCTGGTAATAAGGTAATACCACTCCCGTCTGGTAATAAGGTAATACAACTCCCGTCTGGTAATAAGGTAATACCACTCCCGTCTGGTAATAAGGTGATACCACTCCCGTCTGGTAATAAGGTGATACCACTCCCGTCTGGTAATAAGGTAATACCACTCCCGTCTGGCCATAAGGTAATACCACTCCCCTTTGGTAATAAGGTAATACCACTCCCGTCTGGCCATAAGGTAATACCACTCTTCTCTGGTAATAAGGTAATACCACTCCCCTCTGGTAATAAGGTAATACCACTCCCCTCTGGTAATATGGTAACACCACTCCCGTCTGGTAATAAGATAATACCACTCCCCTCTGGTAATAAGGTAATACCACTCCCGTCTGGTAATAAGGTAATACCACTCCCCTCTGGTAATAAGGTAATACCACTCCCGTCTGGTAATAAGGTAATACCACTCCCCTTTGGTAATAAGGTAATACCACTCCCGTCTGGCCGTAAGGTTATACCACTCCCCTCTGGTAATAAGGTAATACCACTCCCCTCTGGTAATAAGGTAATACCACTCCCCTCTGGTAATAAGGTTATACCACTCCCCTCTGGTAATAAGGTAATACCACTCCCGTCTGGTAATAAGGTGATACCACTCCCGTCTGGTAATAAGGTAATACCACTCCCCTCTGGTAATAAGGTAATACCACTCCCGTCTGGTAATAAGGTAATACCACTCCCGTCTGGTAATAAGGTGATACCACTCCCGTCTGGTAATAAGGTAATACCACTCCCGTCTGGTAATAAGGTAATACCACTCCCGTCTGGTAATAAGGTAATACCACTCCCTTCTGGCCATAAGGTAATACCACTCCTCTTTGGTAATAAGGTAATACCACTCCCGTCTGGTAATAAGGTTATACCACTCCCCTCTGGTAATAAGGTTATACCACTCCCCTCTGGTAATAAGGTAATACCACTCCCGTCTGGTAATAAGGTGATACCACTCCCGTCTGGTAATAAGGTAATACCACTCCCCTCTGGCCATAAGGTAATACCACTCCCCTCTGGTAATAAGGTAATACCACTCCCGTCTGGTAATAAGGTAATACCACTCCCGTCTGGTAATAAGGTAATACCACTCCCGTCTGGTAATAAGGTAACACCACTCCCCTCTGGTAATAAGGTAATACCACTCCCCTCTGGTAATAAGGTAACACCACTCCCGTCTGGTAATAAGGTAATACCACTCCCGTCTGGTAATAAGGTAATACCACTCCCGTCTGGTAATAAGGTAATACCACTCCCCTCTGGTAATAAGGTAATACCACTCCCCTCTGGCCATAAGGTAATACCACTCCCCTCTGGTAATAAGGTAATACCACTCCCCTCTGGTAATAAGGTAATACCACTCCCGTCTGGTAATAAGGTAATACCACTCCCGTCTGGTAATAAGGTAATACCACTCCCGTCTGGTAATAAGGTAATACCACTCCCGTCTGGTAATAAGGTGATACCACTCCCCTCTGGTAATAAGGTAATACCACTCCCCTCTGGTAATAAGGTAATACCACTCCCGTCTGGTAATAAGGTAATACCACTCCCGTCTGGTAATAAGGTAATACCACACCCCTCTGGCCGTAAGGTAATACCACACCCCTCTGGTAATAAGGTAATACCACTCCCGTCTGGTAATAAGGTAATACCACACCCCTCTGGTAATAAGGTAATACCACTCCCCTCTGGCCATAAGGTAATACCACTCCCCTCTGGCCGTAAGGTTATACCACACCCCTCTGGCCGTAAGGTTATACCACTCCCCTCTGGCCATAAGGTAATACCACTCCCCTCTGGCCATAAGGTTATACCACTCCCCTCTGGCCGTAAGGTAATACCACACCCCTCTGGCCGTAAGGTAATACCACACCCCTCTGGTAATAAGGTAATACCACTCCCGTCTGGTAATAAGGTAATACCACACCCCTCTGGTAATAAGGTAATACCACTCCCCTCTGGCCATAAGGTAATACCACTCCCCTCTGGCCATAAGGTAATACCACTCCCCTCTGGCCATAAGGTTATACCACTCCCCTCTGGCCGTAAGGTAATACCACACCCCTCTGGCCATAAGGTTATACCACTCCTCTCTGGCCATAAGGTTATACCACTCCCCTCTGGCCATAAGGTTATACCACGCCCCTCTGGCCGTAAGGTTATGTCACTCCCCTCTGGCCATAAGGTTATACCACACCTCTCTGGCCATAAGGTAATACCACTCCCCTCTGGCCATAAGGTTATACCACTCCCCTCTGGCCATAAGGTTATACCACTCCCCTCTGGCCGTAAGGTAATACCACACCCCTCTGGCCGTAAGGTAATACCACACCCCTCTGGTAATAAGGTAATACCACTCCCGTCTGGTAATAAGGTAATACCACACCCCTCTGGTAATAAGGTAATACCACTCCCCTCTGGCCATAAGGTAATACCACTCCCCTCTGGCCATAAGGTAATACCACTCCCCTCTGGCCATAAGGTTATACCACTCCCCTCTGGCCGTAAGGTAATACCACACCCCTCTGGCCGTAAGGTAATACCACACCCCTCTGGTAATAAGGTAATACCACTCCCGTCTGGTAATAAGGTAATACCACACCCCTCTGGTAATAAGGTAATACCAATCCCCTCTGGTAATAAGGTTATACCACACCCCTCTGGCCGTAAGGTAATACCACTCCCCTCTGGCCATAAGGTAATACCACTCCCCTCTGGCCGTAAGGTAATACCACTCCCCTCTGGCCATAAGGTTATACCACACCCCTCTGGCCATAAGGTAATACCACTCCCCTCTGGCCATAAGGTAATACCACTCCCCTCTGGCCATAAGGTTATACCACTCCCCTCTGGCCGTAAGGTAATACCACACCCCTCTGGCCATAAGGTTATACCACTCCTCTCTGGCCATAAGGTTATACCACTCCCCTCTGGCCATAAGGTTATACCACGCCCCTCTGGCCGTAAGGTTATGTCACTCCCCTCTGGCCATAAGGTTATACCACACCTCTCTGGCCATAAGGTAATACCACACCTCTCTGGCCATAACGTAGCTAATAAAAGCGGTGACTAGCTATAGAGGGTAAAAACCGATAGCCCTAGTGTCCAATCCTTACCTTCAGCCTCACGCACGTCCTTCAGCAGCTGTACAGAGTCATTGTGGGCGCTGGTGATCGCGGTGTAGTTCGCATGCGCAGTAGCATATAAGGTATCGATCTTAGCAGCCGCGGTGGGGAGGTCACGGGCGATAGATTCGTTCACCTGTGAACAGAAAAAATAGCTTGTAAAAAAGCTACCAACAACATAGATTGCTCATTTCGCTTGAGAATTGAATTTTGTTACCCGCGGGCCATGCTTAGAGTCAAAATTCTTTGAAGTTTTTAACTTATGAAGCAAATGACCATGGTGAGATCATTTATTTGAGAATCTTCAAGGCTGACTTCAGTGTAATGGAGGATTGATAAACAGCTCCGATAAAAAAAAAAAAACTTGTCCAGAGCCTCTTAAATAAAGCAACATTATCCACGCCTTTTAGTGGAAAATAAAAATAGAACCAACTGCTCTTTCAAGGTAACTGTCGAGACTAAATTCCTATTAAAACATTATAAGCATAAAATTTTGGAAAAAAACATATATATAAAAAATTGAAGCTATCGTGAAAACAAACAATTGTAATTTGGTCTATTTGTCTTTTAGCTTTATTGTTTATACATACCCTCTTTGCCTCAAGTGAAATGTTGTACGCATGCTCCGCAGTTTTTGCCGCTGTGAGTGCGCGGGACTTGGACTCGTTGTAACACTGCAGGCTCTGGTCAACAGTCGCGATGGTGTTGTTGATGAGATTCAGTGTCTCTTCGCCCATCGTCAGCGCTGACGAGAACTTGGCTTGGACCTGATCAGAGGAATGACTTTCGAGACATTCGCTACACAAGTATTATTCAAGGAGGGCTTAAGAAAAAATTAAAGCTATCATGATTCACGTTTATGCTTAGCTAAGGCTAGTTAAAAAGCAAAGCATACGAGAGGCCAAGTTTGGTCTAGTAGGAAGACTAAGTGATCTTTCTGGCTTTAGCAAAGCAGTGAAGCTTTCTTGCTCTAAACTCTTCCGCTTCTTAAGAGTTCTACCCTGTATGGGGCCAAGATGGTTGGGTTTACAATGTCTAGGATAAGTCTGGTACAGTGGAGCCCAAGTGAAGGAGGGGTGGGTCAATGCTTATGACCAGGGTAAGAAGAGGAACATCTAGGAGAAAAGGGTTGGTTTGCAATAACTATGACTAGGGTAAGGAGAGGAACATCTAGGAAAAAAGGGTTGGTTTGCAATAACTATGACAAGGGTAAGGAGAGGAACATCTAGGAATAAAAGGGTTGGGTTTGCAATAACTATGACTAGGGTAAGGAGAGGGACATCTAGGAAAAAAAGGGTTGGGTTTGCAATAACTATGACTAGGGTAAGGAGAGGAACATCTAGGAATAGAGAGTCAGGAGAGGTGTGTCTATGAGCAGGGTGACGACCGGGATATCTGGATAAAACAGGGTTGGATCAGGTGGTCGTAGGGGTAGAATAGAGTCATAAATATCTCGAGACTGCAGGTATCAATACAAAAGGCCCAAATAGTCTTGATCGTAAACCAGAAGAATAAATATAAAACATCAAAAACTGGTATTCGAAAATTTGGCGAGTCGAATGCCAGTTTTTGGTGTATTGGTACTACAGGAGGGACATACCGAGTCCGTGATGTTCTTAATCTCCGCTACTTTCTGGTCTGTTTCTTTCTGCAGGTTTTCTGTCTGGTCACGAGCTGTGCGAGCGCTATTGGTGTTGTTTTCGATGCTTTGAACTTCGCTCAAAGTCTTCTCAGCAGCGTTACTAAAACATTAATGCGACGGTTACAAAAACAGGGTGTGACATCTCAGAAATTTTACATATTGGAAAACAAGTAATGAGTTATGTTATGCCACGTCACATAAAGCAATGACAAGTGGCCCAAAACTGTTACAATCTTTAACACCATTCCCAAGATTATCTAATTGAACATTGCTCATTTCGTAAACAAGGACATATACATCTGGACTTAAATGCAATTAATAATTTAAGGTTATAGTTCTAGTTTTTCTAAGAAAAAAGCCTGCTTATTCAACTTTGAACGCTTTGAATTTGTGAAAACGAGAGAATGGTGTGTTTTTCAATTACCCTCTCCTGAAGGATAACTTTTGAGAGAATGGTGGTGCACTAAAATTCTGGCGGGCAGAAAAAAAAAACATGTGCGCATGCGCTGAATTGGTGTTGCGCACTCACATGGCTTCTTGGGACACAGCCTCGATTTCACGCGCTGTCTTTAGTCCCTCCGCGGCGCTCTCGTATGTCTGGTTAATCAGCGTGTTATTGACAGGCGTATTCTTTATCTGATTGGCTAGATTCTGTATGGTCTCCAAGGTTACGGGCATCTGCTTCTCACGGGTAGACTGGGCCAGTGTCTCTGAGTCACGTGTCATGTTTGTCACGCTCTCGATGGTCTTTATACCTTGCGTGACATTGTGTAAGGCTGTCGTGGCCTCGCTTAGAACTGCGGTAGCATTGGTCTTAAAAATAAATTTTTAAAATGTCAATAGATATGGAAGCGCCGGCTAGGCGGACCAAAGAACACATAGAGGCAGGGTATAGATGAGGGGATGAAAAAAGCAGGTCAAAGCTGGGAAGAACAGCAAAAGTTGCCCATAATCGCATAAGTTGTAAACTTGTGATAGATGGCCTTTGCTCCATCAGACGAATAAATTGATAATTATAATGCAATAAAAAAAAATTAAAAATAACAACAACAACAACAACAACGACAACAACAGCAACAACAACAACAATAATAATCCATTTTTGACGATCAGAGCGGACAATACTCACATTGAATTCTCCCGCAGCCCTCTGCGCATGCTCAGCGGCCGTCTTAGCCTCAGTGGCCTCGGTACGCGCAGTCTCGGCATTTTGAAGCGCTTGCTGAGCCTGCGTTCGCTTCTGGTAAGCGGTCTGATTGGCAAGACGCACGGTGATTTCAGCTGACGTCACTGTGGTACTCGCATTGTCCCCAGCAGCCTTTGCGGCCGCGGCGAGTGCTACAATCTCATTGCTAAGTTGTTGGATCTGCGACAGAAGCTCGCGGTTTTGGTGTAACCTGGCCTGGAATTCGGACCCTAGCCGCGACTCCACTTCACCACGTTGCCTGGCAACCTCGTCCAGTCTTGTCATGGCGTCTGCGATTTGCTGTGCAGCGGTTGCTGCAGTGGCGTTGGCAAGTTGGATCTGATAGGATACGATGATTATCATCGTAAATAAAACCAATCCCTGCCGAGCTGCTAATATTTTAAATATGCAGGTGCGTCGATGAGTTGTTTTAAATGCTGTTACTAAGTGTTACTGATAAATGGTTGCTTGATTTTTTCATCATAATAGGTTGTTGAAAAAGCATCGAAAAGCCCGGATACAAACGGCCAAGCAAGTTTTTGAGGAAAACATATATCTTGACACGTGAAGTGCTTATCACATCGACCACACGATCATCTATGTATAAAAATCACGGGCATGTAAGCTTGTGGATCACGTGCTTATGGCATGGCTCTCAAGTGCCTGTCACATGGCGATCACGTGCTACCTTACCGTGTTGTAGCTATTGAGGATGCTTGCATACGAGGCATGCCCAGACGAATTGTGTGCTAGGGCCTGGGTCTTGAGCTTTGTCGCCATGGCATTCAGCGATATCCAATCAGCAAAGACCTGTAGCGTGACATTGACTGAGCCGTTGAAGGCGTAGACACTTGTGTCCAGGTACTGCGCGGTTTCGGCGAGTGCGCGTCGGCTGTTGTTGAGTCGTGTCTGTAGGTCTGTGATGGTGGAGCGAATCTAAGCGATAAAAAGCGACGTTAAAAAAGGGACGTACGATCACAATCTAATAATAAGTCTATCAAGTATATCACGAGACAAGAGGCGCTCGCACATACAGAGTAGTACTATCAGGTAACTTAAGGGGGTTTTTCAACAAAGTCGTCTGCGTTCTGTTTGTCGTTTTATGCTACACAATACAGGACTTCAATTGACGTTAATCTTTGAACAAGTACAGCAGATTGAATCTGACAGGGACCTCACACAAATGGAACGGCGAGGGCAATATTTCTCAATCGTTTTTTTTCCATTTAATTCAAAAAGTCTAATTTACTAATGTAAAATCTTCATATCCGAATGTAACTACGTTAAGTAAACTTTCCAACGTCTTCGTTCAGAAAGATCGTAAAGCTGTTGACGTTCGAGTCACAAAATATAGAGTCCACACCGTGAAACAGTGGCTATCCGTAACACTTACGCCGTCTATAAGGTCCTCGTACTGCTTTGTGTTATACTGAGCCCCTTTAAACACCACTTCGGCCTCCTCCAGGTCTTTGTTCAGTTCCTGTAGCGTACTGTTGATCTTCTCCACCGACAGGCCGCCGAACGAGTCCAGCATGAAGGACACGTTCCTGTCAAGGGCTACCACGCGCACTTTCTCCACCTGGATGTGCCCATACCAGTTCCGGTAGCAGTCCTCGGTGCAAGGGTAGCAGACCTTGGGGTCCGTGGGGTCAGCTGGGAGAGGAAGGGAACAGATGTAGGGGTGAGCGGGTGAGCTTTTGGGTGAGGCTTAAATATAGATGTAAGCTAACAGACGCACATCACCATCACCATTACCATCATCACCATCATCATAATCATCATCATCATAATCATCATCATCATCACAACCTTCATCATCATCATCATCACAACCTTTATCATCATCATCATCATCATCATCATCATCATCATCATCATCATCATAATCATCATCATCATCATCACAACCTTCATCATCATCATCATCATCATCATCACCAACAACTCTATCACCATCATCACGTCCTCAAGGACTCACCGACAGCTTGCCAGGCGCACGAGTCGCACGTCCTGCCCCCATAGTACCCCCCACCGGAGCTGATGTTGCACTTGCACTGTCCGGTCACGACATCGCACGTGGTGTTCGGCTGAGTGTAGTTCTCGGAGCAGTTGCATGCTGCAATGAAACGAAAATCATTAATGGATAATCAGTACATATAGTAGTTATGTAGTTAAATATTAGCATATTCATTGAATGCTAGTAAGCCAGCTTTGCTTGTAGTGCATTTAGTGGTGTTTTTCGACCAATGGCGTCGGTATGCCAGCGAATGTTGCGTGACACAATCCTTGAAAATACCTATCAAATAGAATAATAAAATAAAATCCGTGATGCACAGCGTGACAACAACTTTGATCATGTGATAGGCGTGACACGCTGACGCGTGTATAAATTATGCAAGATTGCGTGACACATCCATAATAGCGTGACGGATATTGCATTGCGTGACTTACCTATACAGCTTTTGCCCACGTCGTAGAAGTTAGGCATGCACTGGTCGCACTTGTCACCTTTCACGTTAGTGTTGCACGTGCAGTTGCCAAAAACCTATGGAAAACATTATTTTAATTATTATTTATTTTTTCTTCGCGTTTTTCCTATTATATTTGTACCCCTAGCTGTGTTTGCTATTATTTATATAATAACATATTTCACTGTTAAGTAGAAGCCATGAACTTTTACAAATATCAAGTTATTTTACATGATAAGAGAGCACACGGGGCTAGCCATCTCGTATCAGCCTTTTATGTTCGTTCAACACAGAGTATTATTTTATGTTATTTTATAAAATTATGTATAATACAGTGTGGCGAAATAAAACTTGCATTGCCAGCAGTACTCCTTCCAACCCCCCATACCTCATTGTAGATTTACAATTTATATTATAATGCTATTGATGAATACTCACGGCGTCGCACTGCGTATCGTTGGATCCCTGTGGATGGCAGCCGCACGCCGTACACCCTTTCCCGCTTGTGTAGTTAAACGCGTCTTTCACGCACCGTTCACACGACAGGCCCGTGACGAGCGGATGGCAGTCACACTGTCCCGTCACATTATTACACACGCCATGTTTAGAGCCCAGATCGGTACAGTTACAAGCTGGAATGGAACGACGCATGCGTCAGAGGATAACCGCTGTAAACACGCAATGTTTTTATACTAGTCAAAAATATATGCGTCCAAAAGTAATGCGAATATTGATAAATCCCAGCGGTAACACATTCACAGCGCATTTCTAGAGGTTTCAATCTGGGTTTCCTGTGGTTGGTGGTCGTGAAAGGCTACACTGAGACAAAGTGTCTAGAATGATATCGCATCGTTCACCACAGGGAACCCAAAGCCACAGGGTACCCAAATATAATGCCATAGACTAGGCAGACAAAACATAACCGTCTTTACCTTGGCACGTCTTCGCTGTAGCGTTGCCATGGAAACCCGAGACGCACCACTGGCAGTTGAACCCGGAAGTGTTGTATAGGCACTTAAGGCACTCGCCAGTCGTTGTGTTACAGTTGCCTGTCACGCCAGGGTCCACGTTACCGTTACAGTTGCACTTCCGGCATTGGCCGTTGACAGGGTCCTATGGAAGATGAACAGAGACAAGTTATTTAAACGCAACAGATACCACAAAGATAAACAGAGACAAGTTATTTAAACGACGTTATTTAAACAGATACCACAAAGATGAACAGAGACAAGTTATTTAAATGCAACAGATACCACAAAGATGAACAGAGACAAGTTATTTAAACGCAACAGATACCACAAAGATGAACAGAGACAAGTTATTTAAACGCAACAGATACCACAAAGATGAACAGAGACGTTATTTAAACGCAACAGATACCACAAAGATGAACAGAGACAAGTTATTTAAACGCAACAGATACCACAAAGATGAACAGAGACAAGTTATTTAAACGCAACAGATACCACAAAGATGAACAGAGACAAGTTATTTAAACGCAACAGATACCACAAAGATGAACAGAGACAAGTTATTTAAACGCAACAGATACCACAAAGATGAACAGAGACAAGTTATTTAAACGCAACAGATACCACAAAGATGAACAGAGACAAGTTATTTAAACGCAACAGATACCACAAAGATAAACAGAGACAAGTTATTTAAACGCAACAGATACCACAAAGATGAACAGAGACAAGTTATTTAAACGCAACAGATACCACAAAGATGAACAGAGACAAGTTATTTAAACGCAACAGATACCACAAAGATGAACAGAGACAAGTTATTTAAACGCAACAGATACCACAAAGATGAACAGAGACAAGTTATTTAAACGCAACAGATACCACAAAGATGAACAGAGACAAGTTATTTAAACGCAACAGATACCACAAAGATGAACAGAGACAAGTTATTTAAACGCAACAGATACCACAAAGATGAACAGAGACAAGTTATTTAAACGCAACAGATACCACAAAGATATGCTGAAGACCATATATGTATATGCAGGCGTCAGCGTTTAGCGTTTTTTCGTTAATAGGTCAGAATGCTGGATCCTAGCCTTCCTCGCAGGCGTTTTTAGGCAGGTCGCTCACAGGTTGCCTGGATTCTGGGCCCGCGCTTGAACTCTCTTCGGGAATCGAATAACTAACACAGTAGTAAGGGGAACAGGCACTTCACCACCCAGGTGGTCATGGTGTGGTGATGTTGTTAGACTGCTTACCGTAGGGGTACCATAGTACCCGTCCTGGCAGGCACTTCACCACCCAGGTGATCATGGTGTGGTGATGTTGTTAGACTGTTTACCGTAGGGGTACCATAGTACCCGTCCTGGCAGGCACTTAACCACCCAGGTGATCATGGTGTGGTGATGTGGTTAGACTGTTTACAGTAGGGGTACCATAGTACCCGTCCTGGCAGGCACTTAACCACCCAGGTGATCATGGTGTGGTGATGTGGTTAGACTGTTTACCGTAGGGGTACCATAGTACCCGTCCTGGCAGGCACTTAACCACCCAGGTGATCATGGTGTGGTGATGTGGTTAGACTGCTTACCGTAGGGGTACCATAGTAACCATCCTGGCATCTCTCGCACTGCCGCCCCGCGTGGCTCTCGCTGCAGTTGGTACAGGTCGGTAGCCCATCGGACCCCAGCACGCACGAGCGAGCGAACGAGTTGGCGGAGAAGGGACCACCCTGGCAGGGGCACTCTCGGCAGTCGGTGGATGTTCCATTGGTGGCGTCGCCATAGAGACCGACTGCGCACTTCTCACAATGGTCACCTGACAATTAAATCACAGGTTAAACACTGGTTATATAATAAAAAATATTACACTTTTATCTTTACACAAACAAAATATATATACAACAAAATATACAAACATAATATTCTACTGAATAGACTCTTGGCAAAAGAGCCATTCTCTTATTGCAATTCTACGCTTATAATCGTTGAAAAAATAATGGAAGCATCTTCAGAAATGCTTATCCAAAAAACATACAAATAAATAAGCATATTCAATTTTGCGATATTAAAAATCGCAAACGTTTTAGGGCCAGGCCTTAATTTCGTAATATGTCACAAATATATTTATCAAATATGACAAAAATGGCTAGCGAAAATTGAAAGTTATAAGACTGTGGCCTGTTGTAAACTAATAAGACTGTGGCCTACCAACCTGTGGTAAACTAATAATACTGTGGCCTACAAACCTATAGTAAACTAATAAGACTGTGGCCTACCAACCTGTGGTAAACTAATAAGACCGTGGCCTACCAACCTGTGGTAAACTAATAAGACCGTGTCCTACCAACCTGTGGTAAACTAATAAGACCGTGGCCTACCAACCTGTGGTAAACTAATAAGACAGTGGCCTACCAACCTGTGGTAAACTAATAAGACTTTGGCCTACCAACGTGTGGTAAACTAATAAGACTGTGTCCTACCAACCTGTGGTAAACTAATAAGACTTTGACCTTCCAACCTGTGGTAAACTAATAAGACTTTGGCCTACCAACGTGTGGTAAACTAATAAGACTGTGGCCTTCCAACCTGTGGTAAACTAATAATACTTTGACCTTCCAACCTGTGGTAAACTAATAAGACTTTGGCCTACCAACCTGTGGTAAACTAATAAGATTGTGTCCTACCAACCTGTGGTAAACTAATAAGACTTTGACCTACCAACCTGTGGTAAACTAATAAGACCGTGGCCTACCAACCAACTAATAAGACTTTGACCTACCAACCTGTGGTAAACTAATAAGATTGTGTCCTACCAACCTGTGGTAAACTAATAAGATTGTGTCCTACCAACCTGTGGTAAACTAATAAGACTTTGACCTACCAACCTGTGGTAAACTAATAAGACTTTGGCCTACCAACCTGTGGTAAACTAATAAGATTGTGTCCTACCAACCTGTGGTAAACTAATAAGACTGTGGCCTACCAACCTGTGGTAAACTAATAAGACTTTGACCTACCAACCTGTGGTAAACTAATAAGACTGTGTCCTACCAACCTGTGGTAAACTAATAAGATTGTGTCCTACCAACCTGTGGTAAACTAATAAGACTTTGACCTACCAACCTGTGGTAAACTAATAAGATTGTGTCCTACCAACCTGTGGTAAACTAATAAGACTTTGACCTACCAACCTGTGGTAAACTAATAAGACTTTGACCTTCCAACCTGTGCTAAACTAATAATACTGTGGCCTACAAACCTATGGTTAACTAATAAGACTGTGGCCTACCAACCTGTGGTAAACTAATAAGACCGTGACCTACCAACCTGTGGTAAACTAATAAGATTGTGTCCTACCAACCTGTGGTAAACTAATAAGACTGTGGCCTACCAACCTGTGGTAAACTAATAAGATTGTGTCCTACCAATCTATGGTAAACTAATAAGACTGTGTCCTACCAACCTGTGGTAAACTAATAAGACTGTGGCCTATCAACCTGTGGTAAACTAATAAGATTGTGTCCTACCAATCTATGGTAAACTAATAAGACTGTGTCCTACCAACCTGTGGTAAACTAATAAGACTTTGACCTACCAACCTGTGGTAAACTAATAAGACTTTGACCTACCAACCTGTGGTAAACTAATACGACTTTGACCTTCCAACCTGTGGTAAACTAATAATACTGTGGCCTACAAACCTATGGTAAACTAATAAGACTTTGGCCTACCAACCCGTGGTAAACTAATAAGACTGTGTCCTACCAACCTGTGGTAAACTAATAAGATTGTGTCCTACCAACCTGTGGTAAACTAATAAGACTTTGACCTTCCAACCTGTGGTAAACTAATAAGACCGTGGCCTACCAACCTGTGGTAAACTAATAAGACTGTGTCCTACCAACCTGTGGTAAACTAATAAGACCGTGTCCTACCAACGTGTGGTAAACTAATAAGATTGTGTCCTACCAACCTGTGGTAAACTAATAAGACTTTGGCCTACCAACCTGTGGTAAACTAATAAGACTTTGACCTACCAACCTGTGGTAAACTAATAAGATTGTGTGCTACCAACCTGTGGTAAACTAATAAGACCGTGGCCTACCAACTTGTGGTTAACTAATAAGACCGTGTCCTACCAACCAACTAATAAGACTGTAACCTACCAAAGTGCGGTAAAGTAATTAAGACAGTGGCCTACCAACCTGTGGTAAACTAATAAGACCGTGGCCTACCAACCTGTGGAAAACTAATAAGACTGTAACCTACCAACCTGTGGTAAACTAATAAGACTGTGTACTACCAACCAACTAATAAGACTGTAACCTACCAAAGTGCGGTAAAGTAATTAAGACAGTGTCCTACCAACCTGTGGTTAACTAATAAGACCGTGGCTTACCAACTTGTGGTTAACTAATAAGACTGGGGCCTACCAACCTGTGGTAAACTAATAAGACCGTGGCCTACCAACCTGTGGTAAACTAATAAGACCGTGGCCTACCGACCTGTGGTAAACTAATAAGATTGTGTCCAAACAACATGTGGTAAACTAATAAGATTGTGTCCTACCAACCTGTGGTAAACTAATAAGACTGTGTCCTACCAACCTGTGGTAAACTAATAAGACCGTGGCCTACCAACCTGTGATTAACTAATAAGACTGTGTACTACCAACCAACTAATAAGACTGTAACCTACCAAAGTGCGGTAAAGTAATTAAGACAGTGGCCTACCAACCTGTGATTAACTAATAAGACCGTGTACTACCAACCAACTAATAAGACTGTAACCTACCAAAGTGCGGTAAAGTAATTAAGACAGTGGCCTACCAACCTGTGGTAAACTAATAAGAAAGTGGCCTACCAACCTGTGGTAAACTAATAAGAAAGTGGCCTACCAACTTGTGGTAAACTAATAAGAAAGTGGCCTACCAACCTGTGGTAAACTAATAAGACTGTAACCTACCAACCTGTGGTAAACTAATAAGAAAGTGGCCTACCAACCTGTGGTAAACTAATAAGAAAGTGGCCTACCAACCTGTGGTAAACTAATAAGACTGTGTCCTACCAACCTGTGGTTAACTAATAAGACCGTGTACTACCAACCAACTAATAAGACTGTAACCTACCAAAGTGCGGTAAAGTAATTAAGACAGTGTCCTACCAACCTGTGGTAAACTAATAAGACCGTGGCCTACCAACCTGTGGTAAACTAATAAGACTGTGGCCTACCAACCTGTGGTAAACTAATAAGACTGTGGCCTACCAACCTGTGGTAAACTAATAAGACTGTGGCCTACCAACCTGTGATTAACTAATAAGACCGTGGCCTACCAACCTATGGTAAACTAATAAGAAAGTGGCCTTCCAACCTGTGGTAAACTAATAAGACTGTGGCCTACCAACCTGTGGTAAACTAATAAGACTGTGGCCTACCAACCTGTGGTAAACTAATAAGACAGTGGCCTACCAACCTGTGGTAAACTAATAAGAGTGTGGCCTACTAACCTATGGTAAACTAATAAGACTTTGACCTTCCAACCTGTGGTAAACTAATAAGACTGTGGCCTACCAACCTGTGGTAAACTAATAAGACTGTAACCTACCAAAGTGCGGTAAAGTAATTAAGACAGTGGCCTACCAACCTGTGGTAAACTAATAAGACTGTGTCCTACCAACCTGTGGTAAACTAATAAGATTGTGGCCTACTAACCAACTAATAAGACTGTAACCTACCAAAGTGCGGTAAAGTAATGAAGACTGTGGCCTACCAACCTGTGGTAAACTAATAAGACTGTGGCCTACCAACCTGTGGTAAACTATTGAGAAAGTGGCCTACCAACCTGTGGTAAACTAATAAGACCGTGGCCTACCAACCTGTGGTAAACTAATAAGACCGTGGCCTACCAACCTGTGGTAAACTAATAAGACCGTGGCCTACCAACCTGTGGTAAACTAATAAGACCGTGTCCTACCAACCTGTGGTAAACTAATAAGACAGTGGCCTACCAACCAACTAATAAGACTGTAACCTACCAAAGTGCGGTAAAGTAATAAAGACAGTGGCCTACCAACCTGTGGTAAACTAATAAGAATGTGGCCTACCAACCTGTGGTAAACTAATAAGACCGTGGCCTACCAACCTGTGGTAAACTAATAAGACCGTGGCCTACCAACCTGTGGTAAACTAATAAGACCGTGGCCTACCAACCTATGGTAAACTAATAAGACTGTGGCCTACCAACCTATGGTAAACTAATAAGACTGTGGCCTACCAACCTGTGGTAAACTAATAAGACCGTGGCCTACCAACCTGTGGTAAACTAATAAGACAGTGGCCTACCAACCTGTGGTAAACTAATAAGACTTTGGCCTACCAACGTGTGGTAAACTAATAAGACTGTGTCCTACCAACCTGTGGTAAACTAATAAGACCGTGTCCTACCAACCTGTGGTAAACTAATAAGACCGTGGCCTACCAACCTGTGGTAAACTAATAAGACTGTGGCCTACCAACCTGTGGTAAACTAATAAGACCGTGGCCTACCAACCTGTGGTAAACTAATAAGACCGTGGCCTACCAACCTGTGGTGTTGTGCTGACAGTCGATGCACACACCAGACTCGGGGTCACATGTGTCTGTGTGGTTATTACAGCTGCACGGGACGCAAGGGGTGTATGCGCCCCCATTGGGCGTGGCACGGGTGTACCCGGGGGCACACCTCTCGCAGAACTGCCCCACGTACTGTATGGGACACTGGCAAGTCTCCACGTTAAACACGGTGTCTCCTATCGAGCTCTTATTGGCTATAGTCATGGTGATGTCCATCAGGCGAGTTTTAAGGGAGGGGTCAGTAAGGTTGGTCCATCTTCCTCTGATCCACAGGTATTCCAAGCTGCTGAGGACGCGAACGAGCTCTTTGTCAGTCGCGACTCGGCCAGAGGTGTTGCCAATTCTCCAGTTAGACTCCAGGAACACAACCTGTGAAAAAAAGTTTATATTTGCGACTTTCTCACCCTCTTCTCACCATCTTGGATTTATGGCCGCGCGCGAGCTGGATGCGAGAGCAAAAGGCAAAAGCTCCAGCTCGCGCGCGGCCATAAATCCAAGATGGCGCCCAAAACACGGGAAAGCAGGGTTTTCGTCGCGGAAACACCAACAAACGCCTACTTGTAGGCTATAACTATATTTAACTAGAGGATTTATCACCAAATGGGAAATTACACGTGAAACGTTACTTTTGGTAAAAACTATAAAAAGTTAGTTAATGATAGAAGCAAAGAATACGTGAAAACGACGTTTATTTTCGTGATCAAGGCTTTATATTGCTACCCGAGTACTGGTTAATATCACCATAATAAACTTACCTTATAAGTGGTAAACGTTAACCCAGGGGGGGTGGGAAGGGAAGTCACCAGCTCGCTGTTGAAGTACCGCCCCTTGATGATGACGTCACCTCTCGTGGAGGATGACGGGATCGTAGTGTTGTCTTGTTGCAGTGAGAAGGTCATGGCATGCGTGTAAGCATATCGACCGCGGGTCAGGTATTTTGTGGGCGCAGAAAAGTAGAAGTCGCGAGCCGAACTTGCTTCAATGTGAAACCTTGAGAAAAAAGTGTTAATACTTTTGAAGTAATAAATTTTGAGATTCCAGAGAGAAATCATTCCCGTTCCCCCATGGAAATATTTTTCCCATATTCTGATGGTAAAGAACTAAAAGCAATTCAAGAAAAGCGAGCTTCATGTGAAATCAATATCGTATTGATAGAGCAATTTCAAATAAAATGTAGTGTGACATCCCTAAGTATTGAAACCATATGACAACATTTTTGCTAGCAAAAGGCGTATCTATATAGATCTATTTACAGTATTTATCAAGAAGGTCGACTTTTCTAAGTAATAATACACCTTTCGCTAAAAAAAATAAAATTCAAATGAAATTTCAGCCAAAAAGCCATTTGCTTCAAAGCAGTGTGATATTATTTGATATACATACCTTAAGCCTCCTGGGAGATTTGAGATCGAAGATCGAAGATTACTGGCCAACTGTCCATTCGGATAGCGTCCGGTCCATCCGTCCAAATCGGTCGGGTCAGCAGTCAGAAGAAAATCGGAGATCAATTGCCCACGTGTGTAACCGCTAGCCATAGAACAATTAGTGGAGAATCCGGAACAATGGCAACGCAAGCAACCGTCCGGATGTCCGGCCCTAAGTCCATACGATCCATCCGGACAACTATCACATAACCGGCCAATGGCATTAGAGCGACACGTGCAGTTACCGTTCAGCTTGTTGCAGACTGGATTGAGGCTACCGTTTAAGTCACACTGGCAGCCGGTACAGCCTGGGGATAAGAGTATGGTGGTCACTGTCTTCCGTGTACTTCTTATATTAAATACATCACCATCGTAAACACTTCCACCAGCACAATAACAATTGTCATCATCATCCCCGTCGTCAACAACAATATTAAAGCCGCATTGTCCGACGGGCAGATGGGAACCTTAACCGTTACGAGACTAAAGAATCAAGAGTCCGCGCTATTCCGCTCTCATCCGCTCTCAATTATCAATCACATCCTCTAAAGAAACTTCCAATAGTTCCACTGCTTTAACAATTTTGAAATGCTTTTAGCGTTTTCCGTTAAAAAACATCGGCGATTGTCACGTAATCGACCGGAAGTAAACTGGTGACAATCGAAATACCGAAATACCAACATAGCACCCTTCTGCGCTTGCATCTCCGCGCTTATTTCCACACAATAAGTGAGCATTTTATGAGGCAGTTTCCTTATCCGTCTCTCCTTACGTGGCTTGTCAAAATAAGTTTTATCCTGAATAATTTTCACCCCACACCTACCTTCAGTGGTGAGATTATAAAAGGCGTCACTACACTCCGTACACTTGGCTCCGCCCACACCATCCTTGCACGAGCACACCCCGGTGTCATTATCACACTGAAGGTCACGCGAGTACAACTCGTTACACCCGCACGGCTGACAACCAACACCACTTGTGAAGTTGAAGTAATGGTCAAGGCAGCGCGAGCACTGGCGTTCGGTGATTGACGGGTGACACTCGCACTTTCCGGTGTCCGGATGACAGGAGCTGCGCTTGGATCCGGTCATGTTACATGCGCACGCTGGAAAAAAAAGATATAGCAGAAAATGATTAAAAAAAAGATATAGCAGAAAATGATTAAAAAAAAAAGATATAGCAGAAAATGATTAAAAAAAAGATATAGCAGAAAATGATTTAAAAAAAGATATAGCAGAAAATGATTTTTTAGCTTGTGTATACCATATAGTAAGGACAGAAATCACACAGAACCACTTCTGCGTGAGCGACTAACTTTCTGTGCTTGTGGGTGGTCGTCGCTTCCTGACACAAATTTTGGATGAAAAGTGACAACGCGAGGATTCGCTTAAGCCTGGTGCACGCTAGGACATAACGACATAGGCGCGCACACACTGTTTAGCCCAACATAATGACATGGACATAATGACATAAAAAACATGTTTTTTTCTCTTTTGTCGTTATGTCCATGTCGTCATGTCTGGCTTATGTCAAAATGTCAAACCATTCACTGGAACCCTACTGAATGAATAACCCTTCAGTGGTTCCGTGTGAAAAAGCAACAAGATGTAATAGTTATCCAGGCTATGGTTTTAACATCGACTGAGATGTCATCTACTTGAAACCATCTCGCTGTCAGGACACTTTTGTCACCCAGTAAATGTTGCCGTCACTATTACAGTACAGATTAGCCCAATAGGGCCGTATGGTATATGTACATTCATCTTCATCTATGAACATAATTATCTAACAATGATAATACATTTCTAACATTGAACCATAAAAAAATTGTGTGCAAATTTAAAGAACATATAGCGAAAAAAAAAATTATCAGCCTAAAGTCTTCAACCAAAGGTGAAGGAGAATTTTTTTCGACTATTGCGTAAATATGCGCAAAAAATAAATAATTAAAACAAGGAAAAGCCTTACGCACCTTTGCACCCAAGACCGGAAGTGAAGTCATAGTAATCAGGTCTGCACTCGTCACATTTCCGACCAATCACATGAGGCCTGCAGCTACACTGCCCTCCACACTGGTCACACACAGATGGCGTGACGGCACCTGTTGCGTTACACTCGCATGCTGAAACGTAATGAACATCGAACGTCAGGGTAAGTGTGAATGGCGTGACACCGTTACATTATTACGTCAAAATTGTGCTTGACATGTCGTGACGAGTTTTTGCTTAAATGCCGAGAGAAAATGGAGACATGTTCTTAGTATGATACTGTTGTGTGACAGCTGCGTGACGTATCTAATGCAATGAAACTGGGCTGTCACGCTGTGACATGTTTTTTATGGCTTGTACGACAACGTCGCTACTCACCCTGCCCTTTCTGGTAAAGGTCGCCATAGAAACCGGCCAACACTTGGCAACCGATCTCTTTGTGTCCGGTCCAGTTTCTATAGTCCGGAACAAGTCCGTGATAGTAGGACATATTTTGCTGTAGTGCGGGGCTTGCGCGGGTGTACTCCGCGTATCGGGTGATGGACGGAAAGATAACAACCTGATAGCATGGAATATATTAGAGATCTTAGCGACCATGACACCAATCGGGGACCTTAGAAACCATGACACAAATAAGAGGGAGGAAAAGACGAAGGGCTGACTTCGAAGGACTAAGGCACGCAACGACAGCGAAACTATAAACTCTGTTTTCACAGAGGCGTAAAATATTCCAACCTTGTGTTGATTGATTTACCTCATATTGTCACAGTTTTAAACACATTCATCATTTTCACACATCGTCTATTATAACATATTTGCCATCCCCTATCTTTTCCTTACACATGACCCTTTTCTCCATAATAACCTGTGACTTACCGAGTCCAGGGCGAGTTTAGCAGTAGCTTTGTTTGCGCCAGTAGAACCAGGCGACAGGACAACCTCTACTGCATACACCCCTTCTCTCAGACACGCCCCTCTGTCGAACACGGCAGCCTCCGCACCAGATGGCAAGTTTGATAGAAGAGTGGTAGGGGTATTATTGGTAACCATGGTGACGCCGCCATCACAGGAGAAACTGCTAAACAGCGAGCGAAGGCTCAGGGTCATCTTGATCAATTGCCAATTCGTTTTTGTCTGCGACGAAAATTATTCAATATTTCAAAGTCCGAAATACGGTAACAGTTGCAAAATGTAACAGTAAACAATAAAATGCGCCCTTAAATGTTTTCCCATAAGCTGTTAGGTTGCTTGCTTGCGCAAACATGGAAATTGCGCTTCATATTACTGATATGATGAAAGAGAAGGACGGCGTGTATGTGTAGAGGGGAGCAACCCCCAGAATACCCCGCAAAGAGTTCACAATGGGCATTCCCAGAAATAAGAGACAACATGGCCGCCACGCATGCGTAATAGTACACATAAAATGTCAAAATGGCTGCCATTTATTATAAAGAAATGTGGGGAGACATCACAATTTATCAAATTTTCTCGTTTCAGAGATTTTGGGATTTGGGATTTTGGAGATTTTGATGTAGTTATGCCTAGTTCAGGAACCATTATTGTTGTCTTTAAGATACAGACTGGTGCAAGGAAAACGGTGCGCTCTACAAGAACAACTTCTCTCCGTTCGTCCGTTCTCCATTTTGTTTTTAAACGGCCCCACGGCTTTCTGGGATAGACACAGGGGAACCATAAAGCCTTTCTTAAACACATTTTTTTTATTTGCGCATATAATGTTTTCCAACCTCAGCAAGACTGCCGCACTTCCATGATCATTGGACGTAACAAATCAGAGATGCCTCTTGCACGTTTAAATACCGCTTATACTACTTTTATTAGGAATTTTAGTCAACCTGATTAAAAACTTTTAGTGTAACAACAAAAGGGAAGCCCTTGTGCTGGCCGGAATCACGTTTTTATTTGTGATACCGCTGTTATTCCTCGCGGGCCTAGCAAAATGTGAGCACAGAGAAACCGCTGGCTAATGTCCCTTATTTCTGGAAATTGAATACACGCCTCGATTTATGTAGAGTAAATACAAGGAATATGCAAATACGAAGACGGATATTCTGAAGTTTAGCGGTAGCTATATGCACATTTTCGAATAAAGTGATTGTTTATCTGGTATCTAGTGCGATGTCGCAGTATCTATGTTGTAGATTCGTTATTTATTTGGTCTCTAAGGGCAATATCATAGTGTCTATGTTGTTAAGTGGTTGTTTACCTGATATCTAAGCGCGACATCGTAGAAGCTTGTCTTTGGTAGTGAGACTGTCAGGGCCACACGGCTCGGCTCCGTCACATTGTTGCCTTCCACAAGCTCGACGGCAACAAACAAGCGGTTGTTCCCACTGCTGTCAGGCGACATGGAATGCCTTATGATCTGGTCCTGAGCCTATACACAGATAACAATAGATGCATTAGTCATCTGTGTGTTAAAGCTCCCTTTTTTGGAAAAGCTTTTGCCGTATTTCGATTGACTTTGGTGACGTTTTCTCACAAAACGTGCCTTCCAATACACACTTTTTTATACAGTAAGAACGTCTAATTTTCAGTTGAGGCTGGGTCTTTTTATTTTTGGAACATTTTAAGGCTGGATGTGTTCTTAACGATGTTCTTAAATTTTAGTGTATATAAGAATATAATACCCAATGAATTATTAGAAAAAGGATTACACTAATGATCAATAGCCATAATAAAGGTTGTTACTATGAGCTTAATTTGATTTTGCATTTTAGAACGCATCAGGACTAAAAGAAATTTTTTTCTGCTATCTGAGCCTCGGCATCTTCTTAGCATGTTCTAAAAATTTTGTTAAATCTCAGGCTGGACGTTCTTAAAAAAAGGTTCTTCTTCAAAAAAAGGGTGTACTCGAGGAAAATGGTTAAAGCTCTGACTGACTGGGTGTAACCATGTGAGTGAGGAAAGCTCTGACTGACTGGGTGTTACCATGTGAGTGAGGAAAGCTCTGACTGACTGGGTGTTACCATGTGAGTGAGGAAATTTGAAGGGAAATAACTGCAAGGCTCCCCTGGTAGCAGAGGCCTTTTTCTCTGTATAACCCAGCGGAATACAGCGAACAGTGCCCTCTGCTGGCAGGGAACTGCAAGGCAGACTGATTTCTAAAGTCCCCCATGTCTGGGGATCTTGCACAAACCAAATTTTCCATCCCACCCTTCAGAAATGGAATGGTCAGCTTCTTCGCGTAAATGCCATGTGTGCAAGGCGGGGGCGGCTCAGTGACAAAGGGGTAATTTTTGTTTGTTACATATGGCTTTCTGTAAGCTTAAAGGGGGGGGGGGGGGGGGGATAAACTCCCTTAACTGCCCCCCACATAGATCCGCTACTGGGAGGGGTAGAAGCAATTTCTAAGAGCCTATGATCTATAATTTCTAAAATAGGTAGGTTAACTTACAGGAGCGATAACGCCTTTCTCTGCTTCAAACACCAACTCCTCTACACTTGCTTTGTAAAATCCCCTTTCAATGACGTCACACTTCAAACCAGAAAAGTGAGGCCGACAGTGGCAAGCTCCACCGTCGGAACACGTGACATTGATTGAGCCCGCGGGGTCACAATTACATGCACTGCAGCCAGCGGTGTTGCCTGCGTTCAGGCTGTAGAAGCCGTCCTAAGAAATGCATGAAAGAGATTTTGATTTATTACAACAGAAGATCGAAGGACGTCCCAAAATGTGTAAACAGTAGAAGTATTGTACTAGGACTTTTTAGTCCCCTTTTAATGAAAAGTGCTCCCCCCCAAAATTCAAGCGTGTCCAGTGCCTTCTTCAAGGAGATGGATCCCCTGTTTGTCATCTAGTGTGTGTGTATATCCACAATGGTGGATTTTCGTTGAGTAAACGTAACGTGCGTTACCCACCGAAAAAGCCTGCATAACACATCCCCTTAAAGCACGGGCTATAGGATAATTTGACTCCGAAATGAAGTCTAATGTCTTGTTAGTGTTGAACAAAGCACGTATTCCTACTTTGACTGGATGTATTTGCCTTGGTTTTGCTCCTGCAGCGAGCTCTGTCCCTACGCGCTTGCGACCTTTCAAACGACGCGCTGTGTAACCGCCGCCACCTGGTAAATAAGTAACTCGACCACCTCGACCCCCAGCGGTGGTTTTTTTCTTTTCCATTTACTATCTGCCATTTACATCTACTCATTTACCAGGTGGCAGCGGTTACACATCGCGTCGTTTGAAAGGTCGCAAGCGCGTAGGAACAGAGCTTGTTGTAGGAGCGAAACCAAGGCAAATTCATCCAGTCAAAGTAGGAATACGTGCTTATTCAACACAAGACATTAGAATTAATTTCGGAGTCGAATTATCCTATAGCTTTTCTTCCTTCGAGTTTTTGCTCACCTTGCAAGTGTCACAAGTCCTCCCCGTCACAGCTTGTTTACACGGACACTGCCCGTCCAGCTTGCGACACACGTCAGAGGCGTTCACAGTGCCAGCACCATGACAACCACATTCTGAAATAGCGCACAATGTTAATCAAGGACAATAACAACAAGGCCATTCACGCCATTTTATGCTCATGCATAATGCGAGGTTTCAAATACTGTTTAAATAAATAAATTAATTTAAATTTAAATAAATTATCAAGCTTTTGATGGTTATCTTGATATTTTCTTGCAAATAAACCAGGGGCGAATACAGGGGGTGGATTTGGTGGGTAGCCACCCCCTCTTTTGAGTAAAAAAAATTGAAAAGTCACTTTGTATGAAGAAAATAAATGTCTGAGGGACGGGGGGTAGTGTCCATGTGCCTCAGCCTGCTTGACTTTGCTGATGTAACAAATCCAATTCAGCGTGAAGTATTGTTTAGATATATGTACATATATGACCTACTGTACCAAGAACCACTGGATCAGTTATAAGCCATCTATCCGGCCATTATCCACCCGCCATTTCGAAATCCTGGATCCGTCCCGGTAAACCGTTGAGTTTTCAAATTTAGACGATAATAAAGTATTGCTCGATTAACATTCTTTAAGCTACTGTAGTGAAGTGAAACGTGACATGTGTTACTTTGGTGTAGTATTTATGTACGTTAAGAACCTAGAACATTACGTGTTGGGCTGCCTGTGTTATGTTTATTGTTGTACAGCGGTTTTACCCCATAGAATCTCTAGGGGCAGCCATCTTGCTTAGTTTTCGGTTTAGTTTTACAAGCTGTAGATTTATGTTGATTAAAGCCTCAGTTTAGAGGCATACCTTCTACTACAATTTAATCAACATATTTTCTGAAGTCCCATGGATAAAGTACTGCGTCCTGAACGCCTAGAAACCGATCCAAATAGCAGCACGGCCCAGAAGGAATGGCTCCATTGGAAAAGGACCTTCGAGAATTTCGTACAAGTTCTACCTCAGACGGGCCTGGACAAGTTGACCGTTTTAACTAACTTTGTTTCTCCAACACTCTTCCAACACATCGAAGATTGTACGGAATACGATGCAGCAATTGAGGCGCTACAAGCCCTTTATGTTAGACCACGGAATGAGATCTTCGCTCGCCATCTACTTGCAACGAGACGCCAGCAACCATCGGAAAGCTTAGATGAGTACTTGCAAGCTCTGAAAACACTGAGTAAGGACTGTGATTTTAAGAGTGTAACCGCAGCGCAGTACAGCGAAGAGAGCATACGGGATGCGTTTATTACAGGTCTGCAATCCAACACAATCAGGCAACGATTGTTGGAGAACAAAACACTTGATCTAAAGACCATGTTTGACCAGGCTCGAGCTCTGGAGTCAGCTATGAGGAGTTCAGAATCATATGGAGCACCACAGATACCTATAAATGCAGCACTACCTTGTAACAGCACCTCATTGTCAGCAGAACAGCCTGACGAGTCTACTGTGGCTACAATGAAACCCGATAAAGCTACTTGCTTTTTCTGTGGAAACAAGAAACACCCTCGACCGAAGTGTCCTGCCCTGGAGGCTATTTGCAACAAGTGTCAAAAGAAAGGCCATTTTGCTAAAGTTTGTAAAGGAAAGGCGGTTCCAAAAGAAAGAGTTTCGGCAGCAACTTGGTCCCCGATACTCGCCACATTGACAGCTAACCCACCAAAATCCCTCTCTAAATCATGTGGTGTCGTCAATATCCAAGGATTGCAAGTCAAGGCCCTGTTTGACAGTGGGAGTAGTGAAAGCTATATCCATCCCAGTCTAGTAGAGCAAGCAAGTCTGACAGTCCAGCCCTCATCTAGTACCGTATCCATGGCAACCTCCTCGACAGGCGCCATCAAGGTTAGTGGTACTTGCACAGTTGATCTTACCTACCAAGGACGGAGATATGAAGGCCTCAAGTTTTCTGTACTCCCTGGGCTATGTGCAGACCTCATATTAGGAGTAGACTTTCAGTCAAAGCACGAAAGTGTCATCTTCCAGTACAAGGGCTCCGAACCGCCCCTCTCCGTCTGTAGCTTCAGCACTCTGAATGTAGACCCGCCTGAGCCATTTGCAAACCTGACAGCAGACTGTCATCCTATTGCCACAAAGTCACGCCGCTACAGCCAAGAAGATTCCACGTTCATTGATGAAGAAGTTAAGAGGCTGCTTAATGAAGGAATCATTGAGCCCAGTCGCTCTCCATGGCGAGCACAAGTTGTAGTAACCAAGGATGAGAATCACAAGAAGAGGCTAGTAATTGATTACTCACAGACCATCAACAGGTTTACCCTCCTCGACGCATTCCCATTACCACGAATAACCGACTTGGTTAACCAGATCGCCCAGTACAAAGTCTTCAGCGCTATTGATCTACGCAGTGCTTATCATCAGATCCCTCTCAAAGATGAGGATAAACCGTACACAGCATTCGAAGCTAGAGGTAACCTGTATCAGTTTAGCCGACTCCCATTCGGCGTCACCAACGGGGTGGCCTGCTTCCAGAGAGAGATGACTAAGTTTGTGGAAGAGAACAATCTCAAGGCGGTCTTCCCTTATCTCGACAACATCACAATCTGTGGGAAAGACCAAGAAGAGCATGATTCCAACCTTCAGAGTTTCCTTAAAGCTGCTAAGCGCAAGAACATCTGCTATAACAACGACAAGAGCATCTTCTCCACCAGGCGTCTTCCTATCCTTGGATATGTGGTTGAGGAAGGGAATATCAGTCCAGACCCAGAACGTCTACGCCCTTTGCGAGAGCTACCCGTTCCAAGTGACTCAAAGTCTCTGAACAGATGCCTCGGATTGTTTTCCTACTACTCACAATGGATACCCGCATACTCGGATCGAATCAAGCCAATAACCTCCTGCAAGGTTTTTCCATTACCCGAGCCCGCTGTCGCGGCCTTTGAGAGTATCAAGAAGACGGTGGAGGAAGCTTTTGTTAGTGCAATCGATGAAAGCATTCCATTTGAAGTTGAGACGGATGCTTCAGAGGTGGCATTAGCTGCCACTCTCAGCCAAAATGGGAGGCCAGTTGCATTCTTCTCAAGAGCCTTACAGGGCAGCGAGCTCAAGCACGCCTCAGTTGAGAAAGAGGCACAAGCGATTGTAGAAGCTGTCCGACACTGGAGGCACTTCCTAACAGGGAGGCACTTCACTCTTAAAACAGACCAGAAATCAGTATCTTACATGTTTGACCAGTGCCACAAAGGGAAGATCAAGAATGATAAGATCATGCGGTGGAAGATCGAACTCTCCTGCTATAGTTTCGATATCATTTACCGTCCTGGTAAAGAGAACATTCCACCCGACACTCTGTCCAGAGCTACTTGCGCCACGTTGAGTGAAGATCCTCTCTACCGGCTCCACGAGTCACTCTGTCATCCAGGGGTCACCCGACTCAACCACTTCGTACGCACCAAGAACCTCCCTTATTCCCTTGAGGAGATCAAGAGCATGACAAGTAAGTGTCCAGTTTGTTGTGAATGCAAACCACAGTTTCATCAACCTCCCAAAGTTCCTGTCATTAAGGCTACTAAACCTTTCGAGAGGATAAACATTGATTTCAAGGGCCCCTTGCCAAGTAACAATGGCAACAAGTTCTTCCTCAATGTGGTTGATGAATATTCAAGATTCCCTTTTGTCTTCCCTTGTCCTGATGTGTCTACACCAACAGAGATCAAGTGTCTTACCTCCTTGTTTACGATGTTCGGTATGCCAGCCTATGTACATTCGGACAGGGGCTCCTCCTTGATCAGCCAGGAACTGCGAGACTTCCTGAATGAAAAAGGGGTAGCCACAAGCAGGACAACTGCTTACAATCCCGAAGGCAATGGGCAAGTGGAGAGGTATAATGGAGTGGTATGGAAGGCAATTTCAGCATCCCTGAAGTCTAAGAATCTGCCAGTAAAGCGCTGGCAAGAAGTCCTCCCTGATGTTCTACACTCCATTCGTTCTCTGTTGTGCACGGCTACCAATGAGACACCCCATGAGCGATTCTTCGATTTTCCCAGGCGATCCTCTTCCGGATCTTCCATCCCAACATGGATGAGTGAGCCTGGACCGGTCCTACTCAAGCGTCACGTCCGTGCAAGCAAGACAGATCCGTTAGTTGATGAGGTGGAATTGCTTCAGGCGAATCCTCACTACGCCCATGTGCGCTATCCAGACGGCCGAGAAACAACAGTCTCTACCAAGCATCTTGCCCCCAAAGGTGAAGTACCAACAATGTACCCACTCCCTCAAGTTAAGCCTACTGTTCCAGGTGAGCATCACCCTGCTACTGGTAGTTCCCCACCTTCCTCGAAGATAGAAGTGGAGATAGGTGTGGGCGAAGAAGTGCCGCAGGTCAGTACAGGTCTTGATGGGCAGCCTCCCTTGCGACGTTCGGAGAGGACCCGACGTCCAGTGGACAGACTTAACCTCTAACAGAGGGGTGAATGTAGTATTTATGTACGTTAAGAACCTAGAACATTACGTGTTGGGCTGCCTGTGTTATGTTTATTGTTGTACAGCGGTTTTACCCCATAGAATCTCTAGGGGCAGCCATCTTGCTTAGTTTTCGGTTTAGTTTTACAAGCTGTAGATTTATGTTGATTAAAGCCTCAGTTTAGAGGCATACCTTCTACTACATTTGGTAACCCTGATAAGTGATAGGTGCACATTACCTTGGCAATCTTGATAAGTGATAGAAGTGTGTTACCTTGGCAACCCTGAGGACTTGTGTTACTAATGTTCCACATGGTGTCTTTACATGTGTCGCACGCCCGGCCCTGGACATTTGGCTTGCAGTCGCACTCTCCGGTCACAGCATTACATTCCGTGTTGTTGGGCATGTTCCGTACTCCAGTCAGGGTACACGCACAATCTATGAAAACAGCCAATCTACACAGCACACGAGTTAGATTCAGAGGGGGGAGGTTAGAACCAGAGTAGGGGGCCTGAATAAGACTGTATGGGTGACCATCATTTTTTTTTGCGAGTTGAGATCTAAGGTAGAGTACAATTTCTACAATACTTGCGCGTAATCTCTCTTTCTGATTAATTGTTAGCTATGGTAAATCAGAGGACATATCACGGGATTCGTCGTTCACACAATCCTTGCAGGTTCATTGATTCAAATTCGAGAAATTTGGTTCTCAACCTTTTCTAGTCAATGTATTTTCCATTTTTACAAAAGGAAACTAAGAGTAATTTAGACTGTAGGGTTTTGAAGCTAAAGTTTTCAATTTTCGAGCACGTACTAGAAAACACGCCATTTCAAACAGAAAACAAATTTCCCAGTTTTGGGTGGTATGTACTCTTATTCACCACGATATTCTTTTACACCACGATATTCGTCACCTAATGATCAAAATTTACTGCGGAACCACTGTGCGCTATGCGCCTCGTGACTCCACAACATTTTGGCCATGTGGTGATGAATATTGTGGTGTATAAGAGTACATACCACGGAAAACTATGGTAAATTTTTATACACCTTTTTCAACTTGTTCGAGATATTGATGAGTATGTGATTAGTGCAAATAAATTCAGGATGCTGATACTTTAAGTGGCGAGGGGCAACAAAGGACATATCTTAAGTTACAAACAAAGCTCGCACTCATGATTGTTAACAGCATGTGTACTCAAGTCTTTGCCAACTCCAGGGGCGGATACAGGGGGGTGGATTCGGTGAATATCCATCCCCCTTTTTGAGTAAAAAAAATTGAAAAGTCACTTTGCTTGAAGAAAATCAATGTCTGGGGGACGGGGGGTAGTGTCCATGTGCCTTCGCCTGCTTGCCTTTGCTGGCGCGACAAATCCAATTCAGTGTGAAGTATTTTAAGATCTATGTAGTGACCTACCAAGGACACTGGTTTAGTTATAATCCGTCTATCAGGCCATCATCCACCCCCATTTTAAAATCCTGGATCCACCCCTGAACTCAAGTAATGCATTTGATCATGTCTGATGATTTTTAATCATTGCAACACACCTTTTTTATGTTTTCCCGAGTAGGCCTAAACCCTTTGGTTTGATTGATAATGCTATTGATAAACATGATATGGTTCGTCTTACCTAAGCAAGTATTGGTGTGGTTCAGTGGGGTGTCTGGGTTTCTGTAGAACTCTGGCTTGCACTGCTCACACTTATCCCCCATGGTGTTATCTGTGCAGTTCAGGCACACACCATACCCTTTACTGGAGTGGTATTCACAGCTGGCTGAATGGTTATTACATCCACAATCTAGACAGAGTATAAATATGGTGAAACAATTCTGTAGGGTAGTGTAAAAAAGCAGTCTGCCAAAAAGGGAAAATAAGTTTGTCCCAAAGTCTGGAGGACGATTTCTGAAACATCCATATACAAGTATCTTATAGTTAATACTATCTTACTGTATAAAATTATAACTGCTATATCCCATAGGTGTCTGAGCCTCCCTGTTATCTTCCTTGCTATTGCTAATAGTTTTTTTTCAATTCACAGTGTAACCATCAATAACAAAATAATACTATATTTTAACTTTACCTTCACATGCCCTTTGAGGTGCATATGGCTTGTTGTTGAACAGTGGCAAGCATTTCTCACAATTATTTCCAGCAGTATTCTTTTCACAGACACAAACAGAAGGGTCCTTGAATAAGAAAAGTATGATTCACATCACATGTCACCAGTAGATTTTTCTACCAGGGCCAGAAACAGGTATAAAAAGTTGGTTTAAATAATAAACCAATAATAATAATAACCCAAATAAATAACCCAAATAACCAATAAATAATAACCCAAACCCATTTTTTTTTTAAACGTCATTCCATGCCATCATCACCATCATCACATTCCATACTGTCATCATCATCATTGCATTCCATACTGTCATCATCATCATTGCATTCCATACTGTCATCATCATCATTGCATTCAATACTGTCATCATCATCATTGCATTCCATACCATCATCACCATCATCGCATTCCAAACCATCATCACCATCATCGCATTCCATACCATCATCACCATTATCGCATTCTATACCATCATCACCAATATCGCATTACCTTGGTGTCACAAGTATCTGCTTGTCCATTACAGAAGCAAGCTGCCAGGATATCAATGTTCTGTATGGAGAAGTAGAATGACTTCTTCAAGGTGTCACTGCTGGTGGGAGGATCATAGCCCGGTGGGGTCACATACTTGTCCAGGACAACACGAAAGTTGGTCATTAGAAACTTTAGTTGAACATTATGATCGACACGGATTTTAGCTGCAATCACTGTATCCTGCATAGGCATGTGATTTACCTGAAAAAAAAAATGATTATAACTATGTATACACAGGCTACTGAACTAATAATGTTTAGTAGGTTAATCTATAGCCATTTTATGGTTTGAGTAATCCTACAGCTAGTAACAAGACCTGAAAACTCAGGTTTTATCATCTTTCCATAATTATCCTCTATCCGTAAAAAATAAAGACATTAAATTAAAGACAACTAAAAATGTTATTGCACTAAGAACAGGATTATAAAGGCTAGCATGACAATGTATTCGTTTTGATTATTACCGAGTCTGTTAATCATTAAAAGAACATTAAAAAATTTAGGAGTTTTTATTGCAAGTTGAGATAATTCTACATACTGTACAGTGATAAAAAAGTATTTAACTTTTCACTAATAAATTTTCATTTGTATCCCTTACATTTGAACACACATCTCAGATCCACAGACTTTAACCTGAGTTTCAGGTTAGTGTGTTTTTTTTCTATGAGAAATACAAGACTTATTCTTATCTAAAAAAAAAACATTTTATTCTTTGAAATTTGAATAACTGGAATTAAAATGAAGTAAAACTTTTACAAAACTTTTAAATGCTAGTATTAAAGCATCATTAAATCATAAAGTTATCCTTTATATACACACAAGAGGCTTTTGTGGCAAGGAATAATAAACAAAGGGTGATTTTAGTTTACCAGCTAAGAATAAATGATGCATTTATTCATGCAAAAATGCCAAAATCAAAACCAAAAAATAAAATATACTAAATGTATTATAGATAAGTTACCAAGAACAATCTAGATTTAGAATTATACACACTAATTAAAGCTGTCACTTGCAAGGATAATTATTTATGTCAGCCCCTCAGATAACTTTAACTATAGAAATGACATCATCTGAAAATCAATAACATTCCAGAGCAGGAAATTATACTGATTATCCAATCACATTTAGCTGCTAAGTTTTACCTAAAAATGTTTTACAGATATAACCAAAGTCTTACACAGATATAAGAAAAGCAAGACAATTGTTTATATTGCAACAATAAAAATCATAACTTGTTTTTTGCTGGGATATACATACGCAAATAGTTATCATGCAATATTTTGTAAACTTTTGAAAGACCAGACGTAAAATAGTATAGACAAGCAATTTTTTTGCGCATCACTATCCATACGTTATTCTTTTTTTATAATATGAAAGAAAACTTTTACCAGAAAACTATTTTGCAACTGGGAACCTATTTTTCAGTCGGAAAACCATTTCGCAGTAAAGTGGCGTTCTTTGTGTATACTTACACGTTGGTCGCTACTGAGGGGGTTTATCTTGAAACATTCGGTTAGCGAAGCATTCCTTCTGTTATACTGGGTCTCCGTCATATTATAATATGCCTGGCAATCCGAAGAATAGAACCCAATAACATCGTACGAGAAACCAAAATCCTTCGACTTCGATAGGTACATAGCCGCAGGGACCTCGTATTCGAACAACAACATTGCTTGCATGAATATATAAACTGCGCCGAAATTAAAATCGATAAAAACTGGTTGGTCCACATTTCTAGATTTCCAAAATGTTTTTAGATCGAAAGCATCGTTCACGTGGCTAACTGGGTGACTCGTGTTAGGGTTACTTGCATCGCAAACTTTGGAGCAGTCCGAACCACTTTGTGCGATGCAGTATTCCTCTCTTGGAGTTCCACAAGTAGAGTTCGTGGTTGCGTTATAAAATCCAGTAATCTCAGTATTGCGAGGGAAACAATCTCCCGAAGAACAGCCATCTTGGCCTGAAGCATATCTAAAAGTCCACAAGTAAAAGAGTAAAATACTCCAACTCCAACTAGACGCCATATTTGTTCAGTAGCAGACAGCTGATTTCTCGAGTTTAGCCGATAAATCCTTGGGTAACACAGCACATCAGCCAGCCATTAGGTAATCTGCGGCTTTTTTCGTGTACCTAAAGTAACTAAGGGCTAATGCGACTCAGTTCCTTGGTGATTTACGGCAACTATTCGTCTTTTGCCTGTTAGAATTTTCAAACTGTCAGACACTTGCATTTACTAAGTGACTTTACAATGATGCCTCCGGAATGACAGTTCAGTTGGGAGAATTTACATCTTTTTAAAACCACACAACCTTTCAAATGTCCCATAACCACCAAAAAAAAATTGAGAACAAAGTAAACATACACATTGATTTATACTATAAGTGTTCATTCCAGTTGAGGGATCGTTTTCATTATTTTTTTAAGGGAATAACTTCTGTTGTTGTAACTTTATGATCAAGTTTAAATTCTCTCTACACGGGGCAATTTCAAGACGCCCCCGAAGCGTCCATAGATACTGCAAGCAATTAATTGAATGTCAGCCAGACGAAAAAAACCTTGGACCGCTCCAAGTGTACCTAGATATCTATCTAAAACCGAGAAACTACGAAACCATCGCCGTGCATTACATGCAAGCTTTCTTTTACATGTCTTAGATCAGGGAGTGTTGAAATGGTGTGAGCTCAATGATTACAATTAAATTTAACGGATTTTTCGCTTAAAAAAGGATTACGTCATAAATGTCACAGAGAGAGGCTTATTATAAAGAACAATAGATCGATATATTAGTTACATAAAGCCTTTGGTAATGTCTAACTTGTGTAGAATTATCGCTGTTTTTCGGAGTGCGGTCTTGGGGGTTATTTTTGGCACACAGTCAAACCGCACTTTACTGGTTGCTCGGAATAGAATGAGTGCTTCTAAGTACTTTTATAATATTCAATTCAAGAAAAGTACCTTTTTATTTACTTTGCGCGCTTTCCCAAGAGCAGCAACAAACTTAGGCTGCCAAAAACTTTTATTCTGGTTCTTATTATTCAACAGTATAAAATGTGTTTTTATTTTTATTTCAGTTCAAATTCTTGTGGTTGCCAGAACTTGCGATGACCTTGCATTACAAGCAAACGATGTCCCAATGTTCTGCGTAGGGAACTCGTTCAATACGTGTGGACTTCGAAGCCGAGAGTCTCAGAGAAGTCTCAAATACCAGAGTAGAAAGGACGTGCTCGTATGCTCGAATGCTCACCTTTAAAATGGGTTCGGTGTCTTTTATAAAGTAACGGAGGGTGGTTTTATTGTTCGCAAGTGATGGTCCATGAAAGAACTCACAAGAACAGTTATATGGAAACTGCTACTGTACTGTCACTGTTTTATTTTAAAAACAATTTTGCAGGAGCCGCTTTATAACTTGCCAAGTATTCAGGGTTTGTCCGTATTGTTTGATTAACTTTTATGCGATTTTTGTTCGTTATCTTTACTCCCTAGCTCGTCCTATCTCGAAGTGATTAGTCTAGGGGGGTGGGTTGGGGGTACGGGGTTCTTCCCTCTCCCCCCTGGCTACGTCAGGGACACGCGATGTTGTTTTTTCCATGAAAGGGCCCCTCTATACAACATATGCACTTTATGGGGTATACACAGATAGGTTTTCACGATTACGGTGTATTAGCCAGTTTAAATCTGTTATTGCAGCGAAATACAAACGGAATCGATAATGTTTACTAGTATGACTCCAGTTTGTGAAGTGCTAATGGCAGAAATAAGCCACATATCTGTCGATCTAGTTGCTGAATTTGGGTCGTGTACATCCTTTTTGTCGACATTGGTACAATTATAGGGGACTTGCGCTAAGAGATCACGTGACAACTGTTTGAGTGGCAAAAGATCGACAAAATAACAAAAAAAGAGGGTTTAGTTTCATTTAAATATTCTTTTTCGTCGTTCTCTGGGTGTGACATGCGCAGTAGGTTCTCTGGTTGTGACATGCGCAGTAGCCATTCCTGTGGTTATATTGGTTGGAGTTTGCCACGCAGGGAGCTCACGTGATCTCTAAGCGCCAGTCCCCTGTTTGGCGGTCAACCTCTGAACAAGTCGCCGGTTTAAGGTTGCGAAAGTACAATATTTTAGGGAAAGATTAACTGCTGGATAGAGTCCGGGTGCTTGCTTGTTGGGCGCTTCATATAGAACCACTGTTATATGCTTTGTTTCTACATTGGACAATTCTCCGAGTTCAGGTATTACAATTATATTATTATAATTAGGTAGATTGAACTCAAATGGCCTATTAAGTTCTAGTCGTATGCTACCTGACTCGATACGACATGTCTTGGCCCTGAACAAGACCTTACACCTATAGCTACCTATTTTCAAATGAATGTGAAATCCCGAGTTTCCAAAGTTGTCTTGTGAAATAGGCTAGTACTTGGTGGATGTCATAAGCAAGCGCGTACACAGGGGGGAGGGGTGCGCAGGGTGCGCGTGCAACCCCCCCCCCCCCCCCTTGGCGGCCCAAAAGTGGTTCGTTTCTTTTTAAGGAATATTAAAATACTATGCTTCTTCCATATGATACCTATGACTGTGCACCCCTCCCCCCCCCCCCCCCCCCCCCCCTCTCAGCCATTCTTGGCACGCGCCTGTAAAGCAATCTTATATTATAGACACGGGACCACACGGGACCACACGGGACCACACGGGGCCACACGGGACCACACGGGACCACACGGGACCACACGGGACCACAGGAGACCACAGAAGGCGATTGCTTAGCTGTAAGGCTAATCGCTTTTTTCTAGATATTTTGTATTTATCGATATCGGTGCGTGGAAGTTTGGCAACGGGGCGACTTGTTAGATATCAAATGGTCGGTTCGCTGGCATGAAAATGAAAAGAAAATGCAATCTAATTTAATTGTAATAAAACAGTTTAATCCTTTAAACCTCGAGCTTTCAAAGAAGCAGTTCGAGTTCAAGCTTATTGCCATGGCTGTAATTATATCTATATTCATCGTTGTTTCGCGACCTCGGCGAATTCAAAATCCTCGTCTTGTTTGGGAATAGCGCGTAGTCAATCAATTGTTGCTTTTTTATCTTAATACTACATCTAATACTGGGTTTTATTTTATCAGCCATATATAATTTCCGTCTTACTCCTACCGCAGTGTCGTAGTAGAGAAAGAAAAGATTAAACCACTTACCGTAGTACCATAGTATCTATGTAGAGAAAGAGAAAAGAACATTTTGGATCAAACCCCTACCGAGTAGTGAAGTATCGTAGTAGAGAAAGACAGAAAAAAAACGAACAATAGATGAAACCCCTACGTAAACGCTGGGAAAAAAGGCCTATATATTTGTATGAAATTAATAGTAAAATGACGCTGAAGCCTACATTAGGTGTGCTTATTAGTTATGTATTTTTTTTTTTATCTTTATTAGCTTCGTCACAATTGGCAGGGTACCCGCAACAGCATGGCCATTTACTGCGAACCCTTTAAAAACTACAAAACTAGTTACAAGTTAATAGGAGATCTCTTTTGTTGTGGCTTGACTATTACCTTTGCTGCTGCATGATATTTTGAAAACCACTCTAGGACCCGGGGCTTTCTGGGTAATTTTAAATATGGCGTCTAGATGCCATATTGAAAATTACCCAGAAGATCCTGGGGACAAGGTTGTGGCAAACGACACGTATTCGAAGCGATAAAACCCATCATGATTGGCTAGTTTTAATTGAGTTAGACAATTATTCATGACCCTAACAATCAAGTTTTTGCTCCATGTGCACGGAAAGTAAAAGCCGTCCACTTAGCTTAACTTGACAGTCCATGCTCAAGACGGCATAACGGTCTTTCCAACTTTCCTGCTACATGATTTGAGAACGGGTAAGCAAGTTTAAACAGTATTTTGGCGGGTGGTGGCTTTTGTTGTTATTGCTTTGGTTGGTTGCTTGCTGCTAATATATCTACTTGTCACATTATATATGTAACGCACTCGTACGGCCCCCGAATAGTCCCCCGAAATTTCGATGTGCTCGCAGTTTTCGGCTGATCTTAGCATGCTCGCGCAATTATTTTTCGCCGTGCTCGCATTGTATTTTTCGATGTGCTCGCTGCTCGATTTATTCAACAACTAAATATGGCCGGTCTCGCATATAAAAACAGGGTGCTCGCAAGTACTCGCCAAAGACCATCCGGGTGCCCTACTCTTAGCTGTCACTTTCTGGATCTTACGAAAGTTCTTTGGCGAGCACTTAAAAGCATGCCAGGGAAATACTGCGATCTCCTTAAAACTGCGAGCAGTCCATAATCAAGAAGTCGATCAAGCAAGCAGTTGAATGCGCAAGCACGAGATGGGGCATTACCTATTTTGCCCGCAAACCGATCTGTTTGATAGCCATTCGGGAGTCCTTAGATTGAGGTGATGCCCATTTATGAGATGGGGTATATGTGGTGATTTTGCAACGCTGTATTTAGATTGGTTTATTATAACACTGAACATTTGTATAAGGCTATCTATACTCATTCAATAAACATGAGCCGGTTGACTGAACATACACATTTGGCTAAAATAATTTGACTGGGTAGAATTTCAAACTTTGTATACGGTCGCACGGGGCAAGGCATTTTTTCTGAACGTTAAGACCATTTTGTATTTCCAAGCAATGCTTTTAATCATCCATAAATAGATAAAGACATTCTCCTAAATTTTGATAATTTCGACCGTCTTTTTTTTGTATTCAAATTGATTACCTGATCGTAAAGATGTTTTTCATTGTTTTTATCCTATTCACAGAAGGCAACATGTATTTACTAAAATAGTTCTTTGAAACGGGAAACGTTTAATGCAGGCAAATTCATTCAGTAATCGGCAAAGGCATAGATTTCAAACACAAGATTCAATAGGATTTGGCGCCTCTCTAATAAGAAATGGGCCGCTTTTTGAAAACACAGGGATACATAAAGACGATTTTGCGTAAGGCATGAGAAATCTGGATAAAAGATAAATAAAAATGCCATTGGATTTTGTAAAAGTTAGATAACTTAGGCCGTATGTTTTTTATTGTCATTTTACAATTCAACGCTTCATACCGTCCTAAACACTGTCCAGTGAACTAAACAGAGCATGCATTCTTATGAAGTAGTTCCCGTAACCACACATCTGTAAGAGAATTGCCGCACACAGTAGCTTGTCTTAAAACGTGAATTAACACCCTTAACTCATCCTCGGAAACCCAGGTTTTTTCACATGGACTGAACTGCAAACCTCATATGACGTGAGGGTGAAGCGCCTCTTCTGTTGATAGCTACACAAATTTTGTCTTTGTATCAAACCACAGGCTTCCCATCCGCGTCAGTGAAGGATTTCTAAGGCATACGAATTCACGCAAAGAAACATCCATTAGTTATATCCTCAATGCTCTAATTCATGAAATAAGCTTAGTTGGGTTGTAAATGTATTCGAGCAGGCTGGTTGCTGGTTCACAGTAGCGTTTATTGTAAGGACAATCTTCTAATAATTTGGTAAAAGCTGTTTATGTTTTTAGGCGCACTGTGACAGCTAAATGTCAAATCATTTGACATAGATGAAACCTGATTGGTTGTAAGGAAATCCGATAAAATGATGTAAGCCTTGATTGGCCCACTTTTTCCGGGCAGTGGAATGGTTTCCTCTGTGATGAAAACTTTCTACAACTCGACACAACTAGAACATGAAGCGATTTCCCGTATAAAGTTAGCGGACAATTAAGATTTTGGAAGAAACACCCGAAAAAGTTTACCGGGTGACGTTCAGGGTTTCTTAGTTTATTGGCGTTTCAAGAAACGACTATATGGAAACACAAGTAGTTCACTATTTTCCAATAAAAAAAAAACAAATTTGATAAGCTTATTATCTCATAAGGATCACTGATTCCACATGAAACTTCCACGCTGTGTATCCATTTTGGGAAACAAGGTAGGCTAATAACGGCAAAATTTTTGGGGTCGTAGCTTTTGGGGTGGTTGCTTTTGTTGGTCGTAGCTTTTGGGCTCACAGGTTTTAGGTTTTAGGTCTTCGTTTTGTAGACACCCCTCTACAGCAAGCTGTTGTTATTACAAGTGCAATGTGCTATTATTTATACTGACTAATTAATAATTCTGCGATAGCTGGTTTGACTGCACTAAGAAAGGTGATGCAATAATTATAAATGAATGTTGATCTAAGGAAACAGAACAATTTCACAATTGAGGATAACTATAGTAAGAATCCGTCGATGTTACAATAACAATCAATTGCCAATGTCTGTAAAGTAAACGTTTATCTAAGGTAAACGCTAAACTTTTTTTTTGGCATAGGTCACACTGTGCATGACCTGTATGACTAGCAGGTGCAAACTTAGTATTCAGAATGAAAGGTGAAAGGTGATAAAAGGTCAATATTGAAATCCGGTGAGCGAACTAGGATTTCTAAAATATTTGTTTATGAGATGTTGTAGAATAGTCGCACAACACTAAGTATGTTAATGACACAAGGCTAGCAACCTAATACTTACTACCTCAGCTTCAGCGCGATTTTTGCCCGATTTTAACCACGACGAAAACACTGACACTGGTACAAGATGGGAGAGGGATGGAACTAACCCCATATCGCAATCCGCTTAAAAACCTGCGAGAATGTTGTAGAATCGAATGTTGTAGAATCGATGATCGGGACATAGCAGCTGGTCAAATGGCATCCTTGGAATGTAATTCTTTAACAGCTTAGCCCCACACCACCCTAGACCCCTCTTGTCCTTCTCCTCCCTTTTCTAGGTCGACAAATAACAAAAGTCAACAGTCCGCATTGTACTCCCCTTAGGTCTACAAGGTACGTTCCACACAACAGCTCACCATTTAGAAAATAGTGCGGAAACTTTGAGAAAGACAAGTCGGGTCTAGGGTAGTGTGGGGCTAAGCTGTCTATGCAAACTACACCGGTGTCAGTGTTTTCGTGGTGGTTAAAATCCGACAGAATATCGCTCTAAAAGCTGAGGTAGTAAGTATTAAGCTGCTAGCCTTGTATCATTAACAAACTTAGTATAGACACGAAATACGAGACAAACTTATATAACTCTAAACTCGTAAAATTGAGCTTCTTGGGAAGAAAAAAACATAACAGACGAATACATTTACATCCCAACTAAGTTCATTTTATGGATTACAGCATTGAAATATAACTAATTGTTGTTTATTATTTGCGTTAATTCCTATGCCTTAGAAATCCTTCACTGACGCGTGTGGGAAGCCTGTGGCGATAGCTGGCTTCAAAATACATTATGGTTATTACATTGTTATATAATTAGGGGGGAGGGGAGGGGTAACCCATCTTCTGCTTCGGCCCTGATTGAAAATGTCATTTAGTCCATTCTGATGCACTTTTACCGCAGGACGATGTCGAGTGAGTTTGTCCCGCTAGCTGAAGTAAACGACACGACCTACGACCCCCCAACCCCAGGTAACGACACGACCCCCCTCCCCCTGGTAACGACACGACCCCCCTCCCCCTAATAACGACACGACCCCCACCCCCCAGGTAACCACACGACCCCCACCCCCCAGGTAACGACACGATCCCCACCCCCAGGTAAAAGCACGGCCCCCTTCCCCCTGGTAACAGCACGACCCCACCCCCAGGTAACGACACGACCTCCCACCCCCAGGTAACAACACGACCCCCACCCCCAGGTAACGACACGACCTCCCACCCCCAGGTAACAACACGACCCCCACCCCCAGGTAACGACACGACCCCCACCCTCCAGATAACGACACGACCTCCCGCCCTCATCACACCATCCGTTTCAGCTGTATGAGCTAGATAGGTCGGTTATTTTACTTTTGTTTGCAGAGGAACCACCATTGGACGGTCGATTGCTGGGACACTGGGCTTTAGACGGCACGGAAGATGACGTCACTATCTCTGGGTAGGAATAACTAATGATGTGATCATATAGGGATTGGTCATTGCTTTTATTACCGGGGTAATGATAGCTGGATTCCAACACGAATCGTCATCTTTTCTAAGCTCACATAAACTTTACTCAATTTATTAACTTTCCTGGCTATATTTCGTTCTTAGGCATTATTTGCGTGTGTCTTTGAAGGGAATGTAGTAAAAAATGGTTCTATTTTCCATGATTTAAACTAACGAGCGTTTGTGTTAAAAATGTCAAAAAGCCTATTCGCATAGCACACCACCAGAATCAACACAGCACAACGTACAATACCGATCAAGAGTGACCAACACAATACAACATGCCAATAAAGATTGACCAACACAATACAACAAGCTGCAGTGCGCATTCATGAGGTATCATATGGGAAAAGAAAGTATTTGACGGCGGTCAAGGTGAGGGTGGGGGGGGGGGGGGTTCGCACACACTGTACGCGCCTGTACTATACACTGTCGTTATACTATACGCCTACTGATTTCCGTTTTGATTACAGTGATGACAGATGGATGAAGTTTATACGAGCTGAAGATGGTCGCCAGGCGTTGACGTATTGGTTAGATCAGGTCGGTTCATCCGCTGAGATACCCGCGTTTCATGTGGATAACTCCAGCTTCACGGTTTGCCTGTGGTTTTGTCTGGGTTCCGAGTGTGACATTCTGCTATTAGCTGATAACACGAATCCTCGGCAGTTTTCAATAAGCTACCAGAACAATTGTCTCCAAGTTGTGCTTAAAGGAGAGAGTGGGAACGATGTGCTTAGCATCAAGGGAAGGTATGGTGATCCGGTGATATTACCTTAATTAGATTGACGAAAGCTTGTCGAAGGACAGGCTACCCAACATACCTAGGATAGAGGGGGGGGGGGGGGGGGTCAAGACCACAAACGTAGAATAGGAGGTGGAGAGGACCGAGAAACTCGTGGTTCATTGGTTCAAGCCTCAAGTCATACGAATACTTTCAAAAAGTCTTTAATATTGATTCTAGCGCTTGACAGAAATGGGTAAGGTATTTTAAATTATTTTTGACGGCTGAGCCTTTTTAGTTTAATAAAGATCAAACCTTGTCATATAAAAAAGACAAATGTACTATACTGTGTTTCCAGGAGATACAGTTGGCAACATTGCCTAATTTTTATTTTCAGCGAAATGCCTCATCAGAAATGGGCCCACATTGCGTTTGTTTGGGATCATGATGCAAAACAAGGCGAAATCTTCGTTGATGGACACTCGGTTGCTATGGGAACCTCTGTGTGCGACAAGGGCTGCTTGGCCCAAGTGTATGTGCAGCGCTTTGTCCTGGCTTGCTTTTTAGCTATTGAGGTAGGTTTTGGTCTTCATTAGCTTGGTAACAACTCAATCCCAATAACTCGAAACTCCAAGAAAATAAATCGAAAAAGTTTTGGTTTTACTGTATACTGCAGCCGACAATATGAATGTTTCGCTAATTATTCTTGATATTACTCTATTCTAAACCAGTTGTTTTACTCAAACAGGCAGTCTCGATGCGCTATGATTTCATCTTCAGAATGAGGGAGCTGATGGTGTTTGGGTGTGCGCTGACGAGAGAACAGATATCAGGAACTATAGGTGAGCCAGAGAAATGGAAAGAGCTTTCATGGTGTGGTGGTTGTGGTTACGATGATGGTGATAGTGTGGTGGAGGTGGAGGTTGTGAAGGTGGTGTTGGTGAAGGTTGTGGTGATGGTGGTGGTGGTGATGGTGATGATGGTTGTGGTGGCGGTGGTGATGATGGTCATCGTGTGGTGGTGGTAGTGATGATGGTGATAGTGTGGTGATGGTGATATGGTGATTACGGTAATATGGTGGTGGTGGTGATGGTGGTGATAGTGGTGGTGGTGGTGATGATGGTCATCGTGTGGTGGTGGTGGTGATGATGGTTGTGGTGGCGGTGGCGGTGATGGTGATGGTGGTGATGGTGATGTTGGTGATAGTGTGGTGGTGGTGTTGGTGGTAGTGTGGTGGTGGTGGTGATGATGGTCATCGTGTGATGAAGGTTGTGGTGGTGGTGGTGATGGTGGTGATAGTGGTGGTGGTGGTGGTGATGGTGGTGATAGTGGTGGTGGTGATGAAGATGGTGATAGTGTGGAGATAGTGTGGTGGTGGTGATGATCAGGCGCGTACTCTGGGGGGTGCGCAGGGTGCGTGCAGCTTCTCAAAGCCAAGCAGTCCCGTAATACCCCGTCCAGAGACGGGAAATTTACGCTATTCGATAATCCCACAAAGGAAGCTTTCAGTGGCGGACGTAGAATTTAAAAGGGGGTGACTTTTTTGACAGTTTTTGTCACGATTTTTTTTTTCAGACTTTAAGGGATATACCATCTTTGTTACGGATTCTTATACAAAACTTAGATAACGCGGCTTCGCGATACACCGAATTCGGCTCTAGCAATTTGCAACGTTTTTTTCTTTCCAAAAATGCTTTTTTGGCCCTTAGGGTTGGGTTGGGGTGACTGCCCCCCCCCCCTGAATCCGCCACTGGTTGGTGATGGTGATAAAGGTGATGGCGATGTCGGTGGTAGTGGTAGTGATTATTATGGTGTTGGTGGTGACGCTGGCTTTGACGGTGGTAGTGGTGGTGGTGTAAACAAGGATTAAACATTCTGATAACGAAGATGATGTTGATGATAACCATGCTGCTTCTTTGAATGACAGCGTTAACAAGAAAAAGGAGCTACCAGCTGAAGGGAATTCCGTCTCCTTCAAAGTAAGTGAATTTCAAAATAAGGGAATTATTTTATATTAAGTGAATGGGCACACTTTTTGTCATACGTCTATCTGACACATTTTGTATTCAGTTATTATAGTAATAAAATGCTCCTCTTTTTTACCTAAATTCCCGATATAAACTGAATAATTGGCAAAGATGAAAAATGTCAATCGTTTTCATATCTCGTTTTCCTTGCTGACTTCAATTTTCTTGATGATTTTATATCTAATGAAACTCTTTTAAAGGCTGCAAAGAGACGCGAGACTCTCCCTTAAACTATTCCCGCCCACAATACGCATATCATCTTAAGATTCCAGCAGGATGAGGACCAAGAAAACGATAAAGACCGCGAATGGGCTGAGGTCTCACTGGACGCCAGCCTTGGACCAAAGCGTTTTTCAATTGTCTTTGAGTGCTATTCGCCAGATGAAGATCCGCCAGAGTTACTTCCGCGACAACTGTTTTCACAGAGCTCCGCTGACCATGATTTTAGGATGATCTTGGAAACAAATGGTTTAATAACCGTGCGCCTGCACATAACCAAGAATAATCTCCACGCGACCTACACCTCAAAAACGTAAGTCTCCGCGTGACTATATATCTAAAACTCCCATTATAGTTTTGGAAATCAGGATTTACCCTCATTGTGCTACTCAAAGATATACAACTAGACCGTTTGCATTGTAATATGATTTGAGCCTGATCTATACTGTATATAATATGATTTGAGCCTGATCTATACTGTATATAATATGATTTGAGCCTGATCTATACTGTATATAATATGATTTGAGCCTGATCTATACTGTATATAATACTCATTAGTATATAAAACTCGGGAACCTCGCATGAACAAGCGATTTGATTGGTTGAGAAGCTCGGGATAAAATACAATATACACCTCTTAGAAAGTGGATATTTTCCTGCGCCCCGATATCAGGTCAATGGACTGTGGACCACCTTTTACGGAAAAAAGTCTAGGCTAGAAAACTTTAAAACCACACAATTTTCACACATTATAGGAGAGGAGGTGTGCAAAATGCTTTTTATTTCAAAATAATACCGGGGAGAAAAATTCTAACTCACGCGTTTTTGCGAGAGGATCGCACCTTCAAAGGCGCCATTTTCGAGGCTTCACAGAAGCACAAAAATAATTTATTTCCCGCAGCAAAAAGGGCTAATCACCTTAAAACCTCCGTGTTTCTCAAGAAAACCACACAAAAGGTATACAGTAATAGTTCTATCTCCTAAAATATCATCGTGGAGAAGAAATCTTTATTGAAGACAATTAAGCCTAAGTTCAAACGTCGTATTATCTATGAGCCGCGTATTCAATGCAAATATGTGCAAATAAATCAAGTCGATTGTTAATCTTCATTTGCATGTACTTGTATTTAATACGGCTCATGGATAATACGACGTTTGAAAACATTTCTTATATTTTATCAGATCGATCTCGATAAACTCTAAAACCAGTCAAAAGAGTGAAAGCAGAAGAGCAGTGTAGAAGTGCTCAACGAAACCTTTGATTCGATCGAGCGTGCGATTAAAAGCCAACTAAGAACTCGAATATTACTGCCGTGGTTTCTGTGGAAGGAGAAAATAAATATTTTTGCATAGTTACATGTTTATGTCAATCGAATGTATAAAGCCAATAAATCATTTTTTACCTCGAAAGAGCCTTAGCCGGTTTTTAATCGTCTTTAATCCATGGAAGCTACCGACGATAATTTTATACACTTTCTAATTATTTTAAAATAAGTTACATTTAGCATTGATTTTGCACTTTCGACGAGACGATGGAAATGCACTGAATCCACTAAATCCCATTTTAGAGCCATCAGCCATAATTATTAGCGCTAATATCTCCATGTCAGCCCAAACACGCTTCCTTCGTGCAAAATTGACCCGAACGCAGACCGACTGGGTTTGTCTTTTATAGAAGATAATGTACTCCTCCGCCTAATTAGTAATTCCGCCACAAAAAGGGGGTTGAATCGGTCCCTCCTTTACTACTTATATACTCGTCGACCATTTTGCTTTGCGATGTCTTTGATGATACTTCGAATGATAAGGAAACGGAAAATGTGGGACTGGACGATTTCTTTGTTCCCTCTCCCGCGTCTCCTTCACACTATTTTTACACGCGCGTAAGCTCTTACCAACAGCCCTTTCTCCGTCTCCGTATACTTCGCAAGTGCAAAGTCTGCTAAATTGCAATTTGTACATTTTTCCTTCATAGTAAGATTGGCCCTCACATACAACCCGTAGGGTTCACTTGGGAGCCAAGACTGTGCAAGGGTGTAATTTATGTCAAAGGCGAAGATGACACGGGTACCCTGTGCACGGACTCGTGGGCTGATTCCCTAGACGACAGGTAAGATCTCTACAGGCAAACCACATAGCCCAGGATATCGAGCGAGTATTTAATCACTCACCCAGTCCCTCACCCACCCACCCACCCACCCACCCGGTGTTATCCGGTTCTCGGACTGTTTTGTGCCGTTTCAAATTCAATTCCATTTTTGAGTTGAAAGTGGACTGATGTTTCATGGATGCTAATGATAGTTGATTCACGGTGCTATCTTTATGATCCATTAATAAAAGCACTTATTGTTCATTCCTTTATGCCTTGGCAGATGTCGTAGGCTGTGCAAAGAGCGGAATGTCCTTGTTCAGCTGATTGGACGTTGCGCACGTCGTCATCAGGTCGCCCAGACTGTTCTACCTCCCGTCTTCTTTGAGAAAGAATATTGTAAGTGTGATGTTATATTGGTTTAGATCCACAACCAGCAAGATAAAAACTGTTTACTCAAACCTTGGAAATGAAGTAAACAACACGAAATATTAACATATCATCCGTTTCACGGAAAATTAGTTCCTCTTAATTTATTAGTTAGTAAGAAGATTTCTGCTCGCGCCGCTTTACGATGACCTAGACGTCCTTTGTTCCCGGGGATGTATACAAGTCTGTGATTTGGTCAAGTCAATCTACGGAAATTTATGGCCGAACTTAAAAGTATTTGCAACACAAACAATTTTACTGTTAAATGATAAGAACTAAACAACATCCCAAAAGTTCTCCAAAGTTCTCTCCCTCATTTTTTGGGCCATCTCATCTCTAGTGAAGAGTAATCTTGAGATGTATTTACTGTCGCCGGGAGGCCCCGAAAGTGCAGAGAAGAACATTACTCCCAGAAACCTTTGCGCTGTCGGAAATCCAATGGCAGAGGCATTTATGGTAAGTGTGTTGTCTGGTATGTCTAGTCTCTAGTATGTTAATTTTGGGAAATTATTAGCTATTCAAATCTGGCATAATGAATATCACCTTCTTAAACCCTCGTCACCAGCAGTGTGTTGCGTCACAAATAGACAAGGGGGGGGGGGGGGTGGAGGATAGAGGTATCACAAATAGACAAAGAGGGAGGAGAGAGGAGGAGAGAGGTGTCACAAATAGACAAAGGGGGGGGGAGGATAGAGGTATCACAAATAGACAAAGAGGGAGGAGAGAGGAGGAGAGAGGTGTCACAAATAGACAAAGGGATGAGAGAGGAGGATAGAGGTGTCACAAATAGACAAAGGGATGAGAGAGGAGGATAAAGGTGTCACAAATAGACAAAGGGGGGGGGATAGAGGTGTCACAAATAGACAAAGGGGGGGGGGGATAGAGGTATCACAAATAGACAAAGAGGGAGGAGAGAGGAGGATAGAGGTGTCACAAATAGACAAAGGGATGAGAGAGGAGGATAGAGGTGTCACAAATAGACAAAGAGGGAGGAGAGAGGAGGATAGAGGTGTCACAAATAGACAAAGGGATGAGAGAGAAGGATAGATGTGTCACAAATGGACAAAGGGAGGAGAGAGGAGGATAGAGGTGTCACAAATAGACAAAGGTGAGGAGAGAGGAGGATAGAGGTATCACAAATAGACAAAGGGATGAGAGAGGAGGATAGAGGTGTCACAAATAGACAAAGAGGGAGGAGAGAGGAGGATAGAGGTGTCACAAATAGACAAAGGGATGAGAGAGGAGGATAGAGGTGTCACAAATAGACAAAGAGGGGGAGGAGGATAGAGGTATCACAAATAGACAAAGGGAGGAGAGAGGAGGATAGAGGTGTCACAAATAGACAAAGGGAGGAGAGAGGAGGATAGAGGTGTCACAAATAGACAAAGGGATGAGAGAGGAGGATAGAGGTGTCACAAATAGACAAAGGGATGAGAGAGGAGGATAGAGGTGTCACAAATAGACAAAGGTGAGGAGGGAGGAAGATAGAGGTGTCATGGTGAGTCCCATGTTCCCGTTGAGCCAAACAATCTTTAACATTAAAAAGAACTGTCTGAGAAAAAAACATTCATGAAAAATGAATTCCCTATTGGTTTATTTGTTGGTTTCTTAGCTCCAATCCCATTTGCGGGAACAAGGCCGGGAGTATTATCCATGGGCACAGCAGCGTTTTGACGACTTGGCGGATTCAGTGGAGCAATTTGCAGTTGATTTTATTGGTCAGACGGAAGGGGAGGGGTCACTGGAGTTGGTGGACAAAACCATCCAGCAAGCACTTTTTTATGAACAAAAAAAGGTACCATTCAAACTTCACAACAGCAACACATCGTGATAATAGATTTGTTTTAGCATCATAATTTAGTTTCCGGTGTTTATATCCCCTTCACTTTTTGAGAGGAGCAAAGGGATAATAATCATCATTGTCATCGTCAAGATTGTCGCCACTTTTTTACTCCATAATCATCATCATCATCATAATCATCACCGTCACCATCACTGGTAACCTCACCATCACCTCACCATCATCATCACAACCCAGTACTTGTCAAGTTACTATTGTCAATCACATGGGTAACGTTTTCAGTTTCTAGCTCAGCCTAACATCCATCGCCTTGTCGAGGAACAATGGGGCAATGAGACCGGCTCATTACTGGTCCTGTTTCTTATCGTTCTGGATTCGCTTCTCTACCCATTGCTACTAGTACTTTTCTGCTCCAAGAGGAGGTACACAGGTAAGAGCATCTCTATCAAACCCACTCTTCATAGTATGGTCCTTTAGTAAAGGAATAACCTACGAATAGAGCGCTTCAGGTCGACATACCAGGCCGACGAAACCCATTATTTATCAGGCAGAGCTTTAGTCCATATATATCGGCCTGATTATGTTTTTATATCCTTGGAAATATCATTATAGTATGTTTTGCGATTGATATATAATCTGGAACAGAAAAGGACCAGTCACTTTGTGGCGATAAATAAAGCCACAAAGTGACTGGTCCTTATTCTAATGACTCTTAAGAAACACACTTTCTCATTCATATTCAAGAATCACAATCATTGAGCAAACAAATGAAAAAACAATAATTACTTGACAGAATCTTGATGACTGTAAGCCACCCAGAGATCTTTTAAAACTCTCTTATCTCTAAAAATTGAACTTATATTTTTCAAATGATTTGAGCTGATGGACTGTACCTTTGAACGTGCGCGCTAATGCAAATCTTTCACAACTCAGGCGAGTAAATATACTACACTTTCTTCGCATGCATGACATTTCAAGGTCCCCCAGAATCAAATCTATTCAAATAAAGTACCCGTACGCCTGTACGCAGACTGGTGAAGATAAAAACAGCGGTGCAAGGAAACAGACGTTCTGCAGCCATTTCAATGCTGTTATGTAGATGATTCCTCATTATGAAGTTTGGATGTTTACATAGATGAAGATATTTTATTTTTCTGGTTGGCTGGACTCAAGAGACTCTATTGCCGAACTATACTAGGGAAGGTTTGCGCTCGAACTGAACAAAACCATGAAATATGAGCTTTGATTGTTGTTTAGATCATAATTTGCTCCACAACATTGATTCCTTGCAGATTGAATAAGGAATGAGAAAAATTGGCCCCAACAAAGGTTGAGAGTTAAAATAATTAGTTTTAGAAAAGTTTTCTTTCCTCGAGCTTTTTTTACTGTGACATTTACTGCAGCAAAATACCTAGTCGAGCTGGACTGCTTTCCATTCCACCAATCCCATAGCAGCTTGAAGAGTTTACGTTATGGACCAATTACAGATCGAGCTTGAAAAACTGGAAATCCGGAGAAATCTCGTCTAGATGAAGGGAGATTTTGCTCTTTTTCCATGGTTAAAAGTTAAAATATATTTGTGGGCTATTGTTTCAGGCCAAAATTTGTGGATATTTGTACGACTTTTACGTCATCTTGGCTCGTGTGATGAAATTACCGTTGAATTGCCAATGCGTGTGTCTTTTTTTTAAATAATTGCTTGTCTCGCACTTTTGTTTGGAGGTTAAACTATATTTAGCATGGAATAAACATAACACGAGAAGGAGTGCTACAATTATTTAGCAAAAGATGCCAAGTCTAAGGGGGTTTTGTGTATTTTTTTACGATGGTTGATGGCGGAAACTACGTAATTAAAAGTATAGATTACATGCGGGTTGGCTTTTGTGATAATAATATTGTTTTGTTGCAGCTGTTTACTTAAGATACACGCTTGTACCGCTTGTCTGTTTCACCAAGGACTTGGTGAGTCAATTTACTTTCATCGCGTTGCACATGGCGGTCTGCCTTAGTCCTTCTAGTGTCCAGCCCACCGCGGTAGAGTACGTCATTCTTGTCTTCTTTCTCGGTCGCATATTGGCCGAGGTCCAACAGTATCAGCGGTCACGATCCAAGATTTACTTCCGGTGAGTCTTTTTTCACCTTCCCACAGTAGACTTGTTTTATAAGAACGTCTAATTTTCCGTTGAAGCTTGGCCGTTCTTATTTTTTGAGCATTTGCGAATCCGGGATGATAAGTGAAGTAAAACGTCAGTATTTTATGTTTAAAATGTGATACTTTATTTTAGAACATATCACTATAAAATTATATATTGCTGCTATCGGAGCCTCGGCATATTTTTAGCATGTTGTGACGATTACATGAGTTCTCATGCTAAACGTTTGGTCTAGACTGAAACCGGTCAGAAGGTGGGACATAGTAATCTTTTTAAATAAACGTGTAAGAGCAATTTCACATAGCGTTACCAATGAGTTGGCCTTTCAAGGGTTTTAATTTTCGAAACCAGTCAATTTTAAAATTGAGCTCTAGTACGCTAGTAATCCAGAATCTTTCTTTCAGACAAACCGCCCCCAAAGTTTTTGTCTGACTACGCGCTATTCCCAAACGAGACAAGGATTTTGGATTCGCCGTGGTCGCGCAACAACGAATTTGGCTGTACTTTTCACGAGTGGGTTTTTCAAAAAGTATAAAAATTGACAATTTGAGCTTTTTAAAAAAAAAAACACGAGTGTAAATTAATCCCAAATTGAACGAGAAAAGTCGTATGATTTACTTTTAATAATATACATGCAAAAATTGCAAGGCAGAACAAACCGGAAATGACGCGCCCGAGCCATGTGATGAATAATTTGTTATGACAACCCATAATACGTACAGCGAAATTCAAAACTCAAGCTAACAAGTGAGAGAAAAGTTCAAGCTTATAAACTGCTTAAAATCAACAAATTGCTGTCGGGAACGCATAGCGCCGTTTTCTGCATGTTGAACGTGACCGTGCAGTTGTGGAAGCTGTTGACAAAATTTCGAGCTTGAGAACTCATTCGGGATTCTGGCAGGAATTGCTGAGGAGCTTGTGGTACCATTTTCGCCAGACATTTATCGAAAATGTTGTGCTAAGTGCTGTGTTTTTATTTTTTGAGGAGTTTTTCAATTCCTCGATAGTGTTTGCCGTCGCAAGTGCAAATCTGCTCTGTACGCCGGCCATTATTCTCCCACAACTTCAAGATCTTCGACACTTATAAATAAGCCATCTCATTGGTCAATTATGATTTTATTGTTTTTTAATCAATCACGTCGCTCCATTTCAATATAAATTTGCACTTTGTTAACTATTTCGGCATTTTGTTTGCTTGATTTTGCACTTTGTTAACAAAAAACTGCACTGCTCTCAGCCAATCAGAATGCAAAATTTTTTTCATGTATATTATTAATAGCAAAATATGTTATCTAGAATCTACATTATATCATATTCAATAAGCGTTTTCGCTAGAAAGTATGATATCGTAACCTTGTCAAGTAATCTCGTGAAAGAGAAAAATGACACTTGATGCGCACGTGTGATTTGATTTCAGCGACATGTGGAACTACCTGGACATAACAATCATCCTATGCTACATAACCATAGTGATTGTCCGGATTGTGACCATGGCCAAGTCCGGTCCGGTTCAGGGTAACAATCTACTGGCTGGTGTCATGTATATGTACGGAATTAACACACTCTTCCTGATCTTGCGTGTTTCCAGCGTGCTGGAGCTCAACAGAACAACAGGTTGGTGCCTCCACAGGGAGACCAAGTATTAATACGTTAGTCATCATAATCATCACCATTGGCATTACATTTATCATGAACACCTGTATGATCACCATCATTATATACATTCTTCATCTTCATATTATCACCATCTGTCATCATATATACTTTCATCTTTATACACCTTCATCACTTTGGAACTTGTCTTGCGTCTTGTCTTGCGTCTTGTCTTGTGTCTTGTGTCTTGTCTTGTGTCTTGTCTTGTGTCTTGTGTCTTGTCTTGTGTCTTGTCTTGTGTCTTGCGTCTTGTCTTGTCTTGTGTCTTGTGTCTTGTCTTGTGTCTTGCGTCTTGTCTTGCGTCTTGTCTTGTGTCTTGTCTTGTGTCTTGTCTTGTGTCTTGTGTCTTGTCTTGTGTCTTGTCTTGTGTCTTGTCTTGTGTTTTGTGTCTTGTGTCTTGCGTCTTGCGTCTTGTCTTGTGTCTTGTGTCTTGTGTCTTGTGTCTTGTGTCTTGTCTTGCGTCTTGTCTTGTGTCTTGTCTTGCGTCTTGTCTTGCGTCTTGTCTTGCGTCTTGTCTTGTGTCTTGTCTTGTGTCTTGTCTTGTGTCTTGTCTTGTGTCTTGTGTCTTGTCTTGTGTCTTGTCTTGTGTCTTGTCTTGTGTCTTGTCTTGTGTCTTGTCTTGTGTCTTGTCCTGCGTCTTGTCTTGTGTCTTGTCCTGCGTCTTGTCTTGCGTCTTGTCTTGTGTCTTGTCTTGTGTCTTGTCTTGTGTCTTGCGTCTTGTCTTGTGTCTTGTCTTGTGTCTTGTCTTGTGTCTTGTCTTGCGTCTTGTCTTGTGTCTTGTGTCTTGTCTTGTGTCTTGTGTCTTGTGTCTTGTGTCTTGTGTCTTGCCTTGTGTCTTGCCTTGTGTCTTGTCTTGTGTCTTGTGTCTTGTGTCTTGTGTCTTGTGTCTTGTGTCTTGTCTTGCGTCTTGTGTCTTGAGTCTTGTGTCTTGTCTTGTGTCTTGCGTCTTGTCTTGTGTCTTGCGTCTTGTCTTGTGTCTTGCGTCTTGTCTTGTGTCTTGTCTTGTGTCTTGTGTCTTGTCTTGTGTCTTGTCTTGTGTCTTGTCTTGTGTCTTGTCTTGTGTCTTGTCTTGTGTCTTGTCTTGTGTCTTGTCTTGTGTCTTGTGTCTTGTCTTGCGTCTTGTCTTGTGTCTTGTCTTGTGTCTTGTGTCTTGTCTTGTGTCTTGTCTTGTGTCTTGTCTTGTGTCTTGTCTTGTGTCTTGTCTTGTGTCTTGTGTCTTGTCTTGCGTCTTGTCTTGCGTCTTGTCTTGTGTCTTGTCTTGTGTCTTGTCTTGTGTCTTGTGTCTTGTGTCTTGTCTTGTGTCTTGTCTTGCGTCTTGTCTTGCGTCTTGTCTTGCGTCTTGTCTTGCGTCTTGTCTTGCGTCTTGTCTTGTGTCGTGTCTTGTGTCTTGTGTCTTGTGTCTTGTGTCTTGTGTCTTGTCTTGTGTCTTGTGTCTTGTCTTGTGTCTTGTCTTGTGTCTTGTCTTGTGTTTTGTGTCTTGTGTCTTGTGTCTTGCGTCTTGCGTCTTGTCTTGTGTCTTGTGTCTTGTGTCTTGTGTCTTGTGTCTTGTGTCTTGTGTCTTGTGTCTTGTGTCTTGTCTTGCGTCTTGTCTTGTGTCTTGTCTTGTGTCTTGTCTTGTGTCTTGTCTTGTGTCTTGTCTTGTGTCTTGTCTTGCGTCTTGTCTTGCGTCTTGTGTCTTGTCTTGTGTCTTGTCTTGTGTCTTGTCTTGTGTCTTGTCTTGCGTCTTGTCTTGTGTCTTGTGTCTTGTCTTGTGTCTTGTCTTGTGTCTTGTCTTGTGTCTTGTCTTGTGTCTTGTCTTGTGTCTTGTCTTGTGTCTTGTCTTGTGTCTTGTCTTGTGTCTTGTGTCTTGTCTTGTGTCTTGTCTTGTGTCTTGTCTTGTGTCTTGTCTTGTGTCTTGTCTTGTGTCTTGTCCTGCGTCTTGTCTTGTGTCTTGTCCTGCGTCTTGTCTTGCGTCTTGTCTTGTGTCTTGTCTTGTGTCTTGTCTTGTGTCTTGTCTTGCGTCTTGTCTTGCGTCTTGTCTTGTGTCTTGTGTCTTGTGTCTTGTCTTGTGTCTTGTCTTGTGTCTTGTCTTGTGTCTTGTCTTGTGTCTTGTCTTGTGTCTTGTCTTGTGTCTTGTCTTGTGTCTTGTCTTGTGTCTTGTCTTGCGTCTTGTCTTGCGTCTTGTGTCTTGTCTTGTGTCTTGTCTTGTGTCTTGTCTTGTGTCTTGTCTTGTGTCTTGTCTTGTGTCTTGTGTCTTGTCTTGTGTCTTGTGTCTTGTCTTGTGTCTTGTCTTGTGTCTTGTCTTGTGTCTTGTCTTGTGTCTTGTCTTGTGTCTTGTCTTGTGTCTTGTCTTGTGTCTTGTCTTGTGTCTTGTCTTGTGTCTTGTCTTGTGTCTTGTCTTGTGTCTTGTCTTGTGTCTTGTCTTGTGTCTTGTCTTGTGTCTTGTCTTGTGTCTTGTCTTGTGTCTTGTCTTGTGTCTTGTGTCTTGTCTTGTGTCTTGTCTTGCGTCTTGTCTTGCGTCTTGTCTTGCGTCTTGTCTTGTGTCTTGTGTTGTGTCTTGTGTCTTGTGTCTTGTCTTGTGTCTTGTGTCTTGTCTTGTGTCTTGTCTTGCGTCTTGTCTTGCGTCTTGTCTTGCGTCTTGTCTTGTGTCTTGCGTCTTGTCTTGTGTCTTGTCTTGCGTCTTGTCTTGCGTCTTGTCTCGTGCTATCACTCGAGCAAGGGCACGCCGTGATGTAGAAATATCATGTTGATAGAAATAAAAAAAATAAAACAAAAAAACAAAAAACACCCGTATCCTGTTCATGATGTACCGCGACATGAGATTCTAGGACTCTGTACATAACTCGCACTCGTCTTCTCGCCGACAGGTCCCCTGCAACTTGCCCTGATGCGGATGCTTGTGGACCTGTGGGTCATCATCGTGCAGTTTGTCGTCGTCATTCTTGCCTTTTCGTTCGCCATCACCAAGGTCTACTTTGCCCAGCGCTCTCTGGCGATGGGTCAGACAGAAACTAATGCGACTTACTCCGGGTGAGTTGGGGGAGACAATAGAGTGTGATGGGTCAGACAGAAACTAATGCGACTTACCCCGGGTGAGTTGGGGGAGACAATAGAGTGTGATGGGTCAGACAGAAACTAATGCGACTCACTCCGGGTGAGTTGGGGGAGACAATAGAGTGTGATGGGTCAGACAGAAACTAATGCGACTTACCCCGGGTGAGTTGGGGGAGACAATAGAGTGTGATGGGTCAGACAGAAACTAATGCGACTTACCCCGGGTGAGTTGGGGGAGACAATAGAGTGTGATGGGTCAGACAGAAACTAATGCGACTTACCCCGGGTGAGTTGGGGGAGACAATAGAGTGTGATGGGTCAGACAGAAACTAATGCGACTTACCCCGGGTGAGTTGGGGGAGACAATAGAGTGTGATGGGTCAGACAAAAAACTAATGCGACTTACCCCGGGTGAGTTGGGGGAGACAATAGAGTGTGATGGGTCAGACAGAAACTAATGCGACTTACCCCGGGTGTGTTGGGGGAGACAATAGAGTGTGATGGGTCAGACAGAAACTAATGCGACTTACCCCGCGTGAGTTGGGGGAGACAATAGAGTGTGATGGGTCAGACAGAAACTAATGCGACTTACCCCGGGTGAGTTGGGGGAGACAATAGAGTGTGATGGGTCAGACAGAAACTAATGCGACTTACCCCGGGTGAGTTGGGGGAGACAATAGAGTGTGATGGGTCAGACAGAAACTAATGCGACTTACCCCGGGTGAGTTGGGGGAGACAATAGAGTGTGATGGGTCAGACAGAAACTAATGCGACTTACCCCGGGTGAGTTGGGGCAGACAATAGAGTGTGATGGATCAGACGAAACTAATGCGACTTACCCCGGGTGAGTTGGGGGAGACAATAGAGTGTGATGGGTCAGACGAAACTAATGCGACCTACCCCGGGTGAGTTGGGGGAGACAATAGAGTGTGATGGGTCAGACAAAAAACTAATGCGACTTACCCCGGGTGAGTTGGGGGAGACAATAGAGTGTGATGGGTCAGACAGAAACTAATGCGACTTACTCCGGGTGAGTTTGGGGAGACAATAGGGTGTGATGGGTCAGACAGAAACTAATGCGACTTACTCCGGGTGAGTTGGGGGAGACAATAGAATGTGATGGGTCAGTCAGAAACTAATGCGACTTACCCCGGGTGAGTTTGGGGAGACAATAGGGTGTGATGGGTCAGACAGAAACTAATGCGACTTACTCCGGGTGAGTTGGAGGAGACAATAGAGTGTGATGGGTCAGACAGAAACTAATGCGACTTACCCCGCGTGAGTTGGAGGAGACAATAGAGTGTGATGGGTCAGACAGAAACTAATGCGACTTACTCCGGGTGAGTTGGAGGAGACAATAGAGTGTGATGGGTCAGACAGAAACTAATGCGACTTACCCCGCGTGAGTTGGGGGAGACAATAGAGTGTGATGGGTCAGACAGAAACTAATGCGACTTACCCCGGGTGAGTTGGGGGAGACAATAGAGTGTGATGGGTCAGACAGAAACTAATGCGACTTACCCCGGGTGAGTTGGAGGAGACAATAGAGTGTGATGGGTCAGACAGAAACTAATGCGACTTACTCCGGGTGAGTTGGGAGAGACAATAGAGTGTGATGGGTCAGACGAAACTAATGCGACCTACTCCGGGTGAGTTGGGGGAGACAATAGAGTGTGATGGGTCAGACAGAAACTAATGCGACCTACTCCGGGTGAGTTGGGGGAGACAATAGAGTGTGATGGGTCAGACGAAACTAATGCGACTTACCCCGGGTGAGTTGGGGGAGACAATAGAATGTGATGGGTCAGACGAAACTAATGCGACTCACTCCGGGTGAGTTGGGGGAGACAATAGAGTGTGATGGGTCAGACAGAAACTAATGCGACTTACCCCGCGTGAGTTGGGGGAGACAATAGAGTGTGATGGGTCAGACAGAAACTAATGCGACTTACCCCGGGTGAGTTGGGGGAGACAATAGAGTGTGATGGGTCAGACAGAAACTAATGCGACTTACCCCGGGTGAGTTGGGGGAGACAATAGAGTGTGATGGGTCAGACAAAAAACTAATGCGACTTACCCCGGGTGAGTTGGGGGAGACAATAGAGTGTGATGGGTCAGACAGAAACTAATGCGACTTACTCCGGGTGAGTTGGGGGAGACAATAGAGTGTGATGGGTCAGACAGAAACTAATGCGACTTACCCCGGGTGAGTTGGAGGAGACAATAGAGTGTGATGGGTCAGACAGAAACTAATGCGACTTACTCCGGGTGAGTTGGGGGAGACAATAGAGTGTGATGGGTCAGACGAAACTAATGCGACTTACCCCGGGTGAGTTGGGGGAGACAATAGAATGTGATGGGTCAGTCAGACAGAAACTAATGCGACCTACTCCGGGTGAGTTGGGGCAGACAATAGAGTGTGATGGGTCAGACAGAAACTAATGCGACTTACCCCGGGTGAGTTGGAGGAGACAATAGAGTGTGATGGGTCAGACAGAAACTAATGCGACTTACTCCGCGTGAGTTGGGGGAGACAATAGAGTGTGATGGGTCAGACAGAAACTAATGCGACTTACCCCGGGTGAGTTGGGGGAGACAAAAGAGTGTGATGGGTCAGACAGAAACTAATGCGACTTACCCCGGGTGAGTTGGGGAAGACAATAGAGTGTGATGGGTCAGACAGAAACTAATGCGACTTACCCCGGGTGAGTTGGGGAAGACAATAGAGTGTGATGGGTCAGACAGAAACTAATGCGACTTACCCCGGGTGAGTTGGGGGAGACAAAAGAGTGTGATGGGTCAGACAGAAACTAATGCGACTTACCCCGGGTGAGTTGGGGAAGACAATAGAGTGTGATGGGTCAGACAGAAACTAATGCAACTTACTCCGGGTGAGTTGGGGGAGACAAAAGAGTGTGATGGGTCAGACAGAAACTAATGCGACTTACCCCGGGTGAGTTGGGGAAGACAATAGAGTGTGATGGGTCAGACAGAAACTAATGCAACTTACTCCGGGTGAGTTGGGGGATACAATAGAGTGTGATGGGTCAGACAGAAACTAATGCGACTTACCCCGGGTGTGTTGGGGGAGACAATAGAGTGTGATGGGTCAGACAGAAACTAATGCGACTTACCCCGGGTGAGTTGGGGGAGACAATAGAGTGTGATGGGTCAGACAGAAACTAATGCGATTTACCCCGGGTGAGTTGGGGGAGACAATAGAGTGTGATGGGTCAGACATAAACTAATGCAACTTACTCCGGGTGTGTTGGGGGAGACAATAGAGTGTGATGGGTCAGACATAAACTAATGCAACTTACTCCGGGTGTGTTGGGGGAGACAATAGAGTGTGATGGGTCAGACGAAACTAATGTGACTTACCCCGGGTGAGTTGGGGGAGACAATAGAGTGTGATGGGTCAGACAGAAACTAATGCAACTTACTCCGGGTGAGTTGGGGGAGACAATAGAGTGTGATGGGTCAGACAGAAACTAATGCGACTTACCCCGGGTGAGTTGGGGGATACAATAGAGTGTGATGGGTCAGACATAAACTAATGCGACTTACCCCGGGTGAGTTGGGGGATACAATAGAGTGTGATGGGTCAGACATAAACTAATGCGACCTACTCCGGGTGAGTTGGGGGAGACAATAGAGTGTGATGGGTCAGACAGAAACTAATGCGACTCACTCCGAGTGAGTTGGGGGAGACAATAGAGTGTGATGGGTCAGACAGAAACTAATGCGACTCACTCCGGGTGAGTTGGGGGAGACAATAGAGTGCGATGGGTCAGACAGAAACTAATGCGACTTACTCCGGGTGAGTTGGGGGAGACAATAGAGTGTGATGGGTCAGACAGAAACTAATGCGACTTACTCCGGGTGAGTTGGGGGAGACAAAAGAGTGTGATACTTAAGTTGCACAGGTTTTTCTTATATTTTCTTTTCTGTCTTTTTGCAGTTTCTGTCCCCTTGATGGAGGAAACTGGTGAGTGATCAAAACATCGAGACTCTTTTCATAAATTTTTATTGCGAACTACTTGTGTAACAAAATCAAATGACACACAAACTTAATTTTTAGACATAGCAATTCGTTCTCATCTCTTCAACTTGTCGGCTATATCAAACCCCTTTCTTCTCTCTTTCTTTAAAATATATTTTGAAATTTGCATCAAACCATTTTATTTCTTCAGAGCTTCCTTATAACCATATACTCATTCCACTGCTACCTTGTTCTATTGTTTTAAATATATTTCATTTTTATGTCTACCAAAGCTTACGAAAGACTACAGAAAGCCTTGTTTGGTCGTTGTTCGGCCTAACAGACCTCGATTCAATAGCAACGAATAATCGGGCTGCCAGCACCCTAGCATACTATCTGTACGCCATCTTTCTCGTCATCTGCGTCGTCATGTTACTCAACACACTCGTCGCGCTGCTCAACAACACCTATGAAGACATCAAGGTAACAATGGGGATGGGGTGGGGTGGTCAACACATCGCGCAACGCATAAGCTCCTAATATAAAGGGAGGTTTGTGATGTAGGCCGAAGGGAGAGTGATGATCATAGTGCTTTTTCCAACACAAACTTTAAAAAAGTAACCACTACAAAGGAAGCATCTGCAACAACAACAAAAAACAAGTCCTATATCGCGTAATCGAAAAGATTTGTTGATTCTTAGTCCAACTCCGACACCGAGTGGAAGTACGTCCGTGCCATGTACGCTGACCAGTATAACCGCTGTCACCCGTTCCCTCCGCCTGTCAACCTCATTACAGTGCCCCTGAGCTTGCTACTCGATAGACTGAGGCGAGCTGCTTGCGTAAAGAGGATGGAAAACTCAAAATATCGTAAGTTATTTTTAAAGAAATCATTGCCGGCAACCCTGCTAGACTCTTATAAAGGGGCGCTTGCATGGTGAAGAGTGCTTTAACATTATTTCAGCCAGCTCAAAAATAGTCTAAATTATGCGAAATTATCAAAATTTTTATTATTACCTTGATCTTTACTATAAATACAATATTGTGGTTTGAAAATAGAATATCGAGTGCCGTCGACTCGCGTCGGAACCGGGAATCGAACCCGGAACCCAGTTGTGAGAGGCAGAGGCAGAGGCACTGCCCACTGCGTCACCGAGGCTGCTCCCCTTTTGGATTATTTTACATTCATTTTCTTTGACGTTTGAATACCAAATCCGTTTCAGGTATTGCTATCCATTTTGCTAAAATTATCCTGTACGCCGGCCAGCCGCCTGATCACGTGCATGGTGAAGTGTTCTTAAAAAGAAAGTGTACGAATCTTACCAGATGGGCTTTAGACTTACTTTACTGGGAAAACACCAAGAAGCGTTACCTGGAGAAGTTTGGAGAAAGTTTCCCCGACCAAGGTTTGTTGTTTATTGTTGTGTACTCTGTTTTACTTAAATAGGCGCAATTGGATACATAAAGGTTATTCCTTTGAATTGCATTGCGCATCTAGTTCTGCGCATGCCTTTGTTCGGCCATCTCTGGCCCCAATCAAGCCTTAGTTAGTCTCACTATTTGGCAGTTTTCAATATGATGTTGCACATTAAAAGTGCACCAGGAATAAGCCAGGTCAAATATTAACCTGTTGCCAAATGATTTCGATAATTAGCTTGCTATTAATTCTTGATCCAGCAAATAGCCGTATTTTGTCAAAAGTACACACAGTATCAAAACGAGGCTTGCACCCATTTTTTATTTTTTTAGTTTTGAGCCGCCATATTATGGCGATCTTATTCTGAAAGAATAAAGAAAATCCAACCAAAGCTTCTATTTCACAGGTATAACCTTTAAGCCACCAGTTTGTCATTCGGGAAAGTGTGAGACGCATCAATTTTATTCGCCGAATTGAGGAATCTATTCCCTGGCGTATCGATCCAAATTTACACGAGGTCTTCAACATGTTTTTTAACATCTGCAACGTCTGCAATAGTTATTTGAGTAGTTTCATCGATCAGCATGCACCATGATAAGAAAGTGGTGGTCCGGGTACAGCGCCCTATGGAACTCCAGAAATTACGAGACAAGAATCAGAGAGTTTACCTGCAATAGAAACCTGGTGCTTGCGTCCTCTTAGATAAGGTCAAAAACTTGTAACACGCCCTCCTGGACAAGTAGTTTTCTGAGCAGTATGCCGTGGTCAACCAAACCAAATGTCTTGCGACAGTCAATAAGTCCATTTATCATTCCTTGTTATCCTTGATATTCAGAAAGGGCATTTATCAGCTCTTTCATTGCAGTTATTTTTTAGCAAGAAAGATATTAAACCCTTTGGTAAAAAAAATTGGAAAAAATTGTCTTTCCTGAGGAAAAGGAACAAAGGTCAGAACAATTACAGCCGACGAAATAAGGGGGGTATGCCCTTCAATGTTGATGTTCTATATTGATTTGCAGATGATAACAATATCGGCAAAGTGCACGAGGAGGTTGTGAAAACAAGGGACAGAATCACACGCTCACTCGCCCTGAACCTTTCAGACCCGACCAGTCAAGCTGAGGTGAGTCATGTCCTGGGCCCTCACGCCCTGTCTAACCCGAAAAGCCAAGCAAAGGCGAGCATTCAGTGGGCCCTCCGCCCTGCCTATACCGACCAGTACAGCGAAGGTATTGCATCCCCTAGGCCCTCCGCCCTGCCTATACCGACCAGTACAGCGAAGGTATTGCATCCCCTAGGCCCTCCGCCCTGCCTATACCGACCAGTACAGCGAAGGTATTGCATCCCCTAGGCCCTCCGCCCTGCCTATACAGAGCAAGGTATTGTATTTCCTAGACCTTCCGCCCTGCGTAAACACCATAGCACAGTCGAATGAGTCAAGCGAGCAAATCCTTCAAACTTGTGTTCACCTATTGTGCGAACTGATTGAGCTAAAACATATATTTATTCACATTGCCAGACCTGGCGAACATGCGGAGAGATGTTAGTGCGGAACTCACTGCTCATGCGCGCTGCAAACGCAGGCCCTTTGGACGCACATGTCGACGGATGTCCAATATACGGCCAGGGGATCCCTGGTGATTATGCCATTGCGCATAACATGACCCCCCTGACCAAGGACAATCCAAGCTTTGAGGTACAGTAGGTTTCTTATCGTAGTCGTCGTCATCATAACAATCTTCCTTTCAACAACTCATTAAAATGCTATAGCTATTATTTTTTGTGACTGTTATCATTATTGTCTGTAAAACTTGACTGCATGGAATAAAAAAAAGTTTTTTAATGTGGACTCATCTCCTCACCCCCACCCCAGGTCTACATAAAAAACGCAGAAGATGACATCGAGATCTCTGTGGGAGTCGTTCCCGAGAACTACCCGCTGTGCGAGCCACCTGGGTCGATCGCGGGCTCTGTTGCTTATTTCGCAAGGGATTCTGGGATCGTGATGACTGGAGCTTCTTTAGATAAGGTGTATGGAGTCGAGCAGGAATGCGAAGGCAAGTCAGGGTTATCATAGCATATTGCATAGAAGGGGAACCTGCTCGGGCAAGTCGAATAATATTAAAGAAGGCCAATCACGCCGCCATTTTACACTCCCGCTCAATGCCGAGTCCCAAAAAGCATCCATTTCCATCGGCTAATTCCAGCAAGTAACTGAGGTCCTTTCAATGAAATATTGTTGATAAAGTATCAAACTTCAATTGTGGATGGTTATTTTGAAGTTTACCTGAAGATAGACCTGTATTTTTTTTAAATGAAACGGTGCAAATGGGCTGATGGGCATTCTTTAAAAGCATTCTTTAAAAAAAAAACATTCTTTTTTTATTATCACAGGAAGTCACACGTGCTCTTCCCAGTCTCCCATAGATTATTTAGACGAAGGATAACATTATGTTTGATTTGCATTTTACCATTAGGCGATCAACTGCAACGCGATGACATCATCCGGTGCACACTAGATTTCTCCGAAGAATCAAGCTATGGTGTACCGATCAGCTTTGAAGTCAACCAGAAATGCGTGTGGCGCGGTGTTGTGCACTTCCAGCGCAGGGTTCCCGCGTCATTTTATCCACGCATTGCCATAGGAAGTCCCGGATTGGCTGTTATTTATCAGGTCAGTGGTAAGGAATGGAATGTTGTACGCCACGTGGTTATGCCACGTCGAGCATTAGGCATTAGTTAGCCCTCCACCGAAACGTCAGCCAACCACTTTGTTCTCACCATGTCTAACTATGTTCATTCACAGAGACATACAACATACCATTTCAGACCCTGTGTTCAGTTATTGCCTTGTCTCCACAACGCCACCTGATAACTTGTCTGTAGTCTTCCTAGTGACGCCATACTTAGTACACCTAGCTTTACGACGGTCTTGTCCGTAATCTTTCTAGTTCTACCAAGTTGTAAGTAAGCTCGAATTCAAGAAAACCGGGCAAGCTGCATAGCAGCATTGCAACGATTTCTTGTAAGACAGACACGTAAACATCCTACTAAAATAAGGCACTGCAACGACCTCTTGTAAGACAGACACGTAAACATCCTACTAAAATAAGGCACTGCAACGACCTCTTGTAAGACAGACACGTAAACATCCTACTAAAATAAGGCACTGCAACGACCTCTTGTAAGACAGACACGTAAACATCCTACTAAAATAAGGCACTGCAACGACCTCTTGTAAGACAGACACGTAAACATCCTACTAAAATAAGGCACTGCAACGACCTCTTGTAAGACAGACACGTAAACATCCTACTAAAATAAGGCACTGCAACGACCTCTTGTAAGACAGACACGTAAACATCCTACTAAAATAAGGCACTGCAACGACCTCTTGTAAGACAGACACGTAAACATCCTACTAAAATAAGGCACTGCAACGACCTCTTGTGAGACAGACACGTAAACATCCTACTAAAATAAGGCACTGCAACGACCTCTTGTAAGACAGACACGTAAACATCCTACTAAAATAAGGCACTGCAACGACCTCTTGTAAGACAGACACGTAAACATCCTACTAAAATAAGGCACTGCAACGACCTCTTGTAAGACAGACACGTAAACATCCTACTAAAATAAGGCACTGCAACTTAAACGATTGGGGCCCGTAAACTCTTCTGGACGAATTGTGACAACCTCTTTTCCCTCGTCCATCTTTTTGATCAATGCATGTGCTCTTCTTTATCCATCCATAACATCAGAAAATGGAAATGATTGGTCTAACAATAGATTTCTCGGCATGGCTGTAGTAGCACAGTAACTTGTATTCTTCAGGGGGAAATGGGGAGGAGTTAGAATGTATTTAGTAGTTCCTTGTCATTTTCTGGCATCTTCTTGGTGGTGGAAGAAGGGCAAGTTCCCTACTGCCCTGCTCCTCCGCTAACCATTACCTTACCATTACCAGAAACTGTTATTATTCGTAACCATAATTGACAGCTTTATTCTGATTTGTGCGGGTTGTCAGGGCTTGGGGAGTTACGGGTCAAGGCCAGCAGCCACCGAGCCTCCTGGCGATACCACAGGGAACCCGGCGTTGAAGGAACAGATGGATGTGAAGTTTCACGAGATGCAGGAGAAGTTTCAGGAGATGCAGGAGAATTTTCAGGATAGGATGGATAGGGTGGAACGCAACATTGAAGCTCTGTTGGAAATAGCAAGAGGAAGGAGGGAGGCTGAGCCTGCCGATAAATGATGAATGGTCAGCGGTGGTGTGATGTTCGAACAAATTCTTTATTTGTTTCAACTAAGGTTTAAACGAACACGACTAAGCAACCCAAACAATATGAGTTTGACTCTTTTTTTTGTTCCTTAGTATTAACATCTTTTGTTAGTTCGTTACTTTGAATTGGAAGAAAACCAATAAAACACCCATTTACCAATTCCTATAGATCCAGGTGCTATTTTGAGTTATCTTCGTATTTTCTTGCTTTTAATACTTTAATTGACTTTGCCCACGGAGAAAAAAAAATACACATACATAATACGTTATACATGAGAAACAGAACATAAATACATACAATAACGAAAGGGCAGGGTATCCGCCACAGCTAGGCCAATTACGGCGGACCCGAGTTTAAAATGTGTAAAAGTTACAAGGTCACAAAAACTAAATTAGAAACAACATGAAATTTGGTGCGTTAGCACCCTGGCCCGATTGCAGGTGAGGCAGACAGATTTCCATGAGCGCGGATCCTCTGGATCGTAAGTTATCGAAAGAGCATTTAAGTAGTAATTTAATAAAGCGCGCTTGAAAGAAGCATGGTCAGAGTAGCTAGAACTATTTAACAAATTAGTGAGAGTGTTCCATATTCTTGTACAACGGTTTAAATATGATTTTTGAAAAGCAGAAGTTTTGCATTTGCGAGCGAAGAATTGTGGTGCGCTTGAGTTTGTAGATGATCTAGTAGGACGGACTGAGCGAACTTTGGGAACAATTGATGGATTAATATTGACAAGCCCATTTATGATTTTATAAAAGTATGACATGTCCAAATATTCGTGCCAATACGATAGTGGCAATAATTTAAGTTGAATAAGTCTTTCTTTGTATGTTTGGCTGCATCTAAATGGGAGTCCTAACATGTACTTGCTAGCTCGTCTTTGGATTCTTTCAACTCGTCTAATCAGGTCCTTTGTCTGCGGTGCCCACAGTTGTGTTGCGTATCCTAGGTGAGGACGTACTAGGGCGAGATACATCGATCTTCTTATGTTGGTTTTCTTTATGGATCTTGAGTGTCTTCTAACGAACCCCAGCGTCCTGTTGGCCTTACTACATGCCTCGTCAACTTGCTTAGTCCAAGAGAGGTCGTCTGACATCCAGACGCCGAGATCCTTCTCCGTCTCAGTGCAGGCTAAAGGCAAACCGCCAAGCGAATATGTTTTGAGAACTGGTTTACGCTTTCGCGAAACCCGCATGACTTTGCTCTTTGTTTGATTAAATGTCATGCCTGTCGATGCCGCCCAGCCATTTAGACTGTTCAGGTCAGATTGTAACACATCCGTGTCGTCCGCCGAGTTGATAACATTAAAGACCTTAGTGTCGTCTGCAAATGTCGCAACACTGCATGAGCAAACTGAATCTGGCAAGTCATTTGCGAAGAGGACGAACAGTATAGGACCGAGAATTGACCCTTGCGGGACGCCGGAAGTCACAGGTTGACATGTTGCGACCCCCCCTGGAATAGCTACGCGTTGGCTCCGATTGGTGATATATGATGTAAACCACTTCAACAGATTTCCGCCAAAACCATATTGGACTAGTTTCCGTGTTAGCATACGGTGGCTTACTCTATCGAAAGCCTTTGACATATCAAGGTATACAACATCAATTTGGTTCCCATTGTCTAAGTGAGAGCCAATAGTGTCAAGGACTTCCACCAGCTGGGTGACACAAGAGCGGCCTGCAATAAACCCATGTTGACACCTCTGGATGAGGCAGTGCACCCTCTCTCTTATCTTATTAAATACACAACGTTCCATAATTTTCGACACAACAGACAAGAGTGATATCGGTCTGTAATTTTCAACTTGTTGAGCAGAGTCTTTCTTGTAAACAGGAACGATATGAGCAATTTTCCATTCAGAAGGAAATTTGCCAAGCTTGATAGACTTATTGAAAATCTGACAAAGAGAGGGAGCAATCACAGCCGCGGTCTCTTTTAGTAATCTGAAAAAAAAAAAAAAAATCGCCCCAGCCTTCGAAACCACCTAGAACCAAAAGCATTTGTTTAGCGATGTGGATCATCTAGTGATCTAGGTCAAACATTTGCTTTCCTGTGCATGCGATAATCATTCGGGAACAATGTACGAAATCGTGTTCCCTAGACTTGGCTACATCTCGTCCTCTAGCTCTTTTTTTGGAGCTTTGATTCGGCGATCTGCGAACTCCTCTATCATTCTCTTCCGGTGATGTTGCATAAATCGTGCCCGCTTCTTTATTAACTTTTTTGTCAAATCGCCTACTATGCAATGCGTAATTACTTACCAGACTTAATGATGCAAGATTTTGTTCAGTACCTATAATGTCAATATGAAACCGCAGATCGATGACAGTACGATGACAGCAATGACGTCACTCCGTAACAACCACAGAGGTAGTCCTGTCGTACGCGCTTAAATAGCTGTATGCCTCCTTTGATTGGCTACTGATCATCACCAGAAGCACCCGTAGCTATATCAAGTCAAGTGCGGTTATTTCCTTATAAGGAAACTGGTCAATTTCTTTATTTATTTGGAATACCTGCAAGCTCACTGTCGTTTCGATTAAAATATTCAGCCATTTTTAAAACACAGTACAGGTACCAAATTGCTGGAAGATGCAACTACAAATCTTTTGAGTACAAATATTTCAATTCACTATCCTTTTCCTACGTCAGTCTAACAGCACAGTTATATCATTCTTAAATGTTAACCCCCCAGTTAAAACCCCAGACAAAGTTAGCATAGATAAGAAAAGAAAAATCAGAAAAGAAAAGAAAAAAAAATTGACAGCATCCATTCAGGAAAGGGGGGGTTCCTCCTAAAATAGTCAGACGGGTTTGTTTGTCCTATCTTAAGGGTATGAAATTATACTAACTGCTTTTCCTTGAGGGAGTGTTCAAAATGCTTAGAGAAAGAAATTGCTTGACCACACCTAATGTGCTACCTTATGGGGCTAAGAAATACTGACCACACTCAAAGTGTTATCCCTTAGGGTTGAGATCGATTATCCCCTTCTGTCTCTTTGGGTAAATGGGAATGGTAAACAGCAATTTTACCCAATAGCAGATATGGCGAAGACGCAGAAATGTAGGTTCTGAATAAACTTGAATGTATCTATTTTATTATATTTTAAAAGGATGCGCAAAGGATGCTGAATAGCGAATCAAATTATTGCTACTCATAAGTAGCTTGAATCCCACAAACGAATGAAAAGAGCATAGCACTTGGGACAACCCCCCCCCCTGAAAAAGGAAAAAGAAATCACCGTTTCAAGTTTTTGTTAAAATTTTAGGGCAATATCAACCAAACATCAAAAATATTTTTCCCAGGGGAAGAATGCAGATTGATTGAAAAGGAAAAACATATTTTAAAGGGAAGAAAGGAAAGCTAAATATTTTGCTAAATATGCTGCTCATCATCCATGTCTTCATTCAGTCTCACATCGTGGCTTTTGGGTATTAACAGTTCACCTGAATCAGAAAAAAATCGTTCGTTGTTATTTCAATTTTCTAATTTTCTTAAAACATGAGAACAAACATAGAGGAAAACAAATGATTAGATTAGTATCCTTACCAAACAGAAACAGACAACAGATCAATATTAGCTTTATATGAGAAAGAAAGATAGACATTTTGACGTATTGTGTATTTAACATTAAATTTGGGACGAAAACAGCATAGACAGGAGATAAAGTAAAGAGAAAGACTTTGCAAGGATGATTGCGAACACATTTGCCAATAAATAACAAATGAATTCTCAATTAAATAAGCTTAATGATACATAGTTATACAACTGTGTATACAGGAGTCGTCAAGGTCGTTCTTACCTGAGCTAGATAGATAAGTAAGTCTTGAATTGTAGATGTATTTTACATATCTGAGGAAAAGTTTCTTTAACGATTATAAAAGAACTGGGAAGCCATTTTAGTGCGCGCCAAAATAGCATCCAATCAGCGTTCAAGAATAATGATCTCTCAGCCAATTAAAAACACAGTGGAAGCAAGATGATTGAATAGTGACACCGGGAAAATCAGGGAAGTTGTAAAACGACGAAAATCGTTTTTTTAGGATTATTATCAGAAATATTTGCAAACAAAAAGCATTATACTTAAAAGGAATATGACAGAAATTATGTTTCGATTTATATTTCTATTAGTTGTACAGTCGAACCTCTATTAAGCGGCCCTCTATTAAGCGGTCACCCTCTATTCAACGGTAATTTACCAATGTCCCGAATTTTCCCCCTTATGTTTACTGTAAATTTGACCTCTATTGAGCGGTCACCTCTATTAAGCGGACGCGGTCACCAAAGGAGGGTCCCAATTGGTTGATTTCATTGTTTTTCACCTCTATTAAACGGTCATCATCAATATTTGTCAGCATGACAACAGATAGTGCACGTCATATTTCGTCATATTTTTAACTGTCTAATCTAATTACTATGGCTAATCGTCTTGTGAGACTTGTGTGGTCTTATGCGGATCAGTCGCATCAAATTCCTCGATTACCAATTTCCGCTTTAGCCAGCTAGAAGAAAAACTGTCACCTTCAAATATGTATTCACAAGGAATCTCGAGTCCATAGCCACCACCTCTGTTCACCCACTTCCCTTTGACTACGACTTTCTCACAGTTCGTAGGTCTCTTGAGGTATTTGGTAACCCACGTTGACATCAGTTTGGGAATATGCCTCATAACTTCGTAATCGTCAACTAGAGTATTCGGGTGGCCGTCTCCATCCATCACCGTTTTGTCGGCTTTTTCTCTAACGATTGCAACAGCATTCGGATCCTTTATGTTAGTTGGTTCCCGCATAAGTTAATAAACATCTTCTAGTGCTGGTTCTCACTCAGTCATGTATTCATGGTATCCCCGAATGAATGCAACTGGGTCAGATTTGTGAGTTTTTGGGTACGGCAACGCACTGCGAGTTTTTTATTCGACTTTCAAAATTGCGCAAACGCTTAATGACGGATATCGACGGAAACGAAGCGTGTAACATCACCTTAACGCACTCATTTACTTTACATAACGCCAGCGAAAGTAGCTCATGCCCATAGAATTAGGCAAAGCCACAAGAGCCGCATAGGCAAAAACAAACTGACTAGGCGGTTTCAAACATTTCTGGATCAAATTGGAATGCACCAGTCTTAGGGCTAACATGATTGTTACTGTTGTTTATTATAATAAAAAGTTATTACGTATAAGCCCGATTTACGCTAATTCAGGGGCGAAAATAGCGAAGCCTCTATTAAGCGGTCAACCTCTATTAAGCGGTCACTAAGCTAAGTCCCGGGGGTGACCGCTTAATAGAGGTTCGACTGTATTAGGTTCCCGTGGGGATTTCGCCACAAACCGTATAACAATCCAACGATGTGTAAAGATATATTTTTTTCGATCTAGAATGAAAGTTATTTAATTTACATTGACTTAAAGATTGCATGAAATCAAAGCTTATTTACAGTTATTCAAACTCACAAATTAACTTACTTCTGTGGCGTATCCGATCGTGTTTTCTGATTCTCAAAGTCCTGGTTAGCTGTAGGTTTTGTAATCGTACTGGTTAGCTGTATTTCAGAGTTCCGATCTCGGTTACTGTTGATCTGACTGATTTACAATAGATTATAATCACGTGGTTGAAATCGATATTAACGAACTGTCACTTGTCACTTATGTAATAGATTTATGCCTGTATGCTGTGTTCGCTTGTTTAGGAGAACAATTCCGTATTTGAGCTATCATAAATAAAGCTTTCCTTTTTCGATTTTTGCTCTGTAACATCTTAATGAAAAAAGTAGTGCAGAGCCTCGACAATTCCCTGATAAATGCTGCTGGTTTTGAAGCCTTTTCCTTAAACTATAAAGTTTTCAACCACCGAAGAAGTTGAGCCGATATTCCGAGCTTGTAAGAACAAAGTAGTACAAACAGTAGACAGATTTATCCTTCAAATTCTCATTTTCATACGGCCATTTGACTGGATTGTTAGTTGCATTTTCTCTGTCATTGGATTCGGGTGATCAATCAATTAGCTGGCCTGGTCGTATGAGCTGGTCACGTGAGTTGTACAGCCAGCTGACAGCGTGTGGCATGACGTCATTGACCACGAATTTTGAGTCGCCTAGTTTATTACCAATTTCTTTACCTATAGAGCTCCGCGCGCTGGCTCCGCTATAACTGTCTTTAACAAAGTCGACGGGGGTGGGCTGGAGCGCTTTTGTGACTGAAAGACAACAGAAACAGCATGACATAATAGAGAGCTTAAGCAAGTCAACACGAACGGCATACAAAACGGCGCGCGCTCTGACGAATTGTTGGAAAAACGGCGTTGACGTCCGTGACCGCGCGCGTAGAACGTAAAAATAGGGAAAATGCCGTTCTAGATTTCCTGTCACGGACGTCAACGCCGTTTTTCAGCAATTCGTGAGCGCGCGCGCCGTTTTTGATGCCGTTCGTGTTCACTTGCTTAAGCTCTCTAATACCCGCCCACATGGCCAAGAACTTGAAAATTTCATGTGGCTTGCGGCATTTTATCATACTTTCTTAGCATTTCATAACCTAGAAACATAAATTTTGTATTGGTAAACTTTGTTTGCCTTGTTCGAAAGGGTTCGCCTTTTCATTTAGGGTTGTAATTTTTGATAACCAAAAACATGTGCTAGCTGCTTTTATTGATACACTTATACGTACCAGAAAAGCCATCTGAACACGGGGACGTCAAGTGCCGTGAACGCAAGGAAAGGTGAATCCGAGGCGGATAAACGAGTGAAAAATGGTGGAAATACTAAACTTCTATGGCGGACTATGGCGGTCAACTGTGTTAACCATAAGGCGTACTCATCGAGATTTAACTCAGGTTTGGTTTCTAACATATTTCTCATAAAGTTATCAGCATCTGTTGGCAATACTAAACAAACATATATATTTAGGCCCAGAACGAAACCATTCTGATTCAAAATCAATAAAGCTTACAAAATACAGTATGCAATCGCCGTCTGTGTCCCCATGTTCAAGCGTTTTCTGGTATCGTATGCGAACGACTTCCCAACAAAGATTGCCCTGCAAGTGTCTTCAACAGATGAGTCTTGTGAATATTGATGGGAAATTACTCTCCAGCGCTGATCTTTGCTAAAAGCTTTGGAAATCGGAAACCCGTGATTCCGCATACATTTGAAAATAGGTGTAAGAGCACCTGCTTACCAAACTCATGTGGGGACAACATGATGTGTATTCCGAGCCCATTTGACAAAGCCGTCCCTGTGCCTCCCCCTGGGGATAACACCACCCAAATGCGGTATTTCTCAATGATTACACTGATGAGTGATGATGGTGATTGTAGCAGTGGAAGGGGGGGGGGGGGGGGGGGGGGGCAAGCATATGCGGTGCGTCTCTATTTTTTCAAATACTACTTTGGCTTGAACAAACGCGCCCCGAATGTCTCTACCCGAAATGAGGCCGGCAGATTATCGCTAAAATCAACAATATTACGTAACACCCTACTGTTTTGGCTCCATATTCAAGCATTACCAGAAAATAGTATTGCCAAACAATGCCTGAAAATTTCTAGCGAATTGACATGTTCGGGTAAATCGAGCTTCATGTCCTCAATATGTAAGATACTAGAAACATTTGATGCCCCATGTAATAAGGAGACGATTTATAACAAATTTAAACTAGGAAAATTAATCACAAATATTACAAGCGAATCTAAACGTCATCAAATGGGTCTTATAAATCTGAACAAAAAGCTAATTTTTTACTCCTCTTTCAAAAAAGACACAAAATCTAGTGAATGCTATGATAAAATACTTAAAGCCGCATTGTCACCAGTTCACTTCCGGAGGTCCGACGGAAACCTCAACCGTTAAAAGACAAAAGAATCTATTAGAATCCGAGATATTTAACATGCCATCCGCTCTCAATTATCAATCACATCCTCGAAGAAACTTGCAATATACACATTTTTTTTTCAATATTTTGAAATAGTTTTCGCGTTTTCCGTTAAAAATCATTAGAGATCGTAACGTAATCGACCGAAAGTAAACTGGTGACAATGCGGCTTTAAGATGGAACACAGAAAAGCTTTAGCCAAACTCAGACTAGGGAATCTTAATCTAAACATAGAAACAGGCAGACACACAAAACCTCCGATTCCAAGAGAGAAGCGTATCTGCCAGAACACTTTAGAAGATGAAAAACATTTCATGCTTTTCTGCGTCTCATCCCACTCTGGGGCCGGTTCCTGAAAAGCCGATTTGCGCTAACCCAGGGTTAAATTAACTCTAACCCACGATTAAATTTTTACCCCCGGATGAGTTCCGTTCCCGAAACGCTGGTTAGCGCTAACTCTGGGTCAGTTTGGAGGTAAAATCTAACCCTGCTCGCGAGGTGGGTTAACTCGCTAACCCACTGTTTAGTTGGCGTAACACAGGCCTCCCAAACTTTGTAGTAGAACTAAAGCTTCATAAAATAAAGTTGTCGACAAAAAAGACGTTACACAAAACAATGTAGGGATCAAATATCCTAACATTTCGCTTTATCATGTGACCTTCGTTGCGATGCTGACTTGAAAATTGTGCTGGGACAGACAGAAAGTTACATGAAATTTATACTTGAAATGAATCTGTCTCGCTAGTGTCACGCACCAACTCGAATCCTGCAAATGACACTTTTTGGCCATGAAATGGAGGTAATTACAGGTGATGTAGATGTGTTTTGGGGCTTTTCTGCGAAAATAAAATCACCAAATGTAAATTTAAGTTGCTTTCTGTTGATATACTGGGTACCCTGTGTGAATTTTACTCCTCAAACCAGTTTTTCACTCGTTTAATCCAGGGTTAGTAATTCGGGGGATAACTTGGCTTTCGGGAACGGTGAGTTATCCGTCGATTAGCTAACCTACGATTAGCGAATTTTAACCCTGGATTATGCGCTGATCGAGGGTTAAGTTAATCGGCCTTTCAAGAACCGGCCTTTGAAAGAAAGCAATTATTTTCTGATATCAAATCCCACTACATTTTCTTTGACAATCTAAGTAATTATGATAAAATTCTGTTCCTTTTTAATAATGTTGACCCTTTTGTGAATAAGAAAGTAGCCCACTTTATATGCAAAACATTTAAATCAAGACCGAATACTCTCATTTAAGCCATATTATGTTATGCAATACCATCAATGTAAATGGATGCAAGTAAATAAATGTAATGTAAATGTAAAAAATCTATGGCGCAGATTTGAAGAAACATTAAATTGTTTTTTAATAGCCGCTTTTCAAAGCGGGAAAATTAAACATTTGATAATCAATTCTTTTGATAGATATAATATCGATCGAGCATTAAGAGTACTAGGTGTAGGACTATAACATCACGGGCAAGTGTGGGCTAACGTTCAAGCATAAAGAGTACAAGGGTAAGGACTAAATAATTACGGGCAAGTTTGGGTTAACGGTCGGGCATAAAGAATACAAGGGTAAGGACTATATAATTAGGAAGGATAGATATAATTTAAAAATATATTTGTGTGTATATTTGTGCCCCCCAGTACCCCGCCCCCTGCTACGCAGCTGTATCAAATAATTATTGCAACATTTTGTGCGAGGTTTAGGCTCAGATAACTCCAAAGCACTAGTACACAGTGCTATCGAAATACCCATCGGAGACCACAGGGAACTCTTAGAACCATGAGATTTTCATTTATTCGGCATGCTAGAGATATTGCTGAATATTTCTACATAGGTTCGCATGCATGGTTGATCAGGTGTAATATAGATTCTCCTTGTCCTCCGCTTAACAATTACTCTTTCAAATTTCCCTTCATCTTGCTTAGTACATAATATCTCCAGGTTTGGGACCCTTCACATCTGTAAATGAAAAAAACCAGGCCAGTTATGCTTAGGTTTATCTTTTAAGTTCATATCAAGCACTAGAGTTGTTTTCAAAATCCCGTGCAACAAAATGTAGTCGTTAGAATGTAATAGTCAAGCCAGAACAAAAGAGAACAAAGACATTACAGTGTATAGTACTAAATAGACTAAATAGTATTTCACGGGTTTTTTAAAACCACTCTATTTATCATCATCATTATTATTATTATTATTATTATTATTATTATTATTATTATTATTATTATTATTATTATTATTATTATTATTATTATTATTATTATTATTATTATTATTATTATTATTATTATTATTATTATCATTATTATTATTATTATCATTATTATTATCATTATTTTCATTATTATTTAATTTACACGCATGCTCAAAGATCCAGCGCTTTGTTAAAAGAGCCGCAACATTTAGAAGTGCCCGCAAAGACCGCTGGGTCTCAGAGCAGGCCACAGCGCGAACTAAAAAACCGCGAACAAGTAAAAATGCGTTCGGATTTCTAAATAAACATTTATAAAAGGAAATATTGTCCTCTGGCGAATCAAGAATTACACACTGACACTTGTTGAGGCATTTTTCATGCTGACTGTTTGAACATCTTGCATGTGATTGGTCGGAACAAACATTCCACGCATATATTTATATTCAGTTTTACTGGATTGGCTGTTAAAGGATGTAGTGAGAATGGGATGTGAGTGTTTAGTACCCTCTCCGCTCTCGCCACTATCCTCATCGTCGTGCACGTCATTAACGGGCTGGAGTTCGCTTTCGCCTTTTTCTGGAGACAAAACGCAAATAGATCAGAACCGAGATGATGAATAGCTTAGATTTTGTAAAACTGTGAGGAATCTCTAAGGTTTACAGCCGATTGGCTGAAGGCTGGTACATGGATTATATTCTAAGGAGACTCGTTAGTAATTCTTTATAGCCTCTGCATGTGCAAATGTCACTCAAGTCCACAACACGAATAATGAGAGGGTCATTGAGCATACAAGTTCTTTGGCTCGGGATAGAGAACGGATTAAAACCACTTCCTTTGATGTTGTATTTCGGGATAGGGACAGAATTTGGCGAGTAACTGTATTGTAGGGTCCCCTTAGCTCCCCTAAAACGAGAAAGCACGGAATTGCTTATTTGTCGGTTTTTAAGCGAAGACAATAAATTTTCAAGAGGATTCGAAATCTAAATAATAATTGTACGAATTCGCTCTTTGGTCATGTCTAATCGAAATAATCTATACCCCTGTCCTTTACGTACATGTAAAGACAACCACTAAGCTTTCATTGGCTAAAGACAACAAAGGTGTATCTACTTTCTCTAAAACAAATTGAAGGATAACGCAATGTTGCCCGAAAATGGAGTTTGCGGACAAAATAAATGTACATTGTCAGTTTAGACTTGCCACTATGATCCCCATCATGCCTAAGTATAAGTTATGTCTCTCCGCAAATTTAAAGAAAAAGCATCGGTTATTCTTGGAAGTATATTGGAAAGTTCATAAAATTCTGGTCTGTTCATATGTTACATAAATATAAATCTGTCACCAATAAATAAAATAAAACATAGCAACTCAAATACGGATGATTAAATATCATCCTCTGAAAATATGAAGGAAATCGGACGAGATTTGAGACTACTAGACGTCAATTTTAAAAAGAGTAAATTTAAAAAATGCTAACTAACGAGCCTCCTTTAAATGAATCCTGATTTCGAAAATCCTCTTAGATTGTACTAAACATTGCACTGTAATTCTAACTGGGGGATTCCTTCTAATTGGAGGAGACCAAGAAAGGGGCCGGGAAGTAATTACCATAATACCAATAACTTCAATAATTCACCTTTTCCACTAATATATAGATTTAGGCACTGCCTAAAAGCGGAGCCAGCATTTAACACCTTTTTGTGTTGACTCATAGAGGTAGTTTTAGGGTGATCTAGGTGTCTCTAAAATGTTTTTTTTAATGAGATTGAGAATGTCAATTTTACTGATATGTAATTATAAATTTTATTATATGGCAACAACCACTTCCGGTGGAATGCCGCACCCTGTTGGCTGTTGAGCGGTCCGGATCCTCTTACAAAAAATTTTCCGGACCTACGACTCACTCGAGAAAATCAACAACACTGTAATAGCAATTTTTTGCCACTTTTATGCAAGGATGAGTTTCAATAGTTATATTCAGTGAGTTTTAATACATACTTAAGCTTTCTTATCTTTATTTTAATTAAAATATAATTTCCAACATTGTTTACCTTTCTTCAACAGTTGCTTCTGAGAGTTTCGCTGATGGTCGTGAAGATTTTGTTCGCAATGACCATTCAGTGAAATCCAGTTCGTATTTCCACACAATGCTTTTAATTATTCACAAATGCAAATATTCTAATTCAAGACATCCTCTGAATTTTTAACAACAATTTTGTGAAATAATTTAGTTCCATTTAATCGTCGCTTTCCACTCGAATTGATCGTAGAGATGTTTTCTTTCACTTGAATTCTCCACAGACAGTAAGATATATTCACTAAAATTCTACACTTGAATGAGGTTACATTATGCAGGTAAATTCCTCGAGTGATTTGCCTTTATTCTCCGTATAAAGGAACGATTTGCTACCTTTTTTATCGCAAATAAAATTTCAGTAAACTTGAAATTGTCGCGCGCGTTGCAAAATCATTATGGCGGGAATTGCCATAACAAATGGACAAATGAAACGATTTTTTCCCTAAAGGAAATAACATAAAAGAAAAAAATGTTTTATGTTGAGGTAGGTAAAATCGGCGTAAAAAGCAATTTTCGATGGTCATTTTACAAATCGACCAATCGACAAATAGATTATTATTTTATTTTATTTTAAACTCTTAACAGATCTTTGGAGTTGAGCACTTGTGGCTTGTAAATCCAGAAAGAAAGGGTTTCTTCTTTTACTTCAGCAGCACAAGTTTTCCTTCTCGTACAAATATTGTTAAAAGCCATATAATAAATAAATAACTTATTAACCTCGCTTGCTCGGTCCGTACTGAGAAATCTCAGCCCTTGGTCGTTTTGCACAGACGCTTCCAATAAGCCCATTTCACATCGAATAAGGCGGGGAATATCTCTGAGTACTTAGTAACTTATAGCAAACAAAATATCAAGTGCGACTTTTTCTTAAATTGATGCGACATTGGAAATTGGGGTTTTGTTCCTGAACTGATACACAGGGCAATGATGATCAAGGAAAAATTATCGTAAAAAGCCAAAATCTGGTTATGTGCACTTCGGCCTCACGTTACTTGTGTTTTGAAAATCTGTCCGTAATACAAGGAACCTATAGCCATTGAAAGAAATTGTGTCTTCTCTCTCGCACGCACTGAAAATCTTATTTCATAGTAGCGCGCGCTGTATCGGAATTTTAAAATACTTTTTCAGTTTCCATCATGACATGACTTATATAGTTCCTTTGAAGTGTAAATACCACGAAACACTATTGGAATTTGTTTTTAAACTTCATTTAATTTCATCATGTGAGATATCAGTGTGTCTAAGCAGGCCGAATGTGCACGCGGGGGCTTTGTTTCACTTCCAGTTCTGCGTTTTCTAAAGAAAAGTTTTTATTGTCGCCAAATTACTTCAAAACGCAATATTTTTTCACTATTTCTTATTGTTGAAATCTCCTTTATATAGCCAAGCATGGATTTAGCGTTAATCTAACAGAAAAGGGAATTATTTCAAATAATCTGGATTTCAGGACCTTTGAAAAATCGTCAAAAAATAATTCCTTAATTATCCCTAAAACGCATGCTTGGCTCAATGCGCCCATCTCTCAAGATTCATAAAACGCATTCAATAATTATTTAAGTAAGTAAGTTTACTTGAAATATTTGCTTTTTTCTGTATCTATGACGTCACACGATGACGTCACGGGAAAACATCATCAAAAAAGTCAGCACACTTTTGGTGGTCAACTTAGCAAATATCAGACCCTCATTACTTTCTACAAGGATTTTATGCTATATTTAATTTTCCTTAGCAACAGATGTCAGTAAACCCTTAATAAGAAGTATATATTGGCCCCTCCAAATGGATCAAGAAAGCATTCCTTCAATAATATTAAACATGCAGTATAAAAGTTAACAAATGCTCAACCTTGGTGTGAAAAAGGCTGTACAAGTTCAAGGTGTCCAAGAGACCATTAGTTGACAGAAAATATTTTTTCAAGAGTCTAATGGTCAATTCTTATTTCCCTTCCTAGAAATTCCACTATGTAATATTAAAGTATATTATTACTTATATGATAATTGACAGAAACTGTGATCTCACTTCCTTTTTCGGACAAATTATGCAAATGAAGATTACTCCCCCCCCCTCTGGAAAAAAATCATAGTTAGGCCCCCTACTCCCCCTGGAGTTTATGGGCTATTTTCCCCCTCCCCCTGGAAATTTAAGAGATTTGGCTCCCCTCCCCTCGGAATTAATTTTTTATTGCCACTCCCCCCCCCCCCTCCTGGGAACTTAGGCCCTCTCCCCCCTTGGATTTTTGAGGTCCTCAAACCCCTGACCCCCCCCCCCCCATCCCCCCGTGAGGATAAGATGCAATAAGCCAATTGTGGAGCGTGTTGTCTTACCATTGCACTTGTACATGAGGTTTGTCTGACGAATGTCGCCGGCGCTCAAACCCTTTCTATGACGGATTTTGTCGATGAGCTTGACATTGTCCTGTATTGGAAGAATGGTATCACCTCCGTTTCCGCCGTCGAACTTGCCGTAGTGCATGATGCTGTCATAGTCGTAAGCCTCGCCACGAGAATCTATAAATTTCTCATCTACCTTTTTGAAGTTAGACGGGTTACCTGCGGGCAAGGAAAACAGCTAGTTAGAGCGTATGTTTTTAGCTTGAAGGTTTCACAAATAAGCGGTAACATGGCAAGCAGGCGCGCACGTGTGAAGTTTATGATATGACATGTAATAAAACATAGGGAGTTCCAAAGCTCAAACTTGCTCGGTGAGTTAAATATTTACCTGAATACCAGCAGAGGAAATATATTCATTTTATAAAAAGCTAAATCACAGTGATTTTCAATTATCAAAGGCTGCTCTGAAGAAAAAAATTAAAAACAAAATTATACAAATGTACTCATCACCAGTGCCTTTTTGCACATAGTACTCGAAGTTGCTTTTTGAATAGCACCCAATAGATATTAAGACAAAGTGACAGATATGGAGATATAAAACATGAAATTATGTCTGCGCGGTGATGAGCGGTAACTTGTCTATTTACCTCTGTCATGAGTAATTTTCACTAACTGCCATTTGTTGACATTGACTACATCTTGGTACCACTAGGACGAAGCGCAAGCGCAAAAGGAAGCGGCAACAGATATGAGGATCGTTTCAACACAAGCGGAAGCGCAAAATAATCAAGCAGTTACGTTCTCTTGAGCTTACTGTTACGCTTGCGTTTAAGTGAGAATCAGGAAATGACGTGCGCTGCGCTTGTGCTTATGTCCAAGTGAGAAATAATCCCCCCGGGGGGGGGGGGGGGGGTACTCCGATATTAAACGGGCGGTGATCATCGCCGGGACTTTTTGAAAACAACCCTAAAATATACTAAAGTCGGCACTGGTGGCCCAGTGTTATAACAGTAAAACCAATCACAATAGTGGAAACCACCTATAAAAAATATAAAATAAAACAAATTAAAACCCTAATTCCTTTATTTAATATTAATATTTATTTATTTTTTATTCTTTGATAAAAAATGCAAAAAATATTGTGGCAAAAAAAATATTGACAAAAAAATGACAAACATAAAAATTAATTGAAACATCCCGCACGATATTTATTCACACAAAAAAAATAATATAAAACTGATAAAAAATCTGGACGTCCAAAAATAAACCGCATTGAAAATCAACATTAAAAAAACATTAAAAATCATAGGTAAATTTCACCAACATAGAAATTCGAACTAAAAATGAATTTCGCGTTTTATCTACGTGGCCCATCGTTATAATAACCAAGGCATCTGGTGACGCTATAAGGACGATGGCCCAGTGTTATAATAGACCAGGACTCCTTGCGCACTTCCGCCACGTGGATACAATATTCCCGCGCTTTTTACGGGTGTCCTGGTAGAAACTCCAAATAAGGATATACTAGGGGCGAGGTGCGAACTTTTGCCTTCAGCAGTTCAGCGTCCCTTCAGCTACTCGTGGCGGAGCTGACTCAATGTGCTGAATGTGAGAAGAAGCGTCCTGACCTTTAGAAAAAATATAGAAAACCCAGAATGCGGCCAAAGGCGCATCTCCCCCGTCACCGATCGTTTTCCAGCGACTAGCGGCGGAGCCAGACAACAAGCAGACTTACAGGCCAGTCGAGCCTAGAAAGTTTGTAGACTTGGAGTACGACGAGTTGAGTCTCGAAAACCTCAAATCTGCATGTGCCGCTTTTGCGCTGTTTGGAGAAATTTAGAATTCCCTCTATCGGACCCAAATGCGCTCTAATCGCTTAAACAGCTACAGGTAGTACATAACGTTGGGTTGAATTTATAACATTTTTATGGAAGAATACTTGCATATATGTAACAACTCCATATGTTCTTTCTATTAACGGTCAATGAGCCGGTCGGTTCAAAATACTCATTGACAGAGCCTGGGCTACCTGTGATCGGAAGTGCACAAAGAGTCCTGGTCTAATCAGTTTTATATTATTTTTTTGTGTGAATAAATCTCGTGCGGGATGTTTCAATTAATATTTTCTGTTTGTCATTTTTTTTGTCAATATATTTTTTTGCCACAATATTTTTTGTATTTTTTTTCGTCAAAGAAAAAAAATAACTAGAAAATAAATATTAAATAAAGGAATTAGGATTTTAATTCGTTTTATTTTATATTAATATAACACTGGCCCACCATAGTCTGGTTATATTTTAACCCTAAAAGATACTGCTAGTGATCTAAAAACACCGATTGACACGTTTTAACGCTCTTTTATGAGCTACAAGTTAAATGAGCGATGGCTATGATATCATCCTGAAAGATACTGAGGTAAAAAAAAATCTGGGCATTCTCGTTTTCACCCCCAAAAAATACCAAGGCTCCAAATTTACACCCTTAAAGATCTCCCGTCCGATGGATATAGAGAGCAACTCCACCGGGAAACAACCTTTATTATTGATAACCATTAAACAAAAACGACCATAGCTAGACTACCATGGCTGAACTACCATGGTATTTTATAGACCACCATGGACTACCATGGCTTTCTATTGACCACCATAGGCTACCACATGGACACTTTATGGTCGATGAGCTAAAAGTGGTTCAACCTTAAAGGATGTCATGTCGTATCATATATTTGTAGAGACTGTTCACATAAAATACCCCTACCTCTTATGTTTTTCTGAATGATCTTCACGTAATCGTCTCGGTCGCGTCGGGCTTGCTCGTGGAAAAAGCCGATGACGTGACCAAATTCGTGAACGACTTCAGCAAATGAGCAGTGCCTGTTAAGGGAATTAATATGTGAAATCAATCAAGTTTCTTTTCTTCTGCTCTGGATACCTGTGGTTGGCGGTGAGGCTTGACTGGCTGGGAAATTCATCCCAGTGTAGGTTCTATTTCCAGCGGTCCAGCCTCATCGCCCCCCCACTTCCGGCTGGGCATTTGGTCATACACAGGGGGGGGGAGGGGGGGAGGCTTCAGCCTCCCCAACATGCATCGAGCATTCACTATTCGTATTCCCCCCTCTTCTAACATTTGCTGCGCGGCCCATGACGCTTGTCCGTTATACAACTTCTTTGCATCTATCCCTGCTATAAAGCAATTATGAACTCTATGAAGCACTTATGAAGAATGCACCAGCAATGGACGATCTCGGTTAAGTAATGGTTCGTGTAAGAACTACGGTACCCTGCGGCAACGCATGCGCAGAAGTAGCTATAAAACTTCAGTAAAATCCTGCCCTCTGATTGGCTAAAATACATCTTCGGGTGTTTTCCATATCTTATCCATTGATTGACAAACATTTAATTTAAGAATAAAACAAAGGTTGCATTGTTACGACTTATCCCCGAGTTTTGTCCGAATCGTATGTTCGGAAGTTACATTTCCGACCTAGCGCTCACGTCGCCATTTTGAATTCTACATGCTTCCTCCTCGATATATTAAGACAAGTCTCTCGCTATTCATTATCTCTCCGAAAATAGTTTGAAAATCTATTGTATATACTTTAAAGAAACGCTTCTGAGTTCTGTTTGCTTGCAAACTTTGTCCGAGAAGTTGGAAAAGCTTGGTATGGTGTTCAAAAGGCAGGCATGTTGCTGCCCAAACCACGAGGCTTGGTGTGGCAGTAAGCCTTCAGATGTGGAACAGAGGTCCCTGAGAAAGGCGAACAGAGTAGAGAAAGTTTTCTTGGAGCTAGATGACAAAGGCAAAAAGGGCTGGTCTAGAAGCATTTGTACATACTGCCGACAGCGAGTCGATTTGGAGCTTGGAAACAAACGCATGAAAACTTCACACGAGGTGAGAAAAATGATCTTTCTCAAAGTCAATGTTCTGTCGCTTGCCGTATAGATTCTGCTGTTTCTGTACTGTCTTGACCAGTCTTGATCCTCCTTTTCAATTTGTTATTTATTTCGAAAATCAAAATTGCAGAGCTGTAGAGATGAAACTGCCTCAAGTTCCAGCGTGTTTTTCCAACCGGAAACCTCTGAGACCAGCGCCGCTGCTGAAGCCGCGTTAGAACCATTCCAGGTAAAAAATTCATAGGTCAATAAGTACTTGAGAGACAAATAATTGGTTCAGAAGGGAACGAAATATTTTACTCGTTCTATTTTACTAAAGAGTTTTATTACGGGAAGTTGTCATTTGAGTTTACGATGTGAATATGTAAATATGAGTTATTTGAGCCTGATTTATAAGCTGGGTGAAATGTAAATACCAACAAGCCCGAATGTATTCCTTGAATGTAGCGAAACATCCTGGGGTTTGACACCCTGAAATTGAGGTACAGCAAACTCCCGTCTAAGTGAAAGAATTGTAAGCAACAATGTCTTTCTTCATTTTCATTAGCTGACAGCCCTTGTAACACTGTTTTTAGTTCCTGACGTGTCTGCTTCTGAGGAAGTTGACTGTAGTTGCCTTGTATTTTTTATAAGTTCTGATATTCAAGAAATGAAGTTGAGAAGGAATCTTAAATTTGTGTGTACTTTTTTTACAGGACATTGAGGAAACCTCTGCACTAGGGCAAATTTTGCCGTCATCAGTTGATGCTGTACGACTCATGAAAGCATCAACTAAACAAAGGGACATAGAACGATGCATTGAAGTAGAAGATACATAGTAGGCCATGAGGACGTGAGTCCTCATGGCCTAATATGTATCGAAGATGGAGACCCCGATTATAAGCTGGACACTCTCGACTTCATCAATGAGCTTATGGAATAAACCTTGCTTGCGGCTTGTTTTAAGAAAATATTGTGTGTTCTGTCTGTGTCGATGAAATAATAATTAGAGGGCTGCTACTACTGTGAATTCCAGTAAACTTTATTGCTGTGGCTTGTATGCGATAATAGTTGTATTGAGGATCGAATAAAGCAAAATTGGTAACTTTATTTAAAGGCGTGAATCGTTTTAGTTGTCAATCTTAACATGAAAATCGTTGTCAAAAATCTTTGAAAGAAAAAGTGACTTTCTTTGGAAAGCTAAATTCTACCGCACTAACAGGCTTTTGGAAATGTGAGACCGTATTTTCACACGTTTAGCCAGCGGAATGTTTGCTTTGGCAAGAGAAAAAAGCGCAAAATTGTAATAAGTGAAGTATAAAAAGTTATTAGCAGATATCCGAAAGGGATTTCTCCATGCTCCGAACATACGATTTTAACAAAAATGCAAAGGTTGAAAGCTTTCTTACTTCGAACCTAAGCCCCCTAATAAATATGAGTACAAGAGCACTTATTTCAGAGAAATGTGACTCCAAAGTTCAAATTTGGCGGGCAGAGCGTCTTGAACCAATAAGCATAGCAATATTAATTAGATTAGTTAAAAAGATAACGAACCCCTATTGCCGCAGGACCTATCGATTCAACGTAGTTCTTACACGGAGCATTACTTAAATGTGCAGAGTGAGGGAAAGGTAATTAATTGATGGGAGGGGGTATTGGGTTTAAAAGATCCTCACCCAATCGAAAGCACAAAAAGGGTTACCCCCCTAAAAGGCGACTAAAAATGCCTTCTCCATAACAACAAATATACCTAAAACAAGTGTATTCTTTACTGTATTCAAAATCATATTCTAGTCGTGCGATGCTCTGCCTACAGCACGTTCTTCCAGGAGCACCAGCAAATTCTAGAGCCGTATAAAGCACCGAGCGCATTAGTTAAGTTAACGTTTGCCGTAAAATTAATTTCAAACAATTTGATTTGTCATTAATTTTTTTATCTTCACATTAAGCTATACAGAATTTGCCTCTGTTACTTAGTGTGCCAAGTTTAAATCTGATTTGATCTAACACAGGAAATACAGGGAATAGAACAGGCAAATTCAGTTTTACGAATTCTTTTGACAATCTCTACGGCGAACAAAACGAACGAAAGCTTTTTGAAGATAAAAACATTTGTATTTACCTCAATCACATTTCAACATGTTAGATTCAAGAGAGTCCATATTTATTAACCTATACTACTTCATCTCGACAAGTCCCCCTAAAGTTGAGTCGTCGTCTTTCGGTTTCCTATTCAGATAGAGTTCTTACTTTGGCGCCATTCAGTTTTCGACCAATCAGAGAGCGAAGCACGGACAAACATGGCAAAAAATCCACAGGTATCCCATCGTGAACACGGAAACTTTATCGCATAGCTATACCACTTTTCTATCACTATGGGGCTCCGCAGGTGCTACGCTAAAAAAATCAGGAGACTATTTATGAGCCTCAATAGCCTAAATGTCACTAAACGCACATGATACAAGAACCTGTCAGACAACTTGGGGAAAAACAGGTTTTTTACCTTTTTAACTCTGGTTCATTGTTTAAAAGGATTTTGAGCTTGCTCTGACATTTCAGCTGACCTTGACTCGAGCACAAGACTTGACTCTTCAAAACTTTCAACCATGCTTTTACACAGTCTTTTGCACATAATTAGACAAGTTCATATCCGTGGTTAGCATTACCACGAATGATTTTTTTCAAGCACTTCTTTTTCGATAATTCTTGACAGTGTTTGCAGTAGGTTTTGTGTTTTTTTTTAGGTTAGGAATACTCTAGTGGCCGCCATATTGTTTTGCGCGCCCTAGAGACCTGGGCCGAGGCAGATCGCGGCTGGCTGGCTGGCAGCTTGTGACAATGACGTCATTGACCACAAAAACTCAGTCGCCTTGTTATAGACCATTTCTCTATACCTATGGGGCTCCGCGCGCAGCCTACGCGCTGGCTCCGCTAAAAATCGGGTGAAACAACGCTTGATTCCAGGACTGGTAAGGGGGGGGGGGGGAGGGGGGGAGGGGTACGAATAGGATTTAAAGATTCCTTAAACAATTTTTGTCCGCCAGGCGGAGGGAGGGGGGGGGGGAGCGTCTTGTGCACGCGCCTGAGTGAAGCTCTGGTACCCAGGGTAGTAGACGGCAGGATTTAGCGCGAAAACTAGCAATTACTTACCGGTCTTTATTATTGCCAAGGCCCACTTGTTGCCGGGGAATTCCAATGTAACCAACTGTAGCTTGGCATTCCCTTAGAGGAGGAGAAGGTATATAATAGCTTGGAGTTAAAAGGAGTATAAGAGGATGTGGGGAAAGGGCACCATTATGTACTAGTTGTGGCGCTAAAACTTAAACGAATCTTTCTCTTTCATGTATTTCATTGATATTAGAAATCTTTAAGAATACAAAAAATTTAAAATATCGTACAATACTATTTGTGCGAGCTGATATAGCTCTTCAAAGCATGTACCTATCGTTCTTGATCTCGATGTAAGCATTCTCATGTATACGCGGTATGAACTTCAAGCAGGTCTTGTTACTCCAATGCTCCATTGCCCTTTTAGCAAGACGCTGGGTACGTCTGTCTGTTACAGAAAATTCATTCATTGTCAGGCATCTGAGGAAGGATTCTTCAAATACTATGCTTTTTCCATATGATACCTATGACTGCGCACCCCCATTTAGCCAATCCTGGATACGCGCCTGATTGTGGCAGCTAAAAACTGTCTCCCTTACATCGAGGAACCGACCTTTTATGGGGATAATTTCCCTGTCCCATTTCGGGCTTAGCCTTCAAACTATCTGTACTTGAAAATTCAATCAGAATCGGTATTTGTGGTTATTAGTGAATCATAGCTATCCATTAAAAAAAAAACCCTGAGCAAATTTACTCTTTTCTTACCTTTAAAATGATCCCTATTTACCTCCCCTCCTATCTTGAAAAACCCACATGGACGTATCTCTCTTAACCCTATTCAGACTGGGAGTAGGGGCCCTTTGAGCCCCCCCTCCCTCCATACAGGAGAATTGCTATAACTTCTGAACCATCAGCTAAGAGGCTAATTTTGGTCCTGTTTCTCAGTTTAAAATGCCTCTTTTGACTTTATAAGTTTGTTTAGGTGACAAGTTTCACAACAGCGCTAGAATTTTTGTATCTCGGATATTTGGAGGGAGGGCTGGGTAATTTTGCTTTTGTTAAAAATGTCACTAGATTTGATAAGATACTAAGATTTTCTTCTGCAAAAATAAAAAAAAAATCAAGCTGGCCGAAATTCTTACAAAAAAATTGATTATAAACGTTTTTATCGGCATTTTGCATTGGAAAGACGTTAAAAACTGATTTTGATATATCTGAATGATTCAAAATGATTTCAACCCGATATCTGACAATTTAGGCAATATTTGAAAGAATAAAAGAATATATTTGCTAGACGTGATTCGACTACACCAAAAATAGGGCGTGACGTTTTTTTTGCATCCTGGTGATCATTGTCTGTAAGTTTGATGGTCATAGCATAAGCGGTTCATGAAATACGGAGGGGGGACCTTTAGCCCCCCCCCCCCCAGTCACAGACAGCTAAAAAAAGCCCAGCCTGAATAAGGTAGCCCGTTATAGGGCAATTGAAACGGCTATAATTCTAAAAATATTTGAGATATTCAAATGAGAATTTTCAGCTGATGCTATATAGGAAAGTTCAATGAGATCGATGGCGTCAACGCGCCACGCCTATGATTACGTGACCGAGAATAAAAAAATCCATTTCTTGTCAGCCATTTCAAACGATTCTTGATTTCTACGCACTGCTTGGTAATAAAAAGGACATGAAAACATTTAAGTATGGATTTTCACTTTGAAGACAAAACAAAGAAATGGCGGCGAAATAAGGGGTTTTTGTTGCTTTATTAAGAAATTTGTAATTTGATTTACGATGTTTTTTTCGTGAGATATTGATATTTTTGTTATTTAATGACGTCATCGATGACGTCACATATCACATGACCATCTCCTTGCACTCCCCTTGACGCCAAACCTGAAAAACGCAAGACTAGTTCCAGTACCGCGCGGTTAAACCAGCCTTTTTGTTTTGAAATGGCGGCTTTTTACCGGCGAACTGTCACATTTTGGCGAATGCTAAGAAAACTAGACCAAACCTAAGGCTATAATTTTCTTTATGACTCCCTCATTATCACACACTACGATTGTGCTTGTTTTCGCCAGAGCACGCGCATGCGCATACGTTATTCAGCACTCACCCCCTTGGCACGTACATGGCACCTACCAAGTTGGGTTTCGTAAGATGTTTCTTTTTTGAGATATGGGATAGTTTATTACAAATGTGGCTTACTTTATTTCATATGTGGCCCTTATTACAAAACGTGGCCTCAACAGGCCTCAGCCATTTTTCACATCGTTAAACGCAAAATCGATACAAACATTTTTATCTGCATCCTGTCATCTTTTTTGCTCCCTTTCCTTTGTTTTTCTATACCATTTTCCGCTGTTTTGTTTATACGAAGTGAAAGTTTCGCATCAAAAATACCGAACAAGCCATTTTCCCGCCTTTTCAGTATTGAAATGAAATTGCACCCGCATAGCAACCAAGTTGCATAGCAATGAAATACATAGGCCCTTAAACCGTTACAAACACTATTTAAACACTGTTATGGACGGAATCCATGGTAGGAAACATTTCGTGTATACGTTCCGTCCATTGTTTGAATCGGGGTTCTTCAAAAACACCAAAGAATGGCAAGAGAACACGCAAAATGTAAACATCTACACAACAATAAACTACATTTTTCCTCTCGACAATTAATGTTTTATTTTTAACTCTTTTTTCGTACAATGTTTACCTAAGATCAATAGGTACAAATACAGAGCTTGGGCAAACTGTGCCGTACCGCGCGTTTTTTCGCGTGTTTGAAAGGTATAGAAGGATTGAATTATCCTTACCCAGTGTATTACTGAAGGTGTAAGGGATGACGCCTTTGGGCCACAGCCACTTGTCCTTCATGGCGGCACGTCGAACCCGTCCGCTCTGGCCTTCAAAGGAAAAACCTTTTTGATCTTTCTCCATGTCGTTAATAGGTTTGCCTGGAGAAAAAAGGGCAAGGGTAGCGCACCGAAAAAGGTGCTTTTAGTAATGGTGTGAGTACACACACCACCAAGACTTCTCGGCCAATCAGAGCTCGTATTTACTAGCATAGATCAGGGGAGAATGTAAAACATTCAAAACCTACCTTCGGCTAAAAAGAGCGAAAACGCCATAAGCAATCCCGCGAATAAAAGTCCCTTCATTCTACACATGAACTGAATAAAAAATATATTGAATTGCGTGAAAAAAACTAAAGGAGGAAGGCTCTAGCAAGGAAAGAAAAGGAAGAAAATATAAAATAAGAACCTTAGGCTATTATATATATAAATCAGCGATGTAATTAAACTTCAAAAATGATGAGAATTATAGACGAATCCTTATCATTAGAGGAACACCTAAGAATGCAAAAGAAAGAAGAATTAGGATAAGTAATTTCCTCTGCTATGGAAATTTAGTTTTGTTTAGACGGAAACCTTACCGCTTCAGTCGAACCACATGAAAAAGAAGAATAAATCATATAACCCAATAACCTGTATATATTGGACGCATGTGCCACGCTACACAAACACGATGTCGGGTCAGAATCGCTGATGATTGTTGGTGGACATAAGTCCACGGAAACACCCGACCTGACCACACCCATACACCTGTTACTACCCATTAACACCACACCCCTTTCATTAGGGGGATTCCAAGAATGTATAAGCCATGAGCTCTTAGCCATCCTTCAGTGAAAACTCCGACACCGTCACAGTGATGACCTGTACCTGCCTGACCTGGCTTTAATTTGTTTGTTTTATATCGTTGTTTGCAGATAAACATTTAAAAAAATACTGGGTTTATTGTATTTTTTGTTTCATCCATATCCATTTATTAAGATATAAATTCGGAAAAGATTTTTCTTACAGCTTTATCCTTTTATGTAATCCGGTTGTAAATCTTTAGTCCTTTTCTCGTTTGAGTGTTATGTTGCTAATTTTTTATCATAAACACGATATACGAAGTATTTGTGTAGAGGTGATGCTGCTGTAGTCGTCTACGTTTTTGACAAGTGGCAGAGTTTGCATTGTCACAAACCGTTAGTTTGAACCCACAAAATGTCAATAAGCAAGCACAGGTTGCCCAGGCTCACGGCTAGTGGTCTATTACAGAGTTTGTAAGCAAATAAATCCTGTTAGAATATATTCTTAAAAGAAAAGAAACAATAGTTTGACGATGTCTCACTATCTTACCACTACTGCTGTCTAAGTTTCTTAAGGCCCGTTATCAAAGTAAGGCTAAAAACATTTGGTCTAATTTGGTCGCTCCAACTACAAAACACGCCCTAATAACAAGGCACAATGTTATAGGACCACACCAGGGTACAGTTATACTTTCCATACAGGGGCAGATCCAGAATTTAAAAATGGGTGCTTGATAATAAAAACGTAGGAAGAAACCACCGGCAGCCTTTATCTGCTGGTGTGCGTCGGACCTTGTGGTCTGCGTCGAGAGTTGATTAATAAATTAAACGTTTAGCATGCCACTGTAACTCATTTATAACCTGAAGAAGGCAGGTATTGGCCTGCCGAAATATCGTTGGAAAACACATAAATCTGCGTTGTTGTCGACTTTTTCTTTTAAAGGTTTATTTGATAAGGGCCAGATAGACGGATTCTTATAACTGATCTAGTGGTTCTTGTGGTAGGTCACATGGATCTAACAATACTTTACCCTGTATTGGTCACGTCAGTACCTGCCGTCTCTCAGACGTTGTTTCGTCGGTAATCAATGCAAAATTGGAAATATCCTCAAGATATTGTCGAAAATAGCAACGGATTTAGTCAGCCATAGCTAATATCATTTCATTTTGCACCGTTTTGCTTTCATTGTCACCCTAGACATTTCCGTATAATCAAATATTCAGTCAAAGTGAGTATTTTTAGAATCAATGAAAACAAATTGGTGGTCAGGTTTCCTTAGTTTCAAGATGTTCTGGTTATTGGGAAAAGGATAAGTAGTTTCGTGATCTAGCGGTTATTAGGGTAAGCTGAGTAATGATATAGTAGATAAGATGGGAGACCTTGACTTGATTTTATTAGATATGTTATCATAAGCCTTTAGAAAAACACCATTGGTAAATGATGTGGTATCGGGAAAATACCACCGTTTTGATATCTCTCTTTATTATTTGTACCTGCGGAAAACTTTAATTTAGTAACGGGAAACCAAGAAAAATCTGGAGCCGTGCGTAAGAAAAATAAGAGGCGACAGGTTGACTACCCAGTAAGCCAACTGTTTTATCGAGTATCTCTTAATTCAACAACTTGCACGGCTGGACCACAGAAGGACGGGCCGCTCTGTGTAGAGAATATAAAAAGGGAAAGGTGTTAGTGCTAGAAATTCAGTTTTTCTTAATCTTATTGTACAACCCTGTTGTCGAGGAGAATAAAACTGTTACCTCCCGCCAAGCGGTCAGCTAGTCCTTTCTTCATCATCCCCTCGACAGTATAGCGTGCATCGGCTAGCACCGATACATTTTCAATTCAGTGTTGCTCACTGAGCTCGAACAACATACGAGCGTTTAGCAGCTTTCTTGTGGCTCACTCTTTAGTTTTGTGACCATCAAATTTGTCTTAAGACTTGTTATAGGTACAAAAAAGGAGTTTTGACAAATGACCCAAGGGAAGCTTTTTCATGTCGTTTAAAATAGACGTCAGGTCATGCGGGCCCGTAGCCAGGATTTTGAGCGGGGTAGGTTCGTTTTTCCATTTCAGTGGACCAAATTTCCGGTATACCCCTCCCCTCGCCGTATTACATTAGGCAATCAATACTTCAAATAAATTCAATCTTGTATTTAAAATGTATTTTAAAGCACCATATTAATAGGGTGCTTTTTAACATATAACAATAATAATCAAGATGATTATTACAAAAAAGATTTTTATAGTCATTTTAAAGACATATTGATGTGCACGGTAATCCAGCCAAACGTTATATATTTTTTGTTTGCTCTGAGCGGACCTTCGAGCCGAGTGTGTGTGTGTGTGTGTGTGTGTGTGTGTGGGGGGGGGGGGGGGGGGGGAATGTTAAAATTTCCATAATTTGTCGGTAGTCGGTAAGAATTATCGGTCTTTGTCGGTAGTCGGTGAACCTAAACTAGTATTCTCTTTTGTACTAGATTTCACGTATAAACAAAATCAAAAATTATTTAGGATTGATAAGTAATTAATAACTTAATAACAAATTAAAATTATAGGTTATTAATTGACTGAAAAGTTGATGCAACAGGAAATACATAGTACAGATTCTAAAATGGCCGAATGTAAGTAGATTGACGATGGAAGTAAAGAGTAAAAATACTTGTTATGATAAAATGTCGGTAGTCGGCAACTATTTTTTTTGTCACTAGTTTTTTTTCATGTTTTGTCGGTAGTCAGTTACTTTTTAAGCCGTCACTAGTCGGTTAACCCCATCCAGACCCTGCTATACGACAGCCACTTTCGCTGATCCAGCCACTTAAATTGAGACATGATCTGCTTATTCATAAATTACACGAATAGGCTGATCGCCAGTAGTTTTCTACTAACGGTACTTTAACTGCGTCACTTAACGTTTCCGCTGACTTTACAACATCTTTTAATTTGCTAACCGTTTATCAGGGAAAAATAAATTTAAGAAACCTTGCTTTACCCTTGACATCCCCTTTCTCTCTCTCATTCGCGCAAAAACACTGCACGACGGGCGATAAGACGACAAGCAAAACATGCTCGAGGATCAAGCACTTTTCTTTTCCTGTCCGGAAAATTACGCGGGTGTGACCTTTGGGAGCGCTCGCATAGTACGCTGGATCTTCGATCGTGCAAGCAAAAGGGCTACCAAAAACTGTTGATTTGTACGGGCTTCAGAATAAACCGACAAAGACACAATATTTTGAATCCAGAAAAGTTTGTAGGCGAATGATCAATCAAGACCCATAAACCCTGAGCATCGAAGGAGGATATGGGTTGATCAGCGCGAACGTTTCCCTGCCATTTTGCAACATTAAGCCAATCGCAATCTTAATAAGCGTTGTCAAATGACTTCTGTGAGAACATTCGCGCGAATAGTGGCGGCAGACAGCGAAACGTGGCGTAACAACAACCATAAATGAGGATGAGCTGTATTCATTTTTTTTTCAAAGTGACTTTTCGACTTCAATCCAGCCCCCCTGTGCCCGCCCTTGCCATAGGGGTAATCCTTGTAAGGGTCAGGTGGTTATAACCAACAATGTCCATCCTGCAAGAAAGGCGATCATCCCCGAATTAAGTGTTCATTTCCAACCCAGAAGGACCGACTTTTACTGGCTTTTCATTTGGTTTCCGTGCTTACTTTTAAGGGTGGAGGAGACATAGACTTGAAACACAAAATTTGTTATCAGCTCAGGAAAACCCTCAGGCTGTCTCATTAAAGCTGAACAAGGAACTGGCGGCTAATAGGATAGCAGGACCCTCTAGATATGCCCTACTCCCCGACTTCAGAGTTACCGTCTGATGCACCATCTGTCTTTCCCAAAGGACTCTTCAGTCAAAGAAAACATACCAACAGATAATACTAGTGTCCACTGTGTGCGGATAGATGATGTCATAGGCTTAATACGGAGTATAAGCTGATGACTTCCTGATTATTCAATCTTCTTATCTTGCATGTCAATCTCGCTTTTCTGGGTCTGTACCTAGGATAAAAAGACTGTCGTTTTGTCCACACCCAGTTCCACAAGTAGCGTCGTTTCGCCCACAAGTAGCGTCGTTTCGTCCACATATTTCGTCCAGAGCTTTATCGAATAAGTGTTCCATATATAATTAAAAACACCAAATGTGCTGTACCATTTGTCCCGATACTTGAGATGGCTTGAGATATGTAAATATGGCTTATTCGGTACGCCTATCATTCAAATGCAAAGAGGAAGTAATAAAATTTATGATCTTGGACCCACGCCTGCCTGTGACAAGAACAATGTTTTGCACTCTGTAATAATCTCTGTAGTCTAGGTTCCCAGCAACCATTATGAGGCGTCCTATGTGGCTATTGCCATTTTTTTCCATCCATGAGGTTTGGGGAGTTCATAGTGCCCTGTTTGATATATCTCAGATGGTTAGTCAGGGCCAGGTTGTTGATCTAAGAGTGCTTTTTCGCAGCTTCAAGTATCATTATAATACCCAACCCTGCTATATTCTGGTCAAGAAACAGGCAAATCCTTACATATGACCGGTTTGCGGGGTTATTTTGCATATTTGTTATCATATCTCAAAGGTTATACTATTATGATTTATTTTCTCTCCGCAGCTGGGGCCACTATAAACCTGAGCCATTTGCTCTTATGGAGCAAAAAGAGGTATATCTGACGCGCAGATACGTCTCAAGGGGCTGCTGGAAATCCGAAGCGTTCAAGGAGTATATCAGAGTATCATGTTTGACTAGCTGCATGTAGACGCTCCCCTAGGAGTGCATGGGGATCACTTGTAGGTGCAGTGATCTCTTTTTATCGCAGTTAGATACATCTACAGGGTGGTTCAAAAGCTCGTGCACTTTTTTAATCGCAGCATAACAAATACTACATATGCTGAAATTACTTTATATTTGTTTGTGAATCAATAACCAGAGTTGCCCCCTTGTTTTTTTTATATGCGTTTGGACATAGAGTGGGAAAGTGTCTGTAATGTACCTGCTGGTACATTTAGCCAAGCAGAACAGAGGCGTCTCTTGAGTGTTCTTCCATTTGTCGTCGGCGGTGGATCTCTGTTAGTGGACTTGTCTAAAATGCTCTAAATATTTTCTATCGGGTTCAGGTCACATGAGGCTGGCCATTCTACGAACTTTGGCAGGTGGTGTTGGCACCATTTCTGAGGGACCTTGGCTGTATGAGCAGGAGCGCAATCCTGCACGAATGTCACGTTCTGATTAACACTGAACAGCTTGGTTTTAGTAGGATCTTGGGTATGCGATCGCCGTGACATTAGGGGTCTGACTTCTTTCTCCAATATTTTGTCCACGTAGTCTTCACTTATCATTTGACCTCGGGGAATGAAGTGAAGATTGCTTAGTCCATGGCCGGTCATTGCTCCCCAAACCTTCCATTTGGCACTTTTTTTTACTTGATATGGTGGAGAACCTGGCTTTCCTGGGAGCCCCAACTACATCATTCCAAGGATTAGAAAATTGAAACAGATACTTAGGACACTCGTTTGAAAAAAGGAAGTCTTACCATTCTTTTGGCGTCGGTTTCTTATACTTCCGTGCGAATTTAAGCTGAGCATGTCTTTGTTTTTTACTGAACAGTGGCCCTTTTTTGGGCGTCTCATCGCCTTCCAACCTTTTTTGCCTTTAAAAAGTCGAACTATATCTTTCAAACCTGTAAGGCCTTTTCCCTGAAGCTCTGTAAATATCTTAGTCGAACTACCTCGCTTGTAGTTACCTTTGGTATTTAAATTATTGGCTACTTTGGTTAGAACTGTTGGTCTCCCCGACCTGGCCTTGTCAGCAAAATTTTCTCTCGAAAACCACTTCTTTGCCCGTCGCTCCGATTTTTGGAAAATTTTTGCTGTTATCTTTAAAACAAACCTTAAAATTGCTGTCTGTGCTCTAGCATATTCTTTTTTGCTGCCATTAAAAGGGGTCATTCTGATCCTTGGTGAAATTTTGGCAAACGCGACTCAATGTTCTCATCACTTAAGAAAATGGCGGAAAATGTGAATTTCTGACTTCGCGCTCGTGCAACTTTTGGTGGGAAAAAATGAATGTCTCCAAGATCTTAGTGCTTCTTGAGGAAACTTTGTTAGTACTTTTACAAACTAAAAATAAGGTTTGTGGTCAAATATTTCAATTTAAAAGAATAATATATAGATTTAGGCATATGCCGGAGCTTCAAACGACCAAATCTTTGCTTATTTTTGCTTAATAAATAAAATTTATGGGTAATTTTCAATATGGCGTCTTGCTGACGAAGACCCTGGCGGAGGCTGGCCCATTTCCACAGGTAGACCGACACTAGAGTATTTACCGAAGGGAAGCAATTTCCCACGGACGTAGATTGTGGTCGAGTCCGCGGACTCCCAGCGGTCATACCCAACCTCACAGTCGGAATTTACCGATCACCATCTCCGGAAAGTGCGAGATTGTCGGAGAAATCCAAGATGGCGATCCGACTTTTGTGTGTGGTGACTGACCATATAAATATCTAGTCTTAGTCTACTCAATTTAGTTAGTGTTTATTAATTTATAGGTCGTCAGGCAGATTAAAAAATTAAATGAGCGAGAACGGACGAGTGAATCAGCCAACTAGTTTCCTAATCTCGACTTAGGAACGCGCGGGTTCGTTGTTTTGCGTTTTATCTCTGGTAATCATTACAAGATGTAAACGTTTAACAGTTTAGCGGGCGCGTATTCAGAATTTGCTGAGGGGGGAGTCGAGGGGTTGCGCAGGTATCATATAATACCTATCTAAATGATGTTATTTCTGTAGACTCTTCTGTGAGAAAACTTATGATGACGAGTATATAAATCAATTTAAACCCTCAAAATTAATTTAGATATAGAAAAGCAGGCACCAAAGACATGTTGCATTGTGAATAAAACTTCATATGCTAAGAGGTACCCATTAAAGTAAGTAAAATAAGTACTCAATTAAGCTTACGCTAAAAACTTTAGTAAAAAAAAAACAAAGGAAAAAAAAGTAAAAGCACCTGCGAGCTGTCATGGTTAAAAGTTATATAAAATACATTATCAGAAAATTTAAATGAAAATGGTTGGAAAATTTCATTTAGTATACAACAAAGGCAGGAATTGTCTCTCTTATTCGTATGGGCACATAAGAGAGAGACGTAACTCTTTTGTCATATGGCCGCAATCTTTTTTTATGATGCTCGATTCCGAAGATGTTTATTCGGAAGTTTCCAATTGAGAGGTTGGGTATGACCGCTGCAAGGCCGCGGACTCGACCAAAAACTACGTCCGTGGGAAATTCATAGATCCGACATTTATAATCACGCGCGAAGGAATAGCCAATCAGGAAAGAGATGATGCAATAACAGCCATGTGGTCACCCAAATGTCCCACAAAAAGTCGGCAACCGACGGCAAAAAGATTGGTTTGAGATATATTTCTGCGAATCTGGACAAGCAAAATAAACATCTTCCGGTCAGCGCAGAAAGTGATAGTCCTGTTTTCTTTTACCGGCCACTTTAAGTGTAGAGTTGGGACTCAAATTACAGAAAAACACGTAAAATTTCTGCAAAGAACGAAAAACAAAAAGCAAACAAACCACATATACAAAAACAGTGTAAGTCCTACCATTAAACTTGTGTTTCATATTATCATAGGTTACTTCAATTACATATAACAATGATTAGACTGTCGTTTGTATTATTGCTTTAAATCTTGACATTTGCCGATAAAACGTGTAGTTAAAAGTCAGGCGTTAACAGCGAATTCGGATTTTCTTCTATTTTTCCCCGCACTTAAATAACTGCAAGTTGACAAAAATAGCTTTGAAAGCACATAAACACATAATTCCTACCGAGGGAGCACCGCTTTATCTAATCATTTCCAAGTTTTCATATTTTGAGCTGGATTTGGGTCGTTTCTATTCAACAACCAAATTTGTAGTTATCTATTTCTATGCTTCTCTACAAAATGTTCACCAAACTTGGACAACAAATCAATTTCTATCATGTTATTTCCCAAGTCGCAGGAAAACCCCTATAAACGTCTATATTTTAGATAAACCCGAGCAGGATTCACAGACCTCATCCGACATGTTGTACAATTTGTGGGACTTTTGTGGGACATTTGGGTTGCACTTCGCTGGCTTCTATTTGCTGCTTTCTTATTGGTTATTCGTGCGCTCGTCGGATCTATGAATTGCTTCCCATTTACCGAATGTAATATGGCCGACATATTGGTGAAATGAGGCATGGAATCACATGGAATCTGACAAAGAACGGCCGTAATTATCACTCCCATTGCCAAATTTGAGCGTGTAAAGGCAGTTTATATATCTCCCGACTGAGTTATATTAAAGCAAACCTCCTTGGCAAATTTGGAAAACAGCAGCAATACGACATTCATGAACTTTTTTTTGACGCAGCGATATGATGCATTGAGCGCCAAGAAATCAGAAGGCAAAAGCAGACAAAGAAAGATGCACACCCTAAATAAATAAATGTTGGAAAGGTATTCCGATTGGTGAGATAATTTAGATTGTGCACTCGACAAAAGTTCGTGTTATGAGATGTGTTGTTATTTCTACAACCATAGATGCAAACATGCATGCATACTACTTAACCAATCCTCAAAATAATAATAATATAATTTCCTACTTTTACTATAGATCTTTTCTGTTTTCTTGATTATAACAGTAAAATAATGGCGAAACTTTTTAAGGATAAAATGTTTTTTAGGTGATCTGTAATTTTCCCTTGGTTTTACTTAACAGTGTCACACCCACTCACACCTACTTGAGTCTATTTATCTGACACTTGTGTTAGACTACTTCTCTGACATTACTAGCAACTAGGATTTTTACCTCACTCCCCTTCTAAAGACCAGAATGTCCCAACCTTCTTGCCCCAGAGGCCAGTGTCTGTTTGGGGGGGGGGAGGGGGGGTAGATAACCCTCAGTTCACTGCACTGCTCGATTGATCAATCACACAAGGTGAGATGAGCTTTGATACAGAACGAAGTTTTCTTTAATTCCAAGCTGACAATATGTTGTAAATAACAGGGCCATAGCAGGAGGTGGGGCACAGGGAGCGCGTGCTGCCCAATAATTTTGAAAGTCAATTTAAATTCATGTTGCATTTTGCCACAGCAACAAATCATTTTGCATGCCTCTGTGAAAACAAATAATTTTGCTGATGTTTCAAGCATTGGCCCTTGTCTTTAACACACCTACGCAGACCACCTAGTTTTTCTACAGCTCTTCTGTAGTCTTCCTAGTTATATCAATGACAAGCTAAAATGGCTGGTTCATATTGTTCTATTGGTTGATCTTCATAAGTACAGGGGAGTATTTCTAGACTGCCTTTTTACTAGAGATGTTATAATAATTTCTGTCAAACCCCGCGTTTTGGGAAGTAAGATTGGGTTAGTTAGTTTTGAGAAGGTAGATAGGAGTAAAAATTTATGCTCCTTTTGAGAAATACAAAATAATGAATAAAAGACAAAGATTATATTTATGTAATACCATATAAATTATTATTTTCCCCTTTCGAGTTTCTTTTTGAGAGAAGCAACCATCATTTTCTTGGATCTAACAGCAGTGTTTAGGCTGCACACAGATAAAATATCTATCTCCGCCTGTGGTTCCGTCTGGGACATAGGCCGCCGACCAGCTCTCTCCAGGCGTCTCGGTTCTGGGCGAGTCTCTCCAGCTGTCCCCACGTCTTGCCCATCTGCTTGGCGTCTGCATCCAAATCTCGGCGCCAGGTGTTACGAGGCCGCCCTCTCTTCCTCTTTCCTTGGGGATTCCAAGTGAGGGATTGTCTTGTGATGTTGGTTGCAGGCTTTCGAAGGGTGTGGCCAATCCATCGCCAGCGTCTCTGAAGGACGTCTTGATCAACAGGCTGCTGCTTTGTACGCTGCCATAGTTCCTCGTTGCTGAGCGAGTCAAGATGGACTGGTTCCGGGCAGAAGCGACTGACTTCCGGCGAGTTACTGCTGTACTTGGGGCACGAGCAGGAAGATGCTGCACACACTCAGGGAGTGGCCCTGATGCTTTCAAAGTCAGCACAGAGAGCGCTTATCGGGTGGGAGGCGCACGGACCACGGATCATGACAGCCTCTTTCTACATCAAGAAGAAGAGGATCAACATGGACATCATCCAGTGCTACGCCCCGACGAACGACAGTGAAGAGGAGGAGAAGGACGACTTTTACAACAGACTGGCGACCATCATCCAAGACAGACCAAAGAGAAACATCCTCATAGTAATGGGCGACTTCAACGCCAATATCGAAGCAAGAAGTGGCAGAAAGTGAAAGAAGCAGTGACATCAACATGCCAAGAAGTACTGGGCCCCAAGTCGTACACACACAAGGAATGGATATCAGCAGAGACACTACAGAAGATAGAAGAAAAAAGACAGAAGAAGGAAGTGGTGAACAACAGCAGAACAAGAGCAACGAAAGTGAAAGCACAAGAGGAATACACAGAAGCAACAGAGTCGTCAAGCGAAGCATCAGAGCAGACAAGCGAAGCTACATAAAGACACTAGCAACAAAAGCAGAAGAAGCAGCTCACCAAAACAGCACCAAGGACCTGTATTCCATCATCAAGAAAATATCGGGCAAGTTTGCTAAGCCAGAAAGGCCAGTAAAGGACAAGAATGGAGGAGTTATAGCAGACGAAGAAGGACAGAAGAAGAGGTGGGTCGAGCACTTCCAGGAGATACCGCCAGCTGATAGTGACCTGCCAATCGAGTGCTGCGCACCCACGAAGGAAGAAATCTGCAGCGCCATCAAGCAATTGAAGAACGGCAAGTCTGCAGGACCCGACAGCATCCCGGCAGAATTGCTGAAGGCTGACTTCGAGACCAGTGTGGAGCTCCTCTACCCGCTCTTCTGCAAGATATGGAAAGAAGAAGAAGTACCAGCAGAGTGGAAGGAAGGCTACCTCATCAAACTCCCCAAGAAAGGCGACCTCAGTTCCTGCTCCAACTACCGAGGGATAACGCTGTTGTCCATCCCAGGGAAGGTGTTTAACCGCATCCTGCTGAACAGAATGAAAGACGCCGTGGACCCGCATCTCCGTGACCAACAAGCCGGCTTCCGAAAGGAGAGATCGTGCACGGACCAGATCGCAACCCTGCGCATCATTCTGGAGCAGTCCCTGGAGTGGAACTCGCCCCTCTACATCAACTTCATCGACTATGAGAAGGCGTTCGACAGCGTTGACAGGCAGACCCTCTGGAGACTACTGAGACATTACGGAGTGCCAGAGAAGATAAGCATCCATCAACTAAAGAACATCTGGGGATCCAGCGAGATCAGCATCACCACCAAGATCAGGCTCTTCAACACCATCGTAAAGCCAATACTAGTCTACGGAGCCGAGACCTGGAGAACCACCGTCACCACCATAAAGAAAATCCAGGTCTTCATCAACACCTGCCTGAGGAAGATACTGAAGATCCGCTGGCCCGACAAGATCAGCAACGAGGAACAGATAAAATATGGCTATGTGAAAAAGAGTAATCAATCCAAATACCCAAAAGTCGTGTTGGCACAGTCGAGTTTTTGGTGAACCTGAATCACAGAGTAATGTCATTCTGATTGGGATCAATAGTTTTCGGTTGAAGGCGGGTATTCGTACCAAAGCACCTTGGGTGGGTGGGTGGTGGTGGTGGGGGGGGGGTGGGTGTTAGGTGGATAGATGATCTGGAAGGGAGGAAAATGTTGAACATAAATGATGGCGTGGAATGGCAAGACTGGGGATGACAAAAACGAGTATATAGAGTTACAAAATGGAAAGGTGGGATATTTCTTAGAGCTCTTCGAAATGTAAAGCAACCTTACGTGTATTCTAGCACAAGGTTTATCATCAGGAGGTAAGACCAGGTACTAGTCAAATGCGAAGGGGAGAAATAAAACTGGGAGCCGAGGGATGCTAGGGGGTGGGTGGAAAGATGGAGAAGGTCTAGTGAGAAAGGAGTTCGCATTTGAGACGTGTTTCAAAGTGAATGAGTGGCTAGCCAATTCACCTTACCCCGGTTGAGTCTCTTATTGAACTTCGTATAGGAATTCTGGATTCTTGTAGAATTGTGCTCCGAATTTCATACGGCGCTTTGCTGTTTTCCAAAGTTTCCAGGGAAGTTTGCTTGAATAAATCAGTCGGGAGATATATAAGTTGCCCTCACACGCTCAAATTGGCAATGGGAGTGATAATTACGGCCGTTCTTTGTCAGATATCATGTGATTCCATGCCTCATTTAACCAATATGTCGGCCATATTAGATTCGGTTAATACTCTAGTACCGGTCTACCTGTGGAAATGGGCCAGCCTCCGCCAGGGTCTTCGTTAGCCAGACGCCATATTGAAAATTACCCAGAAGACCCTGGGGACGAGGTTGATTTTTGTGTATTGATTGCGATCTTACTGTAGCCTTTTTCTTACACGAAGTATCTAGCCTACTGTCCTTCGTCATCGCAACGCCTTACCGTGCGAAATGAAAATTCACTTTTTGCGAGTGGAGTTTCTGTGATATCCTAAAATATCTCAGAAAATCGCAATAAATCCAAATGAAGAAGAAAAGGTGCGAAGTCACACTTTGTGAAATTCAAAGATATTTTTGAATATCGCAACGACGCAAAAGACATGAATAGCTCGTTTGCGATGTTCTACGATTTTACGGATATCCTATTAGGCGAGTTCATTCCGGCTTGAGCATCTTGATTTTTTATGATTTTCGTCGATTTGCGAGCAAAAGAAACAAGTTCAAAAAATTTGATACGCATGAGTCAACCTTTGGATTTTCTGCGATTTTAATTCAACATTTAAAATTAACTGTATTAAAATTATCAGAATTTGACATTTCTAAAACGCATAGTTTTAAAGCGGCTTATAAAACAAAAGAAATAAAACAAAAACAGAAAAAGCAATAAACAACATTTGACAAATTAAATGAATAAAACCCTTCTAAATATATATATATACAGTGGAACTGTACAGGACCCGAAATGATCCCAGGACCCGAAACGATCCCAGGACCCGAAATGATCCCCAAAAGTACCCCAACTGATCCTCGGACCCGAAACGATACCGAGGAGTCCCCGAAATCAACCCCAAGGAATTGCGGTAATGGACAAAGGGAAAGCAGAAGAAATACTTGCAAGTTTTGAAGCATAATAAAGGGTTAAGAGCGACTCGATTTCTAAGCAACGTGACTTAAAAATATTAAATTCCAACACAATACTTCTATTTATTACATTGCCCGGCGTTAAACCCATAAACAGAGTCCAAAACAAATACACAACTTTAAATTGCTACTGAAAGGAATACAGCATAAACATAGCACAGCTTTGCTCAGATCAACCAAACTTTTGACCTTCCATCACACTCTTAACATTTTGCGGTTCCGACACATGACTCCGACACTATAAATCTCATTTCCGGTAAACATCACCCCTAAAAATTAATATTCATCTGACAACCAAACATGTATTTCACCACGAAATCCTTGTTCACACGAGCGAATATTTACCTACACATTTTAGGCAGCCGGTTTGGCCGAGAAGATGGAATGACAAAAGCACACTGAGTAATACACTCGAACAACCCTTCTACTATCGATGCAAAATATTAAGAGGATGTGAAAGCAATATTATGTGAGTTTTGAATTTCCTCATGTAGTCGTGCGTATACCCCGGCATGATCTCACGATATGATAGGTCTTTCATTTACCGAAAACAAACATGCCAAAAAATAACTTTAAAACATTTCGCTTCCTATGTAAAGCAGCATGTCCCATCTGTAAAGACTTTCTTTTATGGCTTGTTATGTAAAAATGATTTATCCACGCCGGGCTCCTCAAATTACTATCACATGAGTTGTTAGTTGACCCCAATTTCTGACTCAACCACTGTATTTCCCCCGCAGTCGTATATAAAAATCTTAATACTATAGTTTTAGTTAATGTAAATTTCCTTTTAATAACACAAACAAAGCTAAATGTTTCATATGTTTTTAAAACTGAAAGCCAATCCTTACACATTCCTTTAGTTGTCCATTACTGTAATTCCTTGGGGTTCATTTCGGGGACTCTTGGGGATCGTTTCGGGTCCCGGGATCAGTTGGGGTACTTTTGGGGATCGTTTCGGGTCCTGGGATCGTTTCGGGTCCTGGGATCATTTCGGGTCCTGTACAGAACTCCGGACACGAAATGATCCCAGGACCCGAAACGATCCCAGGACCCGAAATGATCCCCAAAATTACCCCAACTCATCCCGGGACCCGAAACGATACCGAGGAGTCCCCGGAATCAACACCACGGAATTGCGGTAATGGACAAAGGGGAAGCAGAAGAAAGCACTTTCAATTCTTAAAGCATAATTAAGGGTTGACAGCGAATCTATTTCTAAATAACATGACTTAAAAAACTTAAATTCCAATACAATACTTCTATTTATTCCATTGCCCCGGCGGTAAACCCATAAACAGAGTCCAAAACAAATACACAACTTTTAATTGCTACTGAAAAGAGTACAACATAAACATAGCACAGCCAAAGCACAGCCTTGCTCAGAACAACCAAACTTTTGACCTTCGAAACATTTGCAGTTCCAACACATGACTCTGACACTATAAATCTCGTTTTCGGTAAACATCACCCCTAAAAATCTATATTCATTTGACAACCAAACGTGTTTTTCACCACGAAATCCATGTTCACACGAGCGAACATTTACGGACAGCCGGTTTGGCCGAGAAGATGGAATGACAAAAGCACACTGAGTAATGCACTCGAACAACCCTTTTACTAGAGTTGCAAAATATTAAGAGATGTGGCTTTTGTTGAAAGCAATATGTGAGTTTTGAATTTCCTTAAGTAGTAGTGCGTATACCACTGCATTATTTCTCTCTATCTCTCTTTATGATAGGTCTTTCATTCACCGAACACAAACAAACATTTTCCTACGGGAAAGCAGAGGCATGTCTAATCTGTGGAGACATTTATGGCTTGTTATGTATAAATTCTTTATTCACGCCTGGTTCTTCAAATTACCATCACGGGAAATTTTATTTGACCCCAATTGCTGACTTAACCAAGCTGTCGAAAGCTGTATTTCCCGCGCAGTCGTATATAAAAATCTTTATACTATGGTTTTAGTTGATTCAAATTTCTGAATAGTAACAAAAATGACGCTAAAATGTTTCATATGTTTTTAAAACTGAAAGCCAATCCTTCTACATTCCTTTTGTTTGTCCATTACTGCAATTCCTTGGGGTTCATTTCGGGGACTCTTTGGGATCGTTTCGGATCCCGGCATCAGTTGGGGTATTTTTGGGGATCATTTCGGGTCCTGGGATCGTTTCGGGTCCTGGGATCATTTCGGGAGCGCTTCTTGAGTGTTCTTTTTTTTGTATTTTTAATAGGTTTACAAAGATGTTCCTGCAGAGGATCAGCCCAGTCCAGTGGTACGTCTCGATAAAACATAACAAACAATATAACCGGAACAGAAAACTCGTATAGACTATATACATACCTGATTGCTTATAAACCGATTTTAGCTGTTTTCAATAATTTGTTCAATTTATTCTTTACAGTCACAACCAAACAGAAAATTAAATATCTGTGAAAGCCCCTGGAAGGGGTGAAGAGGCTCCTGATAGACCTCTTCACCGAAGAAGAGCTCATGCGGTGCAGACTGAAGGGAAAGGGAAGGTCCAGGATGCACCTGGGCAGAAACAAGGTGCAGATAATTTATGGTAATTCACAACAGTGCGAGAAATGCAGAAAGGTATCACTTACTCAACTGCAACTACCATTATTTTTGCAGGTGCAATGAGGGGAAATTACGGAATGACTGATGAGAAAGTGGACCAGCTGATTAGAAATCAGCAAAAATCCTTAAAAGGCAAAACCAAAAAAAAGTCTTCAGTAAAGCTAAATGAAATGTCCATTGTTTGTGTAAAATGTTCGCTTTAGTGGGTTTTTTAACCATAGAGATATTTTAGCTTGCCTTGCACTTTTTGTTGTATACCAACTTTTTGTCGAATTTGGTTTTGTCTTTTAACGATTTTTGCTGATTTCTATGACGTTATAGAAGTCACTGTTCACGTTGTATCCGAAAATTATAAAGTTGATTATCAAATTTTGAGATAATTGTAAATTTGTTCTGTATTCTAAAAAGTAAAATTATTTGCTGGAAAATATTGCAAGCTATTTGTAATAAATTACCAGATATCCAAGAAAAGCGTATGGTATTCTGCAAAATGACAATATATGGAAAACTAAGATGTTATTGTCAATAACAATAGCCTCAATTTCCTTCAATTCCGAAAAATCTAATAATATCCGATTATGCATTAACTAAAATCAAAGAAAATCCAATATTGTCCAAGAATATCGCTCTTTATCGCAAAAGGAACAATGCATTCCCTGTCACATTAATGCATATTCCAAAAAATCGCATTATAATCAATTGGATATTCCAAAATATCGTAGAAAATCCTGTTTAAAGTAAGTGGAATATCGGTCCAAATATACCGGGAAAATTCACACCTTGTATCGTAGAATATCCTAGGAAATCGCAGGATGTTCTAAGATGAATATCGTGAGATATTCAAGGATATTACAGAAAGTCTTGGAATATCCCAGTTTCATTTCGCACGGGTAGTTACCATAACCTTTTGCAAAATTTAAAACTGTGTCATGGCCGCCATCTTGAATTTGAGATTCCAGCTCTCAAATCCATGTTATTTGTGCAGTTGAAGGCCCGATTCGCGATTTAATAACTGCATATTTTACCATAGCCTCAATTTCTACCAAGTTATTTTGGAAAATCATCTCAGCTTGGATTGATTTCGCTGTATTTACGTGTTAAATTTGCGACCCAAGTGCGAGACACGCGGCTCAAGATAAGAATTAAGTTAAGTGCTGACTGCTTTAGACTAATACAGCTTACTTCAAGACATAATTAAATGTTTTCTGGACACTCATAAATGGGCTCGAGGTATTTACCTTGATTGCTTAATCTATTTTGAAGTGGAAGTAGTTTGAAACAATTGATGGAAATTGTCTCCTACAAATCGCTTTGTCGATGAACCTACTCACATTGGACACTTGACCGGCTACCCTAAGATGAATTTTATTTTCTTACTATAAAATATTTTGATCTCTCTCATTGAATCTAATCATTTTAACCATGTCGAATTTAATGAAGTACAGCAAAGGTGTTGTAAGTTGTAAATCTATGAAAATTATTTTGGTACTTTGGTGCTTCCTTTAGATAAGCTTAAGTTTTATTATTTCCCTGAAATACCTTTATCCCTCATTGAATGTCATTTTATTTTTATGGGACATTTTCAATAAAATCTTGAGATTTGTAATATTTTTGTAGTGTTGTTGATCTTGAAAATATGTTTATGCTCTATAAAGTTCAATCAAGTCTGGATATTCTATAGCCCTCTCATTTGACTTCAAAATAAATCAATGTTGTTGTTTGCTTGTAACTTACATAAATAAAAAAATACATTTCAATAAAATTATATTGTTAATACAATAGGACTTACTTTGGGTGTTAAAATAAATTTACCCCTATTGATAGCACATTGAGGGCAGTGAACCAAAGAAATGTTTAAGAAATAACAATTTTAAAACACATTCTCAGCTTTCCTTAATCTTATTTCGGTGCTAACTCTGATGTGGGGGTAGTATTTGAAGATAGGACAATCAGCCCTGTCTACTTTCATGGGGCACACCTCGAGTCCAACCCACACCTGAAGAGATGATGCCCTTACCTTTCTTGCCCTAATCAGTGTTGTGATATGGCATTTACAATAAAAAAACAATTATTTTCTATTATGCGTGAGTGCAGGCGTTCATATAACAGTGCTCAATACATAGGTGAAGAGCGGGATATATCTTGGTTTGTAGGAAAAAAACACGCGAACTACCGTTTCATCTCTACAAGCCTGTTTCGTGGTTGCCCACTCATCAGGAGATTTATTAAGAATATATTACTACCATCACTTATATACTATCTATGTATAAAATTAACATAAAAATAGGGCGCGAAATTTGAATGGCTGTTATGATGAAATTGAATAGTTCAGCTGTTGCATAACAAGGCTTTGTTCCTGTGGCGGCACGAAGACACTAGCTCGTTACGCCTGTTTAAAGTTGATAGCTTGGGTTGGCGGATAATGATAAGTTTTTCTTTGAGGCAGAGATTACATCTTTTGCTAGAGCTGTTGTAGGCGGAGTGAGATGACATGATTTTCCATGAAATAAAGTGTTCTATGTCGTTTAAAGACATAGATAGTATATAAGTGATGGTAGTAATATATTCTTAATAAATCTCCTGATGAGTGGGCAACCACGTAACAGGCTTGTAGAGATGAAGCGGTAGTTCGCGTGTTTTTATCCTACAAACCAAGATATATATTTTTTATTATATCCAAAGTAGGCAGTAAAATCTTTGTCATACATGTCACACAAACAAGTTGCAGATCTCAGGTATCCCAGTCAACCCTGCGCGCAGGGTCTAGTTTTGCTTTTAATCAAGTTTTTTTGCTTTAAGTGAGGTCACCGAAGACGTCACACAACACGTGACCATATTGTTGCATCCCCCTTGACATCTACATGACACCTACCGAGTCTAGTTGCCATACGATGTTTCCCTCCAAACAATATATATATATTTTTTCATTTTGACGACGTCAGCGTATTTTTTTATTCTAGTGACGTCAACGGTGAAGTCAAAATCACGTGACTATATTTGTGCACCCTCCTTGACACATACCTGACACATACCAAGTTTGGTTGTCATATGATGTTTCGTTTAGGAAATATGAATATGGATATGACATCGGGATAGTTTTTCTTAAAGTGACGTTATCGATGACGTCACGCATCACGTGAACATATCTTGGCACCACCCTTGACACATACATGACACCTACCAAGTTTGATTGTTATGACAATGTTTCTTTCACGAGATATGAATGTTTTTTTATGTTGATGACGTCAGCATATTTTGTTTTTTATGACGTCATTGATTACGTCACAATCACGTGGCCATATTCGAGCACCCCCTTGACACCAACATGACACCTACCGAGTTAGGTTGCCATATTGTTTTTTTATTTTGACGACGTCAGCATATTTTTGTTATTCTAGTGACGTTGTAGTGGTGTGTGAGTTCTCTAAATCAACGTCCGCAAGAGTTTCTAATAGTACGACAACTCGTTCACGTGCAATCCAGCTCGGCACCTTTCGCCGCTTTTATTCTTCGTGATACGCGTTCGCATGTATCATTAAAAGACTCTTGAGCCTTCATTCTTGGCGACACACATTCATTGGTGACTCTTCGCCATTCTCATTCACACACACTCAACAACAACAACACGTGACCCTTTTGGCGGCATTTGGGCCGCCTGTGGTGTATCGACGCTACATCGCCGCCCCGATGGACTAACGAGTTCATCTACTGTAACTACCTTACTATCGTCGATACCTCGGGTACTTAAACTAACAAACACACTAGTGTCTCAGTCCGCCTCTAATAGGCACAGCTTCGCGATCGGCCGCTTGAGCTCCGCCTCGTTCCTCGTCTTGACCGTCACCGAGCGCACATACCCGTCTCGTCCCTCGCAGACTGCAGTGACACGACCGAGAGGCCAATGCCCTCGGGGTACCCTCTCATCTGCTACCAGCACCAGATCTCCAATCTGGAAATTGCGCCTAGGCTTCCGCCATCGTTGTCGTTCTTGTAACGTAGGTAGATATTCAGCGATCCAACGTTTCCAGAAAGTGTTCGCCAAATACTGCACCTGCCTCCATTTCCTCTTCAAGTAGCCGTCGGCCTCATCAAAAAGCCCTGGTGGTAAGTTCATGTTTGACCTCAACAGTAAAAGATGGTTGGGCGTTAAGGCTTGCAGATCGCGCGTGTGGATCATCGCAGTTACGAATGTACTGTAAGACTGCCGTGGAGTCGGACCAGAAAACACTCTCGTCCACGGTTGTTTCTAGCTCGCTGCGCAGTATCTCATCTAGCTTGACTGCGAGCACTGCAGCCGACAGTTCCATGCGATGTATCGTCATAGGTTTGATATGCCCTAGCCGCGATTTCGCCAGCAAGAACGCACAGTGAATCGACGTCGACCAGCCGCATGTACGAGACGGCTCCGTAAGCGTACGACGACGCATCAGCAAAATGATGTAACTGGACATTCTTCACTCTCCCAAATTCCGGTGGCTTTATACATCTCTCCAATCTGACTTCTGACAACGTCGGTAGCTCTTCGAGCCAAGCCTTCCATCTCTGCGCTTCCGCGTCTCCAACGGTGTCATCCCATCCGTATCCGATTCTGCACAAGTCTTGAAGCAGCAATTTTGCCGGCAGTATCACTGGAGCCAGGTATCCTATCGGATCGAAAACCGGGCTCGTAACCGAGAGTATACCTCGACGACTAAAGGGCTTCTCCTTGGGACTGACTGTGTACTCACACATATCAGTTTCTACATTCCACTGGACGCCTAGTGTCCTCTGTCGGGGAAGCTCATCTTCGTTCAGATCCAAATCCAGCACAGACTTTGCTCATTCACCTTTAGGGATCGCTTCAATGACATCCTTCTCCTTGCTTAGCCATTTCGTGAGCTTAAAACCACCACGTGTCAACAGCTCTCTCAGATCACTCGATAACTTCACCGCTTCTTCTGTTGTCTCAACACTCTTCAGACAGTCGTCTACGTAAAAGTTCTTCTTCACTGAACTCACGACTTCTGGTTCAAAGTCTTCCTTGTTATCATCTGCATTACGTCGCAGTGCGTAGTTTGCACAGAATGATGAAGACGTTCCTCCAAATATGTGTACTTCCATTCTGTAGTCGACAGGCTCCTTCGTCAAGTCATTGCCGGGCCACCATAGGACCACCACCTGAGAGCGTCTTGATCCTACTTATCAACCTTCACTTGATAAAACATAGCTTCCACGTCTGACACTATGGCAACCTTCTCCTGTCGAAACCTCGTTAGCACCCCGGTCAGATTGCTAGTCAGATCTGGGCCCTGGTATAACTGATCGTTCAATGAAGTGCTATTATACTTAGCCGCGCAGTGGAACACTACGCGCACACGCCCTTTCTTTTGAGCATGTGCGACCGGATGGTGTGGTAAGTACCACAAAGGCTTGCCAGAAGCCTCTAACTCTTCTTCTCGGACCCTTCTCGCGTATCCCTTCGCAACAAAATCATCTACAGCAGTCATGTACATGTCGAAAAGCTCCTGATTGGCTTGGAATCTCTTTTTTAACGAACAGAGTCTACGTTCGGCTAACGGTCTATTATTAGGGAGATAGGGAGGCTCCTTTCTCCATGGCAACGACATCTGATAATGCCCGTCCACCATCCCAACTGACTCTTCTATCTTCGCTAAAGCTCTTTTGTCTTCCACTGACATGGACGCTTGCGTAGCGGTACCGGTATCTACGAAGTCCGATTTCCAGAACCTCTTTAGCTTCCTTAATAAAGGGTCGTCACCTTCCACCTCTGACTCGTCTAGGCGCACGAAGTTCACGCTACCGCCATCGGCCTCTGTCGAGCATTCCTCTGTTGGACCGAGAAGCGTCCATCATAGCAATGAACGCACTGCATACGGTTGGCCTCTGCCGCCCCGTTTCTCTTCTAGAACCCAGAATGCTTCGGGCACGTTGCCCCCGATGAGCAAACATATCTCTTTGTCGTCGATTTCAGGCAAGTTGATGCCCTATAAATGGTCCCAGTTCTGTGTGTCCCGATCAGTCGGTATACTACTAGCTGAAACGTTCAGCTTTCGCACCGTCCACACCTTCGGGATGTCTAACTTCTCAGCACCGTCGATTGATTACACTTTCATCTTCACCTCCAAACCCGTCTTCGAACTTTCTTTCTTCTCTTGCGTTGTAAGGAAGAACGATCGCTCCACTCCTTCGATTCCAAGCTCCTGCACAAGACTTGTATCGCACAGCGAAACGTCTGATCCGTTGTCGAGTAGAGCGTATGTTGCAACACTGCGTCCTCCTCTTCCTCTTAGCCTTACCGGTACTATCCTCAACCGCACCTTGCTGTTGCCAGTCGTACTTCTACTGCATTGACCGGAGTTGCTAGGGTATGATGTAATCTTGGAACCGGCGCCTTCTCCGGATTTCGTGTCGGTAGGATTGCTTTCCGCGCCTTTCGCCTTTTTGGGGTGCAACAGGGAATGGTGCTTCAAAGTGCAACCGTCTCTCTGACACGCGCTGTCCCGCCTACATCTTGGCGCTATGTGACCACCCTTGAAACATTTATAACAAAGCCTCGCGCGTCGAACAAAGGAAAGGCGCTCTTCATAATACTTATTCGCAAAATCCTTACACGTCGTTAAGAAATGCGCACCGTCGCACAGCCTGCACTTCCCTTGCTTATCGCGCGCCTCATAGCCCGCTTTCACGTCTGCTTTCACATCTGGTTTTTCGCCTGACTCAAGCTGATCATTCGCAGCCCCGTGAGTGTTATGTGTGCTACCCTTGTTCGCGCTAGGTGTGCCTGCCCTGTTCTTATTACCCGTGAACCTTGGTTTGTCCTTAGAGTCGTTACACACAGTTCCGAACACAGGGTTATTTGCTGCTCTAGCCTTGTCCGAAACAAATTTTGAGATATGATGGATTCTAGGCCTCGCCCCAGACTCTTGTATGGCACCCGCCCTGTCAAGCCACTTGGTTCTCCATGAGTACGGTAATCGCTCTACGACCTTTCTTAGGTTATCTGCACTATTTATTTCGTCTATATCATCTATTGACATCAAAACGTTCTCACAGTTTTTAAGCCTGTCCGCGAACACCATCAAGCCCTGTACATCTGACGCTTTAATCGTTGGGCCGTCCGTAATCTCCTTAACGTGTGCAGATGCGATAGTGTATGGATGGCCAAAACGTTGTCTCAGTAAATCCCGGGCGGTACGGTAGCCGACTGTCGGATCCATTGTCACGCAACTACTAATGACGCGCTTTGCGTCACCGGAACAATACTGGAGGAGATATGTCAACTTCTCGCTCTCATCAGAAGTGTTTCTGTCGATCTTATTTTCGAAAGAGCGAATAAACGACCAATAATTTTGCGGGTTTCCGTCAAATCTCTGAATCTCAGGTCTAGGTAGAGTGAAACCTTGCCTCAATGTAGCTGCTAACTTCTCAAAGGACTTATCTTGACCGTGATTTGCTGCGCTGCTGACATCAGCCCTGATATTTTGCATTTCAACGGACTGGTTCCACGGGGGCGCATTGGGGTTCAAATCGGAAAGGGTTTTTTTCTGATACGATTCAGTGGGTACTAGTGGAGTCCTATAGGAGGGTAATTGCATTGTCACTTGGGGTTGCATTTCCGGTAACGTGGCTTCTGAGCGTTGCATTTGAGCCCTCCCTTACCCATTTATTTCTTCGAAAATGGTAGCCTCTAATTCAGCCTGTTCTATTTCGCATCGCGCATCAAAGAGTTCGTGAGAGCGTTTCATCTCATTTTCCTTTATTTCCATTCCTTGTCTCCTTTGTAGTTACATTAGTTTTAATTGAGCAACAGCCCTTTTCGCAGCCGCTTTCTTCGCTAACAAAGAGCTAGTGATGGAAACATTTGAGCCTACCTCACTCGCGGAATCTCCCAACTTAATTTCTTCAAATCTGTCATTGAATGCCCCGTCAGCGCTGGGCTTCCTCTTCCGACTTTTGTCAATGGCTTCGCTAATTTGCATATTAAAGCGTGGCAAATTCTCTATTTCTCCGATGTCTCGAATTATTTTCGCGCGAACTCTCTTCGACTTGCTGCTTCTTATCTAAATTATCACCCAAACAATACACTCTGCAGCCGATTCTCAGTCTTCAAGAGTCTTTTAATGGTGTAGTGGTGTGTGAGTTCTCTAAATCAACGTCCGCAAGAGTTTCTAATAGTACGACAACTCGTTCACGTGCAATCCAGCTCGGCACCTTTCGCCGCTTTTATTCTTCGTGATACGCGTTCGCATGTATCATTAAAATACTCTTGAGCCTTCATTCTTGGCGACAAACATTCCTTGGTGACTCTTCGCCATTCTCATTCACACACACTCAACAACAACAACACGTGACCCTTTTGGCGGCATTTGGGCCGCCTGTGGTGTATCGACGCTACAGACGTAATCGGTGAAGTCACAATCACGTGACTATGTTTGTGCACCCTCCTTGACACATACCAAGTTTGGTTGTCATATGATCTTTCGTTTAGGAGATATGAATATAGATATGACATCGGGATAGTTTTTCTTAAAGTGACATTATCGATGACGTCACGCATCACGTGACCACATCTTAGCACCGCCCTTGACACATACATGACACCTACCAAGTTTAGTTGTTATACAATGTTTCTTTCACGAGATAACGCGGTGATCCTAGATACTAATCCCTCAGATAGTAATCAGAAACTAAACAGATACTAAAAACGGTCAGGGGGGTACGTCATAAAAAAAAATTATAAATACCTATTTACCGAGTAAAATCAGCTAGAATTGATGGAAAGACATTATAATTATGGTTTCTTAAATTATTTACAGCAACTTCTGTAATTTGTGCGGATCCTATACTAATATTTGAATAGAATATTTTGTCTGGTCTCTGGTTTAGGCGCTTGAAAATTTCTATGCAATACACAAGCAAATAGCTATAATATACATTTCTTCCACCCAAGTGGAAGTCACGCTTGGATCATGCGCTCGGAAGTCACGCTAGCTACATCAACTACAGCAACTGCGCTACATCGCAACAATTATGGAGAGTTAAGAATATAAACTGGACCGAGATAAAATCAAATCACCCGAAAGACGGGGATTTTTTTTCCTTTTGAGATCCACATAATTTTTTGGACCAGTTTCTGATCTGTTCAAACAAACAAACAAAAAAAAGGAAGAAAAAATGCTCCTACCTAGCTGCTAATTATACGAACAAATCCAAATTCGCTCCCTTTTAATTTTTATCATGTTTTATTAAACTATGTGTATGTGTAGGATCGCCCTTTGAATTTTTTACGCTGGTAATGACTGGTAATGAGCCTAAATCCGCTAAATAGCGGAAAAATCTCGGTATAATAAATATGTTGACGTATTTCCAGCCGTACTCTATAATTCTATGGAAAAAATAGCTAATTTTGAATATTTTTGTTATCAACAATTACCCCCCTTGCTATTAGTTTCTGTTTAGTTTCTGATTAGTATCTGTTTAGCATCTAAAAAAATTAGTATCTAGGATCACCGCGGTTCACAAGATATGAATGTTTTTATAACGATAAATGTTTGAATGTTTCTTTCAAGTGATTTGAATGTTTTTTGCATTTAATAACGTTTTTTGCTTTAAGTGACGTCATCGATGACGTCACACAACACGTGACCATATTGTTGTCTCCACCTTGACACCTGCATGACACCTACCGAGTTTGGTTGCCACATGGTGTTTCTTTCGTGAAATATAAATATTTTTTTATTTTGATGACGTCAGCATATTTTTGCTTCTAGTGACGCCATCGATGACGTCACGTGACCACAGTTTAGCACCTCCCTTGACACATACATGACACCTGCCAAGTTTGGATGCTGTCTTCATTCACTGAATCTATTCATTTGCCACGCCTGCAATATAGTAAGCAATATGTTGGGTTCTCGCCATGAGCTTTTCAAGTTTTTCGACAACTCGCCGGCAGAAATGCTTTGAAATTGTGTTGTGATTGATGCACTTGTACTCGAAAATAGAAGGCGCAAACTGGAAGATTTTTGCAAAATTTGCTGGGTTGCACGATAGGATACGTGTCGATCGAGGTCTGTAGGCGTTTTATAGCAGCGCAACCATGGCGGATAGCGTTATCTTCTTTTCTAAGTATTCCTCCATATAGTAAGAGGAGCTGTTGTATGGTTTTCTGTAATTCGTCCGAGGGGCTCTTAAAAGGTCACTTCAACCACGTTTAAAAAAAAAAAGAAATAAGTAACGCGATTTTCACGATCAAATATAAGTATTCTTAAATTTTGTAAAAGAATTTGTAATATGAAATATATACTCCTCAAAATGTGAAAAAAAAAACAAACGCGACAGACGTCACCCCCCCTTTCTAAATCCTAGATCCGCCACTGCTATCAGCCATTTTAGCAAAGTAAATAATCATATAAAGTTAAAATCCTCCTACAATTCCCCATTATGATGTGATCAGTAGAAGCGTACACAATAAAATTACGAGGAAAGTGGTGTTGTCTTCACGGGATAGCTCGCTCAATTTATCTAAAAACATAAAAATGCGTAAAAATGTCAATATAGACCGTTAATAAAAGTTGTCAAGAGCTACTATAAACTAGCTGTTAATCTGCTCGGGGAACTCTCAGAACATACTTTAGGGCATGTAAATTGATTTGATATACATACAGCTTCTCGTGCTTTTTAATGTCCATTCTACGTTACCACGGTAACAGGGGGCTCTTAACATATTAACATAACGGGGGGCTGGTAACATTGCTTGGAAACTTTGACTCGTGGTCTAAAAACTTTGTGGGTATTTTTCATGGTTTCACAAGTCTACATTATTTTACAAGATCACGTTTCTGTGAACGTGATGCAAAAGGATGGTTTTGTCATGTTTACAGCCGATGAGCCCTTCTGTTTTTTTTTCTTAATATATTATATCTCAGTGCTATCAAGCAACTTTCCATTCCTTTTGATCACAAATGAAAACAAGGAGTTTAGAACAGAACATCAAATAAAACAGACAGAAAATGATCTTGAATTAATTGGTCTGGCGTGGCTTGTGGGAACCTGTTGGCAGGAAAATAAGCTGCGAGCAGTAACGTGATTTAATTGAGTTATATGGGGTTCTAAAATCATCATTGAAGAGCATTGCTATATCCAGATATCAATCATTTTCGAAGAGCATGTTTGGTCCAGAAATCATCATCGAAGAGCATGCTTGGTCCAGATATCATCATCGTATCGTATCATCATCAAGTGTATGCTTGGTAAAGACGTCTTTATTCTGGTGGAATCAGTTCTTTGCTTTCCTCGTATAACGCACCAAGATCCATGTCTGGAAAAGCATCACGCATGTCAAGAACCAGAATGTAGTACTCGCTGATGATCTGCTCTATATTCTTGATGATGACGTCATGGCGGATGTCCCTTGAATTTGGATCCCGTATCTCAAGGACCCAGTCTTTGTAATGCTTCAATTGGAGGGTTCGGCCGCCTAAAGGCAAATATCGCGAATATAATATCGCAAATATCATCATCATCATCATCACCATCATCATCATCATCATCATCATCATCATCATCATCTTATTCTTCCTATTAAAAAGTATAACTTACCGGGTTTTATCGAATATCCATTCATCAAATTTTCGGTCAGCATCAATTTGTTAATACCCTCACGCATGTCAATTGTCTGCTCGGTTTTTTGGTGGAATTTCGGCTTCATGATCTTGACCATGTCTTCTCTATCAGTCCCAGTGAGGTCTTGTAAGAAGTAAAATTTGTACTCCATCCCGTGAAACTGATATTTTCTTGTCTTGCTTAGTTGGATGTTTTCCATCCTATCCCTATACACAAGCTCCACGTGCGGCTCCCTTAGGCAGTAGAGATTAAGTCTAAAAATTGGATTCCAAAATTTTCCAGTTCTTTCATCCCTGAGCCAGATGGTCAAATTCTTTAAAAAAAGATAAGATAAAATGAATTATGAAATAAACAAAATTGTATGTCCATCTGTCCGTAGTTTGTTTGTTGTTGTTAAGATTTCTTTCAAAGCTGTATTTTTGTGTACCACATTAATTTTAGCAAAAAAGGAGATGTGTCCAAATAAAATCACATTTTACCTTATTCAAATAGCTAAGGTTCTCTTTTTTAATGTTGCCTTTATGATTCACTAGGATCTTGGCGGGGGAATCACTACTATCCACAATCGTTTGACGAAGAAGACGGTCGTTCGGACGGGCATTCTTTAGATCGATCTCGTAGGTGTTTCTTCCTCGAGTCTGCTCCACTCGGAAATTGTTACCGTGCATGAAAATGTGATCATCAAAGGGACTTCCATGGACCTGGACAACTTCTCTGACGGTGCCAAACTCGTGCAGGTTTCTATCTTGTCCATAAAAGAACCCCACTCGTTCTGTAACGCGATTGAAGTAAGCTCCTTTGATGATGCGATGTGATCTTGAGATACCTCCGAATGTTAGTTCTTTTTGGACGGTCCCTTGCGATTCGGTAACATCAAGTGCGTTTGTAAACTGTGGTTCAAGTTTCCCAATCAGACCGTTGATTGCTATCACGTCATATCCCGAACAGACGGACGGATTGATAGACGGACGAAAAGACGGACGGATTGATAGACGGACGAACAGACGGACGGATTGATAGACGGACGAACAGACGGACGGATTGATAGACGGACGAACAGACGGACGAACAGACGGACGGATTGATAGACGGACAAACAGACGGACGGATTGATCAATGGTTGATATACGGATTGATAGACACGGAGGACCAGACAGTCGTCCATTCTATATTGCAGGAATGCAGGTTTTACCAATGGTTTGGCCTTGAACTCAATGCTGTCTGGTATATTCACGGCCGGAGCGAATTTCGGGTAATGCCATCAGACGTGCTGTATCGTGTGACAATATTCGATACTAGGCTCTGGAATACAGAGACCTTAAGCCCTGTGCAAACTGCGCCAGCACCGGCCAGCATTGCCGGCGAATTCTTGCTCGACTGACCACAAGACAAAGGAGATGTCAGAAAGTCCTTGTCCCATTTTGACATTTCGTTTGTCCTATTGTCAGTCAAGCGAAAATTCGCCAGCAACGCTGGCAGGTGCTGGCGCAGTTTGCACGGGGCTTTAAAACACGCTAATTCATTGTTGACCTTTGTTATTCGACGTATTGACGTATGCTTTTTATAGAGGGTTTGCAGGTCCTGTTTTGGGTGGAATACTCGTGGATAAACTCGGGTTTCCATGGATGGCCACGGTAAGACTTGTTCCAGTAAATGCATTTGCAAACAACGCGGCCAGCTTGTTGATGTGCTGATGTAATGTTGTGTGCGAATGTTTGCCAAGCCACTTCGAGCAATCTGAAATTATTTATATTAGTCCTAGCTAGGAATTACGATGCGTAGAGCTGGACTTGTTGGTCCGATTGTCGGCCAAAATTATTAAAAGTTACTACCCTTGCTTCGGTCTGAATGAAATGAAAAAAATTAGGCCACGTCTTTGACATCTCTGCGTGTAAATCAGCTTTAACAATGCCGAGGTCAAGTAAAAAAGGTCGACTTCGCGCCCAGTATTGGTGCGTCCCGTGCGAAATGAAAATTCACTTTTTGCGATAATAGTCGAGTTTCTGTGATATCCTGGAATATCTCAGAAAATCGCAATAAATCCAAATGAAGATAAAAAGGTGCGAGATCACACTTGTGAAATTCAAAGATATCTTTGAATATCGCAACGACGCAAAAGACATGAATAGCTCGTTTGCGATGTTCTACGATTTTCCATGATATCGTATTAGGCGAGTTCGTTCCGGCTTGAGAAAAGAACCTAGTGCAAAAGAATTTGATACGCATGGGTCGACCTTTGGATATTCTGCGATTTTTTTTCAACATTTAAAATTAATTGTATTAAAATTATCCGAATTTGAAGCACTGTTAAGTTATGCATGACATTTCTAAAACGCATAGTTTTAAAGCGGCTTATAAAACAATAGAAATAAAACAAAAACAGAAAAAGTAATAAACAACATTTGACAAATTAAATGAATAAAACTCTTCTAAAAATATAAATACAGTGGAACCCCGGACACCCTCGAGACTTTCATAAGTCTCCGTATCATCGGGGTGTCCGTATTAAGCGGGCTTTGTTTTGTTTTACTTCACAGTACGACTTCGTCTTCTGGAAGAGGCGACTGGAAATAAGAAGTCACGTGACTTCTTAGTTCAAGTGTAATTTTTCAAAAAGTATAATAAATTGCACGAGCCCGTAGGGCGAATTTGAGACTCTATTTTAAGCACACGAGCGCAATTACGAATCGTATGATCACTTATAAATAACACACAAATTAGTAAAGTCAAATTTTTGTTTGAAACACAGTAAAACAGCGCGCTTTTTTCAAAAACTGGTGTGATTCGTCCGTGGAATTGGACATTGAATCTCAAAATGATCATAATATATTTTTTGTTTGTTTTAAACGCGATCCCCTGATAGAATAGAATAGCCATAGAATTGCTCTGTCATATTTTTTTGCTAATTAACACCCGAGTGTTTTTTGCCCAGTTATATTTTTGCTTATTTTTATCACCCGATGAGTGTTTCTGTCCCGTCAAATTTTGCCTTTTTTCGCTGATTGTTCACTCGGTTATTTCCTCCCTCTGATTGATGTTGCGCTATATCCTTCGAGGTTCACGTGGGTAAAGGTCAGTTATTAAGAAACTCATAAATAATCATATAGAACCAAATTAATTCCGGCCCGCTGTAGACTTATATCAACATTGTGAATCAAGCCCTTAAATGATACAAACTTTTGCATTTTGCTTTTATTGTTGTCATTCTTCTGACAGGTATTGAGATTAGTTGATCGAAGTGTTACCTGGAATGCCGAGCCAACGACGCTCCCCGTGGAGATCGATGCTGAAAAAGCATCGATCTCCACAGGGGCCGGGGTCAAAAATTCCGTTGTTAAGAGCGTGCGGCTTGTTATGACACTATCTTACGTTCTGTAATCAACATCACCCAATCAGAATCCGCTATTTTGCATACGTCATTCACCCCTTGCTGGCTGCCTGGGATGTCGCCGACTTGTACTGGTTCTCGTTGGATTGTACCGGTTGCATTTTCTTAGCGAATCTCCGTGATTTTAGGGAATTTTATCGAATTTTAGTGATCAAATCAAAATGATCTCCAATAAATTTGTTGTTGTGGAGTGGCTGAACAACGCAGAGGATCGTTGCGAGTTAACAGTTCTCAGGGGAAGTGAAGTTTTGCGCCAGGGTGGTTTGGTATCGGTGGTATTCATTGCATTGCAGCAGATAACACACCAAGACTTTACGAGGCAGAAGTGTTGCAAAACTTCGGTAAGTCGAAGTTAGGCTTCTTTGTTTTTATCGTTTTACTTTATAAAATAGAGACCTTACGCAAGGACGTCCTGACAGCGCATGTAGAACGCGAAAATAGGAAAATGCCGTTCTAGATTTGCCGTCGCGGACGACACGCCGTGTTGTGTGAGCAGTTCGTGAGCGCGCGCGCCATTCTTGATGCCGTCCCGTTCTTGCGTAAGGTCTCTAATATAATAATAGAACTAAGCAACGGTAGCGCAGAGAATATTTCGGGTATTCAGTCTGAGTTCCTACGGTATTTCTCCTCATGCTCACATTCGCATTGGCTTTTGTTTCTTGAGGAACGTCGATGCTATTATCTTTTGCGGCATTGTCTGGCTCGATTTTGGATTTCTTTCCTCCGTGATTTGTAAATACTCTTGCTTTTGGTGGCGGACGTTTGGAAGCACAAGCAGCTTTACAGTTCTAAACTACGGAGTACATTCTTATAAAAGCATGAAGTATTTGAACCCAGGGCGACGGTAGACCTCGACGGCGTTTCGTTCTATTTTGTAACGGGCCGTAAGAAGTAAGAGCGTGCAGCACCTCTGTATTATGACTTCAGTGCTAAAACGGAGCAATTTCAGAATAATATCTCAACTTGCAGTTTTTTTATTTGGATTTCAGACTCACAGCGCAAGGCAAGCAGTTTGAAAACGAGCTGCTTGAGGGAGGCAACGACAGCGTTGACCGAGGTAACATTATAAGAATAGGAAAATCCACAGAATATTAAATGCATTCTTCGCCTCCCTTACGTGAATGTTTTTGTTAGTTAATTAACCTTCACACAATTGATAATACTTTGCTAAAATAGTATATTAGTGTTAATGTAATGTTATATACCTAGAAGTAACGTAAAGTAAACACTTAAGGATACTGTAGACCCGGGCGGTAATTACCCCGATCGTCCCGGCAAAACGCGCTTAATTTTAAGTGCTTTTGTCTGGTCCAAAGTGCTTAAACTTAAACAAGAGGTAAAAAACCTGAAAAGAAAACTCAAGGTGAGTTTACACCGTGTGATTATGCTGAAGTTTCAATACTTATGACAAAAACGAAATGGTTGTTGTTGCTTAAACGGCGGCTTCGGTATTCTGAATCCACTCCCTGGATACGAGGAATTTGGCTCTCAAACATAGGAAATATTTAGGCACAAATTCAAATTCGGTACTTTTCTCGTGCCCGGCCTGGATTTTATGATTTTGTTAATTATGTATCATATATTAGTAGCCGAATGCAGTGAATATAACACTATCAGCAAGTAGTTTTGGATTTTTTAAAGGCTGTGACTGTGCGGTTTTTGTACATTGTAATAGTCCTCTCCGCTGTTATCACATAAAGAATATTGTTTTTTTTTTTTTGTATTTTTTATAGGTTTACAAAGATGTTCCTGCAGAGGATCAGCCCAGTCCAGTGGTACGTCGATAAAACATAAAACAAACAATATAACCGGAACAGAGAACTCGTATAGACTATATACACGCCTGATTGCTTATACACCGATTTTAGCTGTTTTCAATTAATTGTTCAATTTATTCTTTACAGTCACAACAAAAGCAGAAAATTAAATATCTGTCAAAGCCCCTGGAAGGGGTGAAGAGGCTCCTGTCAGACCTCTTTACCGAAGAAGAGCTCATGCGGTGCACACTGAAGGGGAAGGGAAGGACCAGCAACAAGATGCAGATAATTTATGGTAATTCACAACAGTGCGAGAAATGCAGAAAGGTATCACTTACTTAACTGCAACTATCATTATTTTTGCAGGTGCAATGAGGGGAAATTACGGAATGACTGATGAGAAAATGGACCAGCTGATTAGAAATCAGCAAAAATCCTTAAAAGACAAAACCAAAAAAGTCTTCAGTAAAGCTAAGTGAAATGTCCATTGTTGGTGTAAAATGTCCGCTTAAGTAGGTTTTTTAATCATAGAGATATTTTAGCTTGCCTTGCACTTTTTGTTGTATACCAACTTTTTGTCGAATTTGGTTTTGTCTTTTAACGATTTTTGCTGATTTCTATAACGTTATAGAAGTCACTGTTCACGTTGTATCCGAAAATTATAAAGTTGATTATCAAATTTTGAGATAATTGTAAATTTGTTCTGTATTCTAAAAATAAAATTATTTGCTGGAAAATATTGCTAGCTATTTGTAATAAATTACCGGATATCCAAGAAAAGCGTATAATATTCTGCAAAATGACAATATGTCAATAACAATAACAATTTCCTTCAATTCCGAAAAATCTAATAAAATCCGATTATGCATTCACTAAAATCAAAGAAAATCCAATATTGTCAAAGAATATCGTTCTTTATCGCAAAAGGAACAACGCATCTATGCATTCCCTGTCACATTAATGCATATTCCAAAAAATCGCATTATATCCAATTGGATATTCCAGAATATCGTAGAAAATCCTGTTTAAAGTAAGACTATGCCTTTTGAGATATCCTAGAATATCCTGGAATATCGGTCCAAATTTACCGTGAAAATTCACACCTTGTATCTAGAATATCCTAGGAAATCGCAGGATGTTCTAAGATGAATATCGTGAGATATTCAAGGATATTACAGAAAGTCTTGGAATATCCCAGTTTCATTTCGCACGGGGTGTGTCTGCAACTGTCTTGGCGCTTATTCCGCGGGGCTTGGTTGTGTGAGTGTCGTGTTAAATAAAGCTCTTTATGTTTGCACAAAACCTCCTTGGATTGTACGGGAAGTGGTTGTGTGAGTGTCGTGTTAAACCTCCTTGGGATTGTACGAGAAGTGTTGTGTGAGGGTCGTGTTCAAGCTCGTTATGTTTGTACTGTTTGCACGAAAGTTCTTATATTTGTACTGTTTGCACAAAACTTGGTTGTGCGAAAGTCGTGTTGAAGCTCCCCTCATATGAATAATATTGTGACAAACAAAAGGACAATGTGTGGTTGTTAGAAATAAGGTTATCTAATGACCATCATCTAACATTCTTATCTTTTTGAAAACCTTATTTCTTTAAGGTTATGGCGTCCTTGGCTCTTTTTTTGGTAAGTACCGTAAATACGCTGCAGCGTCGCTCACAACTGAAAGGTGCCCATGTGAAATATAGGGAGAACTGATCCCCAGTTAACTGAGTTATGATATATGGAAACGCATCAATCAAACAAATTAGAGTTTTCGGGGGCTGTTGCTGATCAAATACGATAAATGAGATCTAATAATGCATGTTTGTCAAACCACACGTCCCACTTACTATACTATTAATTGCAAATAAGTCTGACAACACCAAAAGGTACGGTAATACGAGCAGCAAAATCGTACAACTTTTGTTACAGCATTTGGCAATGTTGCGAGTTTTACTACCGGCGAACAACTTTTTGTCGCAGCAAAGGATAGAATGGTTCGTGCTGTTGATCAGTCATCTTTTTTCTCCGTGACACTGATGTGTGACTTTCGTTCAACCAATCACAAACGATAATGCAACTGCTTGCGTATGCTTGACGTCTTTTTGCTGCGAGACAATTTAGGTTGATGTAGAAATACGGGCGACATCTCCAAGTTTTATTGCAAAAAATAGAACCATCTTCTACTTTCTGGAGCAAACTTTCTCAACTTGCAACAAAAAAATTGCTGCGACAAAAGTTTGAGTTTTGCAGCAAGGCTTCTACAAAAGTTGTACAATTTTGCTGCTCGTATTCAGCACCTTAAGACGACACGTCCCACTTATTATACTACTGAATGTCTCCATTTCCACCCTCTAGATGGTGCTTTCTGCTGCCTGGGCGCTGTTTTCTTGGATAAGGTATTGTGTTTCTTCATGGCTTAATTTAAATTATTAGGACAGTATAGGCTAATCTTTCTCAACATTTAGAAAAAATGAAAATAAACGTGTGTGTTTTCTAATTAAAAATAATTTAAAGATAAAATATGTTTCATATTCTAATTCACGTTTTAGTCTCACAAACAACGCCAGCTTGGAGAGAAAACCGCTACTTGCCGCTGCCACCAGAAAGAAGAAAAAGCGACGACGACGTCACTCATCTAATCCATCAATCAGCAACGGGGAGAAACAAAGAACACCGACGCCAGTTTGACTCGGACTCATGGGAACCCTGAGTGTAAAAACACAGCTTCTATAGTGGTACAGAGTGATGCAGTTATTGGAATACTTGTTGTTATGATCGAACTACAGGGTTCAACAAGCATCTTTGAAGTGATTCCTTCAATAAAGCACATGGCAAGCTTACATAACAATAGTGGGTCACGTGATGGCGTGACTCCATATATGGGACTACTCACAACACTTTTCAGATGGCAGCCATGGCCCTGATCCTTGAGATGTGTACAAGATTTCATATATATATATATATATGCGGCTGCATTAGTTCTATCATGTTTTAGCTATAAATCCCGCTTAACACATAGACTCCTGGCTATTTTTGAGCTGAATTTACAATAAAACAGACCGAAAACAGATACCTCGTATTTTGAGTTTTATACAGGCCGTCAAACTCAAACACCGCTGCACCTAGTCAGCGGTATCCAAGATTTCCAACAGTGCTTTGCGGTCCCGTCCCTCGTCGCTGTGCTAATGCGAGCACAGTTTGATGGTTGCTTCTATTTTCCATAAAAATACAGCTATTAGCGTATTAGGAGAAAGCCCTAGCACATCACGTAGTCTATTGTGGCATATTTGAGTGCTTTGCATATGGATATTTGCAAGCAAAGGATTCATGAGGATTTTTTCTTGTTTGGCTTTGCCTTGATAAGAAAAAAAAATCGTAATAAATCACCACAGCTCTCGTAAATGCGTAAATGCTGAAACCAAATTAATTCCAACACTGTTTACACTACTGCTATTATGGGGCTGTATGACCTGGAATTTATTTGTTGTGGTTTGAGGAGAGTGACTTTAAGGAGACGGTTGACTGGCCCTCCCCTCGTGAATTATCCACGGAGCCTTCAAGAAGTGGACATTGCGTTTTGAGGCCATGGAAATGGACCTGGAGGATCAAAATAAAGGTATGTATTTGTGTCTTGAGCTGTGTTTGCTGATATCTTTCCCTTGTGGTATTTTGAGCTTTTTGTTGAGAGGGTCGATTCTGTTGTTTTTCCTTGTTCGATTTGAAATTTGCAAAATAAGTTGTGCTATTTTTGGGCTGAAGGTAGTTACACTGCACCTTGCTTGGATGCATTGCACCAAGAACATTAATTATCCCATAGACTGATGACTGCGTTTCCTCATCTCGTTGTGTTTATTTTGCTTTTATTAATTTTTTTTGTTATGTGTCTTCTCCAAGCCGGTACAGGCCGGTTGAGGGGTCAATGTGTTAAGAATTGAGAAAAGGGCGGAGCCAGTTTAATCTACGGTGTTTAAAACAAACTAGTCCTACCATTCTAACACCACGAAACCCTACGATTACAATAAAGAGACGCCATGAAAATCAATGCTCGTGCTTTTTTTAATGTCCATTCTTCGTTAATACTGTAACAGGGGGCTTTTGGATATTAGCTATTAGCATGACGGGTGTCACACGAATATGGAGATTTGTTTGTTTCTTTGGAATGTTTTTCCTTTTTTGTGGTGGGAGGTGGGCATTTTGCCTGGTATTTTTCTGTGTAGAAAATTTTGTGTGTAGTTTTTCCTCGGCTTCAACGGTCTACCTGTTACCTCTATGTTACAAGAAGACTTTAGGGTGAACGTGGAGCAAAAGTAATGGATTGGTATTTGTCATGTTTACAGCCTAGAAGCCTCTCTGTTTACTTGGCATATTTTTTTTTTGTGCTATCAGGCAACTTTCAATTCCTTTTGGTCAGAAAAAACACAGACAAATAATAACTTTGTAAGAATACTTTGGTCTGGCGGGAACTTGTTGCGGGGAAATAGCCTTGCGCGAAGCACTTTCTTGTGAAGTGATCGCTCGTAAGTTGAGTAGTAGCAGTTCGCCTGTTTTAAATCCCTCGTATATAGGCTTGGTCCGTGGTCCAGATATCATCATTGAAGAGTATGCTTGGTCCAGATATCATCATTAAGAGCATGCTTGGTCCAGATATCATCATTGAAGAGTATGCTTGGTCCAGATATCATCACTGAAGAGTATGCTTGGTCCAGATATCATCATTGAAGAGAATGCTTGGTCCAGATATCATCATTGAAGAGCATGCTTGGTCCAGATATCATCATTGAAGAGTATGCTTGGTCCAGATATCATCATTGAAGAGTATGCTTGGTCCAGATATCATCATTGAAGAGAATGCTTGGTCCAGATATCATCATTGAAGAGCATGCTTGGTCCAGATATCATCATTGAAGAGCATGCTTGGTTCAGATATTATCATTGAAGAGCATGCTTGGTCCAGATATCATCATTGAAGAGAATGCTTGGTCCAGATATCATCATTAAGAGCATGCTTGGTCCAGATATCATCATTGAAGAGTATGCTTGTTCCAGATATCATCATTGAAGAGTATGCTTGGTCCAGATATCATCATTGAGAGCATGCTTGGTCCAGATATCATCATTGAAGAGTATGCTTGGTCCAGATATCATCATTGAAGAGTATGCTTGGTCCAGATATCATCACTGAAGAGTATGCTTGGTCCAGATATCATCATTGAAGAGAATGCTTGGTCCAGATATCATCATTGAAGAGCATGCTTGGTCCAGATATCATCATTGAAGAGTATGCTTGGTCCAGATATCATCATTGAAGAGTATGCTTGGTCCAGATATCATCATTGAAGAGAATGCTTGGTCCAGATATCATCATTGAAGAGCATGCTTGGTCCAGATATCATCATTGAAGAGCATGCTTGGTTCAGATATTATCAATGAAGAGCATGCTTGGTCCAGATATCATCATTGAAGAGAATGCTTGGTCCAGATATCATCATTAAGAGCATGCTTGGTCCAGATATCATCATTGAAGAGTATGCTTGTTCCAGATATCATCATTGAAGAGTATGCTTGGTCCAGATATCATCATTGAGAGCATGCTTGGTCCAGATATCATCATTGAAGAGTATGCTTGGTCCAGATATCATCATTGAAGTGAATGCTTGGTCCAGATATCATCATTAAGAGTATGCTTGGTCCAGATATCATCATTGAAGAGTATGCTTGGTCCAGATATCATCATTGAAGAGAATGTTTGGTCCAGATATCATCATTGAAGAGCATGCTTGGTCCAGATATCATCATTGAAGAGCATGCTTGGTTAAGATATTATCATTAAAGAGCATGCTTGGTCCAAATATCATCATTGAAGAGTATGCTTGGTCCAGATATCATCATTGAAGAGTATGCTTGTCTTTATTCTGGTGGAATCAGCTCTTTGCTTTCCATGTATAATGCGCCGAGATCCGTGTCTGGCTCAGCATCAGGCATGTTAAGAACATTCTCGAAGTACTCGTTGATAATCTGCTCTATGTTCTTGATGATGACGTCATGGCGGAGGTCGCTTGAACTCGGATCCCGGATCTCTAGTACCCATTCCCCATCCTTATTCTTCAAGTGGAGGGTGCGACCGCCTAACGATAAATAACACATTATTATCATTATCATCATTGCCACCACCACCAACGCCGTTCGTCCACCGCCGCCACCTTCATCATTATTATGCAAAATTCCAAATTGAATATACATTTTGCGCAAATGAATGCCGCCTCGTTCAAATGAATGTATTTTCGCTCTATTAGTTGATTGGCGCAAATGATGGCGTATTTTCTCGTAATGAACAACGAGGAAAACTCTCGGACAACCATAGAGGAATCCAATCCAGTATCGTATTTGTAAAGGCGTGATAAAAATGAATTGCACTCAATCAAATTGGAATATCCGGCTGAGCTTAAAAGGCGAAGGGCCGTTTGTTGGACTGAGCGAATGTTTCGAAAGTTACTATTAAAAAACTCTGCTAGGAAATTATGGCAAGTATTTTCCATGAGGGAAGGTGTGTTAGGGGTAACGTCGTACATTGTGGTGGATAGGTGAATTAGGCGAGTATCGTTATAAAAGACCAAGGGTCTAACATGATGTCCCAGCATTAAAGAACTTGGGTAGAATGTTAGTGGTTTGCCAGAGTTATCCAAGGGGCGTTCGTTAGTGTGCACAAGGTTAAAGAGTAGGAGAACGGTAACCCAGGTTCCCATACTCATGATGGCATTAACTGTTCTGGTCGGTGTCTCTGTGGGAAGATCAAATTCTTCGAGAAGAAGATGATCAAAAATGTTTTCCTGGGATTTAATGATGTTTTTACAAATGATTCCTGGGTCAAACGGAGACTGCCGCTTTGGTTGATTACCCGTAATGGAACGACCGTGGATGGTGGCTGGTTGTGAATCTAGATTTAGTAGTTTGACAGAAGTTAAGATACTTGCGCTCCTGTAATGTTATAATTAATTTGTAGGTTTTGTGATGGTTAATCGACGGCTGTTCTTGAGTGAGCTTGCAATTAGCAATATGAACAGGTGCAATAGACTTGGAAAGTGACGGAATAGTGAGGATCCGATATGCGTGTACTGTTGTAAGCTGAGTAACGCGTGACTCTACTGTTGAAGGTCTTGAAGGCATTGAAAAGATGGTCTAAAAATATATATACATACGGTAAAGGAAACTACAGTTTAAATTTAGACTTGAACTGAACACAAAAAAGTAAGTACTCAATCAGAAGCGATAAAATTGTTGAACATATACGATAAGAAAACGTACCGTTTCATTCGTTTCAAGTCGGCGAGAAACCAACATTAATAATCATACTTTTGCCGCTTTATTGTATACGATTTCTCCGTCTTAAGACATGGGTCTTAAGGTCTTGGTAAAGGTGAATTTGACACCACTGTTTGTTTTTGTGGTTTTTGCAAAACCTGTATCAATAGTTCTTTCTTAAACTTTATTTTTGCAAAAAATGTTTTTCGATAAATCGCATTCTAAGACGGCTGAAATGGGCCTTTGCTGTTTCCCGTGACCGGATGACCGTGAATTCACGCCAAATCTTTGACTTTTCTAGCGTATTATTTTGAGGCGAGAACTTGAGCTTGTCGGGAGTAACCTCGCGACGGGTTTTAAGATATCGCACCGCGGTGATACTAGAACCTAAAATTTCTTAAAACCTGAACAGAACCGAATCAGAACCTTAACAGAACCGAAACAGAACCTAATAGCAAGGGGGGGGGGGGGGGGGGGGTAATTGTTAATAACAAAAAGAAAATCAAAATTACCTATTTGCTACATAGAATTGCAGAGTAGGGCTGGAAATACGTCAAAAAAATTTACAGCAATTTTTGCGCTATTTAGCGGATTTAGGCTAAATTTCTATTTCAGTCATCACTAGCGTGAAATATTGAAAAGGCGATCCTACACATAGCTTAATACAATTGAATAAAAAATACGGGAAATCGAATTTGGATTTTGTTCGTATGAATAGCAGCTTGTAGAAACATTTTTTTCTTTCTTTCTTTATTATTTTTATTTATTTTGTTTGAACAGATCAGAAACTGGTCCAAAAAATATGCAGATCTAATAAGGAAAAAAATCCCCTTCTTTCGGATGATTTGATTTTATTCCGTCAATTTGAGTCCAGTTTATATTTGGGTAACTTTCCGTGATTGAAGCGCAGTTACTGTAGTTGATGTAGCTAGCGTGACGTCCAAGCGTGTGATCCAAGCCTGACTTCCACTTGGGTGGTCTTCACAGTTCATAGCATTCATTATGTCGGCGCCAAAAAGTACAAATGAAGACGATTGCTGTTTAAAAACTTAGCAATAACTAAGCGCTAAATCGGTTTAGAAGCGTTTTAGAAATGCATATTATTGCTATTTCCTTGCGTATTGCATAGAAATTTGCAAGCGTCTAAAACCAGAAACCAGACAAGGGATTCTAATCAGACATTAGTCTAGGATGCACACAAATTACAGAAGTTGCTATAAATTCAGGAAACTATTTTTATATAATGCCTTTTCATCGATTCTAGCTGATTTTACTCGTTAAAAAGGTTTTTTTTATTATTTTTTTAAAGTACCCCCCCCCCCTGAACGTTTTTAGGTTCTGGTTCTGATTCGGTTCTGAGGAATTAGGTTCAAATTTTCGGGATCTGATCATCGCCTTCAAATTTTCGGGATCTGATAGATAATTATGCCATGTCATAAAGTGTGTGGGGAATTTTCGATTTCCGACTGAAGATCGCTTTTATAGCACTTTTCGTGTCCAGATTTCGCCAGAAATGGGATTTCCAACTTTGATTGGTGATATTTTGTTGACAGTGTCAAATAACAAAAAGTCCTCACACACTTTGGTAGATCATCTACCTGTCATTGAGATGCCATTACGTGCAAGTCCATGCGCAATAACGCGATGGTGATTACGATCTAGATTTAACTCCGTACTTTTGAGTTTGAGGCCTCAAAACTTAAACACGGAATTAGCTATTGAAAAAATAAAACTTGCAGGAGATAATTCAATCTTTTATCTTTTATTTGATATATAATTTGTACATGTAGTGAAAATCGGGGCGCGACAAAAAAATTTTCCGCCGACACGTCGTTAACCTTTACCGAGACCTTTTAAGGACCTTTAAAAGACCTTTTAAAGACCTTAAAAAGACTTTCGTAGATTTTCGTAGACTTTCTTTTTATCGCTTGTTGTGAATCGGTAGTGTAATCGATCTTCCGCCGTATGATAGCCAGTTTGTTGTTGTCAGAGGAAATTGTAGATTCTTTGATTTAAGCAGTCCATGACTTTAATAGAGCCTCTCAAATAATTTTCCCGCTTCTTAGATGTTTGGAAGTTTGCGTTTTTCTTGAGTGGACGCTACTGTGTCAGCGAAGCGTGTTTACTGCTTGCGGGGCAGAACCGTAGGACTCTCGCACGATGACCAAAAAAAATCAGTCGCATTGTTTTTTTATACCTATCGGGCTTCGCACTCCGCTATAACTCATAGCTAATTATTTGCGTTTGAATTTGTTCTTAGAAAACCCTTCAATGACGCGAGTGAGAAGCCTGTGCCTCTACGATTAATATTATTATTAACATAGTACATCGCGTGTGATGTTAATAAACTGAATACTTGCAGCTTGTAAGCCAAATATTGCCAAATATAACAAACTCATCAAATTAGCCGCACTGTCAGTTTTTGCAGGGGTAAAAGCGGCTACTAAGCAGATTACAAAATATTAAAAGTAAAGAATGATGAACATCAGTTGAGGTTCTTATTATTTACAGAAATCTATTTACGAATCGGGAATTCAGATACTAGCTAAGTTAGCTAGTTAATGAAATTGGGGGCGAAAAAGTCTAGTGGTATTATTTTAAAATTAGATTACAACTCCGATTATAATACTTAGTTTATAAGAGCGCGTAATTCTGCTTTTGAATCGCGCGAAAAATTCTTTACATATTTTGGAACCCCAAACTAAACTCCCCAACCTTAAACTCACATTATATCCTTTGTCAATTGAAAGAGAAAATACATATGATGAGGAAATTGACCGAAAATGTTGTATTCTGCAAACCGAGTATCGTCTCCTACGCAATTACTCGCTCCAGATAGGACAACATTTCGGGAAACGGCTGTATATATACATACCTTTTGTCTTTTCATCAGATTGTGACAGCTTAACAAATGATACAATACATATATATGCATTTCTTGGATAAGACTACTTTTTTGGGTGCTCCCTAGTCGAAAACATGTATTCCAACCGGACGAATCTTATGTCTACGCTAAGGAAAAAGTGTGTGGCATCTCTCACGGACAAAAGCAGCAACTAGAAAACTAAAGAACCACACGAATCACAATCCCTAGCTAATAGGGTGTATCAGGAGACGTTTCCACTTTCAAATGATCAGGCAAAGAGAAGCTGCAATTCACCATTTTTTTAGCGAGAGAAAGCACTTGCAAACGCGCCATTTTGGAGCCCTCCACAGAGACCCAAGAAGTATTTCTAGCTCACAGCCAAAAGTACCATTGACGTCCAGAACTTCGTGGTTTTCAAGCAGTTACAGTTAATGTCCAGGCGAAAAAAAAATAATAAAGCACAATGTTGACAGGATATCACTTTTTGAAGACTTTGCGTCTTGCACGACACCAAACGCATGTAAACAATCATTTCAAAGACGTTTTAAAACAGCCACAATAATATAGATTAAATAAGTACTTAAATATTAGATTAAACTATTGAATAAAAACTGATTTAAAACAACTTTCAACTTCCGTTTATTGTTAGATTCAATTCTGATGTCCTGTCGGTCCATGTTTTCTTTGTAAATATGACTTCTTAATATATAAGTATACGACAAATCAAATCTCAGCCGATCTTACATAGAGCCACATACTTTCGTTTCACATTTTACATAAAATAAAAATGGAACCCACCACCAAAAATACCACCAAGACCGGACCGATAAGGCAGGGATTCGTGCTTTTCAATGCCCTACAAATGTGTTGGAAAAACTTGCATTTGAATTGAATGTCGACGTGCTAACTCGCACAAATTTCCCGCCAAACACTTTGAACACAGGGCACCAAAAAAGGCAGAGAGAAAAGTGAAGGAAATATTTTGGACGTATAGCGTAGCATGTTAAATATTCTTCTAGAATAAAATAAAGATAATTTATAATGAAACTTGATATATTGAATACCGGTAGCACTCCTGTTATATTGGTTTATTTCCAATATGATAAAATATCCTATGGTATGCTTTAAGCTTATGCAAAACATGGGGGTAAACTTTTCAAATCGAATAATGTCTTTAATGAATTATTAATAGTTAAATATTCCTAGGCGATTAAACACTGTCCACAATTTTTAGATTCTCTATACAATATAGTTAATATAGTTAATATAATAAGAGAAAATACTTCGTGTCGATTAACAGCAAATATATTCATATTAATGCCATTATAATTATAAATACACCATCATTCCCACCACCACCATCATCATCATCTCACTCCATGTAAGGAAGTACTACTTACCGGGTCTTATCGAATATCCGTTCATCAAATCTTCAGTCAGCATCAATCGGTTAGCACCCTCGCGCATGTCAATCGTCTGCACAGCGGTGTTACGGTGTCTTGGCTTCTTTATCTTGACCAGGTCTTGTCTATCAGTTCCAGTAGTGAGGTCACTTAAGAATTCAAATTTGTACGTCTCCCCGTCAAATTGACGCTTTCTAGTCTTGCTCAGTTTGACTAGTTCGATCCGTTTGCTGTCCTTTTTCTCCGATAAATTTGACCAATGGATAAGCGCAACACGTGGCTCCTTCTTGCAGTAGAGGCTGATTTTATAAATTGGATTCCAAAATCTTCCTGTTACATCCCTGAACCAGATGATCATAGCCTTAAAAAAAACACACGAACCTATGAGAAAAGAAAAAAAATGCCTGCTCTTCCTGCTTTCTCTCTTACCTTATCCAAATAGCTGAAGCTTTCTTTTTTTACGTTGCCTTGATGATTGACTCGGATCAAGGCATGGGAATCACTGTTATCCACAATCGTTTGTTGAGTAAGACGGTCGTTCGGATTGACATTCTGTGGAATGTCGAACTCGTAGGTGTTTCTTCCTCGAGTTTGCTCGACTCGGAAATTTTCGCCGTGCATGATAATGCGATCATCAAAGGGACTTCCATGGACCTGGACAACTTCTCTGACGGTGCCAAACTCGTGCAGGTTTCTATCTTGTCCATAAAAGAACCCCACTCGTTCTGTAACGCGATTGAAGTAAGCTCCTTTGATGATGCGATGTGATCTTGAGATACCTCCGAATGTTAGTTCTTTTTGGACGGTCCCTTGCGATTCGGTAACATCAAGTGCGTTTGTAAACTGTGGTTCAAGTTTCCCAATCAGACCGTTGATTGCTATCACGTCATATCCCGAGCCTGTAGAGATTTTCACCTTCTGTCCTGGCTTTAGATGCTCGTAGTCTTCAATACTGACATGGTCGTGCACGTAATAGTTCTCGTATCCCTCATTATAGGTTTGAATGTCGACTCCTTTGTAAGGCGTGCCCGATTCGTTTACAAAATTGGTATCCACAAAAACGGATACTCCAAAATTCCTTTGTGGTGCTGCTGGTGGTTTGCCGTAAAAGTCATACCCGATTATCTCCGAACCACCCACTCTCCAATAACTATTGGAAAAGGCTGACCCGTCAATCGTGCGAAATTCTCCAGCACTCAAAATCCCTTCTTCGTCAGCTGCTGTCTTCGCTTTCCTGAATTTGAGTGGCCCCTTTGGCATACCGGCGATATCTAGCAAGATTGCTTGGTTGGATTCGTAAATATCTCCAAATTTGCCAAGAGGATATGCCGAAGACTTAACCTCTTCCTTGCAAGCGGCTGTCAGGGCTTTTAGGGATTTGAGTGTTTCTTCTATCTTTTTAGAAGGATGAGCTGAGGAGATGTCGATCAAAGTTGCAGCAAGGCCAAGTACCGCAGAGAAGATAGCTCCGACAGGCCCGATAAAAATGGACCCAGTTTTCAAAACGGCGATGAACGTACCAATACCAACCAAACCTGCATAACAGAAAGATGTAGTTAGAAAATATACAGCACAACCGTAACTCGATGTTGACGTGCTTCACCAAAACCAGTGTTTATTGTTTGAAGAGAATAGGTATATATAGTAATGTGATTCTAAAGAAGAACCCCAAAATAACAAAAAGAACTTTGCTTTTTTCAGCAAACAACAAAGTTTACATTTTAAATTATACACTATACAGCTTTCTAGTACTTCTAAATAAGTTCTTATTAACTGCACAATATTCCGCCAATCGGTAAACGGATTTGGTTACCACACAGGTAGCCAGGCTCACGGCGAGTGTAGGTTTATACAGAGTTTGTATGAGCGAACAAATCTCGTTGAAATAAATATGCTGATTTGAAAATAAAACAGTAGCTTGAAGTTGCTGCTACCCAAACCCGCTATTATTTGCCATTTTAAGCTGTTTTAGCCGCTGCGAATTTTTCCCGTCGCCTTCTGTATATAAAATAGACAAGGTTGCAAACTCCGACAACCGCCAAATTCCAAAGTGCTCAACAAATCCACCGATCCTTTCGAAAACCAGACTCGCATGGCAAAACAAACCTCGCAGCATCATAGCACACATATTTATCTTTCCAAACATACCTTTTAAATCGTCTATTCGTCCCCGTTTTGCCGCTTGAGCGGGGATAATCTTTCTTTTGAATTTGAAAATATTCGTGATAGCGACGCTCGATGGGCCTTTCGTGGAGAAAAAGACAATACACGCCATGCCAAATTCTACCAGCCGGGGTGGGGTGCTTCGCATCGTCGTTAGGGATTCGCTAAAAAAAATCATTCCAATCCCCAAAAAAATAAAATGAAAAAAATACATGTTATCTTATTGCATGATATACGGTACCGAGGATGTCCGTTGCGTTTATAGATAGAATTGATTGCAGACAATGAAAGAAAAATAAACAATAAACAAAAAAATGAATAAATAGATAAATGATAGATAGACAGATTTTATTTCGGCATTTTCTATAAGTTGGAGTGGTAATTAGGTTTGGAGGGACGTCGGTGAAGACTCAGAGATATAAGGCAAGGTCAAACTGATGCGAAGCAACCTACCCCGGCTGGCTAAAAAACCTTAGAATGGCAAATAATGGCGGGTTTGAGTGGCAGCAACGTCAAGTTCCTGTTTTATTTTCAGCATATTTATTTCAACGAGATTTGTTCGCTCATACAAACTCTGTAATAAACCTACACTCGCCGTGAGCCTGGGCTACCTGTGGTAACCAAAGAAACTAGTCCTCGCTAGTAGTTTTATATTCATGTTATGGTAGATTATGTTTGAACGTAGTTAAAGGACGTAAGGAGATACAAGTCAAGATAATTACTCTAAGGATAAATCAAGGTTAAAAGTATTCTTGAAACATTATTAGTTTTTAGCATAGGAGGATGTTTGTTTAATTTTAAGGATGAGCGAAATAATGACCTTTGTGGGATCGCACCATGTTTCGGAACTCATCTGTCTTCTACTTTCCGTTAAATCAGTTAGTTAACGAGTCTTCTGTTGATGCAGTTTCTTTTGATGTCGGACGTTGATTATCTGTATCATAAGCACAGCACGTAGGATCCCCCACACTCAAGTAGGAGGTGCTTAGCTCTGCTGTGTTGGCAATCCGATTATCTATGCTAATCTAAGTCAGCAAACACCACACCTACGCTACTTGAGCGACCACTTCTTTCCCCCTTCGTTCAGTAACTTTCGATTACAAGTTACATATTTGTTTCTCCAAAGTTACCTCTTTACTTTTCCTACCGAATACCTTAGTTTCATGGCAAAGGGCATTCGTTTTGTATCCTTAAATCCTTTTCAAAGCTTTCCTTTGTTATCGCTGATTTTGCCGACAGTTAATGATATCTGATGTAACTGTTTGCATTGTCAAGTACCGCCCAATCACTGCACTCTGCACACGTGGTCAGTGCTTGTCAATCAAACGTACTACCTGTTTTGCTACAAATAGGACCAGATTATAAACCTCCAACTCACACTTACTACTCTCAGTTGTACCACTTAACTTACCAGATTAAAGATACGATCCTCGGTCAAAACAGTCCTCCCGTCTAATTATTACATTCATTATATGGAGACTCGGCAACAACAAACATCAAACTGTTTTTTTGGTCAAATCTTATAACCATAAACTGACCTGCACCCATTCCCAAGCTGGCAGACACCATGCCTGGTACATTTCCATCTCGGACAGCTATGTCAAGTCCCCAGGCGTTGATACCGATGGCAACGACGTCAAACAGTGCACCGAATGCATCTAGAGCTGTGCCCACTTTGCTCCACTTTGCAGCTTTGTTAAGGTTTTTAACAATGTCGCTAGTTCCAGGGAGGCTTTGCTCCACTTTGCAGCTTTGTTAAGGTTTTTAACAATGTCGCTAGTTCCAGGGAGGCTTTGCTCCACTTTGCAGCTTTGTTAAGGTTTTTAACAATGTCGCTAGTTCCAGGGAGGCTTTGCTCCACTTTGCAGCTTTGTTAAGGTTTTTAACAATGTCGCTAGTTCCAGGGAGGCTTTGCTCCACTTTGCAGCTTTGTTAAGGTTTTTAACAATGTCGCTAGTGTCAGGGAGGCCTTCCACTGCCTTCTTGAACTCTGCGATTGCTTTAGCACGCCGTTCTGAAACCTTAGACAAAAATAAAGACTTATTATCATGAACAGTCTACAAGGCCGGCAGACGGACAAATATATTAAGATCACTCGCTATTGCGGGCAGTCGACAATGACAAGCATGTTTACATGAGAAAATTTGATTGTTAGTTGATACTGACTTATATTAAATCAATACCAATATATGAATATGAAAGTGAGTTAAAAAATCCGCACAGGTAATAAAGTTGTAGTATGTTCTATGTATATAGCGCTATAAATGAATTCTAATTTATTCAATCTACACATTTGAAGTCAAACAAAAAAACAAAACGATACGATAAGAAGGAATAGAACTACACTCTTTTTGCTTTTTAAGAACTTTCTTATAAGAACGTTAAGCCTGAAATTTCACAATATTTTTAGAACCTGCCAAAGTAGCAAAATATATAGTGCTATCCCTTAAAACCTTATTATAAATCGATACAATCATAAATAGATAATGATAAAGAGTCCACAGTAAATTGTATCAAGGTCCTGTACCGCCGATTTTTTAAGTAGCCGCAGAGCCTAAGGACTTTTGTTTGAACTACATTGTCGACGTGCTTATTCCACGATGGATCTGGTGTACTCCGAGGATTTTATAGCTTTCAACCCTTTTGGTCACCGAGCCCATGAGTTGCAGGGCATTAACCGGCGAGGTTCGATACTGCACGAAATTATTTACACTTCTTGGGTTGAGCCTTATTCCCCGCCCTGCGGCACAATTGCAAATATTATTTGCTATACACGGCGAGTGCATTTAATAAGAATCACCTCATAGATGGTGGTGTCATTATTTTGATGCGATATGGCCAACTGCTCGCTAGCTTGTTCCAGCTTGTTCAATATAGCAAACAAAGTGCACCAAGCTCTGTACCTTGAGGTATGCCTCGATTAGGGAACACAGGCGACTAAGTGTGGCCGCTGGTTTGGTACGCCGTGGCCAGGATGTGAGGAAGGCTCAATACGAAAAAAAAATGATCAAACATGTACATCCCAAAAAATGCCTTGGCGTTGAAATCGATGGAAATCCTTCATGGGCGGACCACATTGATAAATATTGATAAAAAGGTACGCGCAGGATTTGTTAGTACACGACGACTAAAAATCGCAAAAAAATTGTAATAACGCGACGACTAAGAAATGAATATTACACGGAGAATAACCTAAATCCTTCATAATAGTCCCTGGAAGTTGTAAACTCGGGCTAATCCAATCATCTTTTTAATATTGTTCCAAATTTTGTAAAACTATTGGTAGGGCTGACGGATGACGCTGCCAGCGTGATGACTTGGGTAAACTGTTTGCGCTTTTAGCTAAAAAACAAAGAGGGGTTGGTTTAGCACGCCTTGGATTCAAAAGAAACTACGAATGTGCCCTCATTATGCAAATCATTATGCAAATCATGGACTTAATTTAGAATTTAAATCCATTCGGCTTGCTCAACGTTTATGCCATCGCGTTCCTCGTCTTGGTCATCCTTGACATGGACAACCACATTGCGAAATAATGATAATCATATGCCCGTAGACATGATTATTGTATCCTTGTGGGTATTTCGCGTTACATCAATTTAACTTCCAATAAATCTTCAATATAAGATATAAAATAACAGTCCAACAGTGCTTTGCAGGCCCATCTCTTATCCCTTGTCGCTGTGCTGATGCAAGCATCACAAGGTGAGGGCTGCTTGTATTTTTCATAAAAAAACACAGCTAAAAACATTTTGGGGGAGTGCCCTAGGACATCAATAAGTCTATTGAGTGCTGTGCTTATGGGTGTTTGCAAGAAAAGTTGGATTAAAGGGGATGTTTCTTTAGATTTGCCTGGGTGAGAAAACAAAATCATCAGGGCTTTCTCATTTCTGAAATTGGTTAATTCCAAAATTGAATATACTGCTATTCTGTTTCTGAATGACCTAAAATTGATTTATTTCGGTTACTGACTAGTATATATATTATCTGGCTCAAATTGAATGTACACGTGCTTCGCTTTTAGCCAGTGCCTAAATCTATATATTTTTTTGGAAAACTACCCATTGAGTGAGGGAATCCTCTGGTTTGACGTAACGTTTTACCTTATCGAGTAGCTTCGCCTCGTCGGGTACTGTGGCCGCGCCTGCGTCGCTGGCCGAAATCACATCAGTAATGGCTTCGTTATAAGCCTCCAGTGCAAGCTTGACATTGGACATCTCTTGTCTTGTCGCGATACTGTTCACAATCAAGGATGTAAAAGGGTTTTGCACGACTCCGGCACCCGCCACGTCAAGTAACGCCAGCGTTGAAATGGCTTGACTCAAGCTCTCCATCGCTGCTTCCTTCTCACCTGGTAATGCAAGATAATATGGCGACGGGTTGTGTGACATATCAGTAACACACGAAGGATGATATTTGCAAACGACTTAAGGTTTTCATCTATCGGGTGGGCACGTCCCTAAGTGTCCCCACCCCCCGCTACGGCCCTAAGGCAATAAAATAGAAATAAATACAGAAGTGGCTAAAAATAAATGGCCTTTTAAAGAGGCTGCTATTGAAGGAGACCTATTACAGATGTCATGTCAAATGACCATTACAGCCGATAAAGAGCCTTACCAAGCGGCTTGTCGATCAGAAAAAGTAGAACGGTGCAATTGCAAGGAAATTTTACAAAAAAAAAAACTATCCACGATGTTAAAAGTCAGATATTTAATCAATTATATTATATTGAAAGTATTCGTTTTCCTTCTCGTTTGAAGGAGCCGAAAGATTGGTTTGCAAGGCTCGTCCTTTTGCGTGTGAGTAAAACGACGGATACAAATGACATGGTCTCAAACGAAGATTTATGATAAAGTTTTCAATACAACAAAACTGACCAATATTTTATGGAAGATTATATTATTAACTATTTTAAAACTGCTACCTATTTCCTGTCTCAGACTTACCGCGTTTCATTTGGTTGATGGAGTTGATGGTCATAGAACGCGAGCTAAGGCCAAGTTGCATGCTCATTTCACTCAATACAACGGATGCCTGTTCTACTTTCTTTGATGAAGCGGTGAGTATGCGAATGGCACCTCTTGCGTGTAAACGTGACAAGGCACAAGGAAGCAGAAGAAGGAGAACAGTCACACTTAAACCGTACCGTACCATCATGGCGGCTTTTGCCATACTTCTACCCTTAGAAGCACAGGCTCGTGTGATATGACTTCAATCGAAGGGTCTTAAGTATCATCCAAACTGGTGAATATTTCACGAGTCATTCGACACAAACCTTTGGCGAAACCGATGACTCATCAGTCACCCGCTTTAGGGAGGGGCCATGTTTTTTTAGGAAGTTCAAAGGTCATGGAAGGGTCTTTTCCGCTTTGTAAATACCAGTAAAGGGGGTTCTAGGGGACAAATATATTAAGACACGACGAGAGGTAAATTCGTGAAATAACGTGAATTTAGCATAAAATAGTTCTTATGTGATGGATATTTGAAATGGTGTTTAAGCTCCTATACGCGTGACTGTGTTTATTGTAAAATATATGTTGGGAGGTGAAACTGATTTCTTGATCACATCAACTAACGCAGCAGGAGCGGTGTCTTCCGAACCATGCGAAACAGTTCAGAGGTTATAGCATTGAGTCATTTTACCGAGACCACCGGAAACAGGGGCGTATCTTGTAGGAGGGGCCTAATAAGTAAACCATGTAGGAGACGAACCGATGTCACAATCACATGCACCAACGTAGGAGAAGTGTCTATTTCTAAACCATATAAACAGTTCAGAGGTTATAGCATTAAGTCATTTTGCCGAGACCACCTAATATAAATCTATATATATTAGTATATAATAATATACTAATATATAAATCATATTGTAAAACCAATGTATCAATCACATGCACTAACGTAGGAGGAGCGTTTTGATTTCTAGACCATGCAAAACAGTTCAGATGTCAACAGGTTATAGCATTCAGTCATTTTTCAGAGACAACCGGTAACAGGGGCGTATCTTGTAGGAGGGGCCTAATATATAAATCATATTGCAAAACCAATTTATCAATCACATGTAGGAGGAGCGTTTCTAGACAATGCAAAACAGTTCAGAGGTTATAGCATTGAGTCAATTTGCCAAGACCACGGTAACAGGGGCGCACCTAAAGGTTTATTGGCCCAATAGAATAAATCTCAGTATTAACAAAAGTAAAAAAAAAGGCGAACTCTTGCTCTTTCACTCGTTTTTAAAAAAGGATTTACCTTTTATTCACACCAGCGTGTAAGAAATACAGTTGTTTGGAAAAGTGGAATATGCTATCAGTGTGGCTTCTGACATAGCTCATCCGCAAAGCAAGAGAAGCCACACTGATAGCTCGCGCTGGCACTCTTGAACCCGGTGGCCTCAACCGGGGTGAAAAAACCGTTTAGCTGTTTAGTAATCCACACCACCCTATTTAAGACCGGGGTTCATAAGTTACTCCTTACTCAATTACTATTTTTATCTTTTGTTAGTTAATCTTATTAATGAACTTTGTACATATACTAGCTGTAACATGCCACTGTAACTCATTTATAACCTGAAGAAGGTAGGTATTGGCATGCCGAAATATCGTTCTAAAAAACATAAATCTGCATTGTTGTCGACTTTTTCTTTTAAAATTTTTTTGAAAATGTTCCTTAAAATTAAAATCTCATTCAATATGAGGGATAAAGTTATTTCAGGAAGAAACGAAACTTATTTAAGTAAAGGAAGGACCAAAATACCCCAAAAAGCAACAAAGTACTAATTTTCATAGTTTTACATGTCTTACACAACACATGACTACTGGCATGTTACCTCTAAAAAAGGCCACCACAGGTATCCCAGTAATTATGCAGATTGTGTCGCAAAGGCTCTTGGGGTATTGCGCAAGAATGTGCATATCGCGAGAAGAAAAAAAAACAGTTGCATTTTATGACTGGGCTACCACAGGTATCCCAGTAATAATACCATAGCCAAGAAAAGTATCGTTAGTGATGCAAATGCTATGCCGGTTGCGGGGAGGTGCGGCAAAGGGTGGGGTTTGATAGGTTAAACTGGCCCGTAGGCAGGGATTTTGACGTTCATGTTTAGTTATCGCGTGGGAGAAGTTTATTGAACCCATCTTTTCCCGGGGTAGGATCTATTGATCTAGTGTTTCGTTAAGTGTGGTGCACACTCTTGGATGTGGGAATGTTTGCAGACTTGATGTTTCAGTGTTTTACACTATTCATGCTGCTATCTCTATCCCTTGGCAAGGGATATTTGATCACAATAATATAGCCCGAGGTAAGGATATATCTTAAGATTTGGCTCCAAAATTTGGCCCAAATCCCCGCCCCTCCCCCCACCGGCCAAACATTGGTAGGTGCATCAAATAATTGAAATTACAATATCAGAAGTAAGATTACAAATGTTTTCCTCTCCGGCGGGTTTTCTTACGAGATGTCTCTAGAAACGATCATAGTCCTAGATTAATCCAGGTTTTTTTATTAGGATTTTAGAGGACGAAAAGGGTTTTAGAAAACTGTCACTTTTTTTAGGGTCATTGTTTTCATGGGCGAGTTGAGCATGATTTTACGGCCATAAGTGTACAAAACGAAGACCGAAGACCCAAAAACGAAGGGCCCCGAAACGAGGACCCTGTAAACTAGATTGGTTGGTGCCTGACTAGTGTATTTTAGAATTGGGTTGAATTATCAAAAATCCTTTGACACGCTTGTTCAGAGGATGTTTCGAGATATTTCTTTACACTTTTGCGTCTATGATGTCTAGTCTTATATAGGAAAATATGATTAGATGATATTTTTAAAATGCAAACATCATGAAACCTGCTATCAATTTTTGCTATCAAGTTATTTACCGAATCTACATGCTGTGGTGCTACATTTTATTATGTAAAAACTAAGTTCTTCATTTTAAAACTATTTCGCTAAATGTTTTAAATTAGACAGTAAAGGCTTCATAACGGCCTCTGCTACCGGTGAAAAACCTCGTAGGGAAATAAAGCTTTTTGACTGTTGATGAACTTCTCAGTCTTACAGATATCCTCGCTCACTTCATTTTGATAATAATAAATACGCCGTTATTTTTTTTTTCTTTACAGAATGCTAAAAAAATTACTCTTGTCAATAACAAAGGTTAACAATGTATTATTTCCCAGATCATTCAGGTCTTCGTTTTGTACACACCCACGCGTGTAAGAATCACACCAACTTCAGTCAGTTCAGAAAAGAGTTTCATTTCTTGGTTTGCTTCACGGTATTTCTCACACGTAGAACATACTGATAAGGCTTCGCTTTTATTACTGTCTCCTTCCCTAGTGGGAATAGGCTATAAAGGGCGATGACAAGAAATATAAGAGGTTTTAGATTAAGTGACAACCTTGGATTTCTTTGATGGGTGAGGTGACACAAAAAACGCCGATTTCAGGCAGATTTATTTTTTCAATTCAATTGTTCTCTGTGTAATGTTCGAGAAGTTTTCCTGATACTCGTTTGAAATTAAGTGAAAAACAAGACTTATGGTATCGGGTTAATCATAAATAAAGTCAAAGATGAAATATCTTATCACGCAAACGAACCAAAAGAAGAAAGAAATGAAAGAGCCACACTGTAAAGATACAGAAAAAAACGTTGCTCTCAGAAATGACACACTCCACCAACCATCAAGTGCAATTTTTTTTTTCAAGATTTTATAAACGAAGTGAAAAATGAAGTCTTGTGGCTGTGCTCTGCTATGTTGTAACGCTTTATTTTCCATGCGCGGTACACAATGTATATACCGACTTGACTCGGTTTATTTCCATGGGCGGTACACAGTGTATATGCCGACTTGACTCGCTTTATTTTCCATGGGCGGTACACAGTGTATATACCGACTTGACTCAGTTTATTTCCATGGGCGGTACACAGTGTATATACCGACTTGACTCAGTTTATTTGCATTGAATACGGCTCATGAAAAATATCCCCCCTAGACAGGCGCACACACAGGAGGGTGTGCAGGGTGAGTGCGCAACCCCCCCCCCCCCCCCCCCCCCCCCTTGGTGGGTAAAAAGTGGGTCATCTCTTGTTAACGAGTTTTCGAATTCCATGCTTTTTCCATATGATACCTGATGACTGCGCACTCCCCGCCCCTCGGCCAATCCTGAGAACGCGTATGCTAGCCTACAAAATGTTTGAACCCATAATGTTAGTCTGGCTAATTTTGTGATCTTCAAAACAGCATACCCGCTGACCTGATGTTACATCAAAATGCTGTCAGGTAGGATAACTGAAAAGGCACCCCTAAGTTGGACATAGCTAAGTTTGAGGGGTAGCAGAAATGTTAAAAGCGAGTCCTTAACATGCACCAAAAGAATCAAGGGCCTATGAGACCATATACTTATGCTTTTTGAAATTTCAAATGTGTAGTAGGCCAATCATTGCTGTAAACATGTGTAGTGAACCAATCATTGCTGTAATGCTAGGATTTATGCTTTCATTGCAGCTTTTGTCATGAATTGTTGATAATCATTTTGCAACTTGTTCAGACTTTCTCTGCTCACTGTTTGCTTTTTCTCCATTTCATTGATCATACCATCTTGTCTTTTTCTATAAAAACAAAAAGCACAATCAAAAAGGGAATTTTTGAATTATAAAATTAGTTCACAGATCAATAGTTTTAATTATAGCAAAGCAGTTCCTCATGGAGTTTAGAGCTTTCAGAATTTGTTTTGTTTTGTGAATAAGAGTTTTTATTTAAAATTAAAATCAAGAACAATAGCATTTTAGGAGCTCAATTTTTTGTTTAATAAAGACTGGTTTAGGATCAAAGTCAGTGCACTCAAACCAAGAAATTAATCATTCTTAGTCAAACAGCAAGAATATTTCCTATTTCCTTTAGTCCGTTGTAATAGCCAAAGCCAATTCACCATCTCATAAATGACCTGCTATTTCTTTGAAATTATGATCATGTCATAACAATGGAGGCTCCACTTCCCAGTGGTTTCATATTTTGGTTGGACTAGAAAGAGTTATTTCTCCATGGTACAGAGAAACTGCACTTTCATAGATACAGACCAGAACTTTGAATTCTATTTGAACACCAATACTTACATCTCTCCATTGATATAATCTATTCTCTTGCTAACAGTCTGCTTAGCTTCCTCCAGGTCTTGTTTGACAAGCACTGGGCCAATCAACTTGTACACATTACCATCTGAGGAGATTTTGTCCAATTCCTAAAAATAAGACATACACTTGGAATCCAAAACAAAATAAATTTGTCATCCACTGCTTCTAAGTATATTATCACCCTATATGGCTCTGCCCTTAATGTTCAAACCTGATAATGCTTGTTTATAAGGGTAAATCAGACAGCAATGGCTGTGCCAATAAGACTAAAAATAACAATGAGCTTGTGTTTCACACTTAATTCACTTAATTGAGACACGCTTTATTGTGTTTCACACTAAATTGCTAACTATATGCTAACTATATACACTATGCTCAGGAAAAGATGAAATCCAGCTAAGGTCCCCATTTATTTAGGAGTGAACAAGGTTCTTTAAGTTAACTGGGGAAATGTCTGCATCTTTCGATAGGTGCATACCAAGGATTGGCTGAGGAAGGGGGGGGGGGGGTGGGGTGACTAGACATATGTAGTATTTGATGGTCCTTCCATGAAAAATGACCCACTTTTCAGTGGCCAGGGGAGGGGGCACCCCCCCTGTGTACAGTAGGCACCCCCCCCTGTGTACAGTAGGCACCCCCCCTGTGTACAGTAGGCACCCCCCCTGTGTACAGTAGGCACCCCCCCTGTGTACAGTAGGCACCCCCCCTGTGTACAGTAGGCACCCCCCCTGTGTACAGTAGGCACCCCCCCCCCTGTGTACAGTAGGCACCCCCCCTGTGTACAGTAGGCACCCCCCCCCCCCCCTGTGTACAGTAGGCACCCCCCCCTGTGTACAGTAGGCACCCCCCCTGTGTACAGTACATGCCAGCAATAGAATATTTTCCAGTCACAGTTTGGTGCTGTCTCACTGAACAATGACAGACAGACCAAATGCACATAATTGCAATGCTTTGCCCTTGTCTTTGCAAGGTACCTAACGAGTTGTGAACCTTGTCTCTTTCCATTCTCTTTGTTGCCAAGTTTAATGGATCTAACATAAGGATGTTCCCAGTAACGCGAGAAGATACAGGAAAAGACAACTTTACCTCTTTCACCACGGTATTTTCTGACAACTGGGCGTCGAGTTGCTGTCGAGTGCTTACTGACTTTTGCAAATCTGCCGGTAAGAACGTAAAAACACACATTCAGTGGGTCACAAACCAACATTTAGTCGCTAGTGTACAACATGGCTAGTCGTACCAATCTGATGAGCCTTGTATTTCTCTAATTCCGTTTGCAATTGTTGTTGAATTCGTTCCACGTTGGCCGCCATCTTTAACTTGAGTTGTCAAGCTCGCGGCTCGCGGGCTCAAGTAAGAAAGATTGGGTCCAGCGCAGCATTAACAAGGAACGCCTCGTCGTTTCCTCCGTCAGATTTCGAGGATTCAAATGCTTTCTCCTCCTCTTCGCTGTCTTTGCTTGCAAGATTTAGCATAACAATCTATTCTACATCAAGGGTACCTACAACTGCAGTTTTTACACACCGATTGACTACCATGATTTTGAATTTCTAGGGATTTGTTGTCATTACGTAACAAGATGTTTCGGATAGGTCAAAGAGGACTCTGTCTATTACGCTCCAACTTAAAAGGTGATGTTTTAAAAATGGAAAGACTGCATTGAACAAAGATATGTGCTCAAAGATATGTGCTCTTATTGGAAACCTAGTGTTATGGAATGCATATGATTTATTTTGCAATCTTGATCCTATATGAAGCAAGAGAGATAAACTCGATAAAAGCGTTGTTGTTCAGATTTTGTAGGTCACGTGACAATGACTTTGCATTTTGGAAAAAAAATAATTGCTAGTGACTTACACATTAAGGGTGTACTGACATTAGTGTTACTCAGTAACGACGTTGCTACGCTGATGGCGTTGAGCGTGCGCATATACATAACATGGAATTCATCATTCCTAGCTTTCCTGAAGTAAAAGAAGCAAAAATATGCGTTTCAAGTTCCCAACGATTGGCTTTAAGTTGATCTCAGCCTTTTCGGGTGATGATATTTCCCATATTTTGCAAAAACGAAGATTTAGTCAAGCCAACCTTTTTGAAGCCAAAGTTCTTAATTTTCACTACCTGGGCGCGCTGTATCAGAATTTTAAAATACTTTTTCCATTTTCATCATGACATGACGGATATCGTTCCTTTGAAGTGTAAATACCACAAAACACCATTGGAATTTGTTTTTAAACTTCATTTAAATTTCATCATGTGAGATATCAGTGTGTCTGAGCAGGCCGAATGAGCACGCGCTGGCTTTGTTTCACTTCCGGTTTTGCCTTTTCTAAAAAAAACTTTTTTTGTCGCTACGTTATTTTTAAACGCAATATTTTTTCTGTATTCCTTTTTATTAAATTCTCCTTCATATGGCCAAGCATGGATTTAGTGTTAATGTATTAGAAACTAAAATTATATAGAATAATCTGGATTTCAGGACCTTTGAAAAAAAAACCAATTTTTCAATCATTTCTAAAACGCATGCTTGGCTTAATGCACCCACCCTAAACATTCATAAAACGTATTCAATATTTGTTTTCGAGCAATTTTACTTAAAATATTTGCTTTTATCTGTATCTATGACGTCACATTATGACGTCACAGGGTAACGTCATTGTAATCGTCAGCACACTTGTGGTGGTCAACTTGGCAAATATCAGACCCTTATGACTTTCTACAAGGCTTTATGCTATATTCACTTTTCCTTAGCAACAGATGCCAGTACACCCTTAAGGCTGGCCTACAAGAGTTGCAAGGAGTGGGGACTGGCACTAGGTACTTTAGCTAGGAGAAAACAGCCAATATTTGACACATATTTCAGTAAACAGTTCTTCTGAAAGGGTGGTAGGTTGCATATGGAGCATGTTTTCACAGACCAAAAATGACTTTTTCATGTTTCACAGGCTGAAGCAAACGGCATTAAGAAAATTACCATAACTGAACTACAATAACATGGATAAGCTAAATCTCGGTTCACAGAGACTCAAAAGTGTTAAATCTCAGTTCACAGGAGAGTTGGATCACGTTTCCCAGACATCGAAATGGAATATTTCACATTTCTTGGCAGTGAAAAATGGCCAAAGGTCGTTTCACAAAAACACCCTTTACCACCCTGTTCAAAGGAACACAGTTCACAGTTCTGTCTACCACCTTTGTATACTGTATTGGGATGCAATTGCTCTTACTAGCCACATGCCTTTTCAGGGCTAGTGACAAGATGTTGCACATTCCTTTTCAGGGCTAGTGACAAGATGTTGTCAAACCCAAGCTCAACAAGACTCTGGGTCTAAGCTCCACCTACTGATGCTCGTCATACCAGTGTCCGCCTTTGGACTTGGGACATGGCAGGTCTTTAGACTTCAGTGGAAACTTGGTCTCATTAAGTCGCTGGAAGAGAGGACCACCGCGCCACCGCTGGACCCACCAGAAAAGTAAGCTTGTTTTTATACTGTTCATACTTTCCCCATTGAAATGATAATAAAAAGGCATTAGGTTTTCCCATGGCTGATGAATCACAGCAATACAGTAGCTCAGTAATACAAGCTTTGCTTCCCAAGCCAGTGGACCAGGGCTCAATCCCAAGATAAGTCAGCTTTTTTTGCCTCCCTGTGGCTTCCGCAATTTAATAGTCAAGGTCTGATTTCTTCTATGTACCCAAGGAATAATAATTAATATTTATTGTTTAGTTTAGATGATCTTGACACTACTGCACTAGAGTATCGGCGTATTCGTCTGACTGGACAGTTCAATCATGAGCAGGAGTTCCATGTGTTCCCAAGATCTTTGTATGAGGGTTCTGCTGAGAGTGGAGGCCTTGGGAGGCAACCGAAGTCTGGTGCACATGTCATTACACCCTTCACCTTGGCACAAACAGGGTAAGTGCTAATAATGGTACGTAACTCAAATCTGGTGAACATGCCATTACACCCTTCACCTTGGCACAAACAGGGTAAGTGCAAATAATGTCATTACACCCTTCACCTTGGCACAAACAGGGTAAGTGCTAATAATAATGGTACGTAACTCAAGTCTGTTGAACGTGTCTTTACACCCTTCACCTTGGCACAAACAGGGTAAGTGCTAATAATGGTACGTACAGTAACTCGAGTCTGGTGAACGGTTGTTAGTGTCTTTACCGAATAGATCACATAGCTGTAGCAGGCATCAAATGTGGTGTGGGGGGCGTGATACAGAAACATTAAGAAAAGATTAGGGGGCACAGCCACGCCCCTACTGGACATTTCCTTTTTTATCCCAGTGATGAATTTTCACACACGCTCGTTGGTCAATGTGGGTCATGTGCACATTTTCACAGGACAAATATCAGGTGATAATGTCCAGCCAAAGTGATGTCTGTCCTGTGTCCTGTTTGTGCAGTCAAAACTTGCTTTTCGTCTGCTCAATAACTCAAACAAACACCAAGGTTTTAAAAACGCTCTGAAGGCACAGAAAGAATGTTATTCCCTTTATAGAATTATCATAATGAGAATTGTATAGAATTTATCCTGAAATGAAAAAGAGATAACAAAGAATTTCACAAGAGCAAACGCTTGTAGCCTCTTTCCAGTGCCATCAACGCGTGCGCAAAAGACATTTCAACACACGCACAGAAGACATATCAACATTGAAAACTTCGCTTCTCAGCCAACTGCTTATTATTTATTTTTCGTACCATATTCTGATCCTTGGACATTATCCGCCAATATCACAGCCGTCAGAAGGGGTTTATTTATCAATAATTTTTCCAGATATTTGGGTGGGGGGCACGTGCCCCCAGTGCCCCACCCTACATCCCTGGATCATTGTTATTTGGTTATACTGTACGATTAATGAAATCCATCAGCAAGTCATTGTGTTTATGTGTGTGGATGCAAGATTCAAAATACTGTTAAAGTATGTTTCATGTTAATTAGAGTTGAAACTAGCAGTAACATTTGTCTATTTGGTTTACCTACATATAATATATCAATATATTTACAATGCTTGGTATTGTTTGCTCATCTTTCAACAGAGAAACAATTCTAGTTAATAGAGGTTGGGTCCCCAAGGCCAAGATAGATGCAGAAAAAAGACCAGAAGGACAGGTACAGAATAACATGTTAATGAAGTTTGATGCTGTTGGTTTGTTGGTATTCATACACTGGCACCTACGGAAGGGTGAAGTGGTAGGCTAAAAGGGAGATAGTGGTGCTGTATGGGTAGATGGAAGGTGAATTTTGCTGGTTAAAAGTGCGTTTGTACAACAGTATAGCACCTATAGGATCAAGGGGTAGGCATGAAAGGGGATAGTGGGTAGGTTAGTGGAAGGTGAATAGTGTATAGGTAGTGAGCGAAAATGCAAAAAAGGGGTAAGGTGTGCATATTGGTGAAAGAGTAGTGAGTAACAATAGAATTATGAGAAAACAACCAAGGGCCAAAGTAATACGCACACATAAATGTGTAATATATTAAAGTTAATAATGAATGGGATATTTCTAAGAGCTCTTTGAAACGTTAAGCATCCTTTCCTTTGTTCTAGTACAAGGTTTATCACCAGAAGGTAGACCAGGTACTAGTCAAAAGGCAACGGGTGGTACATAAAACTGGGAGCCAAGGGGCATTAAGAGAACAAGGAAATGGAGTACCTATAAGGCAATGTTGGTTTTTGATACAAATAGAACTTAAAATAAATAAAACAAGCACTGCGTGATGACAGGTGGCCAATGAGCTTGGATGCTATTAGTTAGTGTAACATATACAATGCTGAACTAGACCTGAAAACACATACACTAAAAATGATGCATTCATCAACCCACTTTGCCCAACACCCGTCTATTCTCAATGATGTACAGTGCGGACTCACATGGGTTGATTGAGGTCCCCAAAGCAAGCAAGAGAACCTTGCCTTGTGCACATTAGATTGCGCAGGCATGCATTTATTGCCGACATTGTGTCCTGCTCAAGGAGGCATTTCATGCTTTCTCGTGTCCTCTTCAGGGCGTGGTGCCAGCAGAAATGTGGGCAGGCAATAGAATGGATCTAAAACACCCTTTATTGTTTCCAGGAAGGGGGTGTACCTGTTATTGTAAACTTAAAAGGAACATTTTTGTCTTGCATTCATGTGAATAAAGTAGTTGTTTTTATTAGTTGCTCGTTTTATTTGTTGTTTAATATATTAGTTGTTGTTTTTGTTATACAGGTTAGTGGAGAGGTGACTATCACTGGCTTCATCAGGAAGAACGACAAGGTATGCACAGCCTTGTGATTGAGTTTTTACAAACAGTAACATCAGAGCTGGTTGAACTATATTACCACCCCTTTGGAAGCGGTGGGTTTAATCTTTAAAGACGCTGTCGATCCAAACAATAAGAAAAGATAGGCCCTGGTCGCAGTGGTAAGCAGCCGCTCTTTGTGTAACGCATGCCTTCCCCTTATTCCTTTCTCATGTTTCTTGAAGTTCTGGAAGTTGGCTTCATTTTGGGCAATTATATTATAAGTCCAATTAATTGTAACGTCTAGGTATGTGTTTCATAGCCCAATTAATTGTAACGTCTTGGTGTGTGTTTCATAGCCCAATTAATTGTACGTCTTGGTATGTGTTTCATAGCCCAATTAATTGTAACGTCTTGGTATGTGTTTAATAGCCCAATTAAATGTAACGTCTTGGTATGTGTTTCATAGCCCAATTAATTGTAATGTCTTGGTATGTGTTTCATAGCCCAATTAATTGTACGTCTTGGTATGTGTTTCATAGCCCAATTAATTGTAACGTCTTGGTATGTGTTTCATAGCCCAATTAAATGTAACGTCTTGGTATGTGTTTTATAGTCCAATTAATTGTAACGTCTTGGTATGTGTTTCATAGCCCAATTAATTGTAACGTCTTGGTATGTGTTTTATAGTCCAATTAATTGTAACGTCTTGGTATGTTTTTATAGCCCAATTAATTGTAACGTCTTGGTATGTGTTTCATAGGCCAGTTAATTGTAACGTCTTGGTATGTGTTTCATAGCCCAATAAATTGTAATGTCTTGGTATGTGTTTCATAGTCCAATTAATTGTAACGTCTTGGTATGTGTTTCATAGCCCAATTAATTGTAACATCTTGGTATGTGTTTCATAGCCCAGTTAATTGTAATGTCTTGGTATGTGTTTCATAGCCCAATTAATTGTAATGTCTTGGTATGTGTTTCCTAGTCCAATTAATTGTAACGTCTCGGTATGCGTTTCATAGTTCAATTGTGACTTGTTCCATAGTCCAATTGATTGTAACGTCTGGGTATGTGTTTCATAGTATTTGTTTGTTTCAGCGCGCGCCATTTGCTCCTAAGGATGACGCTTCAAGGAACCGTTGGCACCACAGGGATGCTGAGGCTATGGCGGAGGTGGCGGACTGTCTGCCAATACAAGTTGATGCTGATGCAGGTAACATTATAGATTTGGGAAGCTAACCACTCTCATTACAGATAGAAAGCTTAATTACGATGGTTCAGATACTGTTTTACTTAGAGTCAATGGTATTTAAAGGTACTATATTCCCACTGGGGTCAGCCGCTAATAAGAGCCTTAAGATCTTGAAATATGGGAAAAGCGAATCCAGACGCAGAAGTGAGCGGGTGACGCCCGCTATCATGTGCGGCTTCCTTGAAGGCTATTAGTTGTTTTCCATGACCCTCTGCATTTAACCAACCTTGTTCTCAATCAATGGGCGATCAATAGGTTGTGAGCAAGTGTAAATTCACAATCAAGTTCCTCTACATTCTCCTATCCTTGGTGGATATTCTAAAGCATTCTCTATGTCTGCTTTTTTTGCTGCAGTCAATCCTCGCTGTTACAGACACCCCGGGACCACTTACCCAAGAATATGTAGTAACAGGAGCTACTTTCAGTATTTTTTTGTTGTTTTATTTAGTCATTGTTTTCTTTTTCTCTGCCCATTGTAATGATGTGTTTTAATAGCAGAGTAAAATGCGCAAGGACAGAGCTGTCTGTATTACCATCCCTGGCGCCCATCCGTCTATACCTCTATTATACCGTTTTCCTTGTGTATTCAAGCTAGTACCATTCCTGGCACCCATCCATCTATACCTTTTTTATACCGTTTTCCTTGTGTATTCAAGCTAGTACCATCCCTGGTGGGCCGATAGGCGGCCAGACACGTGTATATCTCCGCAATGAACACCTTCAGTACATCATCACCTGGTGAGCAATACTAGCCTCTGGTGCCCCATCATTCAATAAATCAAAAATGAATCAAATATAAAGAACCGGTCATTATTCAACAAGGGGAGCTTGACCTGTGAGTAAAGGTGCCCGTAAAAGATATTGGCAGGGTGGAGGAGGTAGGGACTTTTTAAAAAATTAAAATACACAATGTAGGAGCTGAGATTTAATAGGGGGTTATTTTTTCGAGAGGGGGTGAATCAATAATTGCCTTCGTCAGTGTATTAGTTTTTTCTAAGATAATAAGACTTATTATAGGATTTCCCCAACCCACCCACCCCCTTCCCCCATGGTAGCTCTTGAACATGCCCTTATACTTTCCATGTTTTTTTCTTTGTCTATGTAACCTTTTGTCAGATATCGATGTAGAATTCCTAGTTCTCATACTTTCCATATATTTCTATCTGCCTAGGTACGCACTGTCTGCGGCCACGTTCTACATGTACTATAAGCTTCGTCGCAAACCCTCGCTGCCCATAGCATGAAACGCAGCAAACAACGCAGCAAACAGCGAGAAAACGGCGCGCAGCCATAGGGCTTGGTCCATGTCTGTGATAGGGATATTTAAGCTAAAAGATCTAATTGTGACCAACGCCAGGGAGAGTATAAGAAATTGAGTATTTCGTAGCCGACGCCAGATTTCATCGGGCAAGCTCGCAAAGTCGTTTGATTATACTTACAACAGTAGTTCCCAACCTATAAGAACCTGGAAATTAAGAACCTGTTAGGCTAACATTTGGTATTTTATACACTTTTATATAAGAACCTTGCAGTAAATGTATAAGAAATTGCTCAAAATGTTTAGGCCAACCTTGTAGAAAGCAGGTTCTTATATATGGGAAACTCCTGTACTTATCTACTGCTCTTGAGGTCCTTGTTGTTCTGAATGAAAACGCTCAACAACACCCCGACAAGAAGTAAGAGTTAGGGTTTTTTTGGGGGGAAGGAAGGGGAGTGGGGAGATTACATGGATTTTCTGACTAAAACTTTCAGACTCTCAATATGGATATCTAGAGCTTTGAAGTTTGATGTGTGTTTTATTGACATCTTTATGTTAATTCTAATACTGTCCCTGGCTTGTTCTTCAACCTAAAAAATAAAAATAACAATGTGAACAATGTGAAGTTCTTTTAGAGACCCAATGTAAAGGACAAGCGTGTAACAAGAGGCGATAATTATCTACAGTTATATACAGCTGTTTATAAGGTGTCCTGGAATATTATAACCTAATTCATTGATTACATTATTTTTTTTGTCAAAAGAAAAAAAATCACCTTACCCTCCTCCTCTGCCCCATCACACGCTTCACAATAATCAGGTCAGTACACAAAGACTACCACTCTAAGTCAACCTCTCTCCCTGTACTCTTCACAATAATCAGGTCAGTACACGAAGACTACCACTCTCAGTCAACATTTCTCTCCTCTCCCTGTACACTCTGCAATAGTCAGGTCCACACACGAAGACTCACTCTCAGTCAATCCCCCTCCCTGTACACTTCGCAATTATCAGGTCCACACACGAAGACTACCACTCTCAGTCAACACCTCTCCCTGTACACTCCGCAATAATCAGGTCCATAAACAAAAACTATCACCCAGTCAACCTTTCTCCCCTTTCCCCCTACACTTCGCAATAATCAGGTCCACACACAAAGACTATCCCACACAGTCGACCTTTCTCCCCTTTCCCTGTACACTTCGCAATAATCAGGTCCACACACAAAGACTATCCCACACAGTCGACCTTTCTCCCTTTTCCCTGTACACTTCGCAATTATTAGGTCCACACGCAAAGACTATCACCCAAAGTCAACCTCTATCCCCTCTCCCCTTGTACACTTAATCAGGTCCAAACGCTATCACCTCTCCGCTCCCCCTGTATACCTCCACCTTGCGGTGTAACAAATCATCACTCCCCCTTGCCACCGCATTTCCCTCTCCCAGCTTTATCATCATCTTTGCCCTCATCTCTCTTTTTCTTACATGCGCTGCATGTTTTTACGCAGTATCGTTTGACGGTGGGGCTGTAGCACATGGACACTGCAGTTTTACAGTTAGTGGCCTTATCGACGCAACCTAAAACAAATCCAGAATATAAACCGTTAAAATCCCGGTGACGAAGTTATTCTAGGAAGAAATACGATAACAATTTTTTTTTTAGAATTTTTTTCATAAACCTTTAAAATACACGTTTATACATTTGGGTCTAACCCGAGTCTGGTCTTGTTGTCGGATTGGGTTTTGTTGGGGCGGAAGTTGGCTTCGGCGTCGATGGCTCCGCGGTTCGCCTGGTGGTTACCGGGGGTAGTGACGTCATGAGAGGTGGATATGTACCGACGACTCCGAGATCTGTTGGGAAACGGTATCTTCACTAAGCTACGTCTTCATGCAGAAAGTTGAAAAAATGTATGAACCAGTAAATCGTTAAGTGATGTCAAGGTTACGTTAAAAAAAGAAAATAAGGGAGATGGGGGAGTGAACAATTTGATGTAAGGGGTACCACACAGAAACCATAAAAAAACTGGGGTACCATATAGAAAATGTGGGTCTTTTTTCCCCCTCAGCCTCAATGGGCGCTTTGGCCCTGGCAAACACTAAAACTAAGTATGTTTGTTTACGTTGACTTCTGACGAATGACAAGTGAGGTTTGAGATCGTAAAATCATTTTGAGAGTCTTCAATGTTTAAACATCTCGCATTTGATTTGTCGGAGGAATCATTCAGCATATGCTGCCGTATTGTTTTGATAAATTCTATAATAAAAACAAGTTAATAAGGACACCTAATGTCGAAGTTCCAGTAACTTACTTCCTGCCCGTTTCGTTATCCAGTCTAAATAATTGCTGACTTTAGTGTACACCGTGTAGCTGGTCACTTCACAGTTTCCCGCGCCGAAGCTCACGACTCCATAAAGCGTCCATTGTCCATTGCGCTCGCAGACCAAAGGTCCTCCACTATCCCCCTGACAGGCTCCCGCAGCGTTGGGTTTCGCCTCCCCGGCACACAAGTGAGTATAGCTGTAGATCCCCGAGCCGTACTTTCGCTTGCAGTCCTCATGAGAGGCGATGGGTATTCGTGCTTGCTGGAGGATATCAGGGAGGGGTCCCGAGCTGTCTACCTGTCGCCCCCATCCTGTTACGTTAGACGAGAGAATTCAACTTATTAAATGGAAGTATCAACCTCCCCATGATATATAGGGGTAGCATCAGGAAGGAGTTTTGAAATCCGCTTTATTTTTTAAAGTAAATAACGAGAGAATTAAAGGAATAGAATCGATCTTTCGAAAGTGAGTTGGAGAATATCAGGGAGGCGTGAAATCTCTCCAATCCCTTGAAAGAGCAAGAGAATTTAAAATAGCGCAGCCGTAATGCACTTGATACAAACTCAAAGACGGATCCTGCATTGTTCCTATACTTTGAAGTAAAAAGCAAGAGAATCCATCTGATTAAACGGACCGCACAACTCCCTACCCATAATGCACTAGATATCATGAGGGGTGAGTCTTGAATTGTCCATTTGTCGTCCCCTTTCTTTGGAGTGAAGAGCGAGACCACCCAAGTGAGCGCGCGCCCTCTAACAAGGGATAATTTCATGGGAGGGATCGTACCCGTCAGCCAGCACTTGGACCCTACAGGCGGCACATCCCCAGGGGAGGGGAGACAGGCAACGTTGACCCTGTCGTTCAGCTGCGCGGGTCTCTCAAGTTGAAGCAGAGCGATGTCATCACGATACCTCCACATGGAGAAACCGCTGTGCTTGAATATTCGTTTGACTTTAATGACCTGTTCGGCAGTGTTGGAGCTCAATCTTCTGTGAGCCCCTAAAGAAAATGAATGCTGTGAGTGGGGTGGTGTTTAATCCGTACATAACTGTTTTAATAAACATCAGCAAGCGGAGAGCCAAGTCATGAGTAGATCAAGTAAAGGAGCAAGAAAAAGCCAAAAGGTTTGTAGGTCCTTAAAGATTGAACCCTGCATTTTTTTCCGCATTCGGGATGAATCGATATGATTCTCCTTATTCAAGTCAAGTAAGCTAATCACTTCCCTTGCAGCTAATCTTTCCCCTTGTAGCTAATCACTCCCCTTGTAGCTAATCACTCCCCTTGTAGCTAATCACTCCCCTTGTAGCTAATCACTACCCAGGCAGCTAATCGCTCCCTTTTTAGCTAATCACTCCCCTTGTAGCTAATCACTCCCCTTGTAGCTAATCACTCCCCTTGAAGCTAATCACTCCCCTTGTAGCTAATCACTACCCAGGCAGCTAATCGCTCCCTTTTTAGCTAATCACTCCCCTTGTAGCTAATCACTCCCCTTGAAGCTAATCACTCCCCTTGTAGCTAATCACTACCCTTGTAGCTAATCGATACCCTTTAGCTAATCACTCCCCTTGTAGCTAATCACTTCCCTTGTAGCTAATCACTACCCAGGCAGCTAATCACTCCCCTTATAGCTAATCGCTCCCCTTTAGCTAATCACTCCCCTTGTAGCTAATCACTCCCCTTGAAGCTAATCACTCCCCTTGTAGCTAATCACTACCCAGGCAGCTAATCGCTCCCTTTTTAGCTAATCACTCCCCTTGTAGCTAATCACTCCCCTTGAAGCTAATCACTCCCCTTGTAGCTAATCACTACCCTTGTAGCTAATCGCTACCCTTTAGCTAATCACTCCCCTTGTAGCTAATCACTTCCCTTGTAGCTAATCACTACCCAGGCAGCTAATCGCTCCCTTTTTAGCTAATCACTCCCCTTGTAGCTAATCACTCCCCTTATAGCTAATCGCTCCCCTTTAGCTAATCACTCCCCTTGTAGCTAATCACTACCCAGGCAGCTAATCGCTCCCCTTTAGCTAATCACTCCCCTTGTAGCTAATCACTCCCCTTGTAGCTAATCACTTCCCTTGTAGCTAATCACTTCCCAGGCAGCTAATCGCTCCCTTTTTAGCTAATCACTCCCCTTGTAGCTAATCACTCCCCTTATAGCTAATCGCTACCCTTTAGCTAATCACTCCCCTTGTAGCTAATCACTTCCCTTGTAGCTAATCACTACCCAGGCAGCTAATCGCTCCCTTTTTAGCTAATCACTCCCCTTGTAGCTAATCACTCCCCTTATAGCTAATCGCTCCCCTTTAGCTAATCACTCCCCTTGTAGCTAATCACTCCCCTTGAAGCTAATCACTCCCCTTGTAGCTAATCACTCCCCTTGTAGCTAATCACTACCCAGGCAGCTAATCGCTCCCTTTTTAGCTAATCACTCCCCTTGTAGCTAATCACTCCCCTTGTAGCTAATCACTCCCCTTGTAGCTAATCACTCCCCTTATAGCTAATCGCTCCCCTTTAGCTAATCACTCCCCTTGTAGCTAATCACTCCCCTTGTAGCTAATCACTACCCAGGCAGCTAATCGCTCCCTTTTTAGCTCATCACTCCCCTTGTAGCTAATCACTACCCAGGCAGCTAATCGCTCCCTTTTTAGCTAATCACTCCCCTTGTAGCTAATCACTCCCCTTGTAGCTAATCACTCCCCTTATAGCTTATCACAACCCTTGTAGCTAATCACTCCCCTTTAGCTAATCACTCCCCTTTTAGCTGAAGGCCTTAATGACGAGAACGCAGAAACGTGGTCGAATCGCATCAGATCATGCGACAGTCAATATTCATATGGTTGTCAAAAAACAAAAGAACTCTTTGTTTTCTGTTTTTTTCTCCTCTGCCGGGCAAAAGGCAAATTCTCGCGATGACCTTTCAAATCAGCAACACACTATACTAGCTCACGCCATACGAGCCCAACTCGACATAATAACGATACACGTCATACTAACCCAACACGTCATATTAACCCAACACGTCATACTAACCCAACACGTCATACTAACCCAACACTTCATACTAACCCAACACGTCATACAAGTCAAACACGTCATACTAACCCAACACGTCATACTAACCCAACACGTCATACTAACCCAACACGTCATATTAACCCAACACGTCATACTAACCCAACACGTCATACTAGCCCAACACGTCATACTAGCCCAACAAGACATACTAACCCTACAGGTCATACTAGCCCAACACTTCATACAAGCCAAACACGTCATACTGACCCAACACGTCATGATAACCCAAGACGACATACTAACCCAACACGTCATACTAGCCCAACGCGTCATACTAACCCAACGCGTCATACTAACCTAACACGTCATACTAACCCTACACGTCATACTAACCCAACGCGTCATACTAACCTAACACGTCATACTAACCCAACACGTCATACTAACCCAACACGTCATACTAACCCAACGCGTCATACTAACCTAACACGTCATACTAACCCAACACGTCATACTAACCCAACACGTCATACTAGCCCAACACGTCTTGATAACCAGAGACGACATACTAACCCAACACGTCATACTAGCCCAACACGTCTTGATGACCAGAGACGACATACTAACCCAACACGTCATACTAGCCCAACACGTCTTCATAACCAGAGACGACATACTAACCCAACGCGACGGTGTAGCTACTTGGCGAAGGATTCATGATTATGCAATGGGTAGCAGTCACCACCCACTCAGGAGCGATCAAGGTCCCTCCACATGTATGTCCTAGCTCCTCGCGTAACGACACCTGCCAGGGCCATGAATGAGGTGCTGCATCATGTCCCCCAACGATTCGGGTCCAACCGGGACGTTGACCACACGTGGAGCCTAGAAAAGTCACAGAGTACAACTAGTTTGTTTGCACGTTACAACATGTAGGCCCCAGCGTGTCAGTTTCATTTTTTATTGTTGCGTTGACTTAGGGCAGATGGAGATTATTAACACAGAACAGCCTACATGCGGTCCCCTTTATTCAACCAAAGTCAACCAAATAAAGCTTGCTCGACTTCTCAATTTCATGAAGGTTGTTATGGCCATTAATATAAAAAGATTCAAACGGCGATTTTGTATTTTTTTTCTAAAAATGCCCCATTCCCTTTACGTTATAAGCATTCCTTGTACTCACCGAGTTCCGGTAAGACGCAGATTGTCAAACTACTAAACAGTAAAATACCAAGCAGACCCATCGCAGGCTTACAGCTTATATGAAATGTTAGTCGTATTCGCTAGCTTGAAGGCGTCGCAAGCTGCACCAGCTGATACCCTGGAGTTTATACAGCATTCTCTCTTTGTCCAGCTGAGAGCTAGCACTTGACAGACTTCCTATCAATCACTCCCAGTCTACGCTCCCAATACCGAGTTTCATAAAAACAGCTATTTCCATCGGATTTTCTACCACTGAGGCGATTTTCTTTAGTCTTGTTATTCCTGATAAAGGCAGAATTGCCGAAACCTCGTTAAATAATACGTAATCATTTCTATATTCTTATTCCAACAATCGCTGAAAATAACCACCAACACTTCCATATAAGTACCAGGCTTTACAGGCCGATTTTTTTTGGGGGGGGGAGGGTGCGAACGCAGATTTTTATCAGAAAACTCCCCTCCCCCCAGAAAAAATAGGTCCACTTTTTTCGGGTTCGCACTCCCCCCCCCCAAGAAAAATCCTATGCACGGGCCTGCTTTATCTATCATTTTTTTTTCAAATAGACCTTGATATTTTCTAATGCAGACATCTAAATTCAGGCCACTCCCCACTTGGTTCCGAGAATCCGGGGTTTGTTTATATCATAGCATGAGCGAGAATCTAATACTAATAAACTAACACTAAAATTGATTCTTGGCTTTTTACTCCTACTTCTGTGAGCCACTAGACTACTAATCTAAACTATATAATAAAATTCTCGCAGGATAGGACGATGTCAATGGTGATTGATCCAACTAAAATATCTACAAAACAAAACTCAAAATTGCCTAGCAACAACAGTTTATAAAATATGAATTACTAATACTGTGGGCTAATAGCAATTTTTATCGCATTTTTGTTTGTTGAAAGATAATGTTTTTAGCTTTAATACAATGATACGATCGAAGTTATTAGAAAGGTATGGTCTTTTATGTGTACAGCGCAAACATTTGTTTGTATACTCTTTTTTAATATAAAAACCTTTTTATAAGAAAGTCCAGCCTGAGATTTCACCAAATTTTAAGAACATGATAAGAGAACACTCCAAGGCTCAGATAGCAGCAAAATATTGTTTTGTTTGTGTTATGGGTTCTAAACTGTAGAATCAAATTGTTTTCTTAATACAAACCTTAATATAATTTCTATTGATCATATGTTTCTAACTGTTCTAACTGTTCATTGCGAATGATATTTTTATATACACTAAAATCTAAAAAAACCTTAAGAGCATCTCCAGCCTTAGATGATCCAAAAGTAAGAACGAGCCAGCCTTGTTCTTACGTTCTTATAAAAAAATGTAATCGAATACTGTTCAAATAAATGAGACGCTAACCTATTTGTGAAGTCGTATGCTTTACAAATAATACAGAGACCAAACCGTACATGAATCCCACACACCAGTCTTTCCGTTAATCCGTTTTATATTCGTAATGGTTTCAGCTAATATACGACCAGAGGTTGATCGTTATCGATGGGAGTTTTTCACCGATCTTGATTGGTGAAAGTTTTTACCTGTAATGTTATTTTATCACTTCTTATTAATATTTGTTTTATTGCTCCTACACTATCCGAAGAAACACCAGTTAAAGGCAAACAACATCAAGTTCTTATTACTTTCTTGTGACTTTTTAACCTTTTTTCTTCATCTTTGGCCGGCTGCAAGTTTCACACCGCATATATATAGTCATGTTATTTGTTTTCGTCTATTTCGTCACCTGAGAACTATATGGCTACACCTGGCGCACTTCCTTTGTGTATTCGAGACATTTAAACAAATTTAGACGTCGATTTTGCCTCGAATCGCATTTTTGGTAAGGAAGATTCATTCAAATTTTATAGCATTGCCACTGGAGTTATCATAAGGACATGACATCAAACACAAAGGCGTAAAATGGTTAGAAAAAACTACACCAAGGGAAAGAAAAGTATAAGTATGCGGCGGAATAATCTACCTTGAAAACTTAAAAGGTGAACCAATACCTATATCGAATTCTATGAATGCTGTTTCGTCCCATGATATTAGAGGATTCACCGCCTGAAGGAAAGTTTGGTTTTGTTTGTGCACTTTTGTTTCTGATCACTAGTATTAAACGTGGAGAGTGACTGAACATGAATTCTACGGATTTTCAAGAAAACGAAACCCCCAGAAAGGTCCTTCAGTATTTCATATCAACTATGGTAGCTGTCGGAGGCCCAGTTATCTTTGCTATGAATCTACTTGCCATAGCAACATTCCTCATTAACCGCCATCTACGCAAGAAGAGCATTTACCTGGTGATCAATCTCGCCATCTCTGACGCACTCAACGGAGCTGTTTTTTCACCAATGATGTGCAACTACCTCATTAATATTGATATCAGTCACGTGACGTTAGATGGGGATTTCCAGTTTTTCCCCAGATCGTCTGATAACCCCCTGAGTGCTCCCATCCGTACGTTCGTGGTCCTCACCGGTGTTCACCTGTTTACCCTCACACTCATCTCCCTGGAGCGCATGTTCGCAACAGTCTGGCCATTACGTCATCGAAACAGTGATCCCCGGATGTACGTAGCATGCTGCATAGTCACGTGGTTCGTTGTTGTGATCTTTCTGCTGGCAGCGATAGCCGAATTTAATGTGATTGCACAATCCGGCGCCTTGTTAGCCATACTGGCGTTATTTATAATTGCTGTCTCGTATCTCGTCATCTTCATCAAAGTCAAGCTCCAACACCAGCAGCACAACAACACCTCACAACTCGCTGTACAGAAGGAGCGGAAACTCGCGATGACGTTGCTTTTGGTCATACTGACGTCACTGTTGTCATGGTTTCCTAGCCTGGTTCTGTGGCAACTTCCGAGAGATATTCAAAGGAAACTGAGCGTGGTGGAGCACTTGGCTATCAACCTGTTTTGTGGGCTCAACCCGTTATGGGATCCACTTATTTACATGTACAGAATGCCTGAGTACAACAAAGCTCTCAAGAAACTCGTGTGCAAATGCTCACGGGATAGGCCAAACTACGTATATCCCATTACAAATTGATGCCCTGGCGCATAAAGGCTCGATTAAGGGGGTGTTAGATGGGGTAGGGGGGTGGGGTGCATAAACTAAAATGAGCTCAACACGGGGGAAATGATACCTTGATTACGGTAGTCTTATGTACATATAGCAGCGTAAGGGGTTGAGTTGGACAATTCTGAACTGTATTTATAGATTCTTTTGGAACTAAATTTAGCCTACTCATGTTTTCGATGAAGTTTGTTACAGTTATGATGATTAAGGTACATCCTAAATTAACTTGTTTTGCTTGATTTTATTGTCTCAAAATCCCAAAATCGCAAAAATAAAGTGACCTGGTTTTTTAAAAAAAATAGCGAAATTGCGAAAATTAAATGCAAGTAAGGTATTGTACTAGAAACCCGTCGAAAGAGGGGATTGATCGTCACCCACTCCACCTCCTGGAAACTGGAAACATGGAATAACAATAACTTCAACTACCCTGGGTACCAAATTCTTTTGAGCTTCGTTCGTTTACTTTGCGCCCTTTACTGACAAAGAGGAGCGAAGTAAACAAACGGGCATAATAAACGACAGAAGCTCGAGACTCTGGTACCCAGTGTAAACGTCAACTCACTTGTGACGCGAATTCCAGTTAGGGCAGGAACCCGGAAAAAAATCCCCAGTTTGAGCCGATTCGAACCTCGGCCACAGCAGTAAAAGGCCGACGCGCTAGCAACTAGGCCACACGTGCTTACACAACTTAAACATTGTTCGCAATTTTTTAGCTTTTCCAAACATATTCAGAACATACTTAGGCGGTGTAATTCCTAAACAAAGGTGCATAAATTAGCAATATCGCAGCGGACTAATCGAAAAGCAGAATGCGGTGACCGTGTTAGCATCGTAGAGGAGGCAGCTCTCCCGTGATCCTTGTGTTATCGTGTAAGGATGATTAAGGGAACATATAAAAAAGCAGTGTCGTAACGCCTATAGGTGGGGCCCGTGCTCCCCATTTCTTTTTCACTTGATAAGGAAGCCAGTAGGAGCGCGGCTGTGAGACCCCCCCCCCCCCCCCCCCCGATTTCATGATTTCTTTATTTCGGTAACGCTCAAACGAGATTGTTTCAGGAAATTCAATATTAGTTCCTCGTCATCATCAGATTTCTGTGCAACACGCTATGGGTGGATGGGTGGGGCTCGTGAAGGACACGATAGCAAGGGTACAAGCGAGAGAAAAACAGGCTTTGTTGGACACAAAAGCATAGTTTTTTGTCGCTCTATGACGTAATGGGTCTAGCTATTTCTTTTTTTTTTGGCTTGAATTTGATTTTGAAAACGTCACGTGACTTCTTAGTCCAAGTTGCCTATATGGCGGCGATAGTTGATCGAGATTGAGAAATTCCATAACGTTTTCTTTTATGGATGCCAGCTTTGAACTAGCTTCAGCCCACGTATTCTTTTGTGAGGTGCTTTCCCGTACTAGACGTGACTTAGAGCCAAATGATACGGCACTTTGACAGATGACAGCTTCTCCAAGTTAAGGGGTGCAATCTAAGAGTGTCTTTATATTGGTTCGAGTTTGACGGCTTCATGTTGCGTTTTCGTGTTGGTTAGAGTTTGACAGCTTCAGGGTGCGTTTTCATGTTGATTAGAGTTTGACGGCTTCAGGTTGCGTTTTCACGTTGATTAGAGTTTGACAGCTTCAGGTTGCGTTTGAAATCATGTTGATTAGAGTTTGACAGCTTCAGGTTACGTTTTCATGTTGATTAGAGTTTGACGGCTTCAGGATGCGTTTTCATGTTGGTTAGAGTTTGACAGATCTAGGTTGCGTTTTCATGTTGATTAGAGTTTGACGGCTTCAGGTTGCGTTTTCATGTTGATTAGAGTTTGACGGTTTCAGGTTGCGTTTTCATGTTGGTTAGAATTTGACAGCTTCACGTTGCGTTGTCATGTTGGTTAGAGTTTGATAGCTTCAGGTTGCGTTTTCATGTTGGTTAGAGTTTGACAGCTTCAGGTTGCGTTTTCATGTTGATTAGAGTTTGGCAGCTCCAAGGTGCGTTTTCGTGTTGGTTAGAGTTGGACGGCTTCAGGTTGCGTTTTCATGTTGGTTAGAGTTTGACAGCTTCAGGGTGCGTTTTCATGTTGATTAGAGTTTGATGGCTTTAGGTTGCGTTTTCATGTTGGTTACAGCTTGACAGCTTTAGGTTGCGTTTTCATGTTGATTAGAGTTTGACTGCTTCAGGTTGCGTTTTCATGTTGGTTAGAGTTTGACAGCTTCAGGTTGTGTTTTCATGTTGATTAGAGTTTGACGGCTTCAGGTTGCGTTTTCTTGTTGGTTCGAGTTTGACGGCTTTGGGTTGCGTTTTCACCTTGGTTAATAAAGCGGTTCTGGTGTGAGCTGTGCGTGATGGCTTGGTTATGCTGTCGTGAAGCCAGCAGGCCTGGTTTTCATCTCGGTTCGCTTGAGGGAGTAATCATGTCCAAGCCACACGTACCAGCTTACTTTATTTGCATATGATCCCCCGCCGTGGTACATACCGTTAAGATTTGCACTATGACAGTTCCGGTACCACCACGCACCCTTGTGAAGAACAACACAGTTTTTAGAACTTTGTGGGTCATTGTCCCTGTCCTTGGTACTGAAAGCTATCCCATTGCTGTAAGTCATTGAGTCCCCAGCATTTCCTAAAGTAAAAATGACCTTAGTGAGCCTTTAAATGCAGATCCGTAGCAGGGGGTGGGGCACTGGGGGCACGTGCCCCCCTCCCAATATTTCAAAAATTACAAGGAAATGACCAGTAGGGTCGTGGCTGTGCCCCCAGTACTGGGGCTGTATTGGGCTTCCCCTAATCTTAAGTGTCCTGCTACGGCTCTGTAATGTATTTCAAAACGTATTGTAAACGCAATTCTTGCATTATATTTTCTTGAAAGCCGAGTACAAAATGTGCAATATTTAATCATCACGATTTTTTTCGCCAAATCTTACGCGAAAAAGAGCGGAAGCATTATTAGCTTACCTGTGTAGTCTCCCACCGCCAGCTTGTATAAATCGCTCTCTCCCATCACGGCAAACTCCTCGTACTCGGCGAATCTGGTGTTGTTAGCCCAGTCCATCAAGTCAACACGGAGTGTGTTCTCAGTTTGATGGGTCAGGGCAAAGATCTTGTCAAGACCAAGCCAGAACTCTCCCGTCAGGTTACCGAAACCCGACTTGTAATCGGCCCATCCACGGTAGAAGTCTTCGGACCCGTCTTGTCTTCTCTGGAACACGGTCCATCCCCCGCCATCTGTGGTCTGGTCACAGTACACCTAGGAACAAGAATCTTCACAATCTCAACGTCTCCATGTAAACAAAACCCTGTTTCCTTACCCTGGTGGCTTCCTGTGTAAAATCCACTCTGTCCCCTCATCTTGGTGGTCAAACCTGTGTAAGAACTGCTCTGTCCCCTTATCCTGGTGGTCTCCCTGTGTACACACCGTTCTGTCCCCTTGCCCTGGTGGTCTCCATGTGTACACAGCGCTCTGTTCCCTCACCCTGATGGTCTCCCTGTGTACATGCCGCTCTCTTTACTTACCCTGATGGTCTCCTTGTGTACACATCGCTTTGTCCCCTTGCCCTGACGGTCTCCCTGTGTGCATCCCACACTGTTCCCTTACCCTGATGGTCTCCCTGTGAACCCACCGCTCTCTTTACTTACCCTGAAGGTCTCCCTGTGTACCCAACGCTCTCTTTCCTTACCCTGATGGTCTCCCTGTGTACACACCACTCCTTTCCCTTACCCTGATGGTCTCCCTGTGCATACACCGCTCTGTTCCTCACCCTGATGGTCTCCCTGTGCATACACCGCTCTTTTCCTCACCCTGATGGTCTCCCTGTGTACACACCGCTCTGTTCCTCACCCTGATGGTCTCCCTGTGTACACACCACTCCGTTCCTTACCCTGATGGTCTCCCTGTGCATACACCGCTCTGCTCCTCACCCTGATGGTCTCCCTGTGTACACACCGCTCGGTTCCTCACCCTGATGGTCTCGCTGTGTACACATCGCTCTGTTCCTCACCTTGAACGTATCGATGTCCTCTGATTGCTTCACTTCGTGCACACCGCTCTTTCCGCCGGCTCTCAGCACATCGGCGCAGTTTCCAGCTACAGCAATCGATCTTTCGCCTGCAAGAGGGTGCACATATATACCACAAGAGCTAGCTATCCAATCTTAGGTGATCAAGTTGATCACCTAAGTTGATTGGAAACGTTGATTGAAAGTTGATTGGAAACGACTTTAAAGAGTAGTCTTCGAAAATGCTTGTTACAGTAAATCCGTCTAAGGCGAAATGTATGTTCTATAAAATGCAATAAACCTTTGCAACCACTTCTCAATCTCGATGGAACTCCCATCGAGGAGGTTTCCCAGCACAAACACGCTAAGTACACATTGAGGGGTGGAAAATTGGGAAAAGGTAATCACAAGCTTTTTTGAATGTTTGTTTGTTTGTGTCTTAAATTAAAGTAAAAATATTCAGTATATAGGACCCGAAAAAAGTAGCATGTAATAGTGAAAACAAAAAAAGATATATAAGGTTGTTTTATAACTACTATTTTAATCTTAAGTTCATTTTTTGAAACATTGAAACCACATTTAACATTTCTCAAATTTTACCAAAACCGCTTTTTGGCATACGAGACATGCATTTCCAAAGGTATAATTGGCTCAATATGTAGCAAAAGGGAAAAACAAATTTAAATTATCAAGATTCTTGTTTTTTCTATCGTTTCTGATAGCTGAATTTATCCAAAAATCATCAAGAAACTCTTGTTAACTTCTGTAATTGGGACCAAATGTTTTATGAATCCCGTCTTTTATAACCTTTGGCAAATCTGTTTTAAGAAAAGGTATGGTACAATTACTATAAGAATATAAGAAGATGTTTTGAAGTAACTCACATGGTAACGGAGGTTTCTGGTAGAATGCCATTACACTAAATAATAGAAAAACTAACTATTGCAATCTTTCGAAGAGAGACTTTTGTACTTATTTCAACTATATAGCTATTGAAAGAAAAATAAAACATTAAATGATTGGAAATATAAACTACTAAGAGTTCATTGTAGGAAGTATTCGCTGACCAGTCAACTGACTGGCTGGAAATAATAAAAACGCAAACAAACCTAGAAGAGAACATAGAAATCTGCCTTAGAAGCCACATGCTAGGCACTTCGGTATCTATCTTATAAATTCCGCTTTAAAAGAAGGACAAGAAAGTGAATAAAAGTACATAAATTATCATACTTGGGTAAAAGTCACCTCCGTTACTTCTTGCGTTACTGATCATTAAACATTTAAAAAAAAAAATGAAGTTTCCCATAAGTAAGGAATAACTTTATTGATTCGGATACTTCGATTTTTTTTTTATTAATTTGCAGTGCTTTGTTAAGGTTTCTCTTTTGCAGAGTTTTGAGTCGATACCTAACTTGCACATAGAACTGAGCAAAACTAACGATTTCGCCAATGGAAAAATATAAGTGTGCGCTGATACATTGTTGCGCGGCATAACTAGATTAGAGATTAGGAACTTTATCCTAATAAAGAGCTCAAAATCTCCTCTGTAAGGAGATAGACACGTTATTTTGTGTTTTCATCTTTTCGTAACCTCCGTTACAAATTTTAGTTACGATCGCATAAAGCCAAAATGCAGGTATCTTCTACTGAAAATCTATGAAATGCATTTCTACTATTACACTTCCGATTCTATTATCTAGAAATGTAATTGCGAGTGTGATTTGCGTGCAGTAAACTCGACCTCAATGAAAGTACTATATTTGACTAAAAGAGCATTTTGCTGAATGCAAATGAGCCTCGAACTAACCGAAAAGAGCCCAAAGAACTCAAACTAATGTTTAAAATATATTTGTAGGCTCTAAACATTCCACTGAGGTGAAGAAAAGCTGACTTGTTTGACCAGAAGCGGAGGTTATGCGGTAACACAGGGTAACGGAGGTTATTTTTTAAACAATCTGTTGCTGTGACATCTTCGAATTCACGCTTAGCAGAAATATCTATATTGTATTGCGTTCACACCAGTCAGTTGTAAAACCTTTAAAGTTCACAATCCACTGATTATTTTTGATCTTGGAAAAAATGTGGTAACGGAGGTTACGCTCTTATCTCTACGCTCCAATTTGACATTATTTTTAAAATGGTAACTTCTCAAAGTTTTGAATTCTCATGAAAAAATACTTGATTGGATAAAGAACCGACCATGGGCTTCAGATTGGGCTTACTAATATCATATATCGCCCAAACTTACTGCCTGAAAAATATATGTTAATTGAGGTAACGGAAGTTATTAAGGAATTTTGGACATTGCATCAAAACTCGGAAAAAAATAGGCACGATGATAGCTTTTCATTGTTCCCTGTGGTCATCTTGAAAGTGATTTGCCCCAGTAAACCTCCTTACCGCCAGGGCCATTTATTGGAAGTTAGGCTGTGGACATGAGAAAATTGGCAAAACTGGCAGCTTCCAAGTCAAATTGCGGCAAAATGGCGAAAATTTGCTTAATAAAGTTGTATACCGTTTGGTAGGTCTAGCTTCGTACTTTATTAAAACCATCAATATCTGATCGTTTGATAATATTCTGCGAACTTTAACAAAAAAACAGGTTTTAATCGTAATGTGTACATTTAGCGTAAAATGGGTGATAAATCTTTAGTCCGTCCTGTTATAGACTATTCGCCTACTTGGGGAACTAGGAAGAGAAAATTGAAAACAAGAAGAAATATTCATAAATAGGTTAGCTTTATCTCATAAAATTGTGAAAAACAATTGTGCAGCTTTGCTGACCTGATACCGCCTCCAGTTCTTCAAAAAACATATTATCGCCTGTGATCTGCTTTTTATTTGTCAGCTTTTACTTTGAGTGCTGAGTGTCTTGACATTCTTTTCACCCATCCACTATTGTCCTATGGTATCAACTAAATTTAGATAAAAATAATTATCTCGTTATTTTAATTTTACTAACTCATAATATCCTGTATGATCCTGTACTATTTTTTGGTGTTGCATTCGCGCCGGGGTTGATGCATTCCAATGAATTTTTATTTGTTTTGAATAGAGAAGGTAATTCCTCCGGTATGTCTTTGTATTGAACATTACGAAATGTCTGTTTTATGAGATCTAATCTTGTTACCTGTTCTGCGACTCTTTCGTCTTAACGACGCGAAAAGTGTTCAGATATTTCCGTTGCAATGTTATTTCAATAGTTTTTGCATGGTTCATCGCTTTTGTCTTTAGATCAGAACCAAGAATTTGTGTTTGTTTCATGTGCAATCAATTATTAACAAAACTGAAAACGTTTTAAAATAGGTGACTGAATGTTTGATATCATTTTCGGTACTCTTTTGTCACTGTTATTTTTTCGCCCCTATGAAAATAGAGATACATGTAATATAACTGAATGTGAGCACCCTTCCCTAGATGGGACATTTGTCTCTTGGGGCAAACTCCTCTTAATAAATTGGATGAGACATAGCACATAAATATCTAAACAGGCGCAGATAATCATGCTCACTATGTAATAGATGTGATATATCGATGTTTCAAAGTCTCTTAAAATCCATTCCTAGCCTAAGGAGGGTCCTCAACTCAAAAGAAGCTATTTGAAGGAACAAGAATGACATTACACCCAAGATCAATCGTTGGTCGCTGAATGACATTGCATCCAAGATCACAAGTGAGTAAAAGGTGGATCATCGTTGGACGCTTAAAGCCCGTCACATTTAAATATTTACAGTAGATATTAAAGAAAATATTCAAGGTATAATTTGTTTGCTCAACCTCTAATATTTTACAGATTAGTTTAATAATATTCATAAACATCAAAATGCATAAATCTCTGAATAAATAGCCCGAGTGGCAGGCCTTTTTATCGTCCCCTTCGAGTTCCTCAGACTTGTAGAAACATCTGTATCATCACCAGCTATATTCGTGACAGTGTGGTGTTATTGGGGCATGTTTATCAGTTATAGCTACCTACCCTCGCGAATGTTGGCGTAGATGGCGGTCCTGTCTTTCTTCTCTCGCTCTGGGTACATGGCCTTGGTCGCGTTATTCAAATCACACTTCCTTTCTCCCTTCCAGTAGTTGACGCTGAGACACTTCTCATCTTCATCACACTTGAGGTTGCAATCGCCGAGGTTCGCTACGTCAATGGTCTTGTACGCTGAGTCTACTAAAGCCGTGTTGGGCTCAGAGTACTGAAAGCACTGTTGTGCGGCCGGGTGAAGGAAAATTCCACAAAGGAGAATGGTGGTGGAAGCCAGTATAGCGAGATACACCATCTTGGTGTAGACCTCTCGTAATGACTCCTTTCTAAGTGTTGCGCTCTCTATATTTGCAATTGGTTTTTCAAATTGTCTGTTAATAATTCAGGAGGCCCCTTTTGATTGTTTTCGTCAATACAAAAGCTAATGCAGGAATTTTATTCTATTCTTGATGTAAGAAAACAAACAATACCTCCAAATGACACTAAAATCTGGAGCAAAATGGTAAAATTTGTTATCTTGCTACACAAGATGATCGTTGTTGCAGTCGTTTTAGGATATTTTTTGTTATCCCTTTATTAAGTTAGTATCCTTCAAAATCGTTGTATAAGACGTTCGCGTTGCTTTGCCTCTCCTAAAGCATCCACATTCCTAACAGATTAACAGAGCCGTAGTGAAATTAACCCCGAACTTTTTAGAAAACCCCTCGGTTTTGAAAGTTGTAATAATGTTTGGCGATGATGGTAAAGTTCATTGATGACGATATTACGTCGAACAGGTTTTATCTGTTTATCCTCGTAAGCTAAAAGCTGTTTTCAATATGATCGCACTCGATCGCACTCGATCGCAGGGTTAGTTTACATATAAACTCGTAAACGATCGCCTGCGATCAAGTGCGATCCATATGTAAACCACTTGGCGATCGCTTGCGATCATAAGGTCAAATCAGCTGCAATCGTGTGAATCGAGTGCGATCATTTGGAAACCAGCTGTGAACATTAATTTGAGTGAGAAACATTCTCGATCCCCAATACTTAGTCAAAAACTAAATTTCAAACGTCTAGATTATTCTATTTCATTATTTTTATCTAAAGAAGTACATTTTCTTTTCTTGGTGTTACGGAGCACCAGCACAAAAAACACACTTTCTCTGTTATCATTTATTACCAAAATGTCCACAGTTATGCATTTGAGAATCTTATACTCGAATGGGTAATACCCGGGACAGCATTCCAGCATTCTAAAAAAGAGGAAGGGGGGGGGGGGGGGGGGGGGGGGGGGGTGGGGGGAAAGGAATACAATGTCTAGACTTAAAAGAGAAAATCTAAAACCTGGCCTGGTGATCTTATTATTAAACACAGCCAAATCAAACCTGTAGCAAACACATCTTTTTGTGTTTGACCCGTTACTAATCTCGTTACTTGTTACTGATTTAAACTCTGTGTTACTGTTTTAAAGTGATTTAAAATCTGAATGGAGTTAGCGAGAGCTCGATGTAACTTAGTCGATTGAATAAGACATAAATTAGTTGCTTTACATCTCATGGAAATCAGAAACAATGCTTCGTTATCCACGATGGATCTCTCTACAAAACGTGAGACTATAAAGGGTGAGACTTTTCCATTGAATGAAATGTGTCCTGTCGCTGTGAAGAGTTGGTTACGCTGATGTTTTGAGCACGAGATGGTATATTCTAAAATTCCTTTTTTTTCTCTTCTATCTCACCTAGATGGTCCATCTGTGAACCGTAGTTACAACCTAGACCACGAACAGTGGTTACAGCCCCTAGTTCCCGACATACTAGGTTTCTTCTGTTCGAAGATGAACCGTGACGAAGCAAAGGTCTTGGGCGAATTCATGGACAACTCTAACCTGCCACAGGAACCCCAACGGTATGCATGATATTTGGCTGGGTGTTATTCCGCATTTATCTCCTGCTTTCGGAACAACCAAATCATTAGCGTTCACCCCTCTATTCCGACCATGAATGTTTAAGCATTGTATTAGTTCTATGTTCCACTACACTTTATTCTAAGAATCTTCTTGTACTCTTCTCGGAACATAGGATTCAAGACGCCGTATATAAAAGGATTGATAACCGACGAAAGGACTCCGAGAAAGGAATAGTAGTGAAATAGTCACTTTTTAAATATAAACCCCAAATTTGGGACTTCTTTGATAGGAATCTCCCCTTAAGTAGAGTTCTAGAGGGAAGGAAAGTGTGCCACGCACCATGTCAATGAGATCGACTACCAATTCAAACGTCCAGCATAGCATGAATCCCACGACAGTCAAGAAGAGAAGTACGCGTGACTTTGATTACCTGGATGTTTGGTCCAGACAAGGAATTATTGTTTTCTTCCATGCTAATGACTTGGATTTGATGACTACGGATTGTCTGGAAAAACTTGTAATAGCAAACGATTATGATACACACCGGGGCACAAATATTAAAAAAAGTGTAGAAAAGTTTAAATGTCTTGAATGTTTAAAACAGATGCATTTGCCAGGGATGAAAATATCTCTCTCGCCACTAGCCAGATACTGGACAGGTGCGACTAAAGCCAACGCCCAAGTTTCACAAATAAAGAGTTTTGTACGCAATGGTGCGAACAAAAATCGATAATCGTGCGTACTACTCGGAAGTACCGATTAACAGCCGTCACGGCCAAAATCCCTAGTGGGTAAACTGAATTTCGCAGAGAGGGTGATGTTTGGAGGCAGACCGTTTCTCAGACGTACAATTGACGTAACAAACAGCCTGCGTCGTCCACATCACCATGTCATTTAATCATGATAAACAAGTCTATCATCCACTAAAATACACTACAACTTATTGGGGGTATCTTGGTCTTTATTATTAAAACCAGCGCGGATCCCCCAAAACCCACAAGGAGTTGCAGGTTATCAGGAGTGGTTGATAGCCTTGCTCATCATATTTACAGCTGCCAGTTTGTACTCGCGCAAGAGCGTCTTTTTCCCCTGTCTTCTTTCTCCTTCTTTCTCCCCCCGCGGCGCTCGTCTGGCGTCGTTACGCTCAGCGCTCGTTTCCGCTCAGTACGCCCTGGGTCGCCGAGGATTAGTGACAATCTGTCATTGAATTATACTGCTTGCAGATAGGAGTTGCCGCCGCGTGATGGTTGCTCTGGTTAGCCTTGATAGATGATCTCTGGGCGCGTTAGTAATAGTGGTATTCCGAGTGCGACGTCTTACTAGAAAACGCGTGTAAAGATGCTGGGAATCACTGCCCCACCTGTACCCAAAAGCATGCTGCAGTTTGCTATACTCGTTGTCATATAGGAGTACAGATTGCAACGTGTGAGCTTCTAATAGCTCGGCCATTTTGATTGTACACGCCAAGAAATCCGAAACTTGTGAAGTGCTTGACAGTTTCCCCTTTTTGAGCAGGGTGTGGAGAATTCTGGCATTCGCCGCCACCCACATGGAAAGAGAAATGTTCTCCAAGTTAGGCTTTTGCTTTCCCGCCCTGATAACCACTCTAGGGCCTGCCCCGTTCCCTATCCCTGTTCTTCTTCGTATTCATCAGTAACCCCCGAGTTGAACACAAAGTCTGGGATTAATAAGGCTTTCTCACCTCCCGATTTCGCCGCGCCAAGATAGACCTGAGGGTTCTCATCCATGCCCATAATAGGATCTGTTGGTGCCTTCTCGGAGCTGCCTTCGAGGCCGCCGAGTGAAAGGAGTGGGTTGTCGAGGTCCCCACCTCCCATTTTCTTTAGCACCTCCTCGAGGCCATAGTCTTTCGCCAAACACGTGGTAGTAATTGACGCTTGGGGGCCTCTCTTGTAGGTCCGTTAGCGCCTTCATTAGTAGCTTTCGCTGCCCCAGCGTAAATGTGAGGCCTTTCAGGTCCTCCTCGCTTACTAGCAGAAGAGCCTGCTTGGTTTCTAGGTAGTTGATCTTTAACTCCTCCACCGCTGACCTGACCGACTCCTCGCACCAAGACTTGAATATAAACGTCGCCATTGAAAAAAAGATTACAGAGTGGATTCGAAACGACCTGGCTTACAAGAACGCTTTACGTGAAGTGAGTGCGCGCATTCGTAGGATCATTGACCCTACCAGTCAGCCTACATCCGCTTCCGGTATTTAATCATGATAAACAAGTCACATCATCCACACAACGATCTAGATCACCGATTCCTAATTGCGCAATCTTCTCACAAGTGTCACTTTAGCCGAAACCATTTTAATTGACTTCCTCTTTCAAATACAAAACTTTTTTAGTTTTGATATTTAAATCTTGAAAACTGTAAATTCCTCCCAATATGTTTTTGGACCATAGCTTTCGGATACATAATTGTAAAAGCGTTATTAGTTCAAACATGTTCTGACCTCGTCACGGACAAGGCTTCAGCCGTAGATAGCTTAGATTGTGTACGCTATAGGGGCCATGCCTTGATTTGCAAAGCGTTTCGGGCTTGGGTTTTTGCCTGCTACGGCAAAATTCTCTGAGGTTATATATAGAGGACACAATTTCTTCTGATAACTCCTTTGTGTCGTTTTGAAGATTGATTCAATCATGATAATGTCTTAGGGGCTTTTTTTTCTTGATATTTTTTTTAGTTCACGGTCTCAAAACTCTTACAAAATATTTCAGCTAATCTCTGAAGCTGTAAGCACAATTTTCTAATAACATCAAGCTAATAGCCTAATCGTCGACGTTTTCGGTTGGGGTCTGTTTTCCATCTTTTAGAAGGATGCGTCCATAATCGAGCGTTGGCCCATAATTCTCGCGAAGCGCAATTATCATTACATCGATTGGTAAGTTTTCTAACGAACAGGAAGGGTCTGAATTATTGACTACATAAAGCAAGCACAAATATAAAAATTGTACGACGTATTACATTACATTACCAATTCGGGTATACTTAACAGTAATGAAGTATCTAAACCAACCTGTTCTTACAGGTTTTGTGCAACATGATCCCCTCGATCTCAGCGAGTAGGGGCAACCCAAAGAGTAAACCCGTCTACGCATGAGATTGTGGATCGGATTAACGGGGCCGATACCCCGGATAATCTTAATACAAGAGCAGGCAGCAAGCGTTATCTAGAGCCTCTCCCTAGCCAAGACCAGTGAGAAAGTTAGAGGAGATATATATTATATAAATCAAGTATAATATATGGAGCCTACACAGTCGCTAGTTATATATTCTAGCTAACGGCACGTTTTTTGGTAGCTTTACTCTTGACATCTAATCTTTGTTTAGATAAAGGTTTAGTCAATGAGAACACGGGATACTTCCCTCAGGCGCAGATCGTGACCTATTAGAACCTGTTTACATAAACGTTAAGCAGGAGCTACGGATTCCTTGATAACCTAATACACGCTTGCTGCCAAGCTTCACAGGTCTTATCATAAACCACGAGTTTCGCTCTAATTTGGATAAAATGTGCCTTGCGATGCGCTCTCCGAATTTAATTAGAAAACCCGGTCAAGTTACGTTGCGTAATCCGAGTTACTACCCCGTGGCGCGCGCGAACACTGCATGTCTCGGCTAGCGCGGGTCGGGGCAGTAGCATTTTTATGGGTTTTCTACACTGAGCGCGCGTCGTTTAGCTTAAAAAACCCTGTTCCTACCACCCTTTGGTCTTGAGATGCTATCTTGTCATCAGTTGGGAAATACTATCATTATTATCAGCATTCCAACTATTTTAAAAGTATTTAGAGGTCAACCCTTTTTTCTACACTTCCCCCGTTTTAAAATTCCTCAGCTAAACGGTTAAGCTACTTAGTGAGTTGGCTAACTAAACAAAACACATTTAAATGTTTCATTCACTCCAGGCAAAAAAAAAATAGTATGTTTTTCTTACTCCGTGTAATTAAATATTTCAAAATTGTATTGCGTGACAAACAGACGTCTAGGAGTCCCAATAGAAGAACAGCATCATGAAGAATAAAGGCGTGTTTGTGCAGATTATTGACTATGATTATTTTGATTGGCACCATATTCATCCAATCAGCATTTTGACACAACTTGCTGTCAATCAAAGTGGCTCCTCCCCTCTGCCTCTCTTAAAGGAGGCCGGGCACTCCTAGTTTGCCACTCGGCGCTCAGCAGCGACAAGTACAGTTTTGTGATTCCAGCTTTCTCGCATTCGCCAAAATGTCCCAAAAGGAGTTTGCAGATACCATCTTCACCGGAGGTAATATCTTCACGATGGACGATGCGAAGCCTGAATGTGAGGCTGTGGCTGTCAAAGGCGCCACGATCCTTGCTGTTGGACGCAAAGACGACGTCTTCAAGTTTTCTGGACCAAGCACAACAGTAATTGATCTCGAAGGCAAGACGATGTTCCCCGGGTTTATCGAGCCTCATCAACATGCAATTATGGCAGCACTTTTCAGTTGCCTTCCTAGCATCAGTGGCTATGAATGCTTCTCCTATGCCGAGGTCAAAGCTCGTATCATGAAAGGAATAAACGCTGTTGATCCATCGCAGAGTCCGCTCGGTTGGGGTGTGACCTTTGGCTGGGACCCAGAGCTGATTCGTGATTTGCCAGCCTTGGACGCGAAGTTCATCGCTAAGGAATTCTCTGCAGACATCCCTGTGTTGATTATAGCGCAGAACGGACACGCTGCTTGGTGCAACCTTAAAGCATTTGAGGTAAGAGATTGTTTATTGCGCAGAACAGCCTCAGGCAGGTCCGACATAGTCCGTCAAGCTCTATAATTGATCTATATTGTTACTTTCTAGAATAGTCTCAGTTCTAGAATAGTCTCACTAAAACGTTTTTGCAAGACCTCTTCAGGACAACATTTGAATATGCTCGGTGATACTTTAATGCAATAAGAGATCAACTTAAATCGGAGCTGTCATGATATGACAGGCATCACAACTTCAGCCTTCAGAGTCGTTTCTAACTAGATCTAGAAGTTTTTTTGATGTTATCATTTAAGGAATTCTTTAAGTCACTTAAATGTACTTAAATGTAACATTAAAGAATTCTTAAATGACATTGTAAAGACATTTAAAGGCCGGTAGTATTTAAGTTGAATTTCGGAATGTTTCCAACAGCCTTAAATCTTTTTTTCTAGGGGAAACAAGTTGAAAAACTGGTATAGGTGGCTTTTTTTCTGGACATTATAAGTCCATAAAAAACATAAAAGTCGACCCTGATCCTAGCACAGAGCCTCGGTTTCGAACATTATTTTTCTGTACCAGTCCCTCTCGGTAGCGATAGCTATAAAGGGCTGTTTTTTACTAATTCGGTGTGTTTTTTTTATGTAAGTTCGCCTATAACAATTCCGCCTCCACCCTTTAAGAAATGCTGGATCCGCCCCTTTTTATCTTCTAAAATTGAGAATATCGACGTCAAATAATCAGCACATTAAAGTAGGCAAATGACGCTGTCATTTTATGCTCCCAAACAATACCGACGTTTATTGCAAATAAACCGATATATTTTCAGTAATAAACAATACACAGAGGAGTGGCTGACCGACATGTTCTCAAGGCTATATAAATTTCATCATCCTAGGTGTCTGGAATAGATAGCTCTGTTCAGGATAGCAGCGACGCCGTTTACGGCCACGAGGAAGACGGCTCACTGTCGGGGGAGGTCTGGGAGTCTGGCGCTATTCTTAACTTGATATCACATGTGCCTAAATCCCCTGACGCCGACCCGACGAAACTTTTAATAGACCAGTGGAAGGCGTATGCATCGTACGGCTTTACTACCGTCACTGAGCTCGGGTACACGCCCAACCCACCGGTCGATGAGATCGTGGTCAAGATGTCCAAGAATAAGGATTGCCCCATAAGACTTGGGTTGTACAATCTGGTAGGGGAGATATCCGATGTTGGTACGACCAAGCCGATAGCAGAGCCGACTGAGATGTTGTGGGAAGCTGGGATCAAGCTCATTGCCGACGGCTCGACGCATTGTGGTACAGCGGGCTTAGTCGATCCATACTTGGACACTGAGATGACTAAGGTAAACAAGCTTCTTATAGATAATGGGAATAATAATTAATGCAATTTGATGTTGATAGATAGATAATGGGAATAATAATTAATGCAATTTGATGTTAATTATCAGGGTAGGTGATGGTGATGATGATGATGGTGGTGATGGTGATGGTGGTACGTGATGATGATGGTGGTGATGGTGGTGGTGATGGTGATTGTGATGGTGATGGTGATGTTGATAGTTCATGGTCATGGTCATGGTGGGGTGATGTTGATGATGATGATGATGATGTTGATGGAAATTGTGGTGGTGGTGATGGTGATTGTGGTACGTGATGGTGATGGTAGTGATAGTGGTACGTGATGATGATGGTGGTGATGGTGATGACGGTGATGCTCATGATAACTGCTTCAATGATGTTTCTAATCTTGTAATCTCATTTCCTTGTCAGATATTGTCGTTCCCCCCACCCCCCTCGAATGGTCTCGTCCTTCACACACCCGAGAACTTGTACAAGATCGTACGCTACTACCATGAGAGAAACATTCAAGTAGCTACGCATGCGCACGGCGATCGTACGTGCCAGGAAGTTGTAGACGCCTATGAAAAGGTTGGAGGCTCACTCGGCGGGTCCTTTTTTACATGGAAAATTATAGCTTGGAGAATGGGGGACTTGAAGGGGGGTTCATTGTTACAACTGGGGCGGATCCAGGATTTCTAGGGAGTGGGGACACGAGAACGAGCTCTTTATAAAGTATGTATGTCTCTCTTATAATGGTGCAGCCCCACAAGCCCTCCAGCCATACAATGAACAATATGCATTTCGTCATTTTATTTATATTGGCAAATTTATATTATATATTCATATTAAAGCTCATAATGACCAGATAATATGCTACCCCCCTGGAAACGCAACACCTTTTTTTTTATCTAAGGGCCCCCTCCTATTAAGAGGTGTAACGACATTTGTGACCATCCCCTAGGTGATGAAAGATTGCAAGACTCCCACGGACGTGCGCCATCGAATTGAGCATTGCGGGCTGATGACACCAGAGCAGATTGCGCGCGCAGCCAAGCTCAATATTGCGATGTCCTTCTTTGTGGACCATCTCTACTACTACGCGACATCATACACCAACGACATCCTGGGGCCAGAGCGAACAAACCGCTGGACTCCTATATCCGTGGCTACAGAGCACGGGGCCAAGTGGACCATCCACCAGGATCACCCCACCTACCCCGGCCACGCCCGTCCCTTTGCAAACATCAAGACTGCCGTGACCCGAACCCAGCGGGATGACCCTAAGACTGTGTACGGAGAGGAGTATAAGGCCACTCTTAACGAGGCTTTGAAGGCTTATACCATTAATGCAGGTTAGTTACAATAGAAACCTGATCTATTGACACCTTGCCGTTGGGGACACCTCGTTATTGGGGACGTCTTGTGCTGTGGACATCTTGCTATTAAGGACACCTTGGTATTGTGGACGCCTGGTTATTGAGGACACCTTGTTTCGGGGGACACCTAGTTATTGGGGAATCAGCGGCATAGCCAGGATTTTAAACACAGGAGGGGGGCATAAGGCCCTTTCAAGACATTTTCTTCTGTAATTTAGATAATGTCTCATACATTTACTGTATGTTGGGGGGGGGGGGGTGGGCTGAGCCACCCCCTGGCTATGACCCTGGACACCTTGCTATTGGGGACATCTTGCTATTGGGGACATCTTGCTATTAGGGACACCTTGCTATTGGGGACATCTTGCTATTGGGGACACCTCGCTATTGGGGACACCTTGCTATTGGGGACATCTTGCTATTGGGGACACCTTGCTATTGGGGACACCTTGCTATTGGGGACATCTTGCTATTGGGGACATCTTGCTATTAGGGACACCTTGCTATTGGGGACATCTTGCTATTGGGGACATCTTGCTATTGGGGACATCTTGCTATTGGGGACATCTTGCTATTGGGGACATCTTGCTACTGGGGACATCTTGCTATTGGGGACATCTTGCTATTGGGGACACCTTGCTATTGGGGACATCTTGCTATTGGAGACATCTTGCTATTAGGGACACCTTGCTATTGGGGACATCTTGCTATTGGGGACATCTTGCTATTGGGGACATCTTGCTATTGGGGACATCTTGCTATTGGGGACATCTTGCTATTGGGGACATCTTGCTATTGGGGACATCTTGCTACTGGGGACATCTTGCTATTGGGGACATCTTGCTATTGGGGACACCTTGCTATTGGGGACATCTTGCTATTGGGGACATCTTGCTATTGGGGACACCTTGCTATTGGGGACATCTTGCTATTGGGGACATCTTGCTATTGGGGACATCTTGCTATTGGGGACACCTTGCTATTGGGGACATCTTGCTATTGGGGACATCTTGCTATTGGGGACACCTTGCTATTGGGGACATCTTGCTATTGGGGACACCTTGCTATTGGGGACATCTTGCTATTGGGGACATCTTGCTATTGGGGACATCTTGCTATTGGGGACACCTTGCTATTGGGGACATCTTGCTATTGGGGACATCTTGCTATTGGGGACATCTTGCTATTGGGGACATCTTGCTATTGGGGACATCTTGCTATGGGGGACATCTTGCTATTGGGGACATCTTGCTATTGGGGACACCTTGCTATTGGGGGTACCTTGTCTTTTTTTATTCTATTCAACTCTGGAGCGGCTGAGCAAAGCTACATTCACAATAGTTCGAAAGCCCTGTTCCCATTTGCGTGCCACAACAATCTACCTTATTTTGTAATTGTAGCGTGGCAGTTGAGAAAGGAGAAGGAATTGGGAAGTCTTGAAGTTACCAAGAAAGCCGATCTGCTCATCATATCAGACAACCCGCATAAGATGGACCCATTCAAGCTGGAGGAGATTAAGGTGGTGGACACGTACATAGGTGGGCGGAGCACCAATCAGACGGCGATGACAGAGAAAAACAAGCGAGGGAAGCAAGTCAAAGTGTATGCTTGAACCCTTTACAGAGAAATCAAGACGAACATGGAATTACTTACCAGCGCTGTTCAATTATAGTGTCACTTTTTAAAATCTTTACAAAAGCTACTTAGATGTTAATAAGATGGATTTATAATAAAATGGTGTGATTCACATTAGTGTGATTTTCAGTGAAGCTAAAGCCTAGTTACCCCACCCCCCTTAGAGGATAAGCGATGGTTACCAATAAGTCTCATTAAAATTTCGCAAAGTCTCGGAATCTCGCAGTTTTTTACGCAAGTCTCGGAGTCTTTTTTTTTTTTTTTTTAATTTCAAGGGTCTCAGAGTCTCGTTTCTTTTCTACCACGGTCTCGGATTTTTAGACGCCTTCTCAGGGTCTCGAATTTTCGTTAAGAGCGCGATATGTTTTATATTGTTATGTCGTAGGTTTGAGTGATGAGCCTTAAAATTTAGCAATTGTAGGAAGATTGTAGATTACATCTTTCCACGACCAGATAAACGATTCTCCACATTAAAAATTTCATCATATAGTCTCTGATTCCGAAATTTGACAAAAGTCCGGGCTCGGATTCTGAAACGTGCCTCGGCGACTCGGCAAGTCTCGGATTTATCCATCGCTACCCCACTCATCATTAGTGAATCACGGCTAAGCGCCTGCTTACAAATAGAAAATCTGGAGGGTGTGGCTGTATTTCTTGACTGGGGCGTGTGTATGTGTGATGAAGTGGGTCTCGGGTGATGGGGTCTCTCCCGACTTGTGATGGCCCTCAATTCACAATGTTGCTTGCACTGAAGAATCTGCATACCAACAGTCATCAAACCACGATATCACAGGATTAAGTCAAGCCAGCTGACCCTGTCTCTTCTAGAAAAAAATGCGATACTTGAATAAAGGTTAGCGCAGCATCTTATCTGCTAATGCGCCGATAAATACAAAGATCAACAAGGAAAGTTACCAAATACTCCTACCACAGGTAGTATGCCAAACACCAAGAATTCCACCAAAACGCGAGCCGTCCACGTTGTGACGATTGGGGGCTTTGCACTTTGCGTATATTTTTGTAATTTTTAAACTTTTGTTGGTTTGTCGATGGCTGATTAATACTTCCCTGCTGTTATATTGAAATGTGTTTTCTTTAACTTGTTTTGCATCTCTTAGTAATTTAGCTGCTGTACTTTGACGGGTAGGCTGTGGTAGAAGTGATGCGAGGGGCTAGGGCGACAAAAAAGCAAGATGGCGGCCGGTGAGCGGTATCCCGAAATGAGAGAAAAAGTACGTATTTATTCATTTGTGTGACATTAAATGAACTCATCTTACCTTGACACCATTGCATACACTCCTATTACAAACAGTGTGATGTTGTGGAATTTGTTTTCGTCAGAAAGCTTAGAAATGCTTCCACCAAATTGTACGCGCGATCTCTTGTAATCTGGTTTACTTGTTATAATCTCACCTGTTTTGTCGAGCGAAATTCAAACGGATAGCTGTAATTATTTAAAATCATTTATTTCTGCGTTACAGCTCTTGCTAGATCACTTAAACTCTTTCCTGGCTGCGTGTAGCGGGTCCGCTAGCTCTATCAGTAATGTCGACAAAGTACAGTGCGCCACCGTGTTGCTGTCGTCTTTGCCGTGTGCGCGACATGCCGTGCTAGAGCAGCTCTGTGATGTGTTTGACGAATCTATGCACAAGTTTATGGTGGAGATGGAACGTAGGGCACAGCTAGGAGGTCAGTAAGGCAAATATTTATCAATGTAGTAATAAAATATTTACAAGACTAAAGAATTTAAAATAGAATTCATCAGAAACACAAGGCAATTGAAAAATCAGGATATAGATATTCACCCCAGTGATAAATTTTCATGCATGCTCATTGGTCAATACAGGTCACATGTACATTTTCACAGGCAGATATCTGGCGATAATGTCTTGTGAATTTCATATATGTCTAGTGAATTTCATATCTGTCCTGTGAACATCTTTTGCAATCAGAACTCGTTTTCCATCTGATCAAGAATTCCCCAAACAAACACCAAGGTTTTCAAAAGAAGGCACAAAATAATATTTTATTATTTTTTCTAAATCATTTGAATCTTACCGTAAAGATAAATAATATCACAGCACATGCTCGAGCTGCAAATCAGTGCGCTTCTTCATTTCTCGTTTGTCTTCTTCATTTCTCCTTTGTCTTCTCCATTTCTCGTTTGTCTTCTCCATTTCTCATCTTTGGACATCATCCGCCCATATCCCAGCTTTCAGAAGGGGCTTTTTTACTAAATCAGTACCATTTGTATAGTTATAAAACAGTTTGATAGAATTATCCAGGAATGCCTGTAGTTTATAGGGCTGAAATTGACATGGAAAATCACCCAAGATAATAACCCAGAAAATCACCCAAGATAATAACCCAGAAAATCACCCAAGATAATAACCCAGAAAATCACCCAAGATAATAACCCAGAAAATCACCCAAGATAATAACCCAGAAAATCACCCAAGATAATAACCCAGAAAATCACCCAAGATAATAACCCAGAAAATCACCCAAGATAATAACCCAGAAATTCACCCAAGATAATAACCCAGAAAATCACCCAAGATAATAACCCAGAAAATCACCCAAGATAATAACCCAGAAAATCACCCAAGATAATAACCCAGAAAATCCAAGAGCAATGAATCAAGATTGCTTCTCATATAGTTATGTTGATGGGGCCACCTAGGAGACGCAATATAAACTTCTATTAAAAAATATAACCTTGAATTTCAAAAGAAGTCTTTTACAGTTTAAGGCATTATAGCAACTGTATGTAAAACGGGCCGATTACATGAAAAATTTCAGCCCGGGCTGAGTTTTCAGCCCTTTTAGGGAGGCTGAAGGTCCAGCCCGCTATCCCACACAAATACTTGTAGAATTGCTCTTTCGGTTACATGAACAAGTTTTCAGCCCGGGATCGATTCAGTCCGGGGGGAGTTTTCCAGCCCGGGCTGGCAAACCGGGCTAGGATTTTCAGCCCGGACTAGCAGGTTAAAATCGCCATGAAATCACGTAAATATCTCAGCCCGGGCTGGAAAACAATACAATTCGAGTCCAGCACAGGCTGAATAGAACTCAGCCCTGGCTGGATTAAAGGCATATAATCGGTAAGCAGCTGCCCGGGCTGAAATTCATCATGTAATTGGCCCCTAAAACAAAGGTCAATAAAGGGGGACAATCTTGGCTGGATTTGAAGGGTATGTTATTAATCATTGTTGTACACATTGTCGTTTGCCTGTGTATTGAAGGTGATGGAGGAGCTCCTGATATTGGTGCTGACCTTGACAATGCCTTGCACAAGATATGTGATGTACTAAGAAATTTTACTGAAGCCAACCCTAAAGCCTGGGCTCTCATAATATGTAAGGTATGATTGACACTTGGAGATGATTTTTATTTAACCAGTAAAACGCATTGTATGTGAAGTTAACCAAAAGTCTGATTGTTTTAAGTAACATAAGCAACACTTCCGGCTTTGTTGTGAAGTGTCCACCAACGATCTGTTAGGATTAAAAATAGCTCCAACCACATCCAATGTGCTATCTCTAAAGGGTAAATTTGTTGTTGTTGACCACACGCAAAGTGCCTATTCCTTAGGCTAAAGATTGATTATATGGACGGTACAAAATAAAGGGTGCAGGTCGGGTGCAGGTCGGATTCAGGTCGGGTGCAGGTCGGGTGCAGGTCGGGTGCAGGTCGGATTCAGGTCGGGTGCAGGTCGGGTGCAGGTCGGATGCAGGCCGGATGCAGGTCGGGTGCAGGTCGGGTTCAGGTTGAGTACAAAATGCAGGTCAAGTGATTATACTGTTTTTTTTTTGCTTCCTCTTTTTCATTCAATTTCTATGGCTCATGTGACGCTCAGATTCTCTTTTATAACTAAGCATAAGCAATCCCGTGACTTTGCTGCACATCAACCAAACTTGGGTCAATTAATGTATAATGGTAGATGGACAAGTGAAAAAAATATGTATAGGTGGTTACGTCACAGATCACGTGACCATGGGAAAACTATCTCGCCAGTTATTTGCTGCTCATCAACCAAAAATAAATTGAATAAGCTCCAAAATGTGGTGACTATATCTGTTAGATAAATGGTTCACTTTCTAGTATATAGCTTTTTTAATAAGTCCAATGGACAGCAGAGGTGGATCTAGACATTTTCAAAAGGGAGGAAGGGGGGTGGGGGGTGCACCGGTATGTTAAACATGTAGCGGAGGAAAATTTGTGGGTTTACATTCTTATACAATTTTTACTGAGATATTTATACTGTTATACAATACTTGACCCAAGTTTGCTTGATGTGCAGCAAATCGCTGGCAAGTTATTTGTATTATTCCCAAGGTCACGTAATTGCTTAGTAATAAACTAGAATCTAAGTATTCAATATTTTAACCCCTATGTGAGCCATAGAAATTGAATGAAATAGAGAAAGCAAAAAAAAAAACTGTAAAATCACCGGACTGCATTTTGTACTTAACCTGCATCCGACCTGCATCTGACCTGACCCTGCATCTGACTTGCAACCTGCAACTTGCATTTTGTACCCTTTGTTGATTATATATTTACAATCACCCCTGTCTGTTTGGGAGTCCCACCTGGATTTCAGTCCCTTCAAAATTCTATTTAATCTTAATATCTACTGAAGAGTATAATGTTTTGAACTCTTTGTTGTGTTTCTTTAGTGGTGCCTGAACCTGATGGGGGATTTGATCTCTAAGTTTGACCAGAAGCGCGGTGTTAGCCTGACACTCTCCTTCAGCGAAGGTTTCCACAAGTGGATGGCCTTCCCTCCAATTCAGATGTTAATGGGGATAACGACACACTGCTGCTCTAAACTGTAAGTACCGTAATAGAATCAGGTCACATGTCGCACCCTACACGTCTCCTTGTTTAGCTACGCATTTAGTGTGCCATTAGAGTGTGGTTACACAATAAAGGAATTCAATGAATTTTATTTTGAGCACCTGACCTATTTCTAGTTATACATCTATGTTTGTGTCATCTCAACTATGCCCATAAAGAAGAGATTCCCATACTTTTGTTTAAATTTGTATGTGTGACATCTCAACTTTGCCCATAAAGCAGGGGTGATTCAGGTGCTTTTGCCTTAATTTGTGTGTGTGACACCTGTACTCTTTCTCACTAGTGTTATCAGTAGCCCTGATGCCTGTATGGAGACATTCCTCCAGATTGCCATGCGCTACTCCCCCCACCTAGATTGGGTAGTGGCTCATATTGTCTCACAGTTCCATGACGTCATTGTTGACAAGCTGTTGAGTACAGCACTCAAGGACTATGCGGCATCATACCGGGATGAGAGTGAGGAGAAGTCGGTGCTGGTGTCTACAGTAGTCCAGGTGCTGGGATACCTGTCTCTTCAGTTTGCGCCAGAGATAAGGGAACACCTGCTATCACTGTTCCATGTGAGTGTTTATTTAACTAGATAAGTCATGACCAAATTACCTCATTCGATTTGAAAATGATATCAACAGAGAGTAGGGCATCAAGCTTAGAGCATAAATGAAATCTTAAAAAAATAAATTTTACTGAGGGATTGAAGCTTCCTGTCAGAGTCCCTGTTTTGATCTTGGGGAGAATTGCTTTCTTGCCCGAGATGGTCCATTCCTTTATGAGGCGGTGTTACACATACAGTAGTTGTAGCTCCCCTACCCCTCCCCTCATGGGCCTTCCATCCCCTAACCCCTCCCCCCTTTATGAGGCTGTGTTACACATACAGTACTTGTAGTTCCCCTACCCCTCTCCTCATGGGCCTTCCATCCCCTAACCCCTCCCCCCTTTATGAGGCTGTGTTACACATACAGTAGTTGTAGTTCCCCTACCCCTCTCCTCATGGGCCTTCCATCCCCTAACCCCTCCCCCCTTTATGAGGCTGTGTTACACATACAGTAGTTGTAGTTCCCCTACCCCTCTCCTCATGGGCCTTCCATCCCCTAACCCCCGCTCCCCTTTATGAGGCTGTGTTACACATACAGTAGTTGTAGTTCCCCTACCCCTCTCCTCATGGGCCTTCCATCCCCTAACCCCCCCTCCCCTTTATGAGGCTGTGTTACACATACAGTAGTTGTAGTTCCCCTACCCCTCTCCTCATGGGCCTTCCACCCCCTAACCCCTCCCCCCGTTATGAGGCTGTGTTACACATACAGTAGTTGTAGTTCCCCTACCCCTCTCCTCATGGGCCTTCCATCCCCTAATCCCCCCTCCCCTTTATGAGGCTGTGTTACACATACAGTAGTTGTAGTTCCCCTACCCCTCCCCTCATGGGCCTTCCATCCCCTAACCCCTCCCCCCTTTATGAGGCTGTGTTACACATACAGTAGTTGTAGCTCCCCTACCCCTCTCCTCATGGGCCTTCCATCCCCTAACCCCTCCCCCCTTTATGAGGCTGTGTTACACATACAGTAGTTGGAAGCTCCCCTACCCCTCCCCTCATGGGCCTTCCATCCCCTAACCCCTCCCCCCTTTATGAGGCTGTGTTACACATACAGTACTTGTAGTTCCCCTACCCCTCTCCTCATGGGCCTTCCATCCCCTAACCCCTCCCCCCTTTATGAGGCTGTGTTACACATACAGTAGTTGTAGTTCCCCTACCCCTCTCCTCATGGGCCTTCCATCCCCTAACCCCTCCCCCCTTTATGAGGCTGTGTTACACATACAGTAGTTGGAAGCTCCCCTACCCCTCCCCTCATGGGCCTTCCATCCCCTAACCCCTCCCCCCTTTATGAGGCTGTGTTACACATACAGTAGTTGGAAGCTCCAGTACCCCTCTCCTCATGGGCCTTCCATCCCCTAACCCCTCCCCCCTTTATGAGGCTGTGTTACACATACAGTAGTTGGAAGCTCCCCTACCCCTCCCCTCATGGGCCTTCCATCCCCTAACCCCTCCCCCCTTTATGAGGCTGTGTTACACATACAGTAGTTGGAAGCTCCTCTACCCCTCTCCTCATGGGCCTTCCATCCCCTAACCCCTCCCCCCTTTATGAGGCTGTGTTACACATACAGTAGTTGGAAGCTCCCCTACCCCTCCCCTCATGGGCCTTCCATCCCCTAACCCCTCCCCCCTTTATGAGGCTGTGTTACACATACAGTAGTTGTAGTTCCCCTACCCCTCTCCTCATGGGCCTTCCATCCCCTAACCCCTCCCCCCTTTATGAGGCTGTGTTACACATACAGTAGTTGTAGTTCCCCTACCCCTCTCCTCATGGGCCTTCCATCCCCTAACCCCTCCCCCCTTTATGAGGCTGTGTTACACATACAGTAGTTGTAGTTCCCCTACCCCTCTCCTCATGGGCCTTCCATCCCCTAACCCCCGCTCCCCTTTATGAGGCTGTGTTACACATACAGTAGTTGTAGTTCCCCTACCCCTCTCCTCATGGGCCTTCCATCCCCTAACCCCCCCTCCCCTTTATGAGGCTGTGTTACACATACAGTAGTTGTAGTTCCCCTACCCCTCTCCTCATGGGCCTTCCACCCCCTAACCCCTCCCCCCGTTATGAGGCTGTGTTACACATACAGTAGTTGTAGTTCCCCTACCCCTCTCCTCATGGGCCTTCCATCCCCTAATCCCCCCTCCCCTTTATGAGGCTGTGTTACACATACAGTAGTTGTAGTTCCCCTACCCCTCCCCTCATGGGCCTTCCATCCCCTAACCCCTCCCCCCTTTATGAGGCTGTGTTACACATACAGTAGTTGTAGCTCCCCTACCCCTCTCCTCATGGGCCTTCCATCCCCTAACCCCTCCCCCCTTTATGAGGCTGTGTTACACATACAGTAGTTGGAAGCTCCCCTACCCCTCCCCTCATGGGCCTTCCATCCCCTAACCCCTCCCCCCTTTATGAGGCTGTGTTACACATACAGTAGTTGGAAGCTCCCCTACCCCTCCCCTCATGGGCCTTCCATCCCCTAACCCCTCCCCCCTTTATGAGGCTGTGTTACACATACAGTAGTTGGAAGCTCCCCTACCCCTCTCCTCATGGGCCTTCCATCCCCTAACCCCTCCCCCCTTTATGAGGCTGTGTTACACATACAGTAGTTGGAAGCTCCCCTACCCCTCCCCTCATGGGCCTTCCATCCCCTAACCCCTCCCCCCTTTATGAGGCTGTGTTACACATACAGTAGTTGGAAGCTCCCCTACCCCTCTCCTCATGGGCCTTCCATCCCCTAACCCCTCCCCCCTTTATGAGGCTGTGTTACACATACAGTAGTTGGAAGCTCCCCTACCCCTCCCCTCATGGGCCTTCCATCCCCTAACCCCTCCCCCCTTTATGAGGCTGTGTTACACATACAGTAGTTGGAAGCTCCTCTACCCCTCTCCTCATGGGCCTTCCATCCCCTAACCCCTCCCCCCTTTATGAGGCTGTGTTACACATACAGTAGTTGTAGCTCCCCTACCCCTCCCCTCATGGGCCTTCCATCCCCTAACCCCTCCCCCCTTTATGAGGCTGTGTTACACATACAGTAGTTGTAGCTCCCCTACCCCTCCCCTCATGGGCCTTCCATCCCCTAACCCCTCCCCCCTTTATGAGGCTGTGTTACACATACAGTAGTTGTAGCTCCCCTACCCCTCCCCTCATGGGCCTTCCATCCCCTAACCCCTCCCCCCTTTATGAGGCTGTGTTACACATACAGTAGTTGTAGCTCCCCTACCCCTTTCCTCATGGGCCTTCCATCCCCTAACCCCTCCCCCCTTTATGAGGCTGTGTTACACATACAGTACTTGTAGTTCCCCTACCCCTCTCCTCATGGGCCTTCCATCCCCTAACCCCCCTCCCCTTTATGAGGCTGTGTTACACATACAGTAGTTGGAAGCTCCCCTACCCCTTTCCTCATGGGCCTTCCATCCCCTAACCCCTCCCCCCTTTATGAGGCTGTGTTACACATACAGTAGTTGGAAGCTCCCCTACCCCTTTCCTCATGGGCCTTCCATCCCCTAACCCCTCCCCTTTATGAGGCTGTGTTACACATACAGTAGTTGTAGCTCCCCTACCCCTCCCCTCATGGGCCTTCCATCCCCTAACCCCTCCCCCCTTTATGAGGCTGTGTTACACATACAGTAGTTGTAGCTCCCCTACCCCTCCCCTCATGGGCCTTCCATCCCCTAACCCCTCCCCCCTTTATGAGGCTGTGTTACACATACAGTACTTGTAGTTCCCCTACCCCTCTCCTCATTGGCCTTCCATCCCCTAACCCCTCCCCCCTTTATGAGGCTGTGTTACACATACAGTAGTTGTAGTTCCCGTACCCCTCTCCTCATGGGCCTTCCATCCCCTAACCCCTCCCCCCTTTATGAGGCTGTGTTACACATACAGTACTTGTAGTTCCCCTACCCCTCTCCTCATGGGCCTTCCATCCCCTAACCCCTCCCCCCTTTATGAGGCTGTGTTACACATACAGTAGTTGTAGCTCCCCTACCCCTTTCCTCATGGGCCTTCCATCCCCTAACCCCTCCCCCCCTTTATGAGGCTGTGTTACACATACAGTAGTTGTAGCTCCCCTACCCCTCTCCTCATCGGCCTTCCATCCCCTAACCCCTCCCCCCTTTATGAGGCTGTGTTACACATACAGTACTTGTAGTTCCCCTACCCCTCTCCTCATGGGCCTTCCATCCCCTAACCCCTCCCCCCTTTATGAGGCTGTGTTACACATACAGTACTTGTAGCTCCCCTACCCCTCTCCTCATGGGCCTTCCATCCCCTAACCCCTCCCCCCTTTATGAGGCTGTGTTACACATACAGTAGTTGTAGCTCCCCTACCCCTCCCCTCATGGGCCTTCCATCCCCTAACCCCTCCCCCCTTTATGAGGCTGTGTTACACATACAGTACTTGTAGTTCCCCTACCCCTCTCCTCATGGGCCTTCCATCCCCTAACCCCTCCCCCCTTTATGAGGCTGTGTTACACATACAGTACTTGTAGCTCCCCTACCCCTCTCCTCATGGGCCTTCCATCCCCTAACCCCTCCCCCCTTTATGAGGCTGTGTTACACATACAGTACTTGTAGCTCCCCTACCCCTCTCCTCATGGGCCTTCCATCCCCTAACCCCTTCCCCCTTTATGAGGCTGTGTTACACATACAGTAGTTGGAAGCTCCCCTACCCCTCCCCTCATGGGCCTTCCATCCCCTAACCCCTCCCCCCTTTATGAGGCTGTGTTACACATACAGTAGTTGGAAGCTCCTCTACCCCTCTCCTCATGGGCCTTCCATCCCCTAACCCCTCCCCCCTTTATGAGGCTGTGTTACACATACAGTAGTTGTAGCTCCCCTACCCCTCCCCTCATGGGCCTTCCATCCCCTAACCCCTCCCCCCTTTATGAGGCTGTGTTACACATACAGTAGTTGTAGTTCCCCTACCCCTCTCCTCATGGGCCTTCCATCCCCTAATCCCCCTCCCCTTTATGAGGCTGTGTTACACATACAGTAGTTGTAGCTCCCCTACCCCTTTCCTCGTGGGCCTTCCATCCCCTAACCCCTCCCCCCTTTATGAGGCTGTGTTACACATACAGTACTTGTAGTTCCCCTACCCCTCTCCTCATGGGCCTTCCATCCCCTAACCCCCCTCCCCTTTATGAGGCTGTGTTACACATACAGTAGTTGTAGCTCCCCTACCCCTTTCCTCATGGGCCTTCCATCCCCTAACCCCTCCCCCCTTTATGAGGCTGTGTTACACATACAGTAGTTGGAAGCTCCCCTACCCCTCCCCTCATGGGCCTTCCATCCCCTAACCCCTCCCCCCTTTATGAGGCTGTGTTACACATACAGTAGTTGGAAGCTCCCCTACCCCTCTCCTCATGGGCCTTCCATCCCCTAACCCCTCCCCCCTTTATGAGGCTGTGTTACACATACAGTAGTTGTAGCTCCCCTACCCCTCCCCTCATGGGCCTTCCATCCCCTAACCCCTCCCCCCTTTATGAGGCTGTGTTACACATACAGTAGTTGGAAGCTCCCCTTCCCCTCCCCTCATGGGCCTTCCATCCCCTAACCCCTCCCCCCTTTATGAGGCTGTGTTACACATACAGTAGTTGGAAGCTCCCCTACCCCTCCCCTCACGGGCCTTCCATCCCCTAACCCCTCCCCCCTTTATGAGGCTGTGTTACACATACAGTAGTTGGAAGCTCCCCTACCCCTCCCCTCATGGGCCTTCCATCCCCTAACCCCTCCCCCCTTTATGAGGCTGTGTTACACATACAGTAGTTGGAAGCTCCCCTACCCCTCTCCTCATGGGCCTTCCATCCCCTAACCCCTCCCCCCTTTATGAGGCTGTGTTACACATACAGTAGTTGTAGCTCCCCTACCCCTCCCCTCATGGGCCTTCCATCCCCTAACCCCTCCCCCCTTTATGAGGCTGTGTTACACATACAGTAGTTGGAAGCTCCCCTACCCCTCTCGTCATGGGCCTTCCATCCCCTAACCCCTCCCCCCCTTTATGAGGCTGTGTTACACATACAGTAGTTGGAAGCTCCCCTACCCCTCCCCTCATGGGCCTTCCATCCCCTAACCCCTCCCCCCTTTATGAGGCTGTGTTACACATACAGTAGTTGGAAGCTCCCCTACCCCTCCCCTCATGGGCCTTCCATCCCCTAACCCCTCCCCCCTTTATGAGGCTGTGTTACACATACAGTAGTTGTAGCTCCCCTACCCCTCTCCTCATGGGCCTTCCACCCCTAACCCCTCCCCCCTTTATGAGGCTGTGTTACACATACAGTAGTTGTAGCTCCCCTACCCCTCTCCTCATGGGCCTTCCACCCCTAACCCCTCCCCCCTTTATGAGGCTGTGTTACACATACAGTAGTTGTAGTTCCCCTACCCCTTTCCTCATGGGCCTTCCATCCCCTAACCCCTCCCCCCTTTATGAGGCTGTGTTACACATACAGTACTTGTAGCTCCCCTACCCCTTTCCTCATGGGCCTCCCATCCCCTAACCCCTTCCCCTTCATGTGGCTGTGTTACACATACAGTAGTTGGAAGCTCCCCTACCCCTCTCCTCATGGGCCTTCCATCCCCTAACCCCTCCCCCCTTTATGAGGCTGTGTTACACATACAGTACTTGTAGTTCCCCTACCCCTCTCCTCATGGGCCTTCCATCCCCTAACCCCTCCCCCCCCTTTATGAGGCTTATGTGGTTACACATTCTGTATTTATTTAATTCACAATTGGACAAAAATCGCAACAAGCATTTTTAGCATTCTTTATACTGAAAAGTAAAATCAGTTACATGTGAGGCTATTGAGACTTGTGCTGTACAAATGCTATTTTATTTATTTAATATTTTTGTACAGAGGAGTGTGCTACCGACTGTTATTTCATTTATTTTGTATTTTTGTACAGAGGAGTGTACTACTGACTGCCTCAGATGATCAAGAGAGAGCAGAGCAACTGGCGACCACACCCTTCCTACTGCACATCGCATCCCTCTCGCCCAAGCTACTCAAGGGAACCCTGACAAACTTTGCTGAAGTCTGTGAGTTAATGAAATCAGCTAATGTACATAATATACATCAGGTCTGTAACCAGGATCTGGAGCCGGAGGGCTTGCTTAACCATTAGCTGACCTTTTGTCTTAGGTATCCCCTAGCTCTCATGATTTCCCTTTTTTTGAGGGCACAGATTGTCTTGTTTGTTAAACTATAAATCAATACAAACTTAAAAAAGTATGATGTATGGATCTGTGTTGTACGCGTCAAGGTTTCGAATGATAGCCTTTTGCTCCAATGAAGGGCTAACTTTTGAAACGTCAGTGCAACTACTCTGTTTTTCAGCCTTGTGTTAATTTATAGCTTTCTAAACCATGCCTTATCAGAACATCTAGTTTTTCTACAGCATGTCTGTATTTTTTCTAGTTATACCATGTCTTGTTTGTTGGTTTGTTTCACTGTAGGTTTATTTGTTTATGAGAAATCTTGCATTATATTGTAGTCACTCCAGGCATCTTGTGCAAGCTGTATGAGCAGTCCCTTCAAAGAGCCGAGATGTTCCAAACTCATGGCAGGTTCGTCTTTAAAGTCCTGCAATTGTTTTGTGTACAGCCCCTTATCTTCTCTAAATAGTGTGTGGAAGGTTCATTGTGTTCTGCCGAATCACAAGCGAGAATACACACTGAGACTTTGTCCCAAGACTGTTTGAAGATCTAGCAAGCGATTGCTAGGAAAATACATTCCACAATACATATTTCCGGTTTTCACAGTTTTACCGACCGAGCTGTAAGTTTGGTTTGGTAATAACTCTTAGTCCATCAAACCAAACTATCAAATCTCCAACCAAGTACGTTTTATGTCAGTGCTGATAAGGACGAACTTGGCTGCAATGAATGACTTTCTGTCTTTTTCAGTTTGACTCCAGCACTAGTGGACATCATAACTAACATCGAGACTGGCGCATATGATATCTTTCAGTTCCTGCTGAACCACTGTTGCCCCCCACGGGGGGAGGGTGAGTATTGTTTCGTATTGTAAGAGTCATGGGCACTGTAGCCCTGCCCCTCCCCTCCCTCACCGAAAAGATTTTATGGCAATATTTCTCGTATTGCCACTCAAGGCGCTTTATATAATTTTGAGTTTGGCATTGGGGGCGCTTATTGAAATTGTTTTTTCTTCTTTCAAAATTCAGTCAGTAAAAGTCCTAAATATTCCACATTTAGAAGCATTCCGATAACTATAAGGCTGTAAAAATACAATAATACATATCACTATGATATAATCACCTTTTATCATGATTTAAGTTTTTGCATCTTACATGGCCGCCAAGTAATAATCGTAGGTAGAATGAGCTGCTGAGACTTCTCTAAGTGAATCATCCTTAATACTGAGCATTGATTGGTTTTGTAACAGAGCCGATGGATACTGACGGAGCCCAGACAGAAGTTCAAAAGGCCTTCATCCTCATTATGGTAATGACAAATTCGATGCTAATTTATCGTAATAATAAGGTGAAGTCACCGCATGCGCCCTTGATACCTTTATAATGCCAGCGGATGATCTGGATGGCAGGAGATCAGCATGTCGAATTTTTTCTCACGTAAAAATTAAAGTGGTCATCATGATCATCATCATCATCATCATCAGCAGCAGCAGCACATTCACCGTCACCGTCTTCATCGTCATCATTTTCATCATCATCATCATAGAAAAAAACTTCTCTGCTTCTTATTATGACACAGCTTGTCTAAACTATGATAACGCAGTTCACACAAGAGTTTGTTTTGACTACTGCTTAGCATGTACGAATACAAACCTACTCTTTCTTGTTGCTCCTGTATTATAATATTACTTGCGACAAGCGCTAACATGGGGGTGCCTGTGTTGTAGGAGAAACTTCTGATTAAGCTCCGACAAGTGTCAAACCAGAGACATAAGCTATACACTCAGAAGTCAGCTATAGCGCCACTAGACTCCAGCTCTACGGAGAGCGCCTTCTTACACGAGCTAATACAGCACTCAGGACGACTATTTGAGGATCTGATGAGCGTCAAACAATCCAGGTATTACCACCAGATGAATGTCAAACAATCTAGGTATTACAAACTGATGAATCTAAACAATCCAGGTATTACCACCAGATGAATGTCAAACAATCCAGGTATTACCCCCGATGAATGTCAAACAATCCAGGTATTACCCCCGATGAATGTCAAACGATCCAGGTATTACCACCTGATGAATGTCAAACAATCCAGGTATTACCACCCGATGAATGTCAAACAGTCCAGGTATTACCACCCGATGAATGTCAAACAATCCAGGTATTTCCACCCAATGAATATCAAGCAATCCAGGTATTACCACCCGATGAATGTCAAACAATCCAGGTATTACCACCTGATGAATGTCAAGCAATTCAGGTATTACCACCCGATGAATGTCAAACAGTCCAGGTATTACCACGCGATGAATGTCAAAGAATCCAGGTATTACCACCCGATGAATTTCAAGTAATCCAGGTATTACCACCCGATAAATGTCAAACAATCCAGGTATTACCACCCTATAAATGTCAAACAATCCAGATATTACCACCCGATGAATGTCAAACAATCCAGGTATTACCACCCTATGAATGTCAAACAATCCAGGTATTACCACGTGATGAATGTCAAACAATCCAGGTATTACCACGTGATGAATGTCAAACAATACAGATATTACCACCCGATGAATGTCAAGCAATCCAGGTATTACCACCCGATGAATGTCAAACAATCCAGGTATTACCACGTGATGAATGTCAAACAATCCAGATATTTCCACCCAATGAATGTCAAGCAATCCAGGTATTACCACCCGATGAATGTCAAACAATCCAGGTATTACCACCTGATGAATGTCAAGCAATTCAGGTATTACCACCCGATGAATGTCAAACAATCCAGGTACAGTACCGCTCTCGACCATATGCACACTGTTCGCGAAACTTTCGCGAACAACGTTCGCGAAATTCGCGAAAAGTGTTTTTCAAATTTCGTGAACAACGTTTGCGATAAAAAAACGGTTTTGCGAACGGTAACGTGTGATCCAGGCTTAGTAACAGCGAGAAGCCATTCATTTGACAAAGACTTGTATTGGACAGAGAATTAGTGTGGGGAAGGAATGCCGATCGCTTGATATTGTTCGGAGATTTTCGAATGTGTGAAAACTTATAGCGAAGACTTTTGAACAGCGGGAAGCCATTATTTGACAAAGACGTACTAAACACGGGAGAATTAGTTTGAGAAGGGAATGCCGATCACTTGATATTATTCGAAGATTTTGGAATGCATATTAACTGCTAGCGAATACTTTTGAACATCGGGAAGACACTTATTTGACAAAGCAAAGACTTGTACTAATAACGGGAAAATTAGTGTAAGGAGGGAATGCCGATCGCTTGATATTATTCGTAGATTTTCGAATGTGTGTTAACTGCTGGCGAATACTCTTGAACAGCGGGAAGCCCTTTATTTGACAAAGACTTGTACTAAAACGGGAAAATTAGTTTGGGGAAGGAATGCCGAATCTTCTTGGCCGCCCCCCCTGGCTATGTCCCTGTCTCGGTAGAGCCGCGATATATGAAACCTTTCCAAATTACTTCTAAACCTTTCCAAATTACTTCTAAACCTTTCCAAATTACTTCTAAACCTTTCCAAATTATTTCTAAACCGTTTTCATCGGCATCCATCGTTCAAACTAACAGGATTGCATTGGGTGCTGTTCGATTGATCAGTGCCATGTGGAGAGGTGGCGTAGTTGGAAATCATTTCAGCGCTGGCCAATGAAAACGCCTCAAGGATTGTGAAGGACGGAAGTCAGAGGGCGAATATTGGAGCTCGCAGAATATTGGAAACTACAGTAAAGGCTTGTGTTTCTAGATTCGCGTGGGTGTGTCCTATGGCGGTGGTCATGGCAATACATGGTGGGGAGCCCGTAGCTGTGGACCTTCTCTGTCACATTCTGATGCGAAGTGACTCTAATGACACGCTCAACGTGCTCCTCAATGTGCAGTCAGAGCTTGAGACATACTACCCGTCCGTACTGAGAGAGACCATAAGGAAGTGTGCCGGGGTAGTGACCGTTTCTACTGCTTCTCTGAAACCATGGCTCGTAAGTACTACTAAGCGAGATTCTTCCTGCGCGAATTTCGATATTTTGGAAAAAGATAATTGCCGGCAACATTATGGCTGGTGAATACTCGATTGAATAAAAAACAAATCTAGTTCTCAATGTATATGTTTACACGTATATAAATGGGACAGTCCTAAAAGGTATACCGTGCTGATACTGTAGCTGCTTGGCCGATGGGAAGTGTGTCACTGGATACTTAGCCTTCGCTTCTGTCGCATCTTTTACGACCCTACTGTCTCTGCTGCTTCAACGATACCAGGACTTTCTGTCCTGATTTATAGGTTTAGGCATTAAGTATTTTGACCGCCGCCGTCACCTTAAAACACCCAGAATGATATGAGTACACTATTCTTTAGTCTGGCCTTCAGTCTTGAAAGAAATGGGAGGAGAGGGAGAGGGGACGAAAGTTTAGATAACCGCAAGGGTCGTAAAAAGTCGGTAAAAGCGATTTCAATTTAATATTTTTAATATTTATTGTTATTTTTAGGTCTGTAATATCCTTCAGAATCTTTTTCAAATTATGCAAGCTGAGTTATACAAGACCCTGCCCCCGAGGTTAGTCAACATAATTGTACCGTTGTTGTTCTGCTTCTGTTGTTGTTTTGAGATCAGCCTTGATATTCCTGGCGATGATACTCCTGATGAATATAGACAATCTAGTGTTGTTCTTGTGATTTTTCCTGTCGCTATTTTTGAAGTTCCAATCGCTGGTGTCCTGGCTCCTGTTGCTGTTTTTGTTCTTATTCTTATCGCTGTTGTTGTTTCTGGTTCTGTTGTTTTTCTCCCTGTCATTGTTCCTATTACTGTTGTCGATGTTTCTGGTTTTGTTGTTTTTGTCCCTGTCATTGTTTATTACTGTTGTCGATGTTTCTGGTTTTGTTGTTTTTGTCCCTGTCATTGTTCCTATTACTGTTGTCGATGTTTCTGGTTTTGTTGTTTTTGTCCCTGTCATTGTTTATTACTGTTGTCGATGTTTCTGGTTTTGTTGTTTTTGTCCCTGTCATTGTTCCTATTACTGTTTCTTGTGTTGTTTATGCAGCTGTTGTTGTTATCGTTGAGCTGTTGAGTTGTTGCTGCTGCTGTTGTTGTGTTTCTTGCTGTTGTTGCTGCTGCTGTTGATGTTGTTGTTGCTGATGTTGTTTTTGCTGTTGTTTTTGTTGTTGTTGTTGCTGTTGCTGCTGCTGCTGTTGTTGTTTTGTTGTTGTTATTTTGTTGTTGTTGTTGTTGTTGTTGCTGTTGTTGTTGTTGTTGCTGTTGTTGTTGTTGTTGTTGTTTATTTGTTACACCAACCCTTCTTCATGTCTAGGGTCAAACTCACAGACTGCCTTCAGGAGCACTACGAGGCCCTTGGTTCCCTAGCTGCCCACTCGCATACCGAGGTAGCCGTGTACAGTATGGGCATCCTACGCCTTATGCAGATTGTCACGCCCCCTTCTGCTGCTAATCGTGCCGGCATGTGCAGGGCGATGGTGTCCAGCGTGTTCAGAGGCTTGAAGCAGCTAGCGAATAATTATGAAGATTTCGACAGCTGCAAAGGTAGGAAATCAACTATATCGAATCCACATGCGCTATAATAGTGTATAGCTTTGCCACAGTGATGGCAACATGATAATGCAAAAAATACATTCACCGACCCGAACCTCGAACCTGATATTCTTTGCCCTCGACTCGAACTCTCGAACCTGATATTCTTTGCCCTTTACTTTGACCTCTGGTTCTGAAGGTATTGCTACTTTTTTATCACTTTACTTTCTCTTTACTTTCTCAAGATGTATTTCATAAAAAAAACATATCCATAAACATATTGCTTTGAACTTTTGTCAGTGCTTGTATTACCGCACTTTCTAGAAGTTACTACGAGTTCCCACAGCGTTTTGAAGCACCCGGTAACCGATATTGTGCCTCAGGCTCTAATGCTTATATTTTCTGGCGCAGGCGCATTGGAGCGACTCGAAGAGTCACGTGAGATACTGACGGAAATGTCACGTGATCAGTTTTGCCGACTCGTGATCATAAGGCTTTTAGTTGAGAGCGCATTGGAAAAGGTATGTCTGCGCATATGGTTATATACTTTACCGCTGTAGAGACGTTTGGTAAACCAAGACAATGCTGGTATTGTCTGGGGTTTTCTTTGTAATTTTAATTTCCTTGGAGATTCTGGGACCGTCTTGTGTGACGAATCTTTTACACTTGCGAAGAAAGAAACCAGTTAAAATGATATGCCACCATTTTTTTCTGTGAAGCTCGCCCGTTTGTTCGACAAAACTGATGATACCCTCTAACATTACGACCCTGGAATCCAATTTAAAAGTCTCCATTCTATTGCTAAAGCTTAGGATGATAGTATTTCACAAAATGTTATAATGTACTACAATATCCAAATGCGACCCTTACACCGGACGGTTGCGCTAGATTGTGATAACGATTGGCTTTTGTCCTCCTGTTCCTTATAAATCGTTCATATCAATCGAGTTTCTGAGTACTGAAACAAATGGTTGTTTTAACATCGAGGCTCACTGCCTTTTAAACTACGTCTCAGATCTTGTATTAGCCTAGAATTTCCATTCCATTCTATTCATTTAAGATATTATTTTTTTGTACGTTTTAGGGAAACGCGAAGATTCTTGGAAACACAGAGGAAGGTAAAATGTGAATGTGAGCTTTAGATAGCATTTTTTCCCTTTAGGAAAAAAAAAGCAAATCTGTCCCGACCGGGGATCGAACCCGGGAGCTGTGGCTTCAAAAGCAAAGCCTGTATTATCGTACTGTTATTGTTCATTTTCTCGGTGATCTTGATTTAATCTTCACCCAAATATGCCAATCACGCCTAAATTTTAAAACTTGAATGCCTTTGCTTTTTTTATTTTGCTATTTTTCTAGTTGATAAAGCCTTGTTTCCAATAAGTCGTAACAGTCGTATGGGCCGTTTTTTTACGTTCTGGGTTGGTTGAAAATAGCTGAAATCAGGGACCGCGGAGACCATTTTAAATTGGTTGGGCTAAAAATTTGGCCAAGACAAACAAGTTTATATCTGGAGCCCTGAAAAAATCAACCCAAGCCAAGTAGGGCCATGACACTACCGGCCTCTGCGCGGTCCGTGAAAATGTAACAGAAAAACGCATTTCCACATGCCGGTATTGGATTTCCAATCTAATCGCAATTGTTTTCTTCCCATTGTCGTCCATGTTATTGTCGTCATTGATTTTAGCAACCAAATCAATTTTCTCGACGTTTTTTCGAGTGTACACAATATCAAAGGATTGAGTATTTGAGTATTTAAGCATATTTGGCTTCTGATTGTTCAGCAGATGATAACGACAGAAATGAGCTTATGGAAGACTCTCGCATCTCTCTACTTGAACATAATTTGAACCCTCAAATATCCTCCCGACTGACACTCAGCCCTTCTTCCGTCTTCTTCACTGGTGTGATTGGAAACAAGAAGCCAACCACTGTAGTTTCAGAACAATCGAGGGTAGGTAAAAAAAACAATTATACACGAACAACCTTACACGAGGTGAGGTGCGGTACCTACATACTACCGAACCAAGACGTTCTCTGAATTTGTCACTGTTAAACTCCAACCGTACCAATAGTCCCATATATTATTATTGTTATTATATAATCTATTTGTATGCTATTTTTAAGAATGTACTACTTGCAATTCAGTCACGATCATCACCACCAACACAATCACAATCACAATAACCTTCACATTACCATTAAGAAACACTGACATTTTGTCTATTCCAGGCATGGGCACCAGCAAGCCAAGTGTACTTCAACCTCATCAGCGCGGTTTGCCGTGACCGTGAGGGGCCTAGTGACGAGGGCCTACACCGCGACCAGCCGCAGGCCCAAGGCTCGCGCGTCCTCTCTTGTAATACTGATCACGTGGCGTCGTTGCTAATGGAAACCGTTTGCCCGGATGTTGTCCCATGTGTGGGGGAATGGCCTGATGATGACTTCATCAAATACAACATAGAAAGGTACTGGTTTATAACCATGATTGGACTACTCAAGCTATTTTGCGTGGACCAAAGCATTCACCACCATGTTATTCTTGGTTGATCTAAGGGGCCGCTTTTTTATGGGGCAAATGAATTGTGTTTGGAATTTTCGTTTGGTATAGGCGAGACTCCGGTTGCCCAAGTTCGTTATATGCGATCCTATTTAAGAGTTAAATGAAGTGGTATTTAGTGATATAACGGGTCTTTAGTCGGTGTGGTAACGAATACACGTTATATGCGACTGATTGGTTGACTTTTACTTTATATACATTTCTGTCAATGATATGTCTATATATTTCTTCATATTTCTTTAGAAATCTGAAAACAAGAAAAACCTTCGACAAGAATCCCATCCTTTGGTGGTTACTTGTTTTAGTATCCAGAGGTGAGTTCATTGAGGGGTTAAGCGTTATTTAAAATGCTCTCTTACAACAACAGGGGATTCCTTGTTATCTAATATTTTCTCCCTTTCCTCCTTTCAGGAAATTCGTTGTTTTCTTACGCACCTTTTGCCCAATATATTATATTCCTTTCAGGGGGTTCCTCGTTATCTGGTACGCTACATTTCCACAATGTATGTTCCTTATAGGTGGTTCCTTGTTATCTGATACGCTACATTTCCACAATGTATGTTCCTTATAGGGGGTTCCTCGTTATCTGGTACGCTACATTTCCACAATGTATGTTCCTTATAGGGGGTTCCTCGTTATCTGGTTCGCTACATTTCCACAATGTATGTTCCTTATAGGGGGTTCCTTGTTATCTAAAGCTCCCTTTTCACAAAGTATGTTCCTTTCAGGGAGTCTCTCGTTATCTAATACGCTCGCTTACCACAATGTATGTTCCTTACAGGGGGTTCTTCGTTATGTAAATGTTCTCCACTCATGTCCAGTCTCCTAGCAACCATCATGTCATGCTGGGAAGTATGTCGTGACACTCACGTCACGCAATCCTCTGATCTCTTCAAGGACACGCAGATAGTCACGCAAGTGATAACAGAGGTGAGCGTGACGAAATGTGGGATGAAGAAAGACATTTATGACGAGGGATGGTTGATTGAATGTGAACCGTTATTTTGTTTCCATTTGCCCCATCTGACTAGTTTTGTTTTCATTTGCCCCATCTGACCCATTGTTTTGTTTCCATTTGCCCCATCTGACTCGTTGTTTTGTTTCCATTTGCCCCATCAAGCCTATGTTTTGTTTCCATTTGCCCCATCTGACTAGTTTTGTTTCCATTTGCCCCATCTGACTAGTTTTGTTTCCATTTGCCCCATCTGACCGATTGTTTTGTTTCCATTTGCCCCATCTGACCCTATGTTTTGTTCCCATTTGCCCCATCTGACTCGTTTTGTTTCCATTTGCCCCATCTGACTCGTTGTTTTGTTTCCATTTGCCCCATCAAGCCTATGTTTTGTTTCCATTTGCCCCATCTGACCGATTGTTTTGTTTCCATTTGCCCCATCTGACCCTATGTTTTGTTCCCATTTGCCCCATCTGACTCGTTTTGTTTCCATTTGCCCCATCTAACTCGTTGTTTTGTTTCCATTTGCCCCATCTGACCCTATGTTTTGTTTCCATTTGTCCCATCTGACTCGTTGTTTTGTTTCCATTTGACCCATTTGATCGGTTGTTTTGTTCCCATTTGACCCATTTGATCGGTTGTTTTGTTCCCATTTGACCCATTTGATCGGTTGTTTTGTTCCCATTAGCCCCATCTGACTCGTTGTTCTGTTTTCATTAGTCCCATCTGACTTGCTGTTTTGTTTCCATTTGTCCCATCTGACCGGTTGTTTTGTTTCCATTAGCCCCATCTGACTTGTTGTTTTGTTTTCATTAGCCCCATCTGACCGGTTGTTTTGTTTTGTTTTGTTTTGTTTTGTTTTGTTTTGTTTTGTTTTGTTCCTTTCGTTTCCTCTTGCCCCATCTGACTCGTTGTTCTGTTTCCACTTGCCCCATCTGACCGGTTGTTTCGTTTTCACTTGCCCCATCTGACCGGTTGTTTCGTTTTCACTTGCCCCATCTGTCCGGTTGTTTCGTTTTCATTTGCCCCATCTGACCGGTTGTTTCGTTTTCATTTGCCCCATCTGACCGGTTGTTTCGTTTTCATTTGCTCCATCTGACTCGTTGTTCTGTTTCCACTTGCCCCATCTGACTGGTTGTTTCGTTTTCATTTACCCCATCTGACCGGTTGTTTCGTTTTCATTTGCTCCATCTGACTCGTTGTTCTGTTTCCACTTGCCCCATCTGACCGGTTGTTTCGTTTTCATTTGCCCCATCTGACCGGTTGTTTCGTTTTCATTTGCCTCATCTGACTCGTTGTTCTGTTTCCACGTGCCCCATCTGACCGGTTGTTTCGTTTTCACTTGCCCCATCTGACCGGTTGTTTTGTTTTCACTTGCCCCATCTGACCGGTTGTTTCATTTTCATTTGCCCCATCTGACTCGTTGTTCTGTTCCCACTTGCCCCATCTGACCGGTTGTTTCGTTTTCATTTGCCCCATCTGACCGGTTGTTTCGTTTTCATTTGCCCCATCTGACTCGTTGTTCTGTTTCCACTTGCCCCATCTGACCGGTTGTTTCGTTTTCATTTGCCCCATCTGACCGGTTGTTTCGTTTTCATTTACCCCATCTGACTCGTTGTTCTGTTTCCACTTGCCCCATCTGACCGGTTGTTTCGTTTTCACTTGCCACTAGGCGGGATGGCTGCCAGCACCTATCAGCAGAGTCGGGGGCGTCCTTCATCTGCTCTCGCCTCAAGAGATCTACGCTGTTCTTAACGCCATGTGGAAAGTTCTTAAGGTAAAGTACATTACTGTATTCCTGCTTTCGGATTGACTGGTTATATGATTTTGGATAGGTTTATTCTGTGTGATTCCAGAAAATGCCAGTTACCCCCATAGAGAGAATGGGGCATTCATTGGGATGAGTAGGTCTTTCAGCGCCGATTTCCAAGAGGTTAAAACCTTTTTTAAACGAACCATCAGCCACTTTTAAGGGATTTCTTCTAAGAAAATTAGAAAATGTTGTTTGTTTTCATCCATCCATCCGTCCGTCCGTCCGTCCGTTCATTCATTTATTCATTATAATTTTTTTGCTTTTTGAGAATCAGTTAATCTTCCTACGTTCAGTATATATATTTTTACAGGAATACCCACCCCACCCATCTTGGTACACGGATCAAACAGAACAGAGATGGCAGCAAGGTATATACACTACCATCATCATCATAACTATCGTCACCATCACTGTTACCACAATCAGTACCACCATCACTATTACCATCATCGTCACCGTCGTTATTGCTGTTGTTTTCATTCTTTCTCTCTATTAAAGCCGCATTGTCACCAGTTTACTTCCGGTCGATTACTTAACAATCTCCGAAGATTTTGAATGGAAAAAGCGAAAAAATATTTCGTAATAGTGAAAGTAGTGTTTCTATTGGAAGGTTCTTTGAGGGTGTGATTGATAATTTAGAGCAGATGATTCTAATAGATTCTGAGGTTTCCGTTCAGCTTTCGCCAGAGGAGAGCTGCCTACTAGAGGTGTCCCTATAAATAATAATCATCAAACTCTGTTTCAGGTGCTGCAGTCTCTCAAAAAGAAGTCCTTAAAGCGATCTTTATCAACAATATCTCCACCCTTGGCCAGCACTACCCGAGGGTTTTTCAGCAATAGAGAATAGCCCTTCGTACGTTGCCAATCCAGTGTCAAAGCACCCGAGCGAATCAATCTCCCAATTTGTCAACTTTAGTTCTTTTCTTTGTAAATTATCATGCTATGCTACTTATTAGAGAATCCTAAAAATTCGCAGAAATGTATATCGGAATGTTTGCGCTTATAAAACAATGCAGAACAATCAAATAAGAGTCTTTCCCTGTGATCTCTTATTATAGTATGCACCTTGTATGTACAGTGATATGTGAGTCTTTCCCTGTGATCTCTTATGATAGAATGCACCTTGTATGTACAGTGATATGTAATTCTTGCCCAGTGATCTATTATGATAGAATGCACCTTGTATGTATTTGAGTCTTTCTCTGTGATCTCTTATGATAGAATGCACCTTGTATGTACAGTGATATGTGAGTCTTCCCCTGTGATCTCTTATGATAGAATGCACCTTGTATGTATTTGAGTCTTTCCCTGTGATCTCATGATATAATGCACCTTGTAGTACAGTGTTATGTGAGTCTTCCCCTTTGATCTCTTATGATAGGATGTACCTTGTATTTTCAGTGATATGTGAGCCTTCCCCTGTGATCTCTTATGATTTATATTTACAGTGATATGTGTATCTTCCTTTGTGATCTCTTATGGTCGGATGCACCTTGTGTGCACGGTGATATGCGAGTCTTGCCCTGTGGTCTCTTATGATAGAATGCACCTTATTGTATATACAGTGATATGCGAGTCTTCCCCTGTGATCTCTTATGGTCGGATGTACCTTGTATTTACAGTGGTATGTGAGTCTTGCTCTGGGAAAATAGGGAATTCGATCAAGGGGACACTTAAAAAAAGTGCATGAACATACAAGCACTAGCACAGCCCCGCGCGCGGTTATGAGAGGGCTGAGCTCTGGTGCGCGAGAGGATATAGTAAAGCTGCTCTCGAAACTGCGCGCGCTTATTCGTGTATGCGCGCGCGTGACGGTCTCTCGCCAAACCATTATGACGCGCTGTTGAAGTACTCGTTTCACTGAAAGTACTGGATGCCTTCGTAAGAATCCAGCGGGAGTTAACCATTGCTACGCTCTCCGAGAGATTAGTGTTTATTGAGAAATATGGAGGAGCGGGACATTCATATGCGCAATAACCGTAAAGTGTAAGTATTAGTTTGCTTAAACATTTGTCACAGCTTGTTATAAAGAAGATGGTGCAAAGATACTTGCAACTCGAAGGGTTTGACCTCATCCTTTTATATCCACTGGTATGGACATTTAAGTTCGGTGTCAGGTATGAAAAGTGATGATACACTTTAAATTGTATTTGAATTATTCCTAGTGAGGAGACTTTACCTTTTCTGGCAAAATATTAAATTTTAATGAAATTCTAGATCAAAGAAAGGTTATTTGCGAGATATGTATTTTGTCACAAAACATATTAGGCTTTGCTCATTCAAAGGCGGCGCAAGTAGGATGTTCTACACGAAAGTGCAACACGCGAAATCCTGTAATGGGAACCGTTATTACATTGAACTCATTGATTCTTTATTTTATCCTCATACCGCCCTATTATAGTATAACCTGGTTTATCTTATCCTCATACCGCCCTATTATAGTATAACCTGGTTTATACATTATAGTATAATCTGGTTTATATACTATAGTATATAACCTGGTTTATATATTAAAGTATAACCTGGTTTATATAGTATAGTATAGTAACCTGGTTTTTTTTTCTATCGCTGTATTAGAAGCTTCGGCTTTGATTGACATCCGTATTCCACGATATGGACTTTGATCTTTACCGCATGCATGACTTCCAGTACGATCAACATTTATATCATGTTTACATGACTCATTATCATGTCTACATGACTCATTATCATGTCTACATGACCCGTTATCATGTCTACATGACCCGTTATCATGTCTACATGACTCGTTATCATGTCTACATGACTCGTTATCATGTCTACATGACTCGTTATCATGTCTACATGACTCGTTATCATGTCTACATGACTCGTTATCATGTCTACATGACTCGTTATCATGTCTACATGACTCGTTATCATGTCTACATGACTCGTTATCATGTCTACATGACTCGTTATCATGTCTACATGACTCGTTATCATGTCTACATGACTCGTTATCATGTCTACATGACTCGTTATCATGTCTACATGACTCGTTATCATGTCTACATGACTCGTTATCATGTCTACATGACTCGTTATCATGTCTACATGACTCGTTATCATGTCTACATGACTCGTTATCATGTCTACATGACTCGTTATCATGTCTACATGACTCGTTATCATGTCTACATGACTCGTTATCATGTCTACATGACTCGTTATCATGTCTACATGACTCGTTATCATGTCTACATGACTCGTTATCATGTCTACATGACTCGTTATCATGTCTACATGACTCGTTATCATGTCTACATGACTCGTTATCATGTCTACATGACTCGTTATCATGTCTACATGACTCGTTATCATGTCTACATGACTCGTTATCATGTCTACATGACTCGTTATCATGTCTACATGACTCGTTATCATGTCTACATGACTCGTTATCATGTCTACATGACTCGTTATCATGTCTACATGACTCGTTATCATGTCTACATGACTCGTTATCATGTCTACATGACTCGTTATCATGTCTACATGACTCGTTATCATGTCTACATGACTCGTTATCATGTTTACATGACTCATTATGTTACTTACAGACCCCTGGCGACGACTATTGCAGACTCAGTGAAGTATTTGAATACCCGGCATCCTGTGCTGCCCCTGCTTGGTCAATCATCACTTATACGCGCATGCGCTACACCGCTGACAATTCTCGTCCTGTATTTCGTCACCGCTGCTACTAGAGTTACCACAGCAATATTCGGAAACGTCATCATCCTAGCCTTCATCATCTACCTCGTCCCAGTCCTCTTTTCAAGTCTCTCCGCTATATTCTCATACATTTTCTACCGTATCGTCACCAGTATTGCTGCTTTTCTCACCTCGTCGGTAAAGTTCATCTTCAGCAAAATAGACTTCGTTGGAATGGTGTTATCATTTGGTAGTTTCGTGTCACCAATTGGGTTCCCCAAGGCTGTAAACGCTTGCTCCTCGTGGTTTGCCGTAGAAGAAGAAGGTGAAGATTTACCTGGGTGGACTGTTGACGAACAGAACATTGCTACTGAGCATGCTCCAATCAGCGGTTTCCTTCGTCGGCGCAGCGTGTGCGCGGCTGACTTCTCAGACTCAGATTTTGATTGACAGCTGTCTGTTCTAGCTGGAAAAACTCGTATTGGTGTTATCTTAACCATTATGTTTCTAAAGCTTGTACATTATAGAATATCTTGTATACTAACTACTCCAGTAAATTGTGTCAAAGAGGGTTGTTTATCCAATATTACTACTGGACTGGAAATAATTTCTGGAGCTCTGTCATATATGTCTATTCAATTTTTCAGTCTACTCCCTTCTGATCATATTTTGATGCATACATACTTTTTTGGTAAGAAACTTTTTTATGAGAATGCTCGGTCTGGGATATCACCAAATGCTAAGAACATTCCGATTCACAGATAGCAGCAAAATATTGTTTTGTTATTGTGATGCGTTCTAAAATACAGCATAACATTTCAAAATTTGTTCAATCCTCTTCCTGATAATTAATTGATGCTTTATAAGTAATAATTAATTGGTGCTTTATAAGCACTAAAGTAATTGGAATCACGGGTGGCCCAGTGTGTTAGCGCGTCAAGGTATGGAGTCTCACACCACAGGTGGCCCAGTGGTGTGTTAGGGCGTCAGCGTATGGAGCCTCTCACCACAGGTGACCCAGTGTGTTAGCGCGTCAAGGTATGGAGTCTCACACCACAGGTGGCCCAGTGGTGTGTTAGGGCGTCAGCGTATGGAGCCTCTCACCACAGGTGACCCAGTGTGTTAGGGCGTCAGCGTATGTGGCCTCTCACCACAGGTGACCCAGTGTGTTAGGGCGTCAGCGTATGGAGCCTCTCACCACAGGTGGCCCAGTGGTGTGTTAGGGCGTCAGCGTATGGGGCCTCTCACCACAGGTGACCCAGTGTGTTAGGGCGTCAGCGTATGGAGCCTCTCACCACAGGTGGCCCAGTGGTGTGTTAGGGCGTCAGCGTATGGAGCCTCTCACCACAGGTGGCCCAGTGGTGTGATAGGGCGTCAGCGTATGTGGCCTTTCACCACAGGTGGCCCAGTGTCTCACCTTTGCTGAAACGAGTTCGATTCCCGGATAGTATAGAGAGTATCTCAATGTGTCTCGGCCCTGAATATGACTTGTTGAACGTATGTGAGCTTGCTAGAAGCTTGTGTTCCACATTTCCAAGACGGGACATTCTTACACTAGTGCACTCTCTCAATATGCTAAATAGCTGTATTTTCTTTTTATAAAAACTGCTAACAATTGTGAGAAGCTTGCATACCAACTGAAAAAGAACCCCTGCTAGTCGGTTAGCCCACACTTGCCCGTAAGTATACAGCCGTTTGACAAAAGGTTGTCATCAACCGGCTTTGCGAATACGCGACAAGCCCGCATGTAAGCATGGGTAAAAACCACTAAAGCGCCTAGCTGCATATATTAGCCACCGCTACACCGTCTAAGTCTGAAGTTATGCAGTGGCTAATATATGCAGCTAAATACTTCAGTGGTTTTTACCCATGCTTACATGCGGGCTTGTATAGTTTCTTGCGCGCAGCGAAGTGAATAGGGTTTAGGGGAAAGGAGGGAAGGGGTTGAATCCCAACATAATCTGTGTGGGTGGGCGAGTTTTAAGTCCCTAAGGGCGATTATTCTGAACAGAATAATGTCGTTGCCTGTATTGTGATGTGTTTTCTTGAAAAAAATAGCACCGACGCACAAGACCACTCAAGCCTGACCCTCCACACAACCAATGATACACATAAAACCCTTTCCTCCTATTTATTTCTAGTTGTTTGACTAAGGCTTTGTTATCAAGGAAGTGAATGTCTTTTACGATGACAGGTAACTGAGTGACAGGCGTATTATGGGTTTCAGTAGTGATTACTGCACCGAACAAGCAGAATGAATGTTGGAACTTTTCCAACATACCAACTCGTCGCCGTCGGGCATGTCATCAAACATGTCATCAACTCTGACGATCTATAAAATATTTTCTATGATGCATTCCCTAATTTCTCAATTACCCTCTTTGGTATATTCGTATATAAAATACTCTCCTTCTATCACTATTGCCAAACTAAAAACAGAGTCAAGTAAGTAAGGTGTCTCCCGAGAATTGTTTCTAATGTGTTCGCAAAGTCATCTTTTTGGTTATATTCATTAAAAGCTTTTTTTCTTAATCGGCAAATGTTTGTACGTAAGTCTAAACTCTGTAAGTTGTCGGGAACTTCGTAATGGGGATGAAAGCTGTCGTTTATATTCACTGAACCGAAAATAACTCTAAGAACATTATTATATTTATCCTATCCTAATTTTGTTTTCGCGGAAATTTAAATTGGAAAATGGCTCCCGCAAAAGTTCCCAAAAATTTACTTTGCATGTCTGCAAAAAGCAAAACTCGCGCACTTTTTTCAAAGCTCCTGCCTCTATGAAATCAGAGCTAGACATATTGATGCGATGCATTAAAAGCCAAGTACCGATGTTTTATGCACAAGTACACTTTACCCCTGATTTGTTCGATATACACTATTTTTGAATCTAAAAATGGGATCCATTGCGAGGTACGGCTTGTGGATTTTTGATTCTCCCCTATTTAATAAATTGATGTTTTGATTAGGCATTTTGCCACTTGAGCTTTCAGGAATGTGATGATATGTTATATGTAGACTAGCTAGACAAGTCAACTAGGCACATTCATTAGCGCACTGGTAAAAGGTTGATCAAACAGTGAAACAGTTAATGAAAAGCCTCCATTTCTCGGAACTACTGTACAAATTTAACATATCAGGGTGGGGGTGGGGGTAAGACAAATCTTCAAGATTTAGCATCCAGTAAAACTAAAAGATAGCCCAGTGGTTCACCGCCACTGGAAAAGAGATCAAAATGTCTTCTTGGGGAAAATTCCAGTGGATTTACAGTCCCTGCAATAAGTAAATTTATCATATAATAACCCGCCTCCAGTCTACCCCCTCCTCTGTTTAGTTGTTGTTTACCCATTCAATTGACAAATTGGGCGTAGCCTGTCAGGTAATATCAAGCAGTCTGCAAGGCGAGCGACTTATCATTTGCAGAGATGGCGAGCTGTTGGTACGTGCTTTTTGTTGCGATCAGCTTTTCAACGCTGACTCATGCATGGCGTGGTTTTCGTGGTGGAATCATTACATGGACCTTTGAAAACGATCCCACTACAAAACCCCCCAATCATGTGTCATGGAGACCATATGGAACAAGGCCACCGACAACATGGCGTCCGTGGAACTCTTATACAACACCGCGTCCGTTCCCATGGGCCCCAGCAAATCCTCAACTCAAGGTAAGATGAATGTTTGATTTGGTTTCCTTGTTCCCAAATTCCGTCATTACCCGCACTTTGTTCTGGTACGGCTATATTACACTACTACCATCGAGAAAACAGCGGCGGCGGCTGTCATCCCGAACTCAAACACAGTTTAAGTAGAAAAGACTGAAATAATTTTCTATACGCACATTTTGCAAATAAGGTCAGTGTGCTGCACTGTAAAATCACTATTTTAGTAACACTTTAGGAATTTTCGACAATTTACTTAGATAGCGTTTTTATAGTGTATACAAGGAATAAAAAACATTCCGAAATTTAGAATCGGTTCCCCTTTCTCAACAGATATAGAGCGCTTTGAACTCACAAAGGTCGACAATGTACTGGGCCATTTGAAAAAAATAAAAACTATTGGTCGTTTAGTCCATTGATGACCATTCAGAGACCAGTGTCTATCTAATTATGTTTACCTACAAACCAACGCAGAGTGCGACAGGGTGCAACACACTATTTGAAGTAGGTTTATATATTTTTGGCTAGTTATAGCGGGGGTTAATATAGTCAGGGTCACTCTATATCCAGGTTTTCAGGGGCAAATATTTTATTTTATTTATTTTTTTTATTCCCTTAGTTAAATCTACTGTTCAGGACAGCTTGGAGTTTGTCAAGCACACGCTGCCGCTATAGAGACGATTACTATCTCTATGTCATGTATGACATATGGCGTGTTGGCGGCGGCTCGTACTCAGTATGGGAATATCGAAGGATTGGTTGTCTTGACTACAGTGAGAGCGAGGATTGGGCGGAAGTTTTCTTCAACGCAACTTTCCCAAGCGATATTAGACTTATAAGGTATCTCCTATTGGCTAAGCTACTGTGTTGTATAAAATCAACCGAAGACGCTCAAAGAACGCTATAATACTTATTGTATTGATCTAATCCATACACTGATAGCTCGCGCTGGCACTCTTGAACCCGCTGGCCTCAACCGGCGTGAAGAAACCGTTTAGATGTTTAGAGTAATCCACACTAATTTATACCATCTTCCATAAGTTACTCCTTACTCAATTACTATTTTTATCTTTTGTTAGTTAATCATCAATAAACTTTGTACATATACTAGCTGTAACATGCCACTGAAACTCATTTATAACCTGAAGAAGGCAGGTATTGATTGGCCTGCCGAAATATCGTACTAAAAATATAAATCCGTTGTTGCCGACTTTTTCTTTTAAAGGTTTTGTCTTATAATGTCGTGTGTCTCGACAGGTTTCGTTCTAACCCTTGGGATCCTGGCTGCTGCTGGATAGGAATGAACGACAGCAGTTACTCTGGAGCTTATTTCAACCTGGAAGCGAGTGTGAATCTGACAACTTTATCGCAAGTCCGCCCAAACTCCTCTCCATTCTCCTCTCTTCCTCTGATTGTCAACCTCACGCACATCAGAGAAGTGATCAGGATCCCTGTGGTAGATCCTGATGGGGACAAAGTGGTTTGCAGGTGGCATGGGAACGAGAGCTCGTTTCCTTTTGCTGTTTTGGATGAGGTGCAGTAAGCAAATAACTTTTGTCACTATCGTTGTTTACTATCATCTATTATATTATTACTACTTCGCCATAATATTTAAAACAACCACCACATTCATAACCATTACCCCTAAAATAAATGATTACTCGCCGAAGGATGAATAGTGGTGAGCACCACTCTTGGCGGCAAAAAGTGGTTCATTTCTTATTAAAAAAATTAATACTGCGTTTTTTCAATATGGTACCTATACTGTGCTTTTTCAATATGTTCCTTTGACTGCGTACCCCCCTCTCCCCTCTCAGGCAATTCTTGGTACGCACCTGGTTTTGCTGGCTAAGGATTATCTTATCAACAGGAAAATTGCACCCTGACATATAATGGCAATTCAGTGACTGGTACCATATACCCCGTCCTGCTTGACCTCGAGGACTATCCGAGTTGGGAGACCACTTACGATAACAATACGATCATTAGCAGGACAAACCTGCAGTTCACTGTTCAGATCAAACACCCAATTGGTGAGTGTCAGCACGGGCTATAGGATAATACAACTTATTCCGACCTTGCAGACTCTTTAGGTTTAAGAGAGTCCCCCCTCCACCCGGGAGTTAAGCCCTGTGACCTCGGTACGTATCCAGATACAAACCAGAACGAATATAGAAATGTGACCAAGACCAACATCTCCTGCAGAACTCCATATTTGGTTATCCTTTCGCGTCGTAGGCGTTTTGAGAAAGATAGCCAAAATCGGGCATTTTTTATATGGATAAAGGAAATCAGCGCTTCAGCGCTTCTTATATCTTCAGCAGCACCAAAGTCGTACTTTGAATACTACCTGCCAGCGAAGCAAGCGTTTCTTTTTTTGTTGTTGTTTTCAGCGCAGAGAAAGACCGAGACTATTAAAAATCTCGCTATTTGAATACTGTACTAAATACAAGATGTTCTTTAATGTGTTTTCGATATTTTCCCGCCGGAATGATATGCAACGCGCGCGACAAAAAGCAGCATACCGTTACTTTATACGAAAGAAAACGAAAAGTTACTCAAAGTTTAGCCTGCATACCAGGCTAAACTTGTGACACTCGACAAAAAGCAGTGGTACTCTCAGTGGTACCCAGGGCGTACTGAGCGGAAACGAGCGCTGAGCGTAATGAGCGTGAGCCGGAAGCGGACGAGCCCGCCGCGGCGAAGTAATGTTCGGTGCTACAATAAATTATGGCAATTGTCAAATTTTAAGTGTCCCCTTCATGGTTATCCTTTATACACGCCTTTCAGTTTAAACAGCAAACTATATAGTGAGATAAGAAACATAGTAAACATTCTCTTATAATTTTTCTATCCAGTGTGCCATCCGGGATATTGCAAAAATGGCGGGACATGCTACAGACCATGGTACTGGGGATTGTACTGCGCATGCCCGACAGGTTACAGTGGGCTCAGATGTGAATCGCAAGGTAATGGACAACCACGAAAACATGGGCTACATTTTCACCAAAATCAGACCCGTAGCCAGGGGGGGGGGGGGGTTCTGGGGGGGGGGGGAGGGTTGAGAGGAACCACCCCACACGACTTGAAGGTCCGCCCTGATAAAGGAAAATAGAGTACCACTGCGAGCTAGGACGAGCTACCTAAGAGATTATGGTCCGCTAGATGGGTAAACGACACCCCCCCCCCCCCGTTCAAAATCCTGGCTACGGGCCTGAAGATGACGGCGAATGTTTGTCTGCTATCAACATTGTTATAGCAAAGATATATGACCTCCTACCTAAATACGAAAATTATTAAATAATTATTATAATAATTAAAATATATTTAGGCAGCGTAATGCCTTAATTCCCACTTGAACAGCGATAAAGCGGTACGATAGAACTCAAAACTAAATATCCTAGACAGGGGCGTATCTAGGCTATTTTTTTTAGTTAAGCCCGCTACTCAAAACTCGAAATCTGGGGGGAGGGGGGCATAGGGAAGAGACTCTATATTAAACATAATGAACAAAAATACTGAACGATTGTCGGTTTATTAAGCTTTTGTTACGATATGCTTTTGTTTTAAAGAGATCATTACTTCCTCATTTAACAGTGTCTTGCAGGGCTGACGGTTTCTTTGAGCCTGCGACCACTTCTACCTAACAATCTCAGTGTCGAAAAGGTCTTTCTTTGTCAGATCGGTGGCGTATAAACAGAAGATCTTCTCAGTCTTGGCTTTGTCGAGTAAAACCAGCTTTTCGGGAATAAGATTGGCCAAGAAATCGATAGCGATGCTTCCGTGATCTATCATTGAGCCACTGCACCAAGTAATCTACAAGTGGAAGGTAGACAGCTCTTCGCCAGCACAGCATTGGTGTGTTTGCTTGAACATTTATTCGATGTCGTTGGCTAGCTGCCCGGCGGGGTGTGCTCGGCACAAAGCCCCATTCAGCTGCCATTTCTTTCGCTCTTTCGTACAGCTCTTCCCAGACCTCGTCATCTCTCTCTTCTTGTAGCACATGAATCACCACCTTTGACTCTTCTACCGCTTCAACGAGATCAAGGCTCTCACCCTGGAGCATGTTTGAGAGGAAAACTGTGTGAGAGAGGACATGCTCTATCGCACAAAGACAAACGATAAAATCGTTTGCTGATGGTTTTACTGGACGGAACAGAAAAGCCCAGAAGAAATTGTGTTTTGAAAACGCGGCATCGCGATACACTGAAACCGGCTATAATCTTGAAAACGAAAGAAATTAAAGTTTATTTATTTTCTTGTTGCGGGATATAAAAAGTCTTAAAAATTCTTTAAAAAATGAAAGTTAGTTAAGCCCGGGCTTAACTGGCTTAAAGGCAGATACGCCCCTGCTAGAAATGAAGGATAAATTTAGAAAAACATACACACTTGATCAGCTAATGAAAGTCTTCTATTAAAAAAATTACCCTTTGACTATCACACTTTGTTTCAAGGGCTAATGAAAACCACTCTAATTCCTTACAGAAGTTTTTTTAAATTTTATTAATTACTTGTATAATTTAGATGAGTAATACATACTTCTTCTTGGCTTTGTAGAGCTCATCTCGTTCCTCCTAAGTAACAAAACAAACTGATGTTTGTTATCTTGGTGCAAAGGAATTTACAGTAGTTTTCTAATCAGATAATTGTTTTTCTTTTAACACTCACCATTATTTCAACAGCTCTTCCTTGAGTTTGCTTGTCTGAGAAATAGACCTTGTTTGATAAACAAAGACATGTTACGAACTTATTCAATAATAGGTAACAACTGCAATATTGTATGAAGAGAGTGATTATGAGAACTAATTATTTACAAGCATAAAAATAAAAAAAACTTATAACGTATACATTTTTTTTATATTTCATATCTATTTATATAAATCGCGATGGTATTATGAATAAGCCGCTAAAGCTATTAGAGGCTTCTGGTTAGTCTCTTAGAATACCTGCTTTCTTTAGAAAAGTTTTGTTTTTTTCCTAAAATACCTTTATTCCTCGTTGAAAATCATTATATTTTTGTGGAACAATTTGAAAAATCAACAACTAGATAATAATAATAATAATAATAATAATAATAATAATAATAATAATAATAATAATAATAATAATAATAATAATAATAATAATAATAATAATAATAATAATAATAATAATAATAATTGTGTTGTCTTTGTAGTGTTGTTGATCTTGATCCTTGAAAAAAATGTTTTAATTTAATTTAATTGTTTTATGTCTGGATCTTCTATAGCCCACGCATTAGAGTTCAAAATACGTTTGTTTAAACAATATAATAGCATAAATAAAAATTGTTGTTTACTTTGCACTTATATAAATACAATAATAAATGTCATGAACAAAGGAAATAATTATTTTTCGCGCTGCCATATTCCCCGCTCACTCTATTCCTGCTGAAACTCCACAGAACGCTTGCTACGCAGGCTATCTACATACCAAAGGGATAGTATTTGTTAGAATTTTAAACCGTGAGAAATAGAAAATCACCTCGTCTACCCTCAAGGAGTCTCCCCCCAAAAAAAACTTGGTGAGATGATGCTTCTAACCTTTCTTGCCCGAATCAGTGTTGCGATATTTACAATAAAACTCAAGATTGTGGCAGAAAAGTCTTTGTCATACATGTCACAACACAGGGGCCAAAACATATTGCAGATGCACTTTCAATCCCTCAGGTATCCCAGCCAACCCTGCGCGCAGGGTCTAGTATTAGATATAGTTCATATCACGAATTTATATGTGTATATATATACAATAATGTCATTATATGCTAAGTAGGTCAACAACGATTGGCTAGGAAACGGACCTGTATTAAATTCCAGCAAAAAATGTACATCATCTGATTTAAAGCCCTATTGTCACCTCAACCGTTAAAAGACAAAAGAATCTATTAAAATCCGAGATATTGAACAGGCCATCTGCTTTAAATTATCAATCACATCCTCAAAGAAACTTTCAATAAACAAACTGCTTTCAATATTTTGAAATATTTTTCGCGTTTCCGTTAAAAATCATCGGAGATTGTTACGTAATCGACCGGAAGTAAACTGGTGACAATGCGGCTTTAAGTGTAATTGTATTACCAATTGTAATATTTTTTTTTCAGTGAGTTCCTCCGTCTCTTGTGGGGAGCGTCACATGCAGATTCAGCTCGGTAAGGCCTCGTTCCCAGGGGTTAGCGCTGGCTCCCTTCAGTTGAGGTCATCCCAGTGCATAGGTCGTGATGGCGGCTCTCACATTTACTTCACCTTCGGACTTGACGAATGTGGGACGCAACATAACGAGACGGACACTGAGATCATCTACTCCAATGAGGTATAAACTGATCGAATAGAGATTCGAATAAAACTTTTGATAAGGGTGTAAGTTTTTATTTCAAATCTAGGGACTTTGAATACGCAAAGTTAACGCAAGAACAAATTTCGCTCGAATCTTTAAAATAATTCTTGAAAGTGACCTTATTAAATCCATTTTTGCATCTTATGTGTTTCCACAGGTTATTTATCGCGACTACTGGAATGACACTATTATTACAAGACAAAAGAAGATCGCTGCACAGTTTGTCTGCGTCTACAAACGAGAGGGACATGCGAGTACCAGCTTTAGCATCAGAAAAACTGCATCGTTAAAGCTTGGTGAGTGTCACATAAGCTTGGTGAGTGTCACGTAAGCTTGGCGAGTGTCACGTAAGCTTGGCGAGTGTCACATAAGCTTGGTGAGTGTCACATAAGTTTGGTGAGTGTCACATAAGCTTAGTGAGTGTCACATAAGCTTGGTGAGTGTCACATAAGCTTGGTGAGTGTCACGTAAGCTTCGTGAGTGTCACGTAAGCTTGGTGTGTCACATAAGCTTGGTGAGTGTCACGTAAGCTTGGTAAGTGTCACGTAAGCTTGGTGAGTGTCACATAAGCTTGGCGAGTGTCACGTAAGCTTGGTGAGTGTCACATAAGCCTGGTGAGTGTCACATAAGCTTGGTGAGTGTCACGTAAGCTTGGTGTGTCACATAAGCTTGGTGAGTGTCACGTAAGCTTGGTGAGTGTCACATAAGCTTGGTGAGTATCACGTAAGCTTGGTGTGTCGTGTAAGCTTGGTGAGTGTCACGTAAGCTTGGTGTGTCACATAAGCTTGGTGAGTGTCACGTAAGCTTGGTGAGTGTCACGTAAGCTTGGCGAGTGTCACGTAAGCTTGGTGAGTGTCACATAAGCTTGGTGAGTGTCACGTAAGCCTGGTGAGTGTCACGTAAGCTTGGTGAGTGTCATATAAGCTTGGTTAGTGTCACATATGCTTGGTGAGTGTCACATAAGCTTGGTTAGTGTTTCATATGCTTGGTGAGTGTCACGTAAGCTTGGTGAGTGTCACGTAAGCTTGGTGAGTGTCACGTAAGCTTGGCGAGTGTCACATAAGCTTGGTGAGTGTCACATAAGCTTGGTGAGTGTCACGTAAGCTTGGTGAGTGTCACATAAGCTTGGTGAGTGTCACGTAAGCTTGGTGAGTGTCACATAAGCTTGGCGAGTGTCACGTAAGCTTGGTGAGTGTCACATAAGCTTCGTTAGTGTAACATATGCTTGGTGAGTGCTACGTAAGCTTGGTGAGTGTCACCTAAGCTTGGTGAGTGTCACGTAAGCTTGGTTAGTGTCACATATGCTTGGTGAGTGTTACGTAAGCTTGGTGAGTGTCACCTAAGCTTGGTGAGTGTCACATAAGCTTGGTTAGTGCCACATATGCTTGGTGAGTGTCACGTAAGCTTGGTGTGTCACGTAAGCTTGGTAAGTGCCACATAAGATTGGTGAGTGTCACGCATGAGCTTACATCGAGAAGGCAGGTGTGACGGGCGAAGTTATTTACTGAGAAAGCACCCCTCCCCCCCTCCCACTAAGGTTCTTATTGGCATAGTATGTGCTGGCTACTAGTCACTAGGCACTCGCCAAGGAACACAAAAAGCATCTTGTTTGACCATTTGAATTAGAGCGAGCAAGTGAAGGCTGGAGTCTTTGGTAAACAGCGTATCTTAAACACACGAGACCGATGATAAATTCCCTTTTTACGAAAAGGGGATGAAGCATTTAGTGATGAGCTCGATATCGAACACACTGTTTGAGTGTCTGCCATTGGGAGTGCAATCTAAGTGCACTTAATTCAAACAAGATCAATACAAAAAGTAAGCACAAAGTAAAGCAGGCAGATCATCATCTGGCAGTATTGTCGTCAAATTATGGGGAATGCACGTGCGATGCAACTGGGAGGAAGCCAGGAACTTGGAGATGGCTGCTGAGAGTTAACAGAAAAGTCAACTGCAGCCTATCAACAAAACCAGCTCTATCACTTGACCTACTCAATATGAACAGACACCATATACCGCTATCCATACACTCCCGTTACTTTCCCGCGCTTCTGTACGATGAAGACAAAGTTTTAGGTCTTCTGTAATATGAGCGAAAGATATCTATAAAAGAATACAGTGAAAACCCGATATTTCCGACTCGGTTATCCAGAGCTCCCCGCTAACTCGAACTGACCCAGAGAATATAATTTATACCATTCGTATACCGAAGATGTCATGAGTTCCCGCTATTGGAACTCAAAGACTTGAAATGCTATTTATATCTACAATCTGATTCTACTGCATATGAAATATGTTAGCACGGCTTCCTTTATTCTATTTCTGATCTGCCCAAACAACAAGGTTTGCTGTATTGCATTGCTTATTGATTGTGTTGTCATGACAACAGGTTCAAATGGCACAATCACCTTCCTCATGGATATCTACCGCACGCATGCGTACCTGAGTGCTTACCGCTGGTGGGAATACCCGATCCGCGTCGGCTTGAATGATCCCCTGTTCATACAGTACAGCGTGCAATCCAACAAGACCGGAATTTACGTGTTTGCTGACTCATGCTACGCCACCAACACAGGAAGCCCAAACACATGGCCGCGCTATAAGTTTATTGACAAAGGGTAAGAATGGTGGATATCTGATTGCTAACGCTTGTGATACGAATTCCCAAAATCATTCTTGAGCATCCATGATAACGACGATGATGGTGATGGTAGTGGTGATGATGATAATGGTGGTGATGATGATGATGATGATGATGATGATGATGATGATGATGATGATGATGATATTGATGATGATGATGATGATGATATTGATGATGATGGTGGTGATGATGATGATGATGATGATGATATTGATGATGATGATGATATTGATGATGATGGTGGTGATGATGATGATGATGATATTGATGATGATGATGATGATGATGATGATGATGATGATGATGATGATGATGATGATGATATTGATGATGATGATGATGATGATATTGATGATGATATTGATGATGATGATGATGATGATGATGATAATGATGATGATGATGGTGGTGATGATGATGATGATGATGGTGATGGTGATATTGATGATGATGATGATGATGATGATGATGATGATAATTGCTGATGATATTATGTTTTGGTATTATAATTATTTTATGGGGTTAAGTTTTGATATATTTTTACACGGCTCAGAGGGTGGCCTTAAAAGAGATACAGTACAGCAGTATACAAAATGGTTTCACAATTAGAAAACATCTGTCGATAACGGTCGAATACCTTTGTTATTGTTTGAAAACGGTCTACTCAGAGGGAAATTTCAAAATTACCCTTCACGAATAAAGCCTGGTAGTTTATTAACGGTACTTTTAATTAAAATTGAAAGAATCTCAATTGGACGATGGAAATGCATAATTGTTTGACTCGATATTGGTCCGGGAGCGTAAAATGGCGGCGTGATCGACCTTCGTAACTTTTCTTGTCAGATGCCCGAAGGACAGCGGTACTCAATACAACTACAGGCTCAGCCCTGTCCAGCGGTTCAGCATCAGATCCTTCCGCTTCATGCAGCAGCACGCTGACCAAGTGGTATACCTGCACTGCAGGCTCGTTGTATGTCACCGCTCCCTCAGCTCGCGTTGCCAACAGCGATGCGACCATGCCCTTATAAGGAAGCGCAGAGGTCTTGACCAGTCAGAGAACCAGGAAGTCGACCTCTTTGTTCCACTGATGGGAGATAAGTCAGATGTCCGATTTGGGGGGCAGAAAGGTGAGGGTTATGGTGAATACCCCTACTTAGCAGCATCAACTGGCATGCACATTTATGTTTTTGCGAAAGCAGCTGTTTAGAAAGGTAACCTATGTGGATGTCCTTTTATAGTTTTAAAATATTCATATGTTTAGTAAAACTAGATTCTGATAGCATTTCATCTTTTTGTTCGCAAATCATTGTTTTATTGAATAGTGTTTGAATAAATTCATTGAATGGTGTTTAAAAATGTTTACCCATATTGGCTTTGGTTTAGCGTGGATTTATTTTCCACAAGTAGAAAAAAAAATGCTTATTAGTACTGTACTATTGCTCGTGTTTTAGGATCGGTTCACAACAAACCCATGATCGCGGGCCTTGGCGCACTTGGTGGTCTGCTCATTCTTGTGTCAGCGGCTTTTGTATTTGTAACCATGCGCAAAAAACAAGACGTCAATGACAAACCCGCCATCGAGCTTGATGCTGTCGCCTCAGCAGCCAACCAGGGCATAGAAGAGGACGCGGAGGTGAAGGAGCATGCGCAGACGTGTGCCTGATACGCCGCTGACTTGAGACTGCGATGACAGCAGTAACGCGTACCATTGTTGTACTGCGCATGCGTAGGGTGTAGTTTTATAGGAGCGCTGTTAAAAGGTCTGCAAAATCCCATTTATCTGCAGTCTCCTTGATCATCACTTGCTTTTTGTTTATTGTAAGGAACGCGAGGGAACGCTGAAGAGAAAGTTCTCATTCACCCCCCCCCCCCCCCCCATCACCAGGCCCACACAGGTGGAGTTCAAACGGATCCTTTTTCCGTTTTTTTCCTTTTCGATTGAAATCTGAAAGAAACCGTGTCATGAGGCTCCACTGGAAAATAAGCATTGATTTTTATTTTAATTACCTCGTTCCAAATTTCTCTTTAAAATCACGATTAAAGTATTTATTGTTTATTTAGTTACTCGGAGCATTTACTTCTTGTTTATTAGCCCCCGGCACTTTCAATGTTCCTTCTTCGGTATTTTATTTTATTTTGCAGACCAATCTAACGTGCTCATATTATTCCCATCACTAGACTTGGGGAATACATTATAATTTTTATCGTGTTGAACGCGAGTCATATTATACCATGCAAGCGTTGTTTGCTGTAACCTTATATTCATTTTGTAGGACTGCACTCATTTGACCAGCGGTAGTGGCATCAAACCTTTGGAGTAGGAGGTATAAATCCGGCAAAAAATTGTCCCATTTCACTTAAATACCATGACCGTTATTATAAGTATGTATGTAAGTAGTATGTAGTAAGTATGTTTTGGAAAAAGACACCCCCCCCCCCCCCCCCCCCCTGCTGATACTCTTAACCCACCACCTCCACATTGTCTTTTGTGCCGCTGCTACGTTTCGGGAGTGTAGTGCAGTTTGACTAAAACGATAGTATGTATAAGCTGGATTGTGCCACCGTGCTTTATAGCACAATTTAGCAAAATGTCACGGACAAACGTTGTACTAGCGTCACCCTTTATTCTGAACTTTCCTACTGTTGTACCATCTGGAGCACTAGACATCTGTAATGAAATCAGGTAGAACTGGAAGAGTGTCGACTATACGCTAGCACAGCGCTTGTCCTCGGCGAAATCCTTTATAATATCATAACCCTCATACATCAGGGCCGTAGCAGGTGGTTTGGGCACTGGGGGCATTTCTCCCCCCCCCCCCCTCCCTCCCCTATATTTTCAAACACACTACAAGGAAATGACTCGATTTCTCAATGTTTCTGTATTGTGCCTCCCAATATTTCCAGGCCTGTTACGGCACTGACATGTAGTACACAGCAGATACAATAGCGTAACAAGAAGTACAAAGTATTGCGTTACTGGGTGGAGCACGTTTTTATGTTTCAAAATAAACTCATAAGAACGTCCCATATCGAGAAGTGAAAATCGTCTAGACATCTCACGGCTTCACAGCGCAAACGATATCTCTAGTAATTGATACCGTAGCAATTTTACCTGTACAACTCAAATTAGAAGTCAGTATTCTGCTGTGATAAGTTTAGCATGTCTGATTTCATAATAAACCTCACTATAAGCGTTAACTTTAATCATAAAATCGTTTGTAGACAAAGCCGTGCTCTCGAGACGGTTGAACAAGCACAGTACTCCAAAGCAAACAAAATCAGCATGTGATTGGGAGTGGCTGACGGATAAAAAGAAGATCTGAGATGCTTACAAGCATCTTACAGATCCAATCATTGAGCACGACTTTCCTGACTAGAAACTCAAAAAGTGTGGCATACAAAAAAATAGTTAGACTTGGGTGTTGTTGACTGAGCTTAATCTTTATATTCCTCCGCGGAAGTGATGAGAGGCTTAACCTCATGTATTTCTTGAGCTCAAACCATCTGTAAACATCAGAAACAATAAAGTTGTCTCAAGTCTTGTTTCTCTTGATGTTTCAATCTTATTCTTGAGGCAATCTGCATGTGAAACAGTGCATATATCTAAGTGAACTGAAAAAAAAGTTTATAACAATAAAGTTCGAAAAGAAGATGTACGCCCTTTGTTCCCCTCCGTGTATCGTTGAGGCCATATTTGTCATCGTCACACATTCGTAATAGTCTGCTCCAATTGAAATAACGGCCACATTTGTAATAAGATCGTTGCTTTTGAAATTCGTGTTTCATAAAAAAGGACCATACGCGCAGGGTTGACTGGGATACCAGAGGGATTGAATGTGCATCTGCAATTTGTTTGGACCCCTGCGTTGAGACATGGATGAAAAAAATATTTTCTGCCATAAAAACACCACCTTTGCATATAATAGAAATATATGTATAATCTTGAGTTTAATTGTAAATGCCTTATAGAAAACATGCATTAATAAAATCCTAGAGACTAAGAAGCTAAAGGCTGAAATTTTGTATTTTAAAAGGCGTTGACTGTAATCTTCGAGAAAAGTTGGAACTTGCCCCCCCACAAAAAAAAAATTACTTTGCCTTAAAACTTCGAAAAAAAAAAAAAATCGAAAAATACAATTCGAGCACGGTGGAAAAAATTGTGGAGCATTAGCCGAAAACTGCGAGCACATCGAAATTTCGGGGGACCATTCGGGGGCCCTGGCCTTTAAAGTGTTGATTTAGATGCATAACCTTTATAACCACCCTAGGGCAAGAAATATATTGTTGAAGAAAGTCTTGTAAAGGATTTCCTAACTCATCTAAATCATCTAGAAATGATGAGAAACGGACACATGAAAAGCAAACGAAAAAAACAACAAGAAGACAGAATGTCTTTCGACGACTTTGATTGGAACAAGATGCTTGACGATGGAACATTAGAAAAACAGCGTGTAGCTATACTAGATAAATGCATCGACCACTATCAATTGCTGTCAGTACGAAACAAAAACAAACCAGAGAAATTGAGGGCTATCATCAAACACCTTACAGAACAGAGAAACAGTGAAGACGGAAGTGATGATGAAGTCTTCAATGAAATTGGAGAATCAAGTGACGCTTTTTCGGACTCATCGTCTGACTCGGACACAGATTAGAAGGACAATTTACTACTGGCTGATTTGTGATTCCATTATAAAAAGATGTATCTGACACAGAAACGATATGAAAATTAAACAATTGAGCTTTTCGAAGTAAATTTAGATTTTTAATAGGGGAAGGGGCATAATATTTCGGGAAGGAACCTGGGGGAGGGTCAAGAAATTTCAACCTTTTTGCTAGGGGAGGGTCATTAAATTTCCATCACTGCATTCAAAATTTGCACACCCCCCCCCCCCCTTCCCGGCTAATTTCTGACAAGTCCCTGACAGCAGTCAATTACAGTCTTTAACGATAGGCTAGTGACCTCCCCATGAGCTAGCAGAATCATCAGTCTTCTACAAATGTACAGTTTGTGGAAAATGGCATCCCCTCCCCCTTCCCGGGGCAGATAATAATTAAAACATGATTGGCGCTTGACCCACTGCCACACCCACACTCAGTTCACCCACTGCACTTGACAGAATATTTTCGAATTACCAAAATAACCAAAACAACTTTATTGCTTTAACAAGCTCGAAAAATGTTGTTGATAGAGTCATGTCTCGCGTAGACCATCACATGGCATGGGTGAGGAGATGTTAGTAAACGAGCTTATTCTCTGGAAAGAAAGAAGAAATGGTCGATTAGCTAGCTCTGAGTCCACTTGACAGGCCCAAAGCCTGGTTGTCACATCGCTGTATCAGTTGTACCAGTTATTCGACAAGGAGTGGTTGTACAGGTTATGCGTGAACATAACTGATAAGATTGTGGGGCTTAAAAATGAGTGACATCTGCAAACCACAAGCAAGATATTCAAGCGAGGACAACAAGAATTGCTGTTCTTCTTTTACCTTCGGTTTTTATGTCCCTTATTAATATTTAAATGAAAATGAGTAAAAATTGGCGGTGGACTATGCATCTCTGACCAGCATTCACTGTGTCCTCACAATAAGTGCTTTTTAATTTTTTAAATTGAGTTTCCAGTTCAAGCCTATTGTAACTCAAATTATTTAGGTTTTTGTAAGATTTTTGTGTGATATTACCGTAAGTATAATTCAAATCATTTTATTTCATTCCAGACTAATGGGATTTTTTATTAATCATGACCCCCTTTAACACCATTCTATTTTTCATTAAAAATCGGCCTTTTAAAATAATTATGGTAATTGAAATATGTTAGAAACAACACCTTTAATATCTCTATAAGAACTGTTTAAAAAACTCACCCGTTTAACCGTGTCAGAATCCCACTATGTCAGTAAATCAGTTAACAGTTGTTTGAAACGGTGAATGTTTGTCAAAATCAAGTTTCCACACAGTCATAAAACCACACGAACTATAGACAACACAAAAAAACACTATATAATATTATTAACACCAATGTACAGGAATTTAATAATTTAACACAATATAATCACTTCCAGAACTATAATACAATCCAGTCATATGTAAAAAAAGTCTTTACATTCAGGTGTGGAATCATCCCACTGTTAAAACGTATCCTGTAATTATATATAAAAATTTAGTACTAGAAAAACCTCTTTGCAAGGTTTCAGGCCTTAGTAATAGTGAAACGCTAGATACAAGACCAATCAATGACCAAGTATAAAGCATTACAACTCTATGAACTCAACAAATTTTTTGTAGGAATTATATTTTGAAGCCACCCCTAATGTGGGCGTGTTCCCATACTTGATTCAGAGGTGGTGCGGGTGCGATGTCGAGGGCTGGGTGGCTCTATAGGTTCCCTAATCTTCTTGTGGCCACTCAAAATGTCTTTAATATGCTGTACTATTAGGTTTATTGCAACTGCAATAAAAGAACAAAGACAATGTTAGGGGTTTTTAGGCTAAGGCAAACAAAACCAGAGGAGTCATGCTAGCAGCCCAGCAGTGAGAAAGCGCTTGATCCCCTAGCATGACAGGGTTGTACGCCATTTTTACTCCTTTTAAAAGATGGTGGACTGTAACACTGTTTGCATGGGGACTTGGACTATGAGATAACAGTACAGACATAATTTTAGAATCATGCCTATTCAAATCCTTCAGGTCTTTATGCCAGCTACTGAATAGAATATCTACAAACAAAATACACAAATTGTACTGCACTAGATTACCTGTGTTATCAGCTCCTCTTGGGATAATTACATCTGCGTATTTCTTGGTCTAAAAAAATACAAAAAAGAGTGCCAAATGCGATAAAGATTTAGAAATTGTCGCAAAAAGAAAGCATGGCACTAGAAACAGCAAATCATGAAGTGAGGAATGGTCATCAAAACTTGAGAGATAAGAGGATGGTAAATCAATGGTATTCAACATGGATAGATTTCTGTTGGTCTTTAATGATGCATGTTTTTTTATGAAATGAAACCCTGTGCAAATATTAAATCAAGAAGCAGTCTGCTTGAATCATTTTGAAATTAAACACACCCTAAAATAAAACAGCTCAAAATATTTCTAAGGTATCATAAATACAGGGAGTTACTTTTTTTCAGAATGATGTGACTTTAAATATATGAAACATAAACCCAACAACATTGTCATACAAGTCACACTAATGGACATTAATATCATCCCAGATCACTGAGATATAATTAGCTGTTTCTTACAGGTAGACAGAAGTCCTCAAATGCAGGCTTGACAATATTGGTGTAAGAGGCAAGTACTTGGTCTAAATCCCTTCCTCTCTCTTGTGTATCTCTAAGCACTGTTCACATGGCAAAGGAACAGATTAGTCACAAATTCACCAACTTGGGAAAAGTAAGAGTAGAGATCTGATTGATTTACAACTACTCTGTGTCTGTCGTTTATTGTTAATGTGCGGGCCTGTTTGAAGGTCACAGACCTTCAGGTCTTACTATAACCCTCCCATCCCCCTATTCAACAGACTTACTATAACCCTCCCATCCCCCTATTCAACAGACTAACTATAACCCTCCCATCCCCCTATTCAACAGACTAACTATAACCCTTCCATTCCCCTATTCAACAGACTTACTATAACCCTTCCATTCCCCTATTCAACAGACTTACTATAACCCTTCCATCCCCCTATTCAACAGACTTACTATAACCCTCCCATCCCCCTATTCAACAGACTTACTATAACCCTTCCATCCCCCTATTCAACAGACTAACTATAACCCTTCCATCCCCTTATTCAACAGACTAACTATAACCCTCCCATCCCCCTATTCAACAGACTTACTATAACCCTTCCATTCCCCTATTCAACAGACTTACTATAACCCTTCCATTCCCCTATTCAACAGACTAACTATAACCCTTCCATTCCCCTATTCAACAGACTTACTATAACCCTCCCATCCCCCTATTCAACAGACTTACTATAACCCTTCCATTCTCCTATTCAACAGACTTACTATAACCCTTCCATCCCCCTATTCAACAGACTTACTATAACCCTTCCATTCCCCTATTCAACAGACTTACTATAGCCCCTCCCATTCCCCTATTCAACAGACTTACTATAACCCTCCCATCCCCCTATTCAACAGACTTATTATAACCCTTCCATTCCCCTATTCAACAGACTTACTATAACCCTTCCATTCCCCTATTCAACAGACTTACTATAACCCTCCCATCCCCCTATTCAACAGACTTACTATAACCCTCCCATCCCCCTATTCAACAGACTTACTATAACCCTCCCATCCCCCTATTCAACAGACTAACTATAACCCTCCCATCCCCCTATTCAACAGACTTACTATAACCCTCCCATCCCCCTATTCAACAGACTTACTATAACCCTTCCATCCCCCTATTCAACAGACTAACTATAACCCTTCCATCCCCTTATTCAACAGACTAACTATAACCCTCCCATCCCCCTATTCAGCAGATTTACTATAACCCTTCCATCCCCCTATTCAACAGACTAACTATAACCCTTCCATTCTCCTATTCAACAGACTTACTATAACCCTTCCATCCCCCTATTCAACAGACTAACTATAACCCTTCCATTCTCCTATTCAACAGACTTACTATAACCCTTCCATCCCCCTATTCAACAGACTTACTATAACCCTCCCATTCCCCTATTCAACAGACTTACTATAACCCTTCCATCCCCCTATTCAACAGACTTACTATAACCCTTCCATCCCCCTATTCAACAGACTAACTATAACCCTCCCATCCCCCTATTCAACAGACTTACTATAACCCTTCCATTCTCCTATTCAACAGACTTACTATAACCCTTCCATCCCCCTATTCAACAGACTTACTATAACCCTCCCATCCCCCTATTCAACAGACTTACTATAACCCTCCCATCCCCCTATTCAACAGACTAACTATAACCCTCCCATCCCCCTATTCAACAGACTTACTATAACCCTTCCATTCTCCTATTCAACAGACTTACTATAACCCTTCCATCCCCCTATTCAACAGACTTACTATAACCCTCCCATCCCCCTATTCAACAGACTTACTATAACCCTTCCATCCCCCTATTCAACAGACTAACTATAACCCTCCCATCCCCCTATTCAACAGACTTACTATAACCCTCCCATCCCCCTATTCAACAGACTTACTATAACCCTCCCATCCCCCTATTCAACAGACTTACTATAACCCTTCCATCCCCCTATTCAACAGACTAACTATAACCCTTCCATTCCCCTATTCAACAGACTTACTATAACCCTCCCATCCCCCTATTCAACAGACTTACTATAACCCTTCCATTCCCCTATTCAACAGACTTACTATAACCCTCCCATCCCCCTATTCAACAGACTTACTATAACCCTCCCATCCCCCTATTCAACAGACTTACTATAACCCTTCCATCCCCCTATTCAACAGACTAACTATAACCCTTCCATTCCCCTATTCAACAGACTTACTATAACCCTCCCATCCCCCTATTCAACAGACTTACTATAACCCTTCCATTCCCCTATTCAACAGACTTACTATAACCCTCCCATCCCCCTATTCAACAGACTTACTATAACCCTCCCATCCCCCTATTGAACAAACTTACTATAACCCTTCCATCCCCCTATTCAACAGACTTACTATAACCCTTCCATTCCCCTATTCAACAGACTAACTATAACCCTCCCATTCCCCTATTCAACAGACTTACTATAACCCTTCCATCCCCCTATTCAACAGACTTACTATAACCCCCCCATCCCCCTATTCAACAGACTTACTATAACCCTCCCATCCCCCTATTCAACAGACTTACTATAACCCTCCCATCCCCCTATTCAACAGACTTACTATAACCCTCCCATCCCCCTATTCAACAGACTTACTATAACCCTCCCATCCCCCTATACAACAGACTTACTATAACCCTCCCATCCCCCTATTGAACAGACTTACTATAACCCTTCCATTCCCCTATTCAACAGACTTACTATAACCCTCCCATCCCCCTATTCAACAGACTTACTATAACCCTCCCATCCCCCTATTCAACAGACTTACTATAACCCTTCCATCCCCCTATTCAACAGACTAACTATAACCCCCCCATCCCCCTATTCAACAAACTTACTATAACCCTCCCATCCCCCTATTCAACAGACTTACTATAACCCTTCCATCCCCCTATTGAACAAACTTACTATAACCCTTCCATCCCCCTATTCAACAGACTTACCATAACCCTCCCATCCCCCTATTGAACAGACTTACTATAACCCCCCCATCCCCCTATTCAACAGACTTACTATAACCCTGCCATCCCCCTATTCAACAGACTAACTATAACCCTTCCATCCCCCTATTCAACAGACTAACTATAACCCTCCCATCCCCCTATTCAACAGACTAACTATAACCCTCCCATCCCCCTATTCAACAGACTTACTATAACCCTCCCATCCCCCTATTCAACAGACTTACTATAACCCTCCCATCCCCCTATTCAACAGACTTACTATAACCCTCCCATCCCCCTATTGAACAGACTTACTATAACCCCCCCATCCCCCTATTCAACAGACTTACTATAACCCTGCCATCCCCCTATTCAACAGACTAACTATAACCCTCCCATCCCCCTATTCAACAGACTTACTATAACCCTCCCATTCCCCTATTCAACAGACTAACTATAACCCTCCCATCCCCCTATTCAACAGACTTACTATAACCCTCCCATCCCCCTATTCAACAGACTTACTATAACCCTTCCATCCCCCTATTCAACAGACTTACTATAACCCTCCCATCCCCCTATTCAACAGACTTACTATAACCCTTCCATTCCCCTATTCAACAGACTTACTATAACCCTTCCATCCCCCTATTCAACAGACTAACTATAACCCTCCCATCCCCCTATTCAACAGACTTACTATAACCCTCCCATCCCCCTATTCAACAGACTTACTATAACCCTTCCATCCCCCTATTCAACAGACTTACTATAACCCTTCCATCCCCCTATTCAACAGACTTACTATAACCCTCCCATCCCCCTATTCAACAGACTTACTATAACCCTCCCATCCCCCTATTCAACAGACTTACTATAACCCTGCCATCCCCCTATTCAACAGACTAACTATAACCCTTCCATCCCCCTATTCAACAGACTAACTATAACCCTCCCATCCCCCTATTCAACAGACTAACTATAACCCTCCCATCCCTCTATTCAACAGACTTACTATAACCCTCCCATCCCCCTATTCAACAGACTTACTATAACCCTCCCATCCCCCTATTCAACAGACTTACTATAACCCTCCCATCCCCCTATTGAACAGACTTACTATAACCCCCCCATCCCCCTATTCAACAGACTTACTATAACCCTGCCATCCCCCTATTCAACAGACTAACTATAACCCTCCCATCCCCCTATTCAACAGACTTACTATAACCCTCCCATTCCCCTATTCAACAGACTAACTATAACCCTCCCATCCCCCTATTCAACAGACTTACTATAACCCTCCCATCCCCCTATTCAACAGACTTACTATAACCCTCCCATCCCCCTATTCAACAGACTTACTATAACCCTCCCATCCCCCTATTCAACAGACTTACTATAACCCTTCCATTCCCCTATTCAACAGACTTACTATAACCCTTCCATCCCCCTATTCAACAGACTAACTATAACCCTCCCATCCCCCTATTCAACAGACTTACTATAACCCTCCCATCCCCCTATTCAACAGACTTACTATAACCCTTCCATCCCCCTATTCAACAGACTTACTATAACCCTCCCATCCCCCTATTCAACAGACTTACTATAACCCTCCCATCCCCCTATTCAACAGATTTACTATAACCCTCCCATCCCCCTATTCAACAGACTAACTATAACCCTCCCATCCCCCTATTCAACAGACTTACTATAACCCTCCCATCCCCCTATTCAACAGACTTACTATAACCCTCCCATCCCCCTATTCAACAGACTTACTATAACCCTCCCATCCCCCTATTCAACAGACTTACTATAACCCTCCCATCCCCCTATTCAACAGACTTACTATAACCCTCCCATCCCCCTATACAACAGACTTACTATAACCCTTCCATTCCCCTATTCAACAGACTTACTATAACCCTCCCATCCCCCTATTCAACAGACTTACTATAACCCTCCCATCCCCCTATTCAACAGATTTACTATAACCCTCCCATCCCCCTATTGAACAAACTTACTATAACCCTTCCATCCCCCTATTCAACAGACTAACTATAACCCTCCCATCCCCCTATTCAACAGACTTACTATAACCCTCCCATCCCCCTATTCAACAGACTAACTATAACCCTTCCATCCCCCTATTCAACAGACTAACTATAACCCTCCCATCCCCCTATTCAACAGATTTACTATAACCCTCCCATCCCCCTATTGAACAAACTTACTATAACCCTTCCATCCCCCTATTCAACAGACTAACTATAACCCTTCCATTCCCCTATTCAACAGACTTACTATAACCCTCCCATCCCCCTATTCAACAGACTTACTATAACCCTCCCATTCCCCTATTCAACAGACTAACTATAACCCTCCCATCCCCCTATTCAACAGATTTACTATAACCCTCCCATCCCCCTATTGAACAAACTTACTATAACCCTTCCATCCCCCTATTCAACAGACTAACTATAACCCTTCCATTCCCCTATTCAACAGACTTACTATAACCCTCCCATCCCCCTATTCAACAGACTTACTATAACCCTCCCATTCCCCTATTCAACAGACTAACTATAACCCTTCCATCCCCCTATTCAACAGACTTACTATAACCCTCCCATCCCCCTATTCAACAGACTTACTATAACCCTTCCATTCCCCTATTCAACAGACTTACTATAACCCTTCCATCCCCCTATTCAACAGACTAACTATAACCCTTCCATTCCCCTATTCAACAGACTAACTATAACCCTTCCATCCCCCTATTCAACAGACTAACTATAACCCTTCCATCCCCCTATTCAACAGACTTACTATAACCCTCCCATCCCCCTATTCAACAGACTTACTATAACCCTTCCATTCCCCTATTCAACAGACTTACTATAACCCTTCCATTCCCCTATTCAACAGACTTACTATAACCCTCCCATCCCCCTATTCAACAGACTAACTATAACCCTTCCATCCCCCTATTCAACAGACTAACTATAACCCTCCCATCCCCCTATTCAACAGATTTACTATAACCCTCCCATCCCCCTATTGAACAAACTTACTATAACCCTTCCATCCCCCTATTCAACAGACTAACTATAACCCTCCCATCCCCCTATTCAACAGACTTACTATAACCCTCCCATCCCCCTATTCAACAGACTAACTATAACCCTTCCATCCCCCTATTCAACAGACTAACTATAACCCTCCCATCCCCCTATTCAACAGATTTACTATAACCCTCCCATCCCCCTATTGAACAAACTTACTATAACCCTTCCATCCCCCTATTCAACAGACTAACTATAACCCTTCCATTCCCCTATTCAACAGACTTACTATAACCCTCCCATCCCCCTATTCAACAGACTTACTATAACCCTCCCATTCCCCTATTCAACAGACTAACTATAACCCTTCCATCCCCCTATTCAACAGACTTACTATAACCCTCCCATCCCCCTATTCAACAGACTTACTATAACCCTTCCATTCCCCTATTCAACAGACTTACTATAACCCTTCCATCCCCCTATTCAACAGACTAACTATAACCCTTCCATTCCCCTATTCAACAGACTAACTATAACCCTTCCATCCCCCTATTCAACAGACTAACTATAACCCTTCCATCCCCCTATTCAACAGACTTACTATAACCCTCCCATCCCCCTATTCAACAGACTTACTATAACCCTTCCATTCCCCTATTCAACAGACTTACTATAACCCTTCCATCCCCCTATTCAACAGACTAACTATAACCCTTCCATTCCCCTATTCAACAGACTTACTATAACCCTCCCATCCCCCTATTCAACAGACTTACTATAACCCTTCCATTCCCCTATTCAACAGACTTACTATAACCCTCCCATCCCCCTATTCAACAGACTTACTATAACCCTCCCATCCCCCTATTGAACAAACTTACTATAACCCTTCCATCCCCCTATTCAACAGACTTACTATAACCCTTCCATTCCCCTATTCAACAGACTAACTATAACCCTCCCATTCCCCTATTCAACAGACTTACTATAACCCTTCCATCCCCCTATTCAACAGACTTACTATAACCCCCCCATCCCCCTATTCAACAGACTTACTATAACCCTCCCATCCCCCTATTCAACAGACTTACTATAACCCTCCCATCCCCCTATTCAACAGACTTACTATAACCCTCCCATCCCCCTATTCAACAGACTTACTATAACCCTCCCATCCCCCTATACAACAGACTTACTATAACCCTCCCATCCCCCTATTGAACAGACTTACTATAACCCTTCCATTCCCCTATTCAACAGACTTACTATAACCCTCCCATCCCCCTATTCAACAGACTTACTATAACCCTCCCATCCCCCTATTCAACAGACTTACTATAACCCTTCCATCCCCCTATTCAACAGACTAACTATAACCCCCCCATCCCCCTATTCAACAAACTTACTATAACCCTCCCATCCCCCTATTCAACAGACTTACTATAACCCTTCCATCCCCCTATTGAACAAACTTACTATAACCCTTCCATCCCCCTATTCAACAGACTTACCATAACCCTCCCATCCCCCTATTGAACAGACTTACTATAACCCCCCCATCCCCCTATTCAACAGACTTACTATAACCCTGCCATCCCCCTATTCAACAGACTAACTATAACCCTTCCATCCCCCTATTCAACAGACTAACTATAACCCTCCCATCCCCCTATTCAACAGACTAACTATAACCCTCCCATCCCCCTATTCAACAGACTTACTATAACCCTCCCATCCCCCTATTCAACAGACTTACTATAACCCTCCCATCCCCCTATTCAACAGACTTACTATAACCCTCCCATCCCCCTATTGAACAGACTTACTATAACCCCCCCATCCCCCTATTCAACAGACTTACTATAACCCTGCCATCCCCCTATTCAACAGACTAACTATAACCCTCCCATCCCCCTATTCAACAGACTTACTATAACCCTCCCATTCCCCTATTCAACAGACTAACTATAACCCTCCCATCCCCCTATTCAACAGACTTACTATAACCCTCCCATCCCCCTATTCAACAGACTTACTATAACCCTTCCATCCCCCTATTCAACAGACTTACTATAACCCTCCCATCCCCCTATTCAACAGACTTACTATAACCCTTCCATTCCCCTATTCAACAGACTTACTATAACCCTTCCATCCCCCTATTCAACAGACTAACTATAACCCTCCCATCCCCCTATTCAACAGACTTACTATAACCCTCCCATCCCCCTATTCAACAGACTTACTATAACCCTTCCATCCCCCTATTCAACAGACTTACTATAACCCTTCCATCCCCCTATTCAACAGACTTACTATAACCCTCCCATCCCCCTATTCAACAGACTTACTATAACCCTCCCATCCCCCTATTCAACAGACTTACTATAACCCTGCCATCCCCCTATTCAACAGACTAACTATAACCCTTCCATCCCCCTATTCAACAGACTAACTATAACCCTCCCATCCCCCTATTCAACAGACTAACTATAACCCTCCCATCCCCCTATTCAACAGACTTACTATAACCCTCCCATCCCCCTATTCAACAGACTTACTATAACCCTCCCATCCCCCTATTCAACAGACTTACTATAACCCTCCCATCCCCCTATTGAACAGACTTACTATAACCCCCCCATCCCCCTATTCAACAGACTTACTATAACCCTGCCATCCCCCTATTCAACAGACTAACTATAACCCTCCCATCCCCCTATTCAACAGACTTACTATAACCCTCCCATTCCCCTATTCAACAGACTAACTATAACCCTCCCATCCCCCTATTCAACAGACTTACTATAACCCTCCCATCCCCCTATTCAACAGACTTACTATAACCCTCCCATCCCCCTATTCAACAGACTTACTATAACCCTCCCATCCCCCTATTCAACAGACTTACTATAACCCTTCCATTCCCCTATTCAACAGACTTACTATAACCCTTCCATCCCCCTATTCAACAGACTAACTATAACCCTCCCATCCCCCTATTCAACAGACTTACTATAACCCTCCCATCCCCCTATTCAACAGACTTACTATAACCCTTCCATCCCCCTATTCAACAGACTTACTATAACCCTCCCATCCCCCTATTCAACAGACTTACTATAACCCTCCCATCCCCCTATTCAACAGATTTACTATAACCCTCCCATCCCCCTATTCAACAGACTAACTATAACCCTCCCATCCCCCTATTCAACAGACTTACTATAACCCTCCCATCCCCCTATTCAACAGACTTACTATAACCCTCCCATCCCCCTATTCAACAGACTTACTATAACCCTCCCATCCCCCTATTCAACAGACTTACTATAACCCTCCCATCCCCCTATTCAACAGACTTACTATAACCCTCCCATCCCCCTATACAACAGACTTACTATAACCCTTCCATTCCCCTATTCAACAGACTTACTATAACCCTCCCATCCCCCTATTCAACAGACTTACTATAACCCTCCCATCCCCCTATTCAACAGATTTACTATAACCCTCCCATCCCCCTATTGAACAAACTTACTATAACCCTTCCATCCCCCTATTCAACAGACTAACTATAACCCTCCCATCCCCCTATTCAACAGACTTACTATAACCCTCCCATCCCCCTATTCAACAGACTAACTATAACCCTTCCATCCCCCTATTCAACAGACTAACTATAACCCTCCCATCCCCCTATTCAACAGATTTACTATAACCCTCCCATCCCCCTATTGAACAAACTTACTATAACCCTTCCATCCCCCTATTCAACAGACTAACTATAACCCTTCCATTCCCCTATTCAACAGACTTACTATAACCCTCCCATCCCCCTATTCAACAGACTTACTATAACCCTCCCATTCCCCTATTCAACAGACTAACTATAACCCTCCCATCCCCCTATTCAACAGATTTACTATAACCCTCCCATCCCCCTATTGAACAAACTTACTATAACCCTTCCATCCCCCTATTCAACAGACTAACTATAACCTTTCCATTCCCCTATTCAACAGACTTACTATAACCCTCCCATCCCCCTATTCAACAGACTTACTATAACCCTCCCATTCCCCTATTCAACAGACTAACTATAACCCTTCCATCCCCCTATTCAACAGACTTACTATAACCCTCCCATCCCCCTATTCAACAGACTTACTATAACCCTTCCATTCCCCTATTCAACAGACTTACTATAACCCTTCCATCCCCCTATTCAACAGACTAACTATAACCCTTCCATTCCCCTATTCAACAGACTAACTATAACCCTTCCATCCCCCTATTCAACAGACTAACTATAACCCTTCCATCCCCCTATTCAACAGACTTACTATAACCCTCCCATCCCCCTATTCAACAGACTTACTATAACCCTTCCATTCCCCTATTCAACAGACTTACTATAACCCTTCCATTCCCCTATTCAACAGACTTACTATAACCCTCCCATCCCCCTATTCAACAGACTAACTATAACCCTTCCATCCCCCTATTCAACAGACTAACTATAACCCTCCCATCCCCCTATTCAACAGATTTACTATAACCCTCCCATCCCCCTATTGAACAAACTTACTATAACCCTTCCATCCCCCTATTCAACAGACTAACTATAACCCTCCCATCCCCCTATTCAACAGACTTACTATAACCCTCCCATCCCCCTATTCAACAGACTAACTATAACCCTTCCATCCCCCTATTCAACAGACTAACTATAACCCTCCCATCCCCCTATTCAACAGATTTACTATAACCCTCCCATCCCCCTATTGAACAAACTTACTATAACCCTTCCATCCCCCTATTCAACAGACTAACTATAACCCTTCCATTCCCCTATTCAACAGACTTACTATAACCCTCCCATCCCCCTATTCAACAGACTTACTATAACCCTCCCATTCCCCTATTCAACAGACTAACTATAACCCTTCCATCCCCCTATTCAACAGACTTACTATAACCCTCCCATCCCCCTATTCAACAGACTTACTATAACCCTTCCATTCCCCTATTCAACAGACTTACTATAACCCTTCCATCCCCCTATTCAACAGACTAACTATAACCCTTCCATTCCCCTATTCAACAGACTAACTATAACCCTTCCATCCCCCTATTCAACAGACTAACTATAACCCTTCCATCCCCCTATTCAACAGACTTACTATAACCCTCCCATCCCCCTATTCAACAGACTTACTATAACCCTTCCATTCCCCTATTCAACAGACTTACTATAACCCTTCCATCCCCCTATTCAACAGACTAACTATAACCCTTCCATTCCCCTATTCAACAGACTTACTATAACCCTTCCATCCCCCTATTCAACAGACTAACTATAACCCCCCCATCCCCCTATTCAACAGACTTACTATAACCCTGCCATCCCCCTATTCAACAGACTAACTATAACCCTCCCATCCCCCTATTCAACAGACTTACTATAACCCTCCCATCCCCCTATTCAACAGACTTACTATAACCCTTCCATCCCCCTATTCAACAGACTTACTATAACCCTGCCATCCCCCTATTCAACAGACTAACTATAACCCTCCCATCCCCCTATTCAACAGACTTACTATAACCCTTCCATTCCCCTATTCAACAGACTTACTATAACCCTCCCGTCCCCCTATTCAACAGACTTACTATAACCCTCCCATCCCCCTATTCAACAGACTTACTATAACCCTCCCATCCCCCTATTCAACAGACTTACTATAACCCTCCCATCCCCCTATTCAACAGACTTACTATAACCCTCCCATCCCCCTATTCAACAGACTTACTATAACCCTTCCATTCCCCTATTCAACAGACTAACTATAACCCTCCCATCCCCCTATTCAACAGACTTACTATAACCCTGCCATCCCCCTATTCAACAGACTTACTATAACCCTTCCATTCCCCTATTCAACAGACTTACTATAACCCTCCCATCCCCCTATTCAACAGACTTACTATAACCCTTCCATCCCCCTATTCAACAGACTTACTATAACCCTCCCATCCCCCTATTCAACAGACTTACTATAACCCTTCCATCCCCCTATTGAACAGACTTACTATAACCCTTCCATCCCCCTATTCAACAGACTTACTATAACCCTACCATCCCCCTATTCAACAGACTTACTATAACCCTGCCATCCCCCTATTCAACAGACTAACTATAACCCTCCCATCCCCCTATTCAACAGACTTACTATAACCCTCCCATCCCCCTATTCAACAGACTTACTATAACCCTTCCATCCCCCTATTCAACAGACTTACTATAACCCTTCCATCCCCCTATTCAACAGACTAACTATAACCCCCCCATCCCCCTATTCAACAGACTTACTATAACCCCCCCATCCCCCTATTCAACAGACTTACTATAACCCTTCCATCCCCCTATTGAACAGACTTACTATAACCCTCCCATCCCCCTATTCAACAGACTTACTATAACCCTCCCATCCCCCTATTCAACAGACTTACTATAACCCTCCCATCCCCCTATTCAACAGACTTACTATAACCCTCCCATCCCCCTATTCAACAGACTTACTATAACCCTTCCATTCCCCTATTCAACAGACTAACTATAACCCTCCCATCCCCCTATTCAACAGACTTACTATAACCCTCCCATCCCCCTATTCAACAGACTTACTATAACCCTCCCATATCCCCCTATTCATAAGACTTACTATAGCCCCTCCCATCCCCCTATTCGGCGGATTTACTATAACCCTCCCATTTCCCTATGTAACAGATTTACTATAACCCTCCCATCCCCCTATTCGACGGATTTACTATAACCCTCCCATTCCCCTATTCAACAGATTTACTATAACCCTTCCATCTCCCTATTCAACAGACTTACTATAACCCTCCCACATCCCCCTATACATAAGACTTACCTCTTCTTGAAAGCCGTGTGTCACTATCAGTATCTACGAATAACTTCATATCCAGGAGTTCTCTAATCTCTTTGAAATATAATGTTAATATTCCCTCAAAAAGTATAACATCTGTACTAGGATAGATCTTGAAGGCAGGAGATGTACTGCAATAAAAAACACCAGTATGTCCTCAATTTCTACTAAATTTCATTATTTATTATTCTTATTTGGCTGAGGAATCCAGATTCCCAACTTAACCTCCATTGAAGAAAATCCATAGTACACTATTACTGTTTTTCAACATTCCAAACAACACACATTTTCTCCATTTCTAAGCAAAAACTGCCCATTTTACACCATGTGACTTTTGGAGTGACAATCTCCCATGCACCCTTTAAGAGACAAAATAACAAAAGACGAAAAGCAAAATATACTCAGCCAAAGTTATTTTCTGTGTTTATTTTGGCTACAATTCCGCCTTTCACCATGACTTCTTAGTGCCAGTCACCTATTGGCATTTCTCCCTTTACCTTGTTGTTGCCATGCCAAAGTCATAACTAGGAATATCCACCACTTCTCCATTTTGTATTGCCTTGATGATAGCATGCGTCTTTTCAGTATCAAAAGCATCTGTTGTAAGATGGATGTAATGCATCAGATTTACATGCACAAAGGAGCAAGTGTAACATAAACAAAAGCCAAAAGGTCAAGTATGGCAAATCAGTCCAGTTACATTTCCAAATCAGTTAGCATGATCATGGTAGCGTGATTGATATTCTTCAAGCTTATGTATATGCCATATGGTACTGTATATGCAATTGGCAAGCTTACTAAAAGAAGAGAAATAATATACTTTATTTTTTAGGCTTGCTGAAAAGGTTTATTTTAGTGGGAGAGATCATTTACCTGGGTGGTCAAAATTGAAGTTACCACGTTTTGCTTCTGTAAGTTCTTCTTCACTTAGCTCTCTGTAGAAACTATCCTGGCTTATGATTGCCACTCTTCTTTGCTTTGAGTCTATGTCTTCTTGGCCAAGCTGTTCAACTATCTTTGAACATACTGAGGACTAGCAAGAGAGAACGTATTACAGGTCCAAGCAACCCACTACGGAAGACTAGCAAGAGAGACTGTATTACAGCTCCAAGCAACCCACTACTGAAGACTAGCAAGAGAGACTGTATTACAGCTCCAAGCAACCCACTACTGAAGACTATAGCAAAGGAACAATTCATTACAGCTCCAAGCAACCCACTTCTGAAGACTATAGCAAAGGAACAATTCATTACAGCTCCAAGCAACCCACTACTGAAGACTAGCAAGAGACAATTCACTACAGCTCCAAGCAACCTGCAGCTAAAAATTATGTACCAAGATAATTCCAATTACTTTAATGGTTTTAGAAAGAGCTATGGATATTTTGTCAGGGCTTTCATTAACTTTCAGAGCAGGCGGTGGAGATTGATAAGTAGGGGTGGAAGTTATTTTACCTTTTTAGTTCAAGACTTTTTTAAAAAAAAGTACAGTAGCCGGCGCTTGGTGAAAAATAGCCAGTGCTTCCGCCGGCCACTGGGGCCTAATGAAACCCCTGTATGTATTTATTAAATATCTTTTCCACAACAAAATAATAATAAATAATAATAATAATAATAATAATAATAATAATAATAATAATAATAATAATAATAATAATAATAATAATAATAATAAATAATAATAATAATAAATAATAATAATCATAATAATAATAATAATAATAATAATAATAATAATAATAATAATAAATAATAATAATAATAATAATAATAATAATAATAATAGTAATAATAATAATAATAATAATAATAATAATAATAATAATAATAATAATAATAATAATAATAATAATAATAATAATAATAATAATAATACAAGAGAAGTAAAACCAGCAAACAAGCAAAAAGGGCGTGGCAAGGACATCGCACCAGCAACCAATACTGGCCGTGAGGTAAAAAAACATAAATTATCATTTTATAGATGAAGGATTACCGATGTCATAGTTGGAAAGGGCATGTACATAATATGCTTTCATTATCGTTTTGAAAGTATAGAGACTGTCTATGTGCTGTGTTGACTGCTGTATTGCTCTTCAAAACATTTTTTAAAGTTTGAAATTATTCATGAATGCCTGTAAGTAAAAATTGACTTGAAAATAATCCGTAACATAAACTAAGAATTTAAATTCGCTCTTAACAGCTCCCAAACAAGATTATTTATGAAAACAGCCGGAAGACATGTTAACCTTATTTTAAGAAACCAAACCAGCTTCTTAATTTATTATTGAGCTTTACCTATTTTATAACGATTCTATGAAGCACTTCAGTCACATGGATAAAAAAAAACACTCAGGAAATCAACAAAAGCCTTCCCTGGCAAATAATCACGACCCAAACTAGCAGGACTATTTTGATAACCGTCATTTACCTTCCCAGAAGCTGAACCTCCCGCTACGCCGATAATAAAAGGCTTTTTCGGCTGAAATTCTAGTTTTCGGACGGGTTTCGCCGACGCCATCTTTGTTGTTTGAACAGAGACAACATCGGTCAGCGGCTGCAAGAGATAACAAAGGGTACCCATAAACATGGTGCATGCCATAAACAAACTCCCATTCTCTTTCCCAGAGCTCCTCGATCATGCATCCGACACACAACAGCGGAGGAGCTCTGGGAACGAGAATATAACAACTTCACGTGAAACATTGATTTAGCAGTGGCCCGGATTTCTTCAAGATTACCCTTCTTATTTCAAACTACAGCTGGTTGTGCCCATACTATGAGCGACTCCTTACGGAAGCCCAGGAGGCCAGTCAAAGGCTTTCATTTCGGGTTATTCGGAAAGAATTTGTTTTCGAGCGTGCGTAGCCTACGTAGCGGCTCAAGGGAGGGGAGTACACAGGCTAAGCGTGCGAAGGTTCATGAGGGCAGGAAAAGATTTGAAAAGAAAACCTTTTCAAATAACCCTAATAAAGAGCCGGCTAGCAGGCTCTTTTTTAACCTTTGACCCAACCCTTGACCAATCACCTTTCGTGGTCGCCGAATTGATACTCCGCCTTATTACAGACCGGTTCAAAACCTGTTTTCCGGGTCGTTTCAGATTGAAATGCAAACATCCAGAAGGCCGTGTGGTAAACATATTTTTTTTATCCCTCGAGCAGTGACGAGCATACAGTACGCAAGCCATCGAATACTGTCTTCCCCGCTAACATGCGATCGCTATTTCGGCGACGATATTTTAGGCATTGGTCGATAAGAAAATCCATGAGATGTTTTAGTTCTAGTAGTCGTAATGTCTCCAAGGAATTTGATGTTGTTATCGTCGGTGGTGGTGTGATGGGATCGTCTTCTGCGTTCCATATCGCCAGTCGGGACCCAACCAAGAGAGTGTGCGTCATCGAAAGGGATCCAGGGGTAGGGGATTGTCTTCCTTGTTCTATTAAACTTGGTCGACCTACTATCTCTCAAAGTGGGTAAACAAACATTTCGAAACATTCTGATTCAAGGGCAGTAGGAACCGAAGGCTGAATTACATGATTAAAAACATAACGAATGTAAATGTTGCAAACACTAAATTTGCTGGTCTAGAATTTTTACATGCAAAGTGCCATTGCAACTCACTCTCTAAGGTTACTTTAGAGTTCTAGTAAAGTGTAGGTGCAAGTGTTTTATTAGTGCCTAGTCCACAGGCAGCCCAAGGCTACTGTTAGTTCTATAAAGAATTTATGTTGATAAAGACATGCTTTAGTGTGTTTAGCAAAAGTACCGAGCTGTAATATTGTGTTTATATCCTTTTTTTACAATTTTGCTGCTAAAATATCAAGTGAGGAGTACCACATACTGTATAACGCATCTTGGTGGGCTATATGTGCTTACTTTAAGAAAAATTGAAATTAAAAAAGACTTAAAACTACCATATCGGTAGCTCTGCCTTTTTTTCTAAACCAAGTCAAATTTCCCCATACGTGGAGTACTAAAGTAGCAAATATTGTTTGCTTTAGGCATCTATGTATTGAAATGAACTAGTATTTTTATTTCTTTGCTTGTTTATCCATTTGCTTTTTTATTTAACATAGAGAAGTTGCTTCAAAATACTAAGCTGGGGGCATATGATACAGAGGTGTGAAGAAAACTTGGGGGAGGGGCACAGCCATGCACCTTTTGACCTCCCCCCAGCCCTTATTTGTGGTGTTTAAGAGCCATTTTCTTCTTTTAGTACTCAAAGTGCTCGTCAACACTCTCAGTTGGTGGCATCAGACAGCAGTTTTCTATGGCAGAGAACATTCAACTCTCTCAATATAGCTACAAATTCTTTACTGAAGTCTCCAAGCATCTTACTGTAGACCCGGCAGACCCAGCAGATATCCATCTCAGAAGGGGAGCCTATGTAATGCTGGCAAGTAAAGAGGGAGTAAGCACCCTTATGGAAAACTATAAACTTCAAAGGTTAGAAGTGGGAGGGGGTAGATTTTAAGGGTTTGAGTTTGTGTGTGTGTGTGTGTGTGTGGGGGGGGGGGGGGGGGGGGGGGCTGGTTGGTATAGTGATTGGTTGAGTGAACAAAATAAGAAATCTAGCCTAGTTCCAGGAGTGGGTTTTGGGGTGGTTGATGAGAGATGTGTCATAGGAGAGCTCTTACCCTTAGGCTGTCTTGTGGTTCATCACCAAGGCATCCTGGGCAACCCAGGCATCGAGGAGGTGGACAGAGTGGTAGGGTGTGGGAGAGAAGACCCCCTCAGCTGTCTTGCGCCTCATTACCCTGACCTTGATGCCCTGGGTTCCCGAGTATGCTGCCAAGGCAGGAAACCCAGGAAGAAGGTCTTGGACTAGGCTGAGGCATTATAGCCATTTCATATTGGACCAACCATTTATTTCAAATTGGACCAACAGGGACCAACTATTTGATATTATGTCAGATAACAGTCAAACTCCCCTTCCCAAAAATCAAGCGATCAAACTAGTCATGAATAAGTTATTGAGTACGGAAAAAATAGTAATATGATTATTATATAAAATGGCCGGTTAAAAAGCAAAACACAAATCTTTGTCTAGTCAAACATTTTATGGGTGGGGGAAGGTTGTTTGGTGGTATTTTTTATCCTTGGTACAACAAAGTTTAGGGTAGAAAATAGTTGTTTGCTTTCGTAAGCCAGCAATGGCTTTCCATGGCTTCCATAGTACCCCTCCTAGGCTATGATAAAAGAAATAGATTGATTGCAATAGAAAAAAAGTTTGAAGTACTTATCTGAAACACTAATTGCCACATTTTATTTCTCTAGGGATCTTGGCTGTCACATAAAACTACTAGACAATCATGGACTCCATAAACGCTACCCATGGATGAATACAGATGATATTAAATTGGGATCTGTAGGTTTGTGATATGTAGTCATCACCCGAGGTGGTGAGCCAGGTCCTTTTTATGCCTCTCACTCCTCAATTTGATTTCTGGTTCCAGCATGAGCCAAGTGTGTTGTTTTTTTCCTTATTGCTGTGAGTTGTTTGATCTCAGAGTTATTTGATTATCCTCACTTAGCGGCTCATAAGTATTGGGGCAATCATCTGTATTATTATTTCTAGGGGAGGTACCTCGCGTTGGACCTTGCCCTGTTACATGCAGACTCCTTTGGGTGAAATACTCAATAAAGTTGTTAGAAAAAAAATAACATCAGGCCCATACCCAGGATTTTTTTGGGGGGTGTGCGAAATCCATAAAAAGTGGACCTAATTTTTTCGAGGGGGGGGAGGGAGAGACTTCTCTGATAAAAATCTAACCACCTCTGAAATAACAAAAAGGGTTTTTTTTATGCCTTTGCAGTGTCTCTACATGACGTTTAATGTCGAATTTGGCTACATACCAGAGTGATCTTGCTTATGATTTTGAGTTTTGTCTACAAATAGCACGTCTATTGAGAACCAAAATTGGACTTTCGGCCATTGTGGGGGCTGATCATGTAGGGTCCCAGGCAGTGGTAATTAGTGGAACTATGAAGGACGAAAACGGTGTTGTAGCTTGGACTGTACGGGTCTGCCCTCCTGTAGTCTAAACACAAGCTTTCACCGTTTCTAATAAATGAATGCCCCATTTTTTTTTGTAAGGATTTGACTGCGAGGGCTGTTTTGATCCATGGGCCCTTTTGTCTTCGTTCAAGAAGAAATCCATCTCCCTCGGTGTCCAGTACATCCATGCTGAAGCTACAGGAATGATGGTGTCTGACGATAAGATTGCTGGAATACAGGTAATAGCCGTTTCCAAAGATAAATATATGTCAGTTCTTTGCCAGGTGTTTGTGCGCGTAGGGAACGACGCTTAGTAAGAGAATACGCCGGTGCGTAGAAGGTTCTGCCCTTATACTTTATGTGTGACACACACATCACACACTTAAAGCCGCATTGTCACCAGTTTACTTCCGGAGGTCCGACGGAAACCTCAACCGTTAAAAGCGAAATAATCTATTATACAGGCCATTATTAAACAGGCCATCCGCTCTAAATTACCAATCACACCCTCAAAGAAACTTCCAATAAACACACTGCTTTCAATGTTTTGAAATATTTTTTGCGTTTTCCGTTAAAAATCATCGGATATTGTTACGTAATCATCCGGAAGAAAACTGGTAACAATGCGGCTTTAACGCTTATTTACAGTTAGCCTGGGCTCCAAAGGTTATCGCACCGCCGAAAAAGCAAGAGCGCGACGAATGAATGCCAACGGGAGGGCAAATCGCGTTCGAATCGTGTCGCGCCTTACTAATCGTACTTTACTCCTCTGGCAGGTAAGCACTTTATGTAAGATCTCATTAACTAGAAATTGGGAATATCTTACTAACCCTAACTCTCTATGAAACTGCCAGTTCATGTTGTCTTACATGAAGTACTGTCCCTCTGGCAACCAGCATTTCACCTGTATTCCAGAACTAAACACCAAAATCCGTCATGTGTTTTTAAAAAATGCCTTGCAAGGATCTGTTGTGTGTTTCTCGAATGGGCATCGTGTTTTTTTTATTTTGTCGCTGTGAGTTGGCTAACATTAAAAAGTGGTGTCTTTCCTAGATTGCTCCATCATCCCAACCAGATGCTCGTTATACGTTGAGGTGCGACACAGTGGTCAACTGTGCTGGTCCCTGGGCCGGACGCATTGCCAGGCAGGCCGGGATAGACCTTCCAGTGGAACCGCGTAAACGTTACGTATTCGTCTTTAAGTGCCCCGATCAGCCTATCAGAGAAAACACGCTCTTTGTGGACAGGACAGGGGTTTATTTCCGACCGGAGCCACAAGGTTATATCTGTGGTTTATCACCAAACGAGGTAAAATTCTATGATGGTGCTTTATATTCTTATATTTCCCACAGAAGCAGTGTCGAGTGTTCAGAAAGGCAAGGTATCACCCAGGATTTCACGAAAGAGGAGGAAGTTTACCATTTTTTCGAAGAGGGAGATTTTTCTTTGGGGGGGGGGGGGGGGTACGAAATCCGAAAAAGTGGACCTAATTTTTCCGGGGGGGGGGATGAGTTCTCTGATGAAAATCTGACCACCCCCGAAAGAACAAAAAAGGTTTTTTTTACACCTTTACAGTATCTTCACTGGACGTTTTTTTAATAATACGGATTTGGCTACGGACCAGAGTGCTCTACTTTTGTCTACAAATAGCACGTCCATTGGGATTCAAAAGTGGACCTTAGGCCGTTGTGGGGGGGGGGGGGGGGGGGGTCGGGCATGCAATATATAAAAAACATTCATGGTTACTATTTTAGTCTTATTTTGCTAAAAATGATTGTCTGCTAGAGCTTCCTTTCTTTGTATCTTAGCTTGGCTGGAGTTCAAGAGGAAAAAAAATCTTAATGGTATTATACACCAGCCCAGCGAAAAGGATAGAGGCTTGTGTTAGCAGGGAATGAAAATGTCATGTTCGGCGCTGTTCGCTAAAAATTAGACGTCCTTATTGAGTCCTGATTGAATGTACTAATGTTCTTTAAATACCTTCTCTCCCTCTTTAGGATGAAGAGCCTGACGTGGCAGATCTGGAGGTCGACTATGACTTTTTCACGGAGAAAATCTGGCCGGTGTTAGCTCACAGAGTACCCGCTTTTGAATGTATCAAGGTAGATACAAAGAGAGGAAATATTTTGATTTAACCTAGCCAGGCTCTCGAAAAGCGCCAAAAAAAAGCTCCCTGAAAAGCCGTTCTTTTGACGGCGACGTAGAGCTCGGCCGAAAATATTCCGGCGCGCTTTGTTCTCCGTTTTCCACGCAACCAAGCTCGGCTATTCCAGCTCAGCTAACTAAGCTTGGCTTTTCCGACTTTCGTGCAAATAGCGTCTATTGATCGAGCTAGATCCAGTCAGGGACGGATCAATCGATCGAGGATTTCTCTCGGGGGATTGGGAGGGGGGGGGGGGGGGGTAGCATTATATATCACATTTTCAGATTTTAGGTTTTTTCAGTACCGTGTATGTGTTTGTAAAAATTGTATGTATTGTTAAAGCAGGGTTCCTCTGGATACCAACGTTAGCTGAATGGGCCACCCTGCAAAAATAAAATTCAATTCAATTCAAATTCATTCTAGCGGTAACATAAATCACACACACCTAATAAACGAGTAGAGGCGGCAACGTGCTGCAACGTAGGCAAAATCTTCTTATTTTTTCCTTTAGTTGTGTCAAGTTATAATATGAAGTGATTACTCCTTACACTTCTTATGACCTTCCTCAGATTCAAGGGGCCTGGGCCGGTTACTATGACTACAACGTCTTGGACCAAAACGCTGTAATTGGGCGTCACCCAAAACTCTCGAACATGATCTTCGCAACAGGGTTCAGTGGACATGGAATTCAGCAATCGCCAGCAGTCGGCAGAGCCGTCAGCGAGCTAATCCTTGACCAGGAATTTACCACAATTGACCTCAGGAATATGGGATACGAGAGAGTTATCAATAATGCACCCATAAGGGAGAAAAATATTGTGTGACGTGTATGACACAGTCTTTTGGACCAGGAATTTACCACAAACGATCTCAGGAATATGGAATACGAGAGAGTTATCAATAATGCACCCATAAGGGAGAAAAATATTGTGTGACGTGTATGACACAGTCTTTTGGACCAGGAATTTACCACAAACGATCTCAGGAATATGGGATACGAGAGAGTTAAAGATAATGCACCCATAAGGGAGAAAAATATTGTGTGACGTGTATGACGCATTCTTCTGGACCAGGAATTTACCACAAACGATCTCAACGAGAGAGTTAAAGATAATGCACCCATGAGGGGGAATCATATTGTGTGACGTGTATGACACATTACGCTCTGGACCTTAGGACTTTTTTATGCTTCTGTTTCGTCTAGAGAGAAGGAATGAAAAATAGCTTTTAGCATCACACATGAGTCTCTTTTAAATCCTCGTGATTATCAGCTTGATGTATTGTCAATAAGTTTTTTTTTACCCTGAGTTACCTTCGGAAGGTCCGATGCGCAAAGAAGATGCGCAGGTAGGGACGTATATCTTGTAATAGTCGGCCGAGGCAATAGCGACCTTAATAATCACAAGATAACGTTCTTGTAAAAAAGCGCTTGAACGACCTACGCGATACACGGTTTCATAGGCTCGCCATAAGGCAAACAAGGTGTTAAACTAAGAACCGAATTAAATTTAAAATTAAGTTAATTTTGCTCGCTTAGCGCAAGTCTCCTTTTCGGACCAACCACCTTTCTTTGGTTGCCCCGATTCTAGAAGTCAACGAAGAACGAAAGTGAGAACTAAATTTTTGGAAATGTTAACAAACAATTGAAGGATGAAAGACTATGGGTTACAATCCTTACAGAAAATAACGGCAAACGAGCGTGTCAATTTATGTTTTTGAATGGATTTTTACTTCATATATACCTCAAGATCGTACATTCCATGGACCGCGGAGCATGTTGGAAAGTGTGTGTGTGTGTAGGGGGGGGGGGGGGGGAAGGCTGGCAATCCAAAAAAGAAAAACGTAATATTGAAAAACGAAAAAGGAATAAATCGTAGTATTTGACTTGTTTCTGTCGCGAAAAGTGGTGGGGACGCGGAGGGGGGGGGGGGTCTAGGGGGCCGCGGAGGGGGAAGGGCTAGGGGGCCGCGGAGGGGGGAGGCTAGGGGGCCGCGGAGGGGGGAGGCTAGGGGGCCGCGGAGGGGGGGGGGGCTAGGGGGCCGCGGAGGGGGTAGGGCTAGGGGGCCGCGGAGGGGGGAGGCTAGGGGGCCGCGGAGGGGGGGGGGGGGCTAGGGGGGCCGCGGCCCTTCCCCCTCCGCGGCCTACTAGCCCTTCCCCCTCCGCGGCCCCCTAGACCTTCCTCCTCAGCGGCCTCCTAGCCTTCCCCCTCCGCGGCCCCCTAGCCCTTCCCCCTCCGCGGCCCCCTAGCCCCACCCCCTCCGCGGCCCCCTAGCCCTTCCCCCTACGCGGCCTCATAGCCTACCCCCTCCGCGGCCCCCTAGCCCTTCCCCCTCCGCGGCCCCCTAGCCCTTCCCCCTCCGCGGCCTACTAGCCCTTCCCCCTCCGCAGCCCCCTAGCCCTTCCCCCTCTGCGGCCCCCCTAGCCCTTCCCCCTCTGCGGCCCCCCTAGCCCTTCCCCCTCCGCGGCCCCCCTTGCCCTCCCCCCCTCCGCGGCCCCCTTGCCCTCCCCCTCCGCGGCCCTTTAGCCCCCCCCCCCTCCGCGGCCCCTAGCCCTTCCCCCTCCGCGGCCTCCTAGCCTCCCCCCTCCGCGGCCCCCTAGCCCCCCCCCTCCGCGGCCCCCCTAGCCCTTCCCCCTCCGGAACCTCCTAGCCTCCCCCTCCGCGGCCCCCTAGCCCCACCCCCCCCCCCGCGGCCTCCTAGCCCCCCCCCTCCGCGGCCTCCTATTCTCGCCCCCTAGCCCCCCCCCTCCGCTGCCTCCTAGCCCTTCCCCCTCCGCGGCCTCCTAGCCCTTCCCCCTCCGCACCCCCCTAGCCCTTCCCCCTCCATGGCCCCCTAGCCCCCCCCCCCTCCGCGGCCCCTTAGCCCCCCCCCTCTGCGGCCCATTAGCCCTTCCCCCTCCGCGTCCCCCTAGCCCTTCCCCCACCGCGGCCCCCTAGCCCTTCCCTCTCCGCGGTGCCTGCTCTGGAAGCATTTTTTATGCATTGCTGGTACCGCTACGATTGTTTGACCACAAGACAAAGGAAAGGTCGGCAAACTGCTTCCCAGCACATCCTAACGTGCTGTACAAAACAGCACATCCTAAACATGCTGTACAAAACAGCATATCCTAACATGCTGTACAAAACAGCACATCCTAACATGCTGTACAAAACAGCAAATCCTAACATGCTGTGCAAAACAGCACATCCTAACATGCTGTACAAAACAGCACATCCTAACATGCTGTACAAAACAGCACATCCTAACATGCTGTACAAAACAGCACATCCTAACATGCTGTACAAAACAGCACATCCTAACATGCTGTACAAAACAGCACATCCTAAACATGCTGTACAAAACAGCACATCCTAACATGCTGTACAAAACAGCACATCCTAACATGCTGTACAAAACAGCACATCCTAACATGCTGTACAAAACAGCACATCCTAACCATGCTGTACAAAACAACACATCCTAACATGCTGTACAAAACAGCACATCCTAAACATGCTGTACAAAACAGCACATCCTAACATGCTGTACAAAACAGCACATCCTAACATGCTGTACAAAACAGCACATCCTAACATGCTGTACAAAACAGCACATCTTAACATGCTGTAGAAAACAGCACATCCTAACATGCTGTACAAAACAGCACATCCTAAACATGCTGTACAAAACAGCACATCCTAACATGCTGTACAAAACAGCACATCCTAACATGCTGTACAAAACAGAACATCCTAACATGCTGTGCAAAACAGCACATCCTAACATGCTGTACAAAACAGCACATCCTAACATGCTGTACAAAACAGCACATCCTAACATGCTGTACAAAACAGCACATCCTAACATGCTGTACAAAACAGCACATCCTAACATGCTGTACAAAACAGCACATCCTAGCATGCTGTACAAAACAGCACATCCTAACATGCTGTACAAAACAGCACATCCTAACATGCTGTACAAAACAGCACATCCTAACGTGCTGTACAAAACAGCACATCCTAACATGCTGTACAAAACAGCACATCCTAACATGCTGTACAAAACAGCACATCCTAACATGCTGTACAAAACAGCACATCCTAACATGCTGTACAAAACAGCACATCCTAACATGCTGTACAAAACAGCACATCCTAACATGCTGTACAAAACAGCACATCCTAACATGCTGTACAAAACAGCACATCCTAACATGCTGTACAAAACAGCACATCCTAACATGCTGTACAAAACAGCACATCCTAACATGCTGTACAAAACAGCACATCCTAACATACTGTACAAAACAGCACATCCTAACATGCTGTACAAAACAGCACATCCTAACATGCTGTACAAAACAGCAAATCCTAACATGCTGTACAAAACAGCACATCCTAACATGCTGTACAAAACAGCACATCCTAACATGCTGTACAAAACAGCACATCCTAACATGCTGTACAAAACAGCACATCCTAACATGCTGTACAAAACAGCACATCCTAACATGCTGTACAAAACAGCACATCCTAACATGCTGTACAAAACAGCACATCCTAACATGCTGTACAAAACAGCACATCCTAACATGCTGTACAAAACAGCACATCCTAACATGCTGTACAAAACAGCACATCCTAACATGCTGTACAAAACAGCACATCCTAACATGCTGTACAAAACAGCACATCCTAACATGCTGTACAAAACAGCACATCCTAACATGCTGTACAAAACAGCACATCCTAACATGCTGTACAAAACAGCACATCCTAACATGCTGTACAAAACAGCACATCCTAACATGCTGTACAAAACAGCACATGCTGTACAAAACAGCACATCCTAACATGCGGTACAAAACAGCACATCCTAACATGCTGTACAAAACAGCACATCCTAACATGCTGTACAAAACAGCACATCCTAACATGCTGTACAAAACAGCACATCCTAACATGCTGTACAAAACAGCACATCCTAACATGCTGTACAAAACAGCACATCCTAACATGCTGTACAAAACAGCACATCCTAACATGCTGTACAAAACAGCACATCCTAACATGCTGTACAAAACAGCACATCCTAACATGCTGTACAAAACAGCACATCCTAACATGCTGTACAAAACAGCACATCCTAACATGCTGTACAAAACAGCACATCCTAACATGCTGTACAAAACAGCACATCCTAACATGCTGTACAAAACAGCACATCCTAACATGCTGTACAAAACAGCACATCCTAACATGCTGTACAAAACAGCACATCCTAACATGCTGTACAAAACAGCACATCCTAACATGCTGTACAAAACAGCACATGCTGTACAAAACAGCACATCCTAACATGCTGTACAAAACAGCACATCCTAACATGCTGTACAAAACAGCACATCCTAACATGCTGTACAAAACAGCACATCCTAACATGCTGTACAAAACAGCACATCCTAACATGCTGTACAAAACAGCACATCCTAACATGCTGTACAAAACAGCACATCCTAACATGCTGTACAAAACAGCACATTTGCTGTACAAAACAGCACATCCTAAACATGCTGTACAAAACAGCACATCCTAACATGCTGTACAAAACAGCACATCCTAACATGCTGTACAAAACAGCATCAGAATTACAGGGCCAACATGCATGGCTTTTTAGATGAGAAAACGATATTCCTTATGCTGCGGTACTTGTTTAGTAAATAGGATAAGAGTACTCGTTATCGCGCAGTACGGGTTCGGTAGATGGGATACCTGGAGTTTTATTTGGTGTATGTACGGGTTCGGTAGATGGGATACCGGTACTTGTTATGCGTGCTTCAGATTCGGCTGATGAGAAAACGGTCCTCGTTAACTAGACTCGTTATGCGATTTTCTATAGATGAGATAACACAAGTCGTCATACTGCGCTTTGGACTCGGTAGATAACATAGTTCTCGTTTTGGTGCACTACGAATTTGTTGGATGGGATAACTGGACTCATTATGCTGCGAAGGTTTTGGTAGATGGGATAACGTGACTCGTTATATTTTGCTACAAGTTCCATAGATTAGAAAATCGTACTCGTTATGGTTCTCTTTAAGAGATATGCTGCGGCACTTGTTCAGTAATATAACAGTACTCGTTATCGCGCAGTACGGGTTGGGTAGATGGGAAAAAAGTACTTGCGATGCCGCGCTACTCGTTTGGTAGAAGAGATAACAGTACTCGTTATGTGCGCTACAGATTCGGCTGATGAGAAAACGGTACTCGTTTTGATAGATGCGATAACGGCACCCGTTAAGATGCGCTACGAGTTTTGATAGATGGAATAACGATAGTAGCCTCTACTTGTAGGCCTCATACGAAAACCCCGTATGCGAACATCGATAGTCGTTGCGGAGCGGTACGGGTTCGGTATGTATGGAATGACGGTACTTTTTATGCCGCGCCACGGGTTTGTTAGATAAGATAACGGTTCTCGTTATACTGCACTACAGGCCTTTGCCCCTAGCCTTTGCTCCTTGCAGCCTCAAAAAGTTTGGACTACCTGTTGTTAGGTAACCGAGCCTTTTATTGACAGCCATGTTTGTGTATCAAAGGGCCAGCGAAATATCCGGTTTGCTGGCGGTCACAAAGATAAGATTTCTCTAAAGCTACATTAAATTCCTTAAGGTAATTTATTATTATAACATATATGTAAACTAACATTATTTTTAGCAAACATCAATAACCCATTACTAATCGAAGCAATTCTTAATTAAGTATTCCCTGGATCCAGACGTTCCAAGAACTTCGGAGAGAGATACGTGAATGTGATCGGGAAAGACTAGAATGTTAATACGCCAATTCCTTGGAGAGGGGAAAAGATACTCTAAACGTAGCCCCCAGGGATTACATTAACAATCAAAACAAAAACACTTTATTACAATTTTGGATTAACTATAACCTATTCAAATAGCAAGATATCCTATAGCCCCCCTCGCAGGCGTTTTTAGGCAGGCATCGCTCGTCCCCCCCCCCCCCCCCCTCCCACACACACACACAAACTACTTATTGGGGGGGGGGGGGAGTGAGCGTAGCCTGCTTAAAAACCTTAAAAACGCCTGCGAGGGGGGCTAGTTATCCTATTGACAGGGAAATTAATCAATGCAAGGTTGAAATGGTGAGGGTATGGAACATAAGGACGGTGATGTTGGTTATGCCAAGTGCATACTAGCGACATATTGACATAACGACATGGGCACGCGCACTCTTATTTTCGACATAACTACATGGACATAATGACATAAGAGAAAAAAACAAGTTTTTTCTTTTATGTCATTGTCCATGTCATTATGTCGGGCTAAACTTAGTGCGCGTGCCCATGTCGTTATGTTGCTAGTGTGAACTAGGCATTATTGAGATTATGATGATGGGATGCAAATGAAAGGATGAAATGAAAGGATGGTTATGGTGATGATGGTGTAAAACATATTATCAATCTTGATTTATTTCGTGTATGCTTAACAGACCACCTAGTCATGCAGTAGTCAATTGAAAACCCCACCCCCATGGTCCGGGGAAGGGTGGGGGAATAGACTTTGACCCAGTACAAAACAGAGAAAAAATCCCACTTCCTTGGGACAAAACTGCAGTCAAATGCCCCTAACCCTCAGGATGCAAACTTTTGGCAACTACCCGACAAAAAGTCATCTTGAAATAAGCCTTTATCTTTCAAAGCAAATACACTTCAGCAAGTAAATTTGTACTAATAACTATGAAGATAACAGTTACCAAAAAGTGGAAAAAAAATGATCTTCATCTGGCATTAGTTATCATTCATATTTGTTTACACACATTTCACCATGCAGCTTGCCACATGCTGATACATGGAATTGCTTGCTACAGAAGAGGAAGAGTCTCAAACCAGAAACTGACATGACTTTTGCAAAGTGAATTTGTGATGTTATTGATTTGTCCCCAAGACCCCACGGTGGGGACAAGTCTTAGAGTCAAAATCTGTCAATTCAACCACTCCCTTGGGACAGATTCTCTATTAAAAGTGCTTGAACACCCCATTAACTCCACACTTCCCGGAACCATGGGGGTGGGGGTTTCAAATGACTAGTGCATTATTCTACAGCTTGTCTGTAGTTTTTCTAGTCACACCACCTACTGTAGTATTCTACAGCTTGTCTGTAGTTTGTCTAGTCATACCACTTACTAGTTATTCTACAGCTTGTCTGTAGTTTTTCTAGCCATACCATCTATTTATTCAATCTATAGCTTGTCTGTATATCTTATTTACAGTTGTACATTCTTTAGGGTCAATACAAAATAGCCAAATATACTTTTCGACTCTTGAAAGTCGAATGTTGTATTATTCAAGCTATGACCTGGATGGTATCATCCTTCAGAAAAATGATATATAAATGGGAATGAAATCTATTTCTCATTCTTCCCAGATAATTTCAAGATGGTTTTCAATCTCCATGGTGATACGTCTGACTGCAAGCTGCACAACAGTTATACGCTACAACTCGGCATCTTGGCCGGTGTCAGCTTAGTCATAGGAACATTCATGTGCTTTTGGGGTAGGCAGCATTTCCATGTGGTTGTAGGAGGGGAGGGATGGAAGGTAGTTCTACCCGGTTAGAGGCAGAATTTTGCAAAGAATATTATTAAGAAAATTATAGAATCATGTATCTGTTGGGTCTGACGTTTCAGTCTTTTAATTTCTCATATAATTGTATCTGATATATGGAAGATTTTCATCCGACAAATACAACAGAGAAAACCATATGGAAACAAGGCTTCTGAGCCTAGCGTCCACTCTATCTTATATGTGTGGGGAGTGGGGTGCTAACATGGAGGGGGGAGGGTGATAATTCACTTTTTGGAAGCTGGTCGTTATTACAGTAATTGGTTTTTTTTTACTTCAGGGTACAAGTTCTTCAAGACCATTCTATTCCTAACTGGTCTGCTTGTTGGTTTTGTTGCAACCTACATGTTATGTGACTTGTATCTTAGCAACCATTTGAAAGGCAAATCCTACGAAAACAGACAACAAGTAAGTTTAGAATGCATGATAGGGTGGCTGGAGACTTGGCACACCCCCTGTGGATATGTGGAGACTTGGTCAAAGTCAAAATATTAAATTATAATATTATAATTTGTGTTAATTTTTAACAGATCTACCTGGGAGTTGGTGCGGCTGTAGGCTTGATCACTGGACTTCTAACTCTATGTCTCTTTTATCTTGGTCTGTTTGTTTTGGGTAAGTAAATATATAGATAATAATAATGATGATAATGATAATGATATTAATAATGAATCATAATAATGATAATAATAATAATGATCATGATAATATATGATAATGATAATAATAATAATAATGAAAATAATAAATTATTTAAAACAAAACATAACCATTCCAGAGAGTAAAAGCAACGCATTTTGTTATATATATATATAACATTACATACATATAACATATACAACATATATAGAATTGCATGATATTTACAAATAATTAAAAATAAAAATAATAATCAATATCTATGAAAAATTTTTGAAAAAATCTAAACTATAAAAACTATTTAAAAATTATCCAAAAAAAGGTTAAACTATAAAAACTATTAAAAATGAACTGTTTGACATAGTAGGGATAAAATTATTCGCTTAGTGTGAATAGCAGAATCCTGGGATTGGCTCTACTAATGAAGACAATAATTTTGGGATATAATATGTTAAGATCAAATTTATCTTACTTATTTTACTAAAGGGATGAAAATGTTTTGCTTGGGAGTATCTCAGCTGCATGCTTAAATGGGCCGATGAAAATGAATGCCTTGTGAGGTAGTGTGTGGGAGTGTGAAGTGGTGGCATTTTGGCCTTTAAATTCTTGTAAGTAGACAATTAATAATGAATTATTTTCTAGATGCATCTGAGTATACCATTTTTGGAAGCATCATAGGAAAAACCTGTGAGATGCACATCTTTCATATTCACTGCCATCACATCTCACGGATACCTCTCTGTGTTTGTAGGAGCAACAATGGGCTGGTTTGTTGGGCTGGCCTTTCTTCCTCTCATTACCCACCACTCTGCCTATGTTGCTCAACATGTTTGGGTCTCATACATGATATTGGTTGCTTTTGCAATTTTTGGGGGCGTCGTGATTTTCTGCTTACAAAAGGTATGTAATTATGATGGCGATGGCGATGGCAGCGGTGATGGTTATGGTGACTATGATGGTGATGGCGATGATGTTGATGATGGTGATGGTGATGGTGATGGTGACTATGATGGTGATGGCGATGATGTTGATGATGGTGATGGTGATGGCGATGGTGGGCGATGGTAATGGTGCTGGTGGTGATGGTTATGATGATGATGATGATTATGATGATGATGATGATGATGATGATTGAGGTGATGGTGATGGTAATGGTGATGATGTTAATGTTAATGGTGATGGTGGTGATGGTGGTGGTGGTGATGGTGGTGGTGGTGGTGGTGGCAGTGATGTCGATGGTGATGGTGGTGGTGATGGTGTTGATGGTGATGGTGGTGGTGGTGGTGGTGGTGATGGTGATGATGGTGATGGAGGTGATGATGATGGTGATGTTAATGGTGATGGTGATTATGATGATGATAGTGATGGTGATGGCCATGGTGATGGTGATGGTGATGATGAGAGTGGGCAATGGTAATGGTGCTGGTGGTAATGGTGATGTTAATAGTGATGATGACGATGATGGTGGTGGTGATGGTGATGGTGGGCGATGGTAATGGTGGTGATGGTGATGGTGACTATGATGGTGATGGCGATGATGTTGATGATGGTGATGGTGATGATGACGGTGATGGTGGGCGATGGTAACGGTGCTGGTGGTGATGATGATGATGATGATGATGATTGAGGTAATTGTGATGGTAATGGTGATGATGTTAATGTTAATGGTGATGATGACGATGATGGTGATGGTGGTGGTGGTGGTGGTGGTGATGGTGATGGTGGTTATGTTTGTGATTATGATGGTGATGGCGATAATGTTGATGATGGTGATGGCGATGGTGATGATGATGGTAATGGTGGGCGATGGTAATGGTGGCGATGGTGATGGTGATGATGACGGTGATGATGGGCGATGGTAATGCTGCTGGTGGTGATGGTGATGATGATGATGATTGAGGTGATGGTAATGGTGATGATGTTAAAGCTAATGGTGATGATGACGATGATGGTGATGTTGATGGTGATGATGACGATGATGGTGATGATGACGGTGATGGTGGGCGATGGTAATGGTGCTGGTGGTGATGGTGATGATGGTGATGGTAATTGTGGTGATGTTGATGTTAATGGTGATGATGACGATGATGGTGATGGTGATGAAGATGGTGATGGTGATGGCGATGGTGATGGTGATGGTAATTGTGGTGATGTTGATGTTAATGGTGATGATGACGATGATGGTGATGGTGATGAAGATGGTGATGGCGATGGTGGTGGTAATTGTGGTGATGTTGATGTTAATGGTGATGATGACGATGATGGTGATGGTGATGGTGATGGTGATGGTAGTGGTGATGGTGGTGATGGTGATGGTGGTGGTGGTGGCGGCGGCGGCGCGGTGATGGTGATGGTGGTGGTGATGGTTGTGATGGTGGTGGTGGTGGTGGTGGTAGTGGTGGTGATGGTGATGATGGTGATGGAGGTGATGGTGATGTTAATGTTAATGGTGATGGTGGTGGTGGCGGTGATGGTGGCGGTGATGGTGGTGGTGGCGGTAGTGCTGGTGATGATGGTGATGGTGGCGGTGGCGCTGATGGTGATGGTGGTGGTGGTGATGGTGGTGGCGGTGGTGGTGGTGATGGTGGTGGTGGTGGTGATTTTTAGATAATGCTTGTGCCCCAACGTCTCCCTACTTTAGCCTTATATAATGGTGCATTTCTTATAAAAAAAAATACTCTGTCTCTGTGAAACCATATTTTCAAAAGGCTTTTTCTTGGATTTTAACTTACTTTTAATAAAATTTGTAGTGGAATGTTTGATCAAGACGAAAAGGTGACCCAGAGATTGCAACCTACCAGGCCCGTACTCAGGGGGGGGGGGGGGGGGGGCAGTCTGAAGGTCCACTTTCGGTTCTCAATAGGCGTGCTCTTTAGTAGATTAAACTATAAAGCATAAGCTAGATCACTCTGGTTTGTAGCCAAATCCGACAATAAACGTTTGGTGGAGATACTCCAAAGGCATAAAACATCCCTCTTTGTTCTTTCAGAGGTGGTCAGATTTTTATCAGAGAACCCCCCCCCCCCCCCCCCAGGAAAAATTAGGTCCACTTTTTCGGATTCCGCACCCCCCCAAGAAAAATCCTGAGGACGGGCCTGCCTACTGAAATAGTAGTATAGTTTATTTATTAAAACTATAATAATTTTAGGTTTGGATAATCATATCCACCTCCTTCACTGGTGCTTTCCTGTTAGTGAATGGCCTCGCCTATTATATCGAAAACAGCACGACGCTCTACTATTCAATTGATGTGCTCTCAGGTAATATAAAAAGTATTGGTACCCAAGGGACGCACAACTTCAGGAAGATGGGGAGGGGGGATTGATGTGCTTTCAGGTTCTGTCAAAAGTTTTTGTGCTCACGAGGCACACTTCAGAAATCAGGGGGGGAGGGGTTGATGTGCTTTTAAGTTATATTAAAAGTTGGGGGGTGCAGAGAACATTCTGGGTATTTTGTGAGTGTTCATTTTACCCTGAGTCAGGAAAAAGACTTCTCTGTTAGATGAGAAGGATGGTGATTTTGGAATGCAGTCCTATTAACCTAACGACAAATTGCAGTTGCAATCATGAAATTGGTTGTTGGGAAAAGCTCAATAAAAAGAACCAAGGTTTGTCCAAAGAAATGCTTTTCCGCTTTTAATTCCCCTTTATAGAATCTTTCCAGGCGCCATTTTGTCATCCTTGGAAAATCCCAAGTGTGAGAAATATGTATTTTCAATGACAGTTTATTTTGTAGCCATATTCTTGATGGACTTTGATAAATGGAGTAAAAACTTTGTTTCAGATGGTTATCTTAGACTACACGGTTTGTCTTACAATATTGAAAGCAATAAGATGTGCCTCAGTATTGCTTTTTAACCTGGCAGGTAAAGTCGAGAGTGCTCAGCTCCCCAGGTGCTGGTACACATGGGTCCTATTCACCTTCATACCAGTTCTGTTTATTGTGGGAATGGGTGTACAATTCGGCAAGACATCTAGAGGGGAAGACCACAGAGCAGGTAGAATATAAACCTATCGCCCCCAATTACATCCCCTTTTTTCACTTCGATTAAATACGAGACGCAACCGACACACGGGTAAACAACGAGTATTTTGAAAGCAATTGGCCAATGATGCTCCCTTTTCACCTGGAATCATTGAAGGCATTATAAGACAGAAAACGCGAGAAATATCTCAAGATTTTGGAAGCAACGCGTCTATATGAAGCTTGCCTGTTAGTAGCGCATATTCTGACAGATCCTGCAGTCCTCGCAGCCGTTCTGAGCTCGTCACGCTGGAGCTCAAGCGCCGCCTAGCGTGACGAGTCCAGAACGGCTGCGAGGGAGACTGCTATAGCCGCGGCTAGGTTTCCGCCTGCCCGCTGGATTGTTACTTAATCCACCGGGTGTAAACTGGGCATATTGCCGCTTTGATTTTGAGAAAAAGTGTAAAATTAGGTTACGCATCTAGTAAAATACAAAGATGTTCACCCGTTTAAATTCAGTTTCTTGATATGTTCTATGCTCTGCCTTTAGGTTATCCGGGATATCCAAGGGGGCGCAATGTTCTGCTTGTCGCCTACGACCCCGGTGATACCCCAATGGAAGACTTCGCCGGTGACCAGGTACACATTACCTAATCTTAATCAAAATGTCTAGGTCCCTCAATCAAATAAGTATCTTCATTTCTAACAATCAGACATTAATCTATGGCGCATTGCCAGAATTTGCTGAGGGAGTGCGAAGGAAGTGTAAAACGTGAATATAATTTTCGACGTTTAAATTCAAGTATCGGACTTAAAATCGAAACAATGAATTAAGGCGGGGGTCTTTTTATTACTATACAAGACAGTCTACAGTAGGCGACTGGCACTAAGGAATCACGTGACCTTCGTTGTTGCAAACGTACGCCTTAATAAACACAGAAATGGCTGCGGTCATCACTCCAGAGAGCCGCAAAAAAGTAAATGCTTAAATTAAAATAAGCCCTTTTTGAGTTACACACTTTTTGGCTGATTCGTTATTCGCTGAATTAGGTATTTTTTGTAAAATAAAATAACAAATAAAATAAAATAACACAGTGTGTTATTTTGCCGCCAGAAGCCGAAACTCGCGCGAGTTTGCCGCCAAAAAGTCACGTGATTTCGTTAGCGCAATTCGCCCATTTAGGGATTCTTCAAAGACCCTTCTACCACCCTAGCTGTCCGCCTGCAACCATCTAGAACAATTCACCCTTTCGGCGCTGATAAGTCACGTGCGTTTTACGGGGTCAAAGTCCAACAAATCGCTGTCGGGAACTTCTGTTTTGCACGTTTTTGTCGAATCTCACATTGCGATATCCTTACACCAGGTACCCATCCTGCCGTCTTCAAACGCTTGAAGTTCATCAAACCCATGGATGCTGGAACTCGGGGGGGAGGGGGGGTAAATCAAACCCATGGATGCTGGAACTCGGAGGGGGTGGGGGTAAATCAAACCCATGGATACTGGAAATCGGGGGGGGGGGGGGGGTAAATCAAAACCATGGATACTGGAACTCGGAGGGGGTGGGGGTAAATCAAACCCATGGATACTGGAACTCGGAAGGGGGTGGGGGTGGGGGTGGGGGTAAACCAAATCCATGGATGCCGGAACTCGGAAGGGGGGGGGGGGGGGGGGTGGGTAAATCAAACCCATTGATCCTGGAACTCGAGGGGGATGTACGGAAATAAGACTGAAGTGTAACAGAACCGAGAGAAGTTTGCATTCAAGGGTTTTATTCAGCTATTATATATAATGTATCATATATCTAAAAATTGCTTTATCTTAAAATAGAAAAACTGTACATTTTTTTAATAATGAACCGAAATAAAAATCAATGTACATATAATGCTGAATACAATATGCTTATTTTAAATTAAAAACAAACTTCCTAAAATCCATTCACATAAATTCCTAATATGACATCTACGGTATTTTACGCAGTCTCGAAAGTCCCCCTCCCTCCCCCCACATCCCGTTTTTATACCCACGTATAGCAAATTCCATGTATAGCAAAGTCTATTGGTATTTCCATTCCTAAAGGAATTCCGTCAGTCTGGTAGATTGTTATTTACATGGATCAATAGACTGTTTTGGAGAAATCTAGCCTTCATATCTAATGAGCATTAGCGAGGATTGCCAATTCCTAATGTCATTAATTAAGCCATCCATGCGCGGATGCGTAACGTTGGAGAACAGACCATGTGAATATCACCTGTAAAATCTGTAATAAAATACACGCACGTGATCGAGCAATTTTCTCTGAATGGCATATACCATCCTGGTGAGCCCCCCCCCCCCCCCTCCCCCCCTCTCTACGCCATGCTCAGTAAACCTACCTATTTCATGTGCCGGGTATTATCTTTCCGTCTTTGTTTTTTTCCTCAGGTGAAAGGTTAAGGGTTCCACAGATGAGTTCATAGCATAGTAAACATTGCAGTAGTCGGGCAGCACCAGCTCGTCTGCAAAAAGGGGAAAATGAATGCAATACAATAAATGCTTCGCTGGGAGTTAGGCAACTCATTTACGAGGAGGCGGTTTTTGGCCTCCAGAAACGAGTATCAATTAATCTTGTTTTAAACACTGTCGTGTGAACGTTGTGTGTTTCCTGTTTGTTTGTATTTTTTGCTTTTTCATCGCCCTAGAACTGTGTTCGTCGATAAATTATCACGTTAAACTTGCAAGAATTCGTGTTAGCTACGATTTTTGTTGCCGCCATTTTGAAAAAGTAGAGTCTGGTTTCCCGTGCGATCGCCCCACGTCCTTTTAGACCATTTAGAAAAACGACAGCGATTGATTCATATACAGCTAAATGAGCAATAACAAAACGAATACCACCATGAAGGTAAGGGCTCGTTAATTTACCGAAATAAGAATTTCGAACGGGCATTTAGAGAAGTCCGCGGTTCTAACTATCCCGCCACCCTTGTTTCAAGCCAGTTGTTATCAGAAAAGTTAGATATTAGCAAGGTTAAGTTCGATATCATGTTCCCAAAACCCCCACCCCCACCCCCCCCCCCCCTCTACTTCCGTTTTCAAGCTACTGTACAAGGCAGCTATCAGCGGGATCAGCCTCGATATCATGTCAATTATACCATTTCCCTTTCTTTCACCTTCACATCCCCAACCCCCCCCCCCCCCCCCCCCCCCCTACTTACTCCCGTTGTCAAGCTGTTGTACAAGGCAGTAATCAGCAGGATCAGCCTCGATATCATGCTTGGCGAGACTCGTCCGGATTACCTTCGGCGTTCTCTCCTCGTCTGTCAACTAAAAAATATATATCTATAAATTTTAACCCTTCCCGTATAATGACGGCCCGAAGGTGTCCATATTAAAGGGGTACCACTGCATAGAAACAGTTTTATAGGTTCCGACAGTGTCCGTATTAACGGGCTTCACTTAATGTTCCCCTTTATGTTTCCCTCGGATCCCAAGCAATATAACAAAACTGGTGTTTTACGAGTCCGATGGAGAGCAGTCGCTTTTATTGCGACGCGCGCTACCGTGACCACCTTGACAGTTTTAGGGAGTAAATCAATAAGGATACGAGAAACGTGATTTTCAATTAACACGAACCTCACTAACCAACAAGCCTGGCAAAGAAATACTTGAGTGCCATCAAAACGCGACAACAACCTCAAAGTTATGATATTTTGTGCCGATGAAAACAGTGTTTCACGCATGCGTATTGGCTACTTTCTTAAAACGCTGTATTGTAGGCAAGAGTAGAGCACGTTGCACTATAAACTTTGTTTACCATAAAGTAAAAGTAGAAATAAAACTTTTTTTTCAACGCGACACGCTAGGACTGACATTGGAATTCGCCTGAAAATATTTAAAACGCACTGATTTTCACGTGATTTATCACGCGACCCCGAGAAAGCAAATAGGAGCGTGCTTTTAGTTCGGAGTGAGCTATATAGCAATCCAGTATTTCCAGAAAAAAGAGTAAACGAATACTCTTTTTTGGGGAATAAAATAGCAATATCAATTAGAATTGTATTTCCAGAAAAAAGAGTAAACGAATACTCTTTTTTGGGGTATAAAATAGCAATTTCAATTTAAGACGGCGTGTCACAATTACAGTTGTGCCAACATTTTACGTAAAAGAAGCATAAAACAATCGGGATAAAATCAAATACACAGTGAAAACACAGGTGCTGTGAGGGGGGTGTAGAGGGGGGGGGGGGGTAAAGCCCCAACTTCTCTGGTCATTTGCAGGTATTCTAGGAAAAGGGTGATCACGTGATCGCGAAAGAAGTCTTTCTTATCAATCCAAAACCATCCAGGGTGCACAGCGGCCCGTGAAAAATGAAATGCAAGAAAGAACTTACCCAGACTCCTTTATACATAACTCCTGTGCTTGAGGAACTTTCCAGACTCACGCGGATAATATGGCCCGTTTCATACTCCCGGGGACTGGAGCCGGGTAAAGGTAGCGATAAAGTTAATCTATGCATGGCCTTCTGGCGTGCGGACTGGGGCGAACCAACCAGCGGAGCCCGCAAGCATGGAGAAGAGGGCCTGTGATCACGTGGTAAAGTCAAGCTTTTGGCGCTTGCAGTCTCTGAGCCAGACGAGATCCCGGATGATGTGGATGATGACGACGAGTTGGAGTTCTATTAGACGAATACACGACGGGTTACAATTCTATAAGACGAATTCACGATGAGTTACAATTCTATAAGACGAATACACGATGAGTTACAATTCCATGAGACGAATACACGACGAGTTACAATTCCATGAGACAAATACACGAGGAGCTAGAATTCTATGAGAAGAATATACGAAGAGTTAGAATTCTACCAGACGAACACGCAAGTCATAATTTTATGAGACGAATACATGACGAGTTACAATTCTATGAGACGAATACACGGGAAGTTACAATTCTATGAGACGAATAGACGACGAGTTAGACATTCTACGATAGGAATAAGCCACGAGTTATGATTATATGAGAGACGAGTACACGAAGATTAGAATTCTAAGAGAAACATACACGGCGAGTTGATTCTATGATATGAAAATACGGCGACTTAGAATTCTATTAGACGAATACACGACTATATAAAATTGTATGGGACGAATACACGACGAGATAGCATTCTATAGAATTCTATGAGACGAATATTTTGTTAGAACTCTGTATACTGGTCCCGTCGCTATATTTTACATACGTTTCGACTATGTCGGTGAAGTACAGGTGAGACTTCTGTAGATTTTGAGCCTAGCCGCGATAAGTGGTTTTCAGGCGGAGAGAGCGACAGTTTAGAAATATCGGGGTCACTTTGGTTCCGTCTGAAAAAAAGAGAGATATAATTCCAATTACTCACACGAAATACTAATAAGTACTAATAATAACCAAATAATAACATTAGTGCCATACCTTAGCTTAAATCTGCCACTTCCTCGTTTCTTGACGGAATCTTTTTCCAGTTTACACGAAAGTTCGAAACTGAAAATGTATGATATATAAGGACGGTTTTTACACCTCTGCAAAATTCATAAGCTGATTGTTGTTAGTAGCTGTTGTTATTCACCTTTCCCTCTCCGTAAGCGTTGTGATGTTGTCAAACCAGTGCCGAAAGTTATCGTCTGGTGTTAGTAATGTGTAGTTCTTCGCGGCTTCTTGAAAAAGTTTGATCTGAGCGATGATTTCAAATTCCTAGAACACATTCAAACGCAATGATCTTAAATGTTTTCTTAAAGTTTATAGAAAACATTCAAACGTTATGATCTTGGAGCACAGTAGAAACTTGATGATCTTACATTCAAACGCGATGAATCAAGAGAATACTACGAGGCACCATGCGATTATAAATACAGAGATTAAAAAAAAAAATAATCAAAGAAAAAAAAGAATAATGACTCAAATATAAATCATACCTTTCGCCTCTTGTCAAAATTGATATATCCATCCTGAAAACATACAAAACATTTTTTGAATCGTCTTCTGGCACATTTTCGGAAAATTCCTTCCGCGGGAAAGCATGGTATGTCATACTTCAGACATCTTATACAGATATAAATGACACATGAAGAAAACGTCAGCAAGATCATAAATGCGCAGGCCTATTTTCACACTGGACCCGTCTACGGTATAAATGGCACGGACCTGGTCCAACTTGTATTTCCCGCAAGACTACGTCAGTTTACATTCCATTTCAATAAATGTCATCACACGGTCAACGGTGACATGGCGGAGGTCACCATGACATGGTCAAGGTTGAATCACAAGATCTTAAGTACGTAACTTACCTCAGTGAGGTCGTGGTGAATAGTGTCAAGCATCATTAGGTCCGTGAGGAACGTTCCCAGGTAAGGGACAGTCCCTTGTATGACGCCCTGTACAACGAGAGGAGACGTCAACAAAGGTGTACGAAACCTACACATTCCACAGTAGAGAAGTCAGTGATCTATCTTCGGGGCTCAAGAGAGTTGCTGCCAGTCAAAACCGGAGAGAAGGCAAGGGGAGAGATTTGTTCTCTTTTCTTTCTTTCCGGACTTCGAAACGGTAATGAACGAGCCAAGCAATAGTGAAGACCTTTGCTTTCATCTTTTCTCTTAATCTAGTCTTTTGTTTCTCTTTCCATGGCGTCGTAGAACTGTAACTGAGAGCGCAAGAAATATAGACAGAAAGACGCTTTATTTTTTTCTGTCTCTTATCTTGCCCTCTCACTTCAGGATGCAGTGATGTCTACGACATACAGGTCGGTTCATAACCATTGTGTTGCTTGTTGTTGCTGTTGTTATCGCTATGATCATGTTGTTATTTTTGTTGTTAGGGCTTTTTTTAGACGAGCACCGTTCGAACAATCAATGTTTTCTAAAAACTGAAAAAAAGGAGTAAAAAATAACTAGCTGCTTTCTTGAATAATATTTAACGTCCTCAGGACCTGTATCTTCTTGTGTAAAATAGAAAAAACACGTATGCATTAAAACCTAACTAACATAGGTTGCCACATGCTTTTAAAATGGCATTTCTCATGCAAGTTTTCTGGTCGCTTTACCATTTCCATGAAGCGCGAGCGTCGTTTCCTTAGCGGCTTTTTGTGACCTGGGTCAGCGGCTGTTGTCCATTTCGCTGTGCCTTCCTACGAATAGGAGTAACACAAGACGCTTACATTTTTGGTTCAATATTTCTAGACCAGGATGATTATTATAGTAATTACTAGTTTTGGTGCGTTATTTAGGACCACGAGAATAAAATTCTCATCACATAACATATATCAATCTCTCTGCACTCTTTACCGGTTTGTCTAAGAAATATATTTGTTTGGTCAAGATAATTCAGAAGTCAATCATTTTGTATTATGGGTACCTTATTTAGGACGTCTCTGCTCATCTGCTGATTCTTTTCTTCCGAGCACAATGACGCGAGCTCGTTAAACAAAGCCGTACTCTCCCTGTACGACAAAAGTATTGAATGAATGTAAGGGAATATGACGCGAGCTCGTTAAACAAAGCCGTATTCTCCCTGTACGATTAAAGTATTGAATGAATGTAGAGGAATATGATTCTACCAATCCAGGCAAGGCGTCAAACGCGTTCTGATAACTATGATACGTGTCACCATGGTAACCATATACAATGATATGTGTTTTTATGTATATCATACCGTGGTACGTGTTGCCATGACAACCAGACTAGGCATACCGCCATACGTAGACATACCGTGGTACGTGTTGCCATGACAACCAGACTAGACATACAGCCATACGTAGACATACCGTGGTACGTGTTGCCATGACAACCAGACTAGGCATACCGCCATACGTAGACATACCGTGGTACGTGTTGCCAAGACTTTTTAAGACGATGGATTGAGGCCGACTGCAGGGCGGAGATGATTGCTTTAAGGGACGAGAAGTTCTTTAAATTTCGGCAGCACTGAAAAAAATGGTGCTGTACATTAGAACACAATCTGTCACCCACATCCAACAAAGACAAGCAACGTGTCTGCCCGCAGCTTTGATTTGAATTGAAAAAGTCAAGCGAGTAGCAGTGCATTTTCTTTAATTAAAAAAAACATCAATATTAAAGAAAATAGACATAAACAAAGAAAAAGGCTTTTTTGATAGTATGCCATTGAAACCCGGTGTGATCCTATGAAAACAGAATTTTTTTTGGTAAAAATATACCATTAAGCAGTGTGGGGGATTAAATTCTAAGGCCCAAATCCAGCTCACCTTCGAGTTCCAAAAATAAAACCATTGAGCTCACACGCATCTGACATCTATTTGAAATAAACCTTTCGCTTCGTTCGCCAAGTACGTAAACCAAGACGTGATCACAACACAACTCGAACGGGCAGGGCGAGAAATGTCTTAGCAACTTGTGCGTAATTGTACTAATTTGAAAACTGTTTATAGATATGAAAAAAAAAATTAGCTTTAGATGTATTTCCAGAGAACACTATACTTTCCAGTGTATTTTAACATATCATCATCTTCGCTGTCACCAATAACCGCGCTACTGAAAACTGCATCTTGCACTCGAACCGTCGGATCCACATTTACAGCGAATCATTTTAAGAAGATTCTGCGAGGCGGCTGGCAGATCAGTCGTCAAAGAAAGCACTTTGATGCCGCTAAGTTTCCTGCCCCAATCTTCAAGCTGCATTCCACCATCCGCCGAGATTTGATATGTTATTGATGAATAACTAAGGATAGATTCCCGTTGAAATTCCTTCTATACTAATTTGTTCAGGGTTATGCATATTTTTCGCGTAAAATAACTGGACTAAAAGCAACGACCGGCAGCATGGAATCAAGAGCACCAAGACTGTACCGGTCAATTGAGCTAGGGTCTAGGAGAATCAGTATCAAGGGGGAAAGGGGGGGGGGGGGCGGATTTGAGACTGTACCTGTGCGATGTTGATCCACTGGTTGATGTATCTTCCTCGTTGAGCCGGGCTTTTGTTCTCTGGTGTTTTCAGTATTGACGAGAGAACTTTGAGAGACACGGCGTTGAACTGGTCTACAGTGGCCTGGACCGTAAAGGCTGGTTTGTGGGACCGCTTTCTCCGAGACCACACCGAGCCCATACAGTGCCATGCGATCACTTTACGAAATAACTCCTGCGCACACAAAGTATTGAAACGGACGCGTAAGAAACGGAAGGGGAGGGGTGGGGGGGTGGGGGGCACATTGCTTGGCCGCCAAAAAATGGGTCATTTCTAATAGATCGTCAAATACTATCTCTTCTACCATATGATGACTGCATATTCACTTTCAGAAAATCCTTGGTACGCGCGTTTCATTTTCATCCCTAGGTCAAAATGTTGCTTTGTTTTTGTTCCTTTCTGGAAAATGTAGCTTTCCCTGCATTTTGTATTAAATGCGCTTGAACTACAATTGAGCCGTATTCATTGTAGGGTGAATTGGATTACATCATGATTCAAAAGGATTTAGTTCGCTACTGTAATTAATATCTCATTTGCATTGGGTTTTATAGCTTCCAGACTGAAAGTCGGATCAACTGTGAATCACGTGACCACAAACAGAACCCATAGTGTCGTTAGCACACTAACGACAACAACAAAATGAAGGAAAACATGAATAAAAAGTAATTTGAGAAAAGCCCTACTCTAAATTGCTAATAGCAACAGGATGGTTGCGAAAGAATACTCCTAGCGCGGCAGCACTTAGGGCAAACTGATTTCCATGTAACTGCATTTTCGGCATTGAAAGTAGTTTGGAGCGCCTGGCTATATCTGACTGCTAGTTTGTTTTTAAAAGAGGGTAACGATGACGTAGTGCGTATATCTATAGGGAGTGTTTTCCACACCTTCATCACCTTAACCACCAGAATAAAGCGCGCGTCTTTTAAAGCTTGCACCAAACGAAGTGTGCGTTGCATGACGGTAGTTAAGGTAGGTTTCGAGCGCGCGCATGCTTATAGCTGGAATGGCCTATTTCAAAACCCATTTGGTGCAAAGCTTCTATTCATACAAATGTATCATTGGGATTTATGTCTTATTTTCATTGCGAAAGTCACATTTCTCTAGATAAATACTATGGACTAAATACTTTCAATGACAAGAGTAACAGGGAGCAATGAATTCTGGGAAGATTGGATATGGCCCCTTTAATATTTCAAGTCGCATGTTTCGATCAACAACGCGCACACATGCTTTACTATATAAGGCAATACAATACATATAAGTCAATACACAGGGAGCCCAAGCTCGCAACATCCCACTTACTGCGTCCATAATGGTGAGTTGCTCTGCAAATTTCTCAGGCTCGATAGACAATAGATTGGTTCCGCTTTCTTCTGTATTCTCTGCAGTGAGCTTTTCGACAGCCTCTACCACAAAGTCGACATCTTTGACTAATGAGAGACGAAAGGGTATCGGGCTACCTGTGGAGCAAAGAGAAAAATCTATTAAAGACCCTGGGCACTACTTGCGTGACACATGAGATTGTAGGCCATGAAGTCCTATGCAATTTAGATGTACAACTCAGTAGTTAATTGAATTCGCTGGAATCATGGTGAATTTCAGTCCATCCTAAAACTAAAACGGCTCAATTCTATTTCTAAACTATCAAATAGTACAAAGGAAAGTTGTATATTTGTTTAGTATTGAAAGGTTTGACTATACCAACTAAGCTCAATCTTATAGCAGCATGTTCTTGATTTATGTTCAAACAAATATCGTAAAAAAAGGACCAGACATTATACAATATACCATTGTATCTTTAAATGTAAAGAATAACAAAGTACTATTTGATCGACATTCTTTAACAAAAAGATCTGACTGCGCCTTAGATGAGTGATCGCCTTAGATCGGGATATTTTTATATAGTTGCCTGCATAATACTTCGTAATACATAGCTATACACCCCCCTGATAATAAGCCTCGTATGCGCTTACTGGTGAAGAAAACCCGGCGGTCATTTCAAACAGCAGTCATTATGGATCTGCTCACAGGCTGGCTGAGCTCCCGTCCAACTAAACCAGATAAGTGAGATGGCGTTTCTTATGCTAAAATCGCCTCTTTAACGCCTCCGTTTTAAGGATACCTTGTTTATAAGCTCTATTATCTCACCTTCCCCTTCGTACGGAGTAATGGCAAACATGTCTATCTTGTGCTGCACTTTCTTCTCCAGCTCTCCGCATACATGGTTGCTTATCTCAGTTCTCACAAATCCCAGGATTCTCTTCAGTGTTTGGAACTCTGGTGGATCGTTGAAATCTGATGAAAACTGTTCCAACCATACAAGTAGAACAGCGACTACACCCCTAGAGGAACAAGATGTAAAGAGCAAGGCGTAAGCACTGGGGTGTTACCAGGTGCGCCATGCAATGTAGCAGTTACAATATAATGAGGTGTTTGCAGATGCAACAATATAACAATAATGGGAAGCAATCTGTTATACGGTACAATTATGTGTAGCGATGTGTAACGTGGTGCAAAGATGTGTAACAAAGTGAGAAAATGTGTAACAAGGGCAATTAAGGGTAGAAATGTGTAACAGGTGCGAGAATGTGTAACAATGTGCGAGAATGTGTAGCAAGGTGCAATTAAGAGTAGCAATGTGTAACAAGGCGCTAGAATGTGTAGCAATGTGTAAATAGGTACAAGAATGTGTAGCAATGTGTAACAACGTGCAAGAATGTGTAGCAATGTGTAACAAGGTGCGAGAATATGTACCAATATGTAACAAGGTGCGAGAATATGTAGCAAGGTGCAATTAAGAGTAGCAATGTGTAACAAGGTGCGAGAATGTGTAGCAATATGTAACGAGGTGCTAGGATGTGTAGCAATGTGTAACAAGGTGCGGGAATGTGTAGCAATGTGAAACAAGGTGCGAGAATATATTTTAATGTGTAACTAGGTGCTAGGATGTGTGGAGGAGTAAAGAGGTTTAAGGCGCGCATGCTGTTTCTCTGGTGTGCATCAAAACCGAGTTTTTCCTCTCTTAAAGCGCAGTAAAACCGTGAACACCTAAAATATGTTTGGAATGTTTATTGTCTTCTGACGAATCAGACGCGAGAATTCAGACACTGCGACTTGTTGAGACTTGTTTCTAGTTGACTGTTTGAATATCTCGCGAGTGTTTGGTCGGAACAAACATTCCATACTTATTTCCGGTTTTCACGGTTTTCTTGGTCGCGCTTTAAAGCGTGCATTTTAGTTTTGTTTTTCTAGTGCAACATTCTTGTGGAATCGTTGTCTGCATTATACTCTTATCAGGTAGTAGCTTCATATTTTTACAGGTTTTTTTTATCCTCCTCCCCCCAACACCCACTCACTTTTCTTATGTTTTAGCCTTTACCTTTGAACTCTTTCGCTTATTTCTGGACATTCCTCCTTTCTCCCTTTATATTCTACATACCTACAAACAATACATTAATAAATGAATTCTAAATTGAGAACCGGGGTGATTTATTATGCTCTTTTATAACGATAGACGGTAGCTTGGTCATTAGATAGACGGTAGCATGGTCGTTAGATAGACGGTAGCTTGGTCATTAGATAGACGGTAGCTTGGTTATTAGATAGACGGTAGCTTGGGTCATAATATAGATGGTAGCTTGGGTCATAAGATAGACGGTAGCTTGGCCATAAGATAGACGGTAGAAATAGCAATTCTTCAATTCAAGCATCACTAGGAAGTGTAGCAATTCTCTTATCTTGGTTTTATCTTGACAATTACGGCCTGAAAGGCGCCATATTTCTCTACAGGGGAAAATAAATGACGCAACTTAATCCCTTCAGGATTTTCTTTTCTTGCATAAAAAAACTGATCTTGCATAGAAATGAAGAAATATATTTCTTTACACAAAAACTTTTTATTTCATCGCTTTTATGCTAATTCGCTAAGCATTTTACCAGTGGATGAGCATGTTTGTGTTTCTTGACCTTGTATCTCAACACTAAAATGGGTTCAGCAAAATAATAACAAAACTTGTTTGAGACGAGGAAACCATTTAAGTGCATTGGAGGGTAACCACAAGTACTGGCTCGAATTTCTTTATTTTATTTCATTAAAATGTCTCTTTAAATTGAAAAAAAAATTACATAACATTCAGTTTTGATCTTTTTTATATGTGGAGGCAGGTAAATGTACTTTAATGAAAACGCAATCACTCAAATTGTAGATCATATGTCTGAAACAGAATTTTTGACGAGTTTTCTTAAGACGGTAACAGTCTAGACTCACTCCGCTTAGATAGTCCTTGTGTTTTAGTTGTTTCCCGCGAACTCACAAAATAAAACGAGTAAAAACATCACTCAAGACAATATAATGGACCTCACCAAGAAAATAAAAATAAAATTTAAAAAAAAGGATAAGCCTTCTAGTTCCCGATCGACATTGAGACGCGCGTAAAACGGATCATTGCGTAGACACCAAAAAAATAACATGGGTGAATTGTTCGATTATATTCAATAGAATATTTTATCTTCAACTCATTGAAGGAATTAATCTATTGTTATTATTATTCAGTCGGATAAATTAGTGTAGTGTCCTTAAAGACGCACTTAAGAATTACTGAAGACAAACTAAGAATATATTGATACATACATAAATGAAAATAACGTTTACGGAACTTATTCGAGTGCATTATAATTGCAAGTTTACACACCTTTTCAAGAGCAATTCTAAAACTTCTTCTACCTTCGCGAAGGCTCTGTAGGTCGAAAGGAAAGCTAGCACATAACCAGGATCTAATTCCTCTAACGGCGCTTTGCATGGTGCTAGATTTTCCACAAGTTTCTCCAAAGTACCAGCTTTGATTTTACAAATTCGTATAGTCTCCCATTGAAGATGAGACACTTCGTCCTCTTCGCTCGGGAACCGATCGCTGCTGCGGTAACGAACTTTCTTCAAAGAGACTTCGTAAACAGCGCCATCAACCTTTTCCTCCCGTAAAAATGTTCTCTGTTGGCATTAGACAAGTTTATTCGAATTATAAGTCATTGTCAGACAAGCGAGTGCAAAAATTAATCGAGGTATAAATTGCGACATACTGGTAAAAAAACTTATTTTATATTCAGTTAGAACAAAGTTCCATTTGCGTTGCTACGAAGTAGAATTACATAAATGTAATCGCTTTGACTAAGTTATAATTACTCGTTCGAAGTTACTCAGACTTAACCACACAAGGAAAACAAACATCAAACACGTTTTGTAGTAAAACTCGCACTACCATCACAATGTCACTTATGAATCTGATCTATTGGCGCTTTCCTCGAATACAAAACCATTAATTTACGATTCATGTCTAAACCTCAATTAATACACCCCAAACTGTGGCACTCAATAGACCTTAAAGACGCTTAAACGCGGTCAAAGCCGCACTGTTATCCCTTCTAGGAGCTAGTAAAAGTTTGCAAGAAGCACAGCGGGTCGATCGCAAACTTGCACTCACCGATGGTGAAGCCGGAAGACTAGCAGACTTGCGGATACCTTTCATGATATGACTATTGTCGATATATCATCTCTCTATTCAATCCCCGATGTTTCAGGGGAATTCTTGGAGACGATAGAGCCATTATTAGAGTCAAACCTTTAGTAGTTCTCTAGGTCCATCGCCTGGTCGTCATAAAAAGCCGGAGAGACATTTGATCTCGAATGCTCGCAAGTTGACACCGGAAGTAAAACTTTACTTCCGGCGCATAAAAGAGCAGTCGAGATAACCAGAGTAGAAATTTAAAGCAAACCTGGCGTCAGTTCAAGTTAAAAAGGAGTTTGAGTTTTAGTTCATTCCACCGGAAATAAAGAACGAATATGTTCCACCAATACCGTGTTCTTTCTCGCAATCTCATAAATTGTAATTGTAAAAATAAAAAAAATATGGATCTGTACAGACGAAAAAAGGCAGAGAGACCAGATGCGTGAATGATGTTTAAAAATGGCTTGAAAATAATATATCAAGGAAGCACTAAAACAGAGAAGTTTAGAGTCAAAACTGCATTCTAAGGTGAACGCGCGTCACGTTCCCACTCTCCCCTTCCCCGTAAGCCAATAATGACTCAATCAACCTAACCTATCAGCCCAACAAATGGGGACCGCGGACGGAGTATGTTTTTGAAAAGTGCGTGTGTGTGTGTGTGTGTGTGTGTGGGGGGGGGGGGGGGGGGGGGGGGGAGAGAGGGCTGAGGTGGGGTGGTGGGGGGGGGGGGGTGACAATTGAAAAAAAAAATCAGCACAGGGGCCTAAAAAATGGTTGGAATTAGAGAGTATGCAGAGATTAGAGCGTAATATAGACAAAAAACTTATTTCAAGTCTTTCTATTTTTGAATTTTTCTTTTTCAGACCTTTTTAGCTTAAAAAGCTCCTCCCCGCCCACCGGGATGCCTGACAAAAGATGCGTTCGAATCAAGAATTCTTATCTAATGATTAAACAAGAATTCGATTCCGAGCCTGCAAATCGAAAGATCTAATGGCCAGGTGGCCACTTGGGGGACTAGTGCGGGTGGGTATATCATCCTTAGAAGTGACATTTACGGTACTCAAGAAAGGCGGGTAAAATGAAATCACATTAATTTATTATCATCATTACATGGATGATAGTTAAGAGCAGTTCACATCAGATGTATTTGCTGTCTTGAGATCGGAGCCCAGGCGATAAGGTATCTCTTAAAAATAATAATTAACGCTATGGGAGGGCTCCGTTTACTGTAATACATTTTCCTATCTTTTAACAAATATCTGTTTTTATTTTAAATTTAACATGTCAAAAGGCGGTAGATTCTGGTAATGGAAAGTGGACACAATGGAGTCTTCAACCTTATACAATTTACTAAGACTAAAAGGATAAGATAAGAACATTGATAGAACTATATAGAACTAGAGCATCTAGTACACAAGAAATGATAAAAAAAAGGAGGGAAAATGACGTATATGCACCTATCTCACGGCTAAAATGTAACCCTCTAAAAAGATCATTGTAATTGTAAAGGATGCGCTCGAGATTAAAATGTTTTGCAGCCAGGTGGATCAAGCGAAAAATGACGGCGCCCAAGTTCTTTGCGAGGCAATGCTCTTGAGACGAGGATTTTGCCATCTATACTTTATTACCCATGAAAAAATACGGGTTGCAACATATGGATTATAGAATGCTTATAGAAAGCTTATTTCAAATCGGTGTATACATTTCGCCAATCACGATTATCATGTTTCTTTATCAAAGTCAATTGTTTATCTCTTTTTTAAACATTTATTCTTGTATTAATTTTTTATGAAGAAGCGAAAACCTCATAGATAAGGGTGTGGCCATAAAAAAAATTGAAGAAATAAAGAAAGAGTTCGTTGGGCTTTTATTTTCAATACAGGAGTGCGTTACAATTGTGACCAGGTTTTTGTGGTGACAAAAATTAGAACAGATGCGCAGAAGAAAAAAACTTTTAATTGCAATGATTTAAAATGTGGCAGTGAAAAAAATGAAGCATGAACGGATTCTTATGCGCATCCCACATCAAGAAAATCCAGCCCAGTAAACATATCAATTCTTCATTTGTAATACCTGCAAGTTCACTGTCATCAACCGCATCGCGGGTTAACTTTATGATTTAGAATTGGAAAAATATGACTGGGATTTTGACCATTTTTGGCCAATTGAGAAGAACTTTTGTCTCGGTACCAGTCCTACAACGCGAAATCTTTCTTCATACAAAAAGGGCACTCATGCCTTTTTTTTTCTTTCAGCTGGCATCACATCATGAAGAGTTCATTGGTTGTAGCCTTGTTGTTTGTCGCTATGGGATTTGTGGTAAGCTTTGGAAAGTGCTCTAGAGTACCTTTATCACATCAGTCAATCTTGTTTTAAAAACTGTCGTTTTTCCAGCTCGCTCGGCCATTTCCTTATTAGGCATTACATATTTGGGAGTCCGCTTCAATCATTCTTTCGCTTTTTTATCGCTCTAGAGCTTTGTAAGTCGAGAATTTCCACGTAAACTTGCAGGAATTCGTGTTTACTACGATTCTGCTGGCAGCCATCTTGGAAGTGGAGCCTAGTCCCTAACGTTTTGGAATATCACAGGTCTCCCTCTGGCTCGCCCCAGGCTCTTTTACACCATTTAGAAAAACGACAGCCATTGATTGAAAAATTAAACGAGACTTACCTGGAGTACAATGTACCCAAAACTGTATGCAAATCTCGTATTGCTCTAACAAGGTAACAATAATAACTAGACGTTTCATGAGCAGCTATTAAGTATGGCATTAGCAAACATACTTCCAGTCTTGACTGGCCTATCGTAAAGCTGCGTAAATACAGAATCAGAACGCCAGTCAGCTACACGCATAATTTTCTGTATAGGAACATTTGCAGCCTTAGCTGCTGATGTAGAAGCACTTCTGGTGCTAAGTGGCTTAAAAATGTCAGTGTTAATTCCTGCTGCCTTCATTGTTTGTTTGATCCAACGTGGTACACTGTCCTTTGACGCAGGTCCATGTGGTGCAGTATGGCATATCAGTAACTGCTTTGTTTGTTTTCGAAAAGGAGCTGTTCTTTGAATGTAGACATCAAGGGCCTCTTTCCCTGCTAGCAGAGGCCTCTTTTCTCTGTATTTCGCTGGGCTGGAGTTCGCGAGGAAAAGATACCTCTGCCATGGGTCGAAACTGTCTCTGTTGCGCATGCGTTAGCGTTAATAAGCGACCGACGTGCCAAAACCCGTACCATCGCGCGAAAGCTGTCAATATGCTAATATGCTTTGCATGGGTTTAGTCGGAAATCATGAATCAAACTCCGGTTAGTTCTCCTCTCCGAAAAAAGAAAAAAACTGTTCAATTTCAATCACCTAAAACGTCACTAAAAAGATTGAACAACAAACGCAGCAAAGACGAGTTTTGTCTTGTTTGTGGGATTAATTTTAAGACATCTGGGCAGGCGAGTTTCTTCAATGTAAATATCGCACAGTTGGATTCGAAGAAAATGTTACAAAACTTTTTGGTAAACTTAGATCAGCTATTCCCAAAAGAATATGCAAAACCTGTAAACGGAAGATTGACTCGTTAGTCAAAAGAGAGAAAATTCTGAATGAAGATAAGGCATTGAATGGCTTCTTTTATAATTTGTCGCGTGATATTTCTACGGAGGACGCCGTTTCGAATGCGGGCTTATTATCCCGCAGCGGATATACGTTTTATGCATGCGCTAGTCATTGTGGGCTCAAATAGTGGCCAGTAATTTTAATGAACGGAGCATGCGCTCTGGATCTCGTCCACGTCCGTGGACGGCGGTTTGATCAAACGAACTTGCGACCCATGGCAGAGGTATCTTTTCCTCGCGAACTCCAGCCCAGCGAAATACAGAGAAAAGAGGCCTCTGCTAGCAGGGAAAGGGCCTCTACAACACACAAACTCTTATCTGGGGTAAAACTAGTGAAAACTATAGGCGATAAATGTCTGTTCTTGCCTCCTTTGGCAGATGTCTGCTTTAAGATGGATGAAACATAGAATATGTATTTCCCAGGAGTGACAGTCATATCCTCAATAGATAATGTCTGTAGTGTTTGAGTTCTCTGGGCTGACAGCAGAGCCATAAGCATAACCAGCTTCTGAGTAAGTTGCTTTAGTGACATTTCCCCAAAAGATGGTAGACTTTTAAGATATGTCAAAACTGTATGTGGGTTCAATGTTGAAACAGTGCGGGCTTCTCATTAAACAATCCAGTCATGAATGGTGACACCAGTGGGAGCTCACCAACTTTGAGACCGTCTATCAAAATAAACGATGATACTGCACTTCTGGCTGTAGCAACAGCACTAAAACCAACAGTTTTAGACGGAGATGTAAGGAAATTCAGAACGTTTCGCAGACTTGGCTGTATCTGATTAACTCCATTATCCAAGCAATACTTGACCCAGGTCTTGACATAAGTTTTATATTGCTTTCGAGTTCCTGACCGCCAAGACTTTAAAATGATTTCCAAAGGCTCTCCTTGTACCCCCTGCGCAACTAGCGATGACCGGACACAAGACAACCAAGAAGCTGAAGCTTTGGATACAGTGGATGTACCTTTTCTGGCTGAAACGGCAGAGCTAAGGTCTGTTTGCGCATCTTGATTTGCACTGGTGGAGCCTTGAGCAGCTGAAGCAGGGAGGGGTACCAAAACTGTGTTGGCCAATGAGGGATTACTATGATTGCTGTTGTGCCGCTCTCCTCTATAAATTGTAGAACTTTGCCTATAAGGCTGAAAGGAGGAAAGCAATATATCAGATTATATTTGCTCCAGTCTAACAAAAAAGCATCAATAGCTATAGCCCCAGGGTCTGGTCTCCAGGCAACATAAGGAGTAACTTTATAGTTCAGTCTGGAAGCAAACATATCTATGTCTGCGGTGCCCCATCTACATACAAGGCTACTGAATGCATTTGCATCTAATGACCATTCAGTGTTACTGTTAAATTTCCGGCTAGCAGCATCAGCCTCAGTATTCAATTTGCCTGGTATGTGGGAAATGGCCAACTTCAGTTGTCTGCTCATGCACCACATTGTTATCTCTCTGGTGTTGCACTCTCTGGATTTAGTGCCTCCCATGTTCCGTATACAAGACACAGCAGTTGTATTATCACAGAGCACTTTAATGTGGGTAGATTGCATGTGGTCACAGAGGGATTTCAAGGAAAGCAAGATGGCCTTGAGTTCCAAATAATTGATATTGGATTGAGACTCCTTAAATGACCATCTACCCCCTGTTATCATGTCTGTATCTTCCAACACCCCTCCCCAGCCTTTTAGAGAGCTGTCAGTTTTAAGTATCACTGCAGGAGGAGGTGAGATAATGGCTTGAGGATGTTTATCAACACCCTGTATCCACCATAGTAGGTCCTGCTTTGGCAAAGGGGAGAGGACCATTTTCCCTCAAGATTCCAACCATTGCATTTCAATGCATCAGTTTTGTCATTCTCTAGAGCTCGATAATAAAGTTGAGCATATTGTACCCCTGAAAAAGCAGATACCACAAGGCCTACAACAGAGGCAACATCTCTGATGTTTACCTGGCCTTCCTTTTGTTCTAGTGCAGAACATGCTGACCTTATTTTGTCTACTTTTTCAGGGACCATGGAGATGGTCATGTTCTGTGAATTGAGAATGAACCCTAAAAACTTGGCTGTTTGAGCTGGGGTGGTGACAGATTTTGTCTTGTGTACAGTAAACCCCAGTGACTTTAGTAATGAGACAGCTTCTGAAATTTCCTGCAACAATTTGTCAGGGTTATCAGCCAAGAGAAGGATATCATCAATGTAGCCCACTAAGAGATTCCCTTTTTCTCCCAGGCTAGCAAGAACTGGTTTCATAAGCTTTGTAAAAACCCAAGGTGCAGATGCCAATCCATTAGCAAGGCAGGAATACTCAAAAACAGAGTCATTGAACTCAATTCGGAGGTACATTCTGTACCTGGGATGTACAGATACAGAATAATAAGCATCCTTGAGATCTAAAACTGCCATCCAGTCCTTTTTTATCAGCTGAGCAGCTGATTGGAGGGATTCCATTTTAAAATGGTGGTAGGCTACAAAGGTATTTAATCTCTTAAGATTAAAAACGAGCCTGTGTGATCCATCCTTGTTTGGTCTAGTAAAAACCGTAGAGATGAATTCACCCTCACAGTGAAAAGACTTTGATAATACTCCTTTATGAAGTAACTTGTCTATCTCATTAGCTATAATCAAACTTTCCCCTTTAGAAAACCTGAAATGGGGTACAGTTGATTGATTAGGTATGCTATTGAGTTCCAACTGGTAGCCAGTAACAATCTCAAGAATGCTAGGGTCTGATGTGATCAGCTCCCAATTTGAGACATGATTAGATATATTGCCAGCAATAAAAGTATTGGCAACACTTACATTTGGTGTTGCAGAGCAGGCTTGGCCTACTGTGATGGGCGCTTGCCCTGGATGGAGCTCTTCTGAGTTGGCTCCCTTCGTTTCCAAGACTTGTAATTTTGGCTGTTCCAGTTTTTTGAGCTCCTTCTGTGGTTGTTGACTTGAGAGGACCTGAAGCTCTGGGGCCCCTTTTTTGACTGCAACTTGGCCCCAATTTTATTGACATCTCCGATGTCTTTGAGATGCTTTTGCAAATCGTCCCCAAAAAGCATGTCCGTGAATGGGACTTGAGGGGAGCACAGAGCAGCATATTCTCTGCCAATGTCTGGCTTCATCAAAAGCCTTCTTTGCATATTAAGCTCATAATTAGCATGAGTAATAAGTGATAATGCTTCTAGGCCAAACTGTTTTATCTGCTGGACAGAGGCTGCGTCCAAGCTTCCTTTGGCTGACATGCACATGTCTGTCAATCGGGTCAAAGGCATAATACCTTTCACGAGCGCATGTTGTAGTTTATAAAACTGAAGGTCTCGTTTTTGGGTATGCTCACGGAGCTTACGCCATATTCCCGGATTGACTCTCGTAGCTTTAGCAGCAGGGCAGTTTTCAGGCCTGTCTTGTTTGTCAAGCTTCTCTTTAAGCGTTTTATCGGGGATGGCAAGTTGCGTGGGGAGACGATTGTTTTCAGTAGTCACCAGGTCACTAACGATCTGTGCGGGATCCCTGTGATCCCCCGGACGTGACGCAGGAAGGGCTGGGGAGGTGCAATAGGTTTCCGTTGACGTCATCAACCACAGGAAACCCGAAAAAACACAGGAAACCCTAGAAAAGCTCCAGAGACTAAGATACGCGTTTCCTACAATGCCGAAAGAATTGGTTTCTTATAATCATCGAATATACTTTTCTTGAATACCTACACCAAGAGTCAAAATCCATTTAATCATTGAAACCTTTCTTTTAGCTAGCAGTTCTTCTTGAATAAGAACAGCGCAATTTTTACCCAACCTTGGTTCGTCGCCTTCTTGTTGGATAACAATGGAAACATCAGACTCTTACAAAAATGGAAAAAAAAACTGCCAAGGCATTATTGTTATGTTTGTACTTTCAGGCATGCGATGAGCTATACCCAGTCTCCGTGGCCGAGGATCTGTTGAAGAAGCAGCCTGATTGGTCAACCTCTGATCAGATAGAGCCCAGTACCGCGAACCACGACCAGATTGCGTAAGACGCTAAGCGTTTTCTTCTTTTTTTTTTAACTTCTAGCAAAACCCTACGGGCTTCTTTTTATAGTACATAGGCCTTTTACTGATGGTCAATGCTTTTATGCACTTCATTTTAAATTTCAAATGCGATACCATATATTTCACGGTGACCAGATGACTGCACTTATCTTCAGATGTGGATTGCTGGCCAATCAGAACGAGCGTTTTATCTAGCCAATTAGAACGAGCGTTTTATATGCACGAGAGAATCGTAGGCGAAACAATTGAGTGACTTCGATGTAATTGCGCGGATGTTTGTGTGTGTGTGTGTGTGTGTGGGGGGGGGGGCTAATTGAAAACGGGGCAATTATTTACATATTACCACAGTTATATATGATTAACTTTCGTATGTCTTTTTTTGTTTTTCAAGTATTAAATTATCGTAGATGCTTGAAAATGCACGACTCCACGGGTTTATTGAACTCGAGTAAACAACTCGAGCTAACTACACATGACGTCTTGCAAGCCCTTCACACTTGCCCTTTTTCAATTGAAGTTACATAACGCATACGTCATTAAAAGCTTGCCAGGCAATATTCACATCACAAATCTTGCAGAACAAACAAAGAACAAATCAGGGGCCGGTTGCACAAAGCCTGGATAAGTCTTATCCACCGGTTAAATCCTTATCCAGCGGATAAAAGTTATCCGAGTGGCGTGATTCGGTTGCACAAAGCCCGAATAAAAGTTATCCAGCGGTTAAAGTTATCCGGATGATAGCGGTCGGATAAAATCTTATCCACCGAATACTTGCTTTCAAAATTTTTTGTCAGAATTTACATTAATTTTAGACGCAGTGAAAGTTGAAACACATGCAAACGACGAATTTTACTGTTCTTGATGAACTACGAACTTACATGCAACTTTGGCAGGACTGGAATCAAACTATATTGTCTGTCGAGAAATGTGACTCCCAAAGACAGGAAGAAGCTAAATACTATCCCCTGTGATCATTCAATGATTTACATGCACTTTGCCTCGATAAACTGTTTGTTTTCTGGCACTTTTAGTAGCTTTTTCAACGGTCTCCATTTTGTTTGAACGTAAAACAGAGCGCGCTTTGCATATTTACCATGGAAACGGGAAGCCATTTAGTGGTAAATGATGGCGATTTGGCGGATAGTTATCCAGCCTTCTATCCACGCTTTGTGGAACGCTATTTTATCCGCCGGATAACTATTCGCTGGATAGGGATTTTATCCGGCGTTTAGCGCCTATCCGGCGGATAACTTATCCAGGCTTTGTGCAACCGGCCCCAGATGTTTAGTTCATGACATATAAGACTCACAATTCAGTCCTACTTACTTTTTGGGGGGGAGAGACTAATTTGAACGGGGCTCAGATTCGAAGGGCGCTTATTCACTGCGACATAAGGAGGGCACAGATTCGAAGGGCGCTTATTCGCTATTCTGCGACATACGGAGGGCACATATTCGAAGGGGGCGCTAAAAACGAGTATTGGCGGCAAATCTCAAGGATATTAATATATATATATTTTTTTTCTGTGTATGTTTTGTCTTCACGTTGTTAACAAATTACACTCTCTGAATTAATGGCTTCCGTCTTTCAAGAATTAATCACAATTCTACCTTACTGAAAAATGTTGTCCATTTTCTTGTGTAACGAATCATCCTTTTTATTGTCTACTTTTATTTTTACAGGTCTCCAGAGCCTGCTCTCTCTCTATCAGATCAGAACAGTAACGATATCCAGTGGATTAAGACCAACATCGTAGATGCGTACGGCTTTAAAAAGCACGCTTCCATGGATATGTGGATCTCGCAGCCGAACTTTAAAGGTAAATTTGGCACGAGGCAATTCACAACGGCAGCCGAGAAGGCCAAAGCGTTCTTTAAACGCAACAACAACTGGGAAGCCACCAAGAAAAACCCTGCTTTCCGAACGAGTCGAAGCTGCACCAGTCTGCTCTACATTACAGCGGCCAGGTAATTTACGACGCGCAATGGTCAGAAAAACGTCGGGACATTACGCCATCATAACTGAATAGTTTTCGAGGCGCGGCCATTTTGAAATTTACCATATTGAATTATTGGCCAAGAACACACAATGCGCTCATTTTAATTTGATCTAAAAAAGTCCCTTATACCATTGACGGCTATCATTCATTAATCCGGGTCTTATTCCCGGAACGTCGCTTTCGAGCTTGGCATTTTACGAAAAAAAAATTTTTTGTGGAAGACAGCACATTTGTAGAGGAGGGAAGTAACGCAAGTAAGATTTCCTCGTTGTGTGACGTTTTTGTTTTCAGGTATTTATACGTCACGCAAGTATTATACGAACAAAGCGGGAAAAAGCTGGCCCCTTGTGAACGGTCACGTGATGGCAAGACAGTCATCCCTTCATCCGGGGTCTGTTACCCGGAACCGTACGGCACTGCTTCGTGCACTTCCGACTACGATGTCGGACTAGTCGGAGAGGCCTCGGGAACGTTGACGATGGAATTCAACAATTTCTTTAAAAAGGAGTTCGGGAAGCCTTCAGAGCTTGTATTCGACACGAATGTTTACGCGTTTACTCTGGAATTTGCCATGCCGTTTATATTCAGTGGGTTGCCGCAAGGGTTTGAGGCGAGTGTAAAGAGAGAGGAGAGCACGCCCGAGTTCCGTGCGCAGGAGCTCGTCAGCGCCTATTACAAAGTCTACAAGTACAACGAGGGGTTCTTCGATAAAATGGTGAGATAATTGCCTCTAGCTAAGCCCCGTTCCGCACTCTTCTCTGGCCTGCGAGAAACAAAACGGTAATAGCTAGGCTTCCAGTCAAGTTCTGTCTTCCATTCGGATAATTCGCATCATTGGGTCCCATATGGCTTTTTCGACCCCCAACCCCTCAACCCATCTCCAATTCTGAGTTTCCGCAAGCAAAAGACGAATTCATTTAAGCAACAAGCGAACCCATTTCTCTTCCCTCACCCTCCCCTTTCATCCATACCCCAATCGCCTGGTCAGTAACTTACCGGTTTAACTGTACCTCAACACACAGGTGAAAGGTGCGACGAATTCATTCAGGCAACAAGCGAACAGTCTTAAGACTAACCTGATAAAATGGCTGAAGAAAATTGATGCTTTGAACAAGAAAGTCTCCCTCAAAGGAAGCAACATCCGCGATAGACATAACGGAGAGTACCAGAAGCTGGTCCAAGCCATGACTACCGCTGGAGGGTACAGGAACCCTAGAGATAAGCTAGGTAACACAATAGCACTTTAACTATCAACTATCCTACACTATTTTACAGTAGTATTATATTTAATTAATCTTGATTTGAAAACATTATTTTTTTCTTGCTCGGTTTAATCCTTATTAGGACATTGCATACAATATTTGGGTACCACTTCAACAGTGTTTTCGCATTTTTTATCGCTTTAGATCCCCGTACGCCGATAAATTTCAAATAAACTTGCAGCAACTCGTGTTTCCTACGTTTTTGCAGGCATCATTTAGTAGAACAGGCCCCGACCCTAACGGTTTAGAACATCACAGGCTTCCTACCCGAAGACCATTTATAAAACGGCATCCATTTGTTCTTGACAGGATTATAATACGTATTAACATACTTTGGATGCCCTCTACCAATCTTCTACGATGATCTTTGATAAGAACAAACGGCACTGAAGACGACATTAAATTAGTTTGATCAGGATCCTTATTAACTGATGGCGCTCTAAATAATATGCAAACCAAAGGCCCAGACTACTTTAGGCGCGCACAGCTAGTCACAAACGATGCGCAAGAAAATTAAACTGAGGACCAAACATTTTCGGGCTCGTGGCTTGATTACACGACACACAAAAAATCTTATTGCAAAATCTCTTATGGCGCATATACTCAATGAGTCAGAAAGTTTACTCAAGGCATAAAAGTTTGTGTACACTTTCACGTATGTAACGTCGAAATCACCCCAAAAGGTCATCCCAATCTTCTCGTTATAATCAGGCGTGTACTCAGGATTTGCTGAGGGAGGGAGTTATAGGTAACATATTGAAATAGTACTTTACAATCCTTCAAGAAGAAATGGTCTCCTTGTCGGTGCTCAGGAAAGCGAGCACCCTGCGCCTTCACCTGTGTACGTCCCTGGTGATCACTGGATTTTACCTAACTATGTTTGGCCAAATTAGGCTTAAGGCATACGTCGAACTGAACAAGTATCTAATTCAGTCGAACCTTTTGTATGCAAAATAGGTACGTGGAAGGTACAACGTTCGCCACGAATCAGTGAGTGTGGTTAATAGATTCGAGTACGATTTGTCAACGTATGTCTCCAGTGGGAAAAAAAAACTCGACTCAGACACGCTTTTTAAGTTTTGTGCGATGTATGCCTTTATCCTAAGAAATCTTTGATCGTGGTGGGCATTATATTTTCTCAAAATATGTTTTCCAAGAAAGGAAATGTCCTTCCACCATTTCATTAGATCGATATTATTTTTCAGAGAAACTGGCCGAAGCTCTGCTCTACGCCGCGGAGGCCTACCATTCCCGTGGTGCTATTCGGCACGTGGTGGGTGGTACCCAGATGAAGGTTGTGGATAACCAGAAGTCGCTCTCCACGAATGACCTGTGGGCTTCGATGGTAGAGAACTGGGGGGATTCAAACAAGGAATTCGCGCATTGTGGTGGGATCCCTGTGGAGGAGTGCTTCCTGAAGATGAGCAAGTACATGTGGAGGTTTGGGCCGAGTTCTCCTCACATGATATGATTTGATTATGGGTGTGACGCATTCGAGGAATGTAGTGTGGTAGATTAAGGGTATTGATCTAAGTCATTATCATTATCATGCCGTCAGCATAACCAGTCATCAATTCATCATCATTACCATCACTATCATCATGTCATTATTCCCACAAATTGTAATCTTTTTTCATCTCCGCCCCCTTCCCTCTGTCTCTCCTACAAAGGGTACTATACGATATATACGTCATTAACAAAGGGGGAAGGGGAAGGGGGCGGGCGCACCCAACCGAATTATGCTCATGATCAATACAACCATTTTACATCACTTTTCCATCACCAATGTTCGCAAATATTCTCTGCAGAATGCTACAAGCAATGAAGATTGTACGGAGCCGTCTTTCTCCTAACGGCCGCGCAGGACTGGTGAACTTCGCCGAGCCCCTTGCCAACCCAGAAGTCCTAGCGGAAATGTGGTTGCACTACAAGAAGCGTGGTAAAACAGCCATACCAACCTACAAAAAACATCTTCAACAATTCTTCAGGCAGTTTGGGTGCACAAACGAAGTATTCGGTAAACCGCTGACAGCACAGTGCGTATCGCAGATGCATGATCAAATCAACAAGTACAACAGCCGTCTTGCAAGCGAGGCTAAGGACAGAGAGTAGACTGGTGACGATTCCGAAGGAGAGAGTATTGGCTTGGGACAAGTTAAAGGGACGGGTAAGCGAGGTAAAAGAAAAGAGAGAAGAATGGGAACGAGTCAGAAGGGCAGAGAGTGGAATTCATACCAGGATGATGACACGTGCAAGGGCTCATGGGATACTAAGTGCATAAAAATCCCAGAAGTCTACTAGAAAGGTCTTGCGCATGCTCAGTGCAATCTTAACATAATCTAAAATGAAAACGGCAAATGAAAATTAACAGTTGTTTGCAAAATAAATAAACAAAGAATCACAAATTGATTTATTTCGTGACCATTCTAAATGGTACAAGAGTGTAAGGTGCCGGTAATTTACAACAATAGCTTCCAGGGCAGATGCACAAGACTATATTACGACTGTTCAATAGGAAATGGCACACTTTTTGGCAGGGGGGGGGGGATTGCGAATGCACCCTGCACACCCGTCTGTATACGCGCCTGACATGAGTCAAAACAAAGCAGTCAAGTGAGTTGATTATTATGGTGATGGTAAGAAAGTTCCTGTGTTCAGACCAGCAGAGAATACAATGTCCCTCTTGGTATCGTGTTCGGCTCCCTCATCTTATGATAAAATATTTGATTGGCAATATGACTGGCAGCGCAATCTTCCGTGATGTATTTGATGGTGCTGGCTGGGGTAATGTTCGATTCGAAGTCTGTAGATAAGCTAGCGATATCCTGCTTGGAATTTGGTATCACATTAAATTTTCAACTAAAAGCGGACAAGCGTCGTTGTTGCTGATGATTATGATTGTGGCGATTATGACATAAAGGTTGTAGACGTTGTGTTCAGACACGAGTCAGTTGGGTCGCCGATGATCTGAAGGTTTACTGAGTGTACAGGCTAGTGGCAAATACAATGTCTCTCTTGACAGCTGTTGACGCCTTTTCCATCTTCTGGTACAGTGTGGGGTCGCCGATGATCTGAAGGTTTACTGAGTGTACGGGCTAGCGGCGAATACAATGTCTCTCTTGACAGCTGTTGACGCCTTTTCCATCTTCTGGTACAGTGTGGGGTCGCCGATGATCTGAAGGTTTACTGAGTGTACAGGCTAGCGGCGAATACAATGTCTCTCTTGATGGCTGTTGACGCCTCTTCCATCTTCTGGTACAGTGTGGGGTCGCCGATGATCTAAAGGTTTACTGAGTGCACAGGCTAGCGGCGAATACAATGTCTCTCTTGATGGCTGTGAGGCCTCTTCAATTTTCTTGTACAGTGTGGGGTCGCCGATGATCTGAAGGTTTACTTAGTGCACATGCTAGCGGCGAATACAATGTCTCTCTTGACAGCTGTTGACGCCTTTTCCATCTTCTGGTACAGTGTGGGGTCGCCGATGATCTGAAGGTTTACTGAGTGTACAGGCTAGCGGCGAATACAATGTCTCTCTTGATGGCTGTTGACGCCTCTTCCATCTTCTGGTACAGTGTGGGGTCGCCGATGATCTTGGCTGCATTGCGCACGTTCAGACAGGTCTCGTGCAGTCTCTGGATACAGCGGACAATTACACCTAGGATATGACCGCAAAAGGTGGTTACACCTCGAAGAGATGAGTGGCGCTGCAAATTAGCCGGGGACGGAGGCGATAAGAACCATAGAAAGATGGTACAAGGTCTCATTGATTTTAAATAGTGGTACGAGGTCTCAATGATTATAAATTGTGGTACGAGGTCTCATTGATTTTAAAAAGTGGTACGAGGTCTCATTGATTATAAATTGTGGTACAATGTCTTATTGATTATAAATGGTGGTACGAGGTTTTATCGATTATTAATGGTGGTACGAGGTCTCATTGTTTTTAAATGGTGGTACGAGGTCTCATTGATTATAAATAGTGGTACGAGGTCTAATTGATTACAAATTGTGGTACGAGGTCTTATTGATTATAATTAGAGGTACGAGGTCTTATTGATTATAGTTGGAGGTACGCGGTCTTATTGATTATAAATGGTGGTAGGAGGTTTTATTGGTTATAAATGGCGGTACGAGATCTTATTGAATATAAATGGTCTGGAGCAAACGTGAGGCAATCAACATGAGGTCATAATGTAAACGATTAAAATGTTCTTTAGCGTTCAAACTTCCTGTACGTCGGTTTGATGATGATGAAAATAATGATATTGATAAAGAGGATGTTGATGACAATAATGATATTGATAAAGAGGATGTTGATGACAATAATGATATTGATAAAGAGGATGTTGATGACAATTATGATATCGATAAAGAGGATGTTGATGACAATAATGATATCGATAAAGAGGATGTTGATGACAATAATGATATTGATGAAGAGGATGTTGATGACAATAATGATATTGATAAAGAGGATGTTGATAACAATAAAGATATTAAAAAAGAGGATGTTGATGACAATTATGATATTGATAAAGAGGATGTTGATGACAATAATGATATTGATAAAGAGGATGTTGATAACAATAAAGATATTAAAAAAGAGGATGTTGATGACAATAATGATATTGATAAAGAGGATGTTGATGACAATAATGATATTGATGAAGAGGATGTTGATGACAATAATGATATTGATAAAGAGGATGTTGATAACAATAAAGATATTAAAAAAGAGGATGTTGATGACAATAATGATATTGATAAAGAGGATGTTGATGACAATAATGATATTGATAAAGAGGATGTTGATGACAATAATGATTTTGATAAAGATGATGTTAATGACAATAATGATTTTGATAAAGATGATGTTGATGACAATAATGATATTGATAAAGAGGATGTTAATGAACAAAATGATGCGTCTGTGGCATAGACGATAGTGTAGGGAAGGCGGACAAAACAGAAGTCGAAATATTCCAACGTTTCGGACTTCACTTTTAGTCCTTCATCAGGGCGGCTACTAAAACCGTAACAACGATGTATACACGCGTTTTCCTGGTAATGGTTTTAGCAAACGACCTGATAAAGGACTGCAAGTTAAGTCCGAAACGTTGGAATATTTCGCAATTCTGTTTTGTCTGTTTTCACTATACTTTCATACATATTCTCCAAACATTGCATCCAATCGGATCCAGAGACGTCGGTGTGTGAGTTTTACACTTTTTCGTCCAATATGGCATAGATGATAGTAATCTACCACCCTCCCTAACTCTCCTAGAGGTAAGTGAGATCGTTTACAAATGATGTTTATAAAGATGACGATGATGATAAAGATGTAGATGATGATGATGATGATGATGATGATGATGATGAGTCTGTGACATAGATGATAGTAATCTACCATAGGCCCTAACCTTCCTGTACGTCAGTGAGCGTGGTGATCTCTGCGAATGGCATTCCTCTCGCCCACTCGTACACCGCCTCCACAAGACCGAAATAAAACTGTCCCTTGTAGTCATCCGCTGGCGTGTTGAGCCCGCATTCTAGCTGGCAATTAGCAATTGCCTCTGCTATGGACAGAATGCGTTCCTTGCCCTGCGAGGGAAAAAAAAGAAATAGACCAACAGCAATAGCTGTGTACATCTATCGCAAATAAATTAATGGGGAGATTATACCGTATCTTTGTTGTTGTTGTTTTTTTTGTTTGGCAAAATCTGCGTGTATAAATTTGCGTATTTTAAAACCACATCGAAAAAATTGGGATCAAATATCGATAGCCTTCATTATATGGTAGACCGTTCACGAGAGAAGCAAAATAATAGAAAATTCCGCCTTTACTTACAAGAGAAGTTAGCATAAAAATCGAAAGAGAATAAAAACATAGTTTGACAGGAGTACTAAACTAGAACTTGAAAATATGTTTTTTAAGAGCCGCCCGCCTACGAGAGTGCTGGAAAAAATAGTTGAATGTATTCGTAATTGACTTAGTGATATCTGCAAGGAAATTATACATTGTGTAGATTTTCGGGTGAATGGGTATACATAAAGAGGCACTTGATCGTAGCAAAAACTAAAGAAAACTGGAATGAATGTCACACAAAACAATACAAATTCTTCATATTTCCCGCGAAATGGATAATATGCGGCGGATCTAGAGATTTGAGTAAACGTGCAGCCTGTTTCGAACCCTAAATGCACTATTTTCAATCCATTTCCACCCGCTCGATGCGATGTGTTCAAACCACAATATTGTAATCATCTGAAAGATCAAAGGTCATTTAATAAACCTGGATTGTTATTTTGGTTATTCCGCATAGTTTTGTCTATTTTTTTTTTAGCTTCCGGAATAAAGTAAAATCACTCCGATCAAGTGCCCCTGTAAAGAAGACAAATGTGCGAGCAGTACCTCTTCAAGGACCGACGTCAGCTTGGGCTCACTGCAGTTACGCTGGTAGAAAGGGAGAATTAAACAACCATTAGTGCAATGCTGTCTAAGAGCTTCCGTGATAACCTGTTCAGATTTGTATTCAATTTTTGGGCCAGACAGCGTCTACATCACAGGTTGTGCAAGGTGGGATGTATACGTGGCCCCACTGGATTAAGAACGCACCTGTTGAAACACGAAGCAAGAGAGCAAAGCCACGATCTCGGTGTGCTGGAGGCCCGTGAACGCGCTGTGGAAAACTAACTCTGTGATCATCAGCTCGTGGTTACTCATTTCGCACGCAACACGACCTTTCAGTTCCACACGGTTTGTGCGGTCGATGTATCGCAACTTGCGTAAGACCTGAAATGATATACGCAGAACGTGCGCGGTTAAGTGCGACAAATTACCGCAAATTGCTTAAGACCCTGAATGATATACGCATAAAAACGCGGTTAAGTGCGCCTAGATAACCGCAATCTGCGTTAGATCTTAAGGCCTCTCGCGGGTAATTGTTTTCAAAATTCGTTCAAACTGAAATTTAGTAGCCGAATCGATTGGGGTGCCCCGGTTTCAATTTGTACGATATTTTCAAAACAATCATCCGTGAGAGGCCTTAAATAACAGACAATTCCAGTATGCGGAAGTGTGGGGTTTTTTTTTGGCTTTTTGGCGCCCCTCAATTAATGGCGGATTAAGTAAACTTTGACCCCTTTGGTACTAGGGTCAGATCGGTTAAATACTACTTATCTCATTCCTTTGGTGGTAAAATGGTCAGATCGGTCCCTACAATACTACTTACCTCAATCCTTTGGTGGTAAAATGGTCAGATCGGTCCCTACAATACTACTTACCTCAATCCTTTGGTGGTAAAATGGTCACATCGGTCCCCACGACACTACTAACCTCAATCCTTTGGTGGTAAAATGGTCAGATCGGTCCCTACAACACTACTTACCTCAATCCTTTGATGGTACTCGGGAAGAAGTTGCAGACTCTGGTCTGATAACAGGAACTTGAGATGATCTAGATTCTGACGTAGAACCATCTCGTCACGAACTTGACTGAACTGGGAATATAGTAAGACAAGAATTTTAGAGTTTCATTTAATGGAAGTACATAGTAACGCCATTTATTGGAGGGGATGTTGTTTTTGTCAAAATTCTGATAATAGACCACGGCTAGCAAGTCGAGGACTTCAAGCTACGGAACAGTAGCTCAGGTTATGCGACGCAACCGGACTGGATTTTCTTATTCAAAGTAAACACGGATTGATTGTCGCTAACAAGACACAGCTCACCAAATTCCAAGGAATTTCGTGGTTTACAATACAATCAGAATTTAGCCTAACAAACTCTCCTGCAAGGTTTTCCTTCTAATGCACTGTAATGTTTTTTGTCACCAGATGTTGTCTAGCTCCGAAAATCAGGCTTTGTGGCCTCTACATAGTGGTAATAGCAACAGTGAATAATACATTTGGGACTGCAACAGCTCTTTAACAGCTTACAACTGCTAAACCACTAGTTCGCTTCCATCATTTAGACGGAATTACATTGGTACTTTTTGAATGGTCATTGCTTTAAGGAGAGGTAGCGTAATAAGCCATTTCAGTGCTGACAAATAAAAGCAATACACTCTTTTTTTTTTATAAGAACCTTCTTTATAAAAACGTCCAGCCCGAGATTTCACCAAATTTTAAGAACAAGCTTAGAACATGCTGAGGCTGTGATAACATTTTGATCATATTGATCATTAGTGTAATTCATTGGGTATTGTATTCTTAAGGTTACGGGGTGCTTACAGCCGGCGGGACGCAGAAAAACCCAAAGTGTCGAGGAAAAACGCTGATACGCACGTCAGATTAAATCGAATATGCTCATGTTATATGTCGTTGTAAAGCTTAATAAATGGGGAATAAGATAATCCTTTTTGTTTCTTGGTTTGATGAAATGCTTTATTTTTTAATGGGCTTTAATCACGAGCTTGTTTTCAGCCAATCACATCCCTTAAAAACCCTAATGTGTCTAAACTATCCGGCAGATCTTTACGTTTTATGGCTTATGTCGATCAACATATACACACCTACCAAACTGTGTTCGGCTTTAGGTTTTTTTCCTATGCTAAGCTGTCTATGCAAATTACATTCCAAGGGGGCCATTTGACTCGCTGCTATGTCCCGATCATCGACGGAGCTAAAATAGCCGTTCCAAAAATTATTTCTAGCAGATTTTTAGGCGGATTGCTTTAAAACTCGATTCGGAGATAGTTCCATCCCTCTCCCATCCGGTACCGGTGTCAGTGATTTCGCGCTGAGGCTGAGGTAGTCAGAATAAAGTTGCCAGCCTTGTCTCATTAACATACTTGTATCGACTCAAAATCCGAAACAAACTTATATCGCTCTAAACTCTTAAAATTGAGCTTCTTGGAAAGAAAAAACACCACAGACGGATCCATTTACATCCCAACTAAGTTTATTTCATGAATAGAGCATGAAGATATAACTCATAGATGCTTATTTGCGTGAATTCGTATGTCCTTAGAAATCCTTCACTGACGCAGGTGGGAAGCCTGTGATGAAAGCCAGAACATTTGCAGAATTTTGAAAACTGCAGTAAAGTAATTCTCTATTGATACTTACGTGTTCATAGAAGTTTGGGCAATTGATGCAGGTAAACGTGCGCATGATCTCTTGGAGAGACCGCTGCCTGGTGATAGCGTCTACCATATCAAGATCCCGGATGTTGAAGTCCTTGACTGGATCCATCGTCTCAATTCCTTCGGGGTTAGCCTCGGTCAGCCTCAGGAGCTCCTGCTCTGCAGCGATGGCGGATCGACAGGGTGGGTCATTCCTTGGAGGTTATTTCATGAGGTTATTTCATGTAAGACCCTGTAAGCTGGCTACTTTACCCTAATCGTACATGAAGTAGTGTAGTTATCCTACATGAAATACTGGCCCCTTTGAAGTGGTGGATAACATAAAGCGTTTTAATATGAATTAAGTAAATTTGCTGACTTTTAAATGCCTGAATAACCTTGCCCCTCCTCAACTAAATGACATTATCACTACTTTTCAAAAATCTTCCCCTTCACTCCCCCTTTTAAACGTGTTTATAATGAAACGAAACGAGCAACCAGATACTGTTGCGTCTAAAGACACAATCATAAAATGGTTCTTATACCTAAAATATTAGTTTTTCAGACCTGTAGGTAATCGCTATCAAAGTTTGTACACACCCTAGTAGCGAGACTGCGATGTTCCTCAACTTCGCTATAAAGACTTCTGAATATCAAAATTAAGCTAGACTATGCAGTTACCATCAGAGATTATGTATAATATATAATATGTAAAACAATAAACAACTAGACTAATCTATCGCCCGTGGCGTGAAATTTGAAAACCGCGTAAAGCCTGCATTGAGCTTACCTAAACCTTGGCTGCATTCTCTTGCGGAAGTCTTGCGAGATGGCGTCTCCATCGATCTTCATTTGACGCACCGTGATCTCTGCTATTTCCGAGCCCAGGACTTGCACTACCCGGTGAGCACTGCGGCCCTCGGGCCGGAATAACGACCGCGCCAGGTAAGGCTGAAGGGAGGCCGCGCTAGACTGGGTACTAACAATTTCTTGGGGTTTTTCTGGTAAACAAGAAGGGAATATAAACGGGCTTGAAAAATAATAATGCTACGGAAAAAAGATGCGTCGTGATTCAATGGAGCTGACCTGCGTGACACTATGCCAGGGTCACGTGTCGTATGCTGACAAAATAAGAGAACAAAGCTATGGTCATGTGTTCAGCCACGAAGATATGGTCACGTGTTGTGTGTTGAACCAATAAGAGAACAAAGCTAGATGATTGACCAATGAGGCTTTACCGTCAGGTCAAAACTCACCGCTGTCAGAAGCCTCTTCTTCACAAAGCACTAGCACTGTAAAAGTCTTGTCAGAGGCTCCCTGGCTGACCGAGGAGGCCTGGACAGACGCGAGGGACTGGTAAGGAGTAAAGGCACCTTGAAGTATAACAGCCAGCGCGTTCTTGTGCTCAACTGTGTCTAGGACAACTATGCGACCTGGCGATAGGGCCTTTTGACCGTGAGGGGACGACAAGGCGGCAGCCTGGGGAAAAAAAGGTACGTACTGACAATGAGCCACTATATTACAATGTTGATGTTGCACAATAGAATCTGTTGCATATGTTATCTTCCTTAGTTAAAGAGGTTACTCGATGCGTTTTTCGTTGGCCAAGGTTTACTCAATAATCCACCATTAGCGGAGAAACGGAAGCTTTCAATTAAAGAGGTGGTGTCATGAGTTTTCCGTGGGCCACGGTTTACTTAACAATCCACTATTAGAAGGGAGACGTTAAAGGGGTGGTATCATGAGTTTTTCGTGGGCCAAGGTTTACTCAACAATCCGCCATTACAGGAGAGACGGAAGCTATCATATAAAGGGATAGTGTCATGCCATTACAGGAGAGACGGAAAATACCCCGAAGAATCCACTGCGGTGATCTTGGTTCCTAAAACTTGGGGTTCCTAGTAGGTACTACTCAGTTCCTAATCAGTTTCTAATGACAAGGGAGGGGGGGGGGGGGTAATTGTTCCATAACAAAATACGAAATTACTTCCTTTTCCTATATAGAATTGGGGACTGCGACTAGAACTAGTAGGTGAAGAATCCCACATAGATTTGTAAGGCTCTTTGAGATATAATCTTGCGAATTATTTGATAACATACGCTTGATAAGATTTTTTAACAGTCTCGAAGATGTATACTTATTGCTTTATACCTCTGCGAAAAAAAACTCTCTATTTTGTGTATACTAGGTTTTATTTTAACTTCTTATTAACATATTACAAATTAACTTTCCGCCTAATAAACGTGATTTTTTCCAAATGCTTATCAAGCGTTTATGTCCTACATTAAGGAAATCTTACTTTGACCCTGTGTGTCAAGTCGCTGAGTTCACTGCACGCCTGGTAATAGCTCTTCAAATCCTCGCCGCAGAGCACGCACTCCACGTCTCTCACGTCAGCGAGCTCCTTCTCTAACTGCTCCGCCTTCCGCCGCCTCTCAGTCGCATCGCGCTGGAGGTGGAACTCGGAAAAGCTTCTCTTCATCATGTCTTCCACTCGAAGCTGCTCCACGCGCAGCAGGTTCAGGATCATGGAGTACGTTAGGCGGAACTGCGACACCAGGGTAGTGGGCTTACCCTGGGGTGCAAAAGAGATTAAAACTTGTAGGAAATGAGGACAGTGGAGAAAATGCCAAAAAAATGGAACATGCCGCATCAGGGACAGGCCAAAATAAAGGAAATATCGGTAGAGAGGGGATGTATGAGAATGTGTTTTGTTGATGGCGATGATGATTATTCAGATAATGTGATGATGGTTTTGATGATGATGATGATGATGATGATAATGAAAATACTGCTGCTTATGATGATGACGACGATAGTGGTGATAAAAAAAGTGACGGTAGGGTAATAAATTATGAGAATGCTACTGCTGCTGCTGATGATGTTGATGATGATGATGGTGATGATGATATTTATGAATTTATGATAATGCTGGTGGTGATGCTGACGATGATGATAGTGATGATGGTGATGATGGTGATGATGGTGATGATGGTGATGATGGTGATGATGGTGATGATGGTGATGATGATGATGGTGATGATGATGATGATGATGATGATGATGGTGATGATGATGATGATGATGGTGATGGTGATGATGGTGATGATGGTGATGATGGTGATGATGGTGATGATGGTGATGATGGTGATGATGGTGATGATGATGATTTTAATGATAATGATGCTGATGATGGTGATGATAGTGATGATGATGATTTTAATGATAGTGATGCTGATGTTGGATGATGATAGTGATGACGATAACGCTGTTCCTGATAATGCTGCTCCTGATGATGCTGATAATGACGACGTCTACATACCAGCATCATCTTGTGTAGGTCCGATGCCTCTGGCACGTCTCCTTTGCAAAGTATTATCACAGTGCCCGTGGTATCCTTGCCTCGCCTCCCAGCTCTTCCCGCCATCTGCACGTACTCGCCAGGTAGCAAGTCACGGAAGCTGGACCCGTCGTTCTTGCGAGTGGAGTCAAACACGACTGTGCGTGCAGGCATGTTGACACCCATGGCAAACGTCTCTGTGGCGTACAAGAGCTGCGAAAGAGAGCACAATGGAATGCTCCGAGTCAATCAAAATTTTCACAAACAGCATCGTACCACACACCCCTAGCGTAGTATATCGCTCGGCTATTTTTTTTTCTCGCCGGCAATAAAATCTGGTGTCTGGACTAAAACGCACGTGCTCTACTCTCAATTCAAAACATAACAGTTACCTTCACAAGGCCTTCTTGGAACAAAATCTCGATCATCTGGAGGATACAAAATTAAAAATTATGTTATTGGTACAAAAACAGTTCGCATAAATCTCCTAGATGACATATTATCGCTGGGGTTTTGCGAACTTTCGCCGACGACCCAATGGCGAAATCGCCTTCTGGCTTTCGTTCAGTGATTTCATTTGCCAGCACTGAAAAGGCTGCCATACACGCAACCTAGCCGCAAGGCGCTGATCAATCAAAATGCACCGAAAGCAGTTCCGTTAGTTTGAATGACGGAAGACAAAAAGCGGATTATCGGTAGGAAATTATTTACGAGAATTATATTTAAAATAACAAAATAGTGTTTCCAAAGTTGTAATTAATAAAAAATGAGTTTGACTGTTTTTGCATTAGACCCTTAATAACTCAAACCAGGATAAACCAAACTCCTCGCTAACTTGAACGAATTTTACATTTCCCCGTGCCACATTAACTCGTATTGTCTTCTGTGAAATCCACAAGAACAGCAGTTTGCATCAACTGTCATTGAAATTTCAATTGCTCTCAGTGCATCTTATCAGAAATATTGTTTGATTAAGAGTAGCTAATATCTACCCGGTTACATAACTCGAAAGCCCACTAACTCTCTTCAGCCTTCGATTTAGTGGGGTTCTTCTGTATCTAACATATCTGGATTGAGTTTGCGAGATCCCGGTAATGCTTGAGGTGTTTCAAACGAGTATTTTTTATCTTACTAAATAGGGCCGTCACATGTAGGGCTCACCTCTTTGAGAATTGGTAGAATACCGCTGTGATGGACGCCTATACCACGCTGGAGAAGCTCTTGCATCCGGGTAACCTGCCACGACAAAAATACATCATTTTCATGTATAACCACAAGAGCTAGACACCTCGTCTACACACTTCATCTATCACACTTGGACCTCTACCACTACCCTCATAAGAGTAGCACCTTGGGTAACGTCTTGCTTACACCCTTCGTCTACACACCTTGTCTACACACTTCGCCAATCACCCTATATCCTGACCTGTGGTAACGTCTTGTCGGAGCCCTTGAGCCGCGCGAGGTACTTTTGCATCTCCACGTGTATCCTGCTTCTCTCCACGCTGGTGGTCAGGTTCAGGTTGGACAGCTGGTCCGCGTTCTCTTCGCATTTCCTCCTTGAGAAAGTGAACGCCACCACAGGGAGCTTATCCTTCTTCTCTAGCATCGTGATCAGGGATAACCACACGTTGCGGTCCTGTGAACACGTGATAGCAACCTTGAGTTCTAATTGGTTCAATAAAAGTAATGTGACCGTAACCATGAGCTTTTTTGGTTCAATGCAGATCAGGTGCCCTAGTCCACTGTCTTTACCGCTTAAGCGTTGTAGTTTTTCCCTGTGTCTTAATCGCATTAGGGTTGCAGTTTGTTCTTGTGCCCTTACCGCTTTAGGGTTGTAGTTTGTTCTTGTGCCCTTACCGCCTTAGGGTTGCAGTTTGTTCTTGTGCCCTTACCGCTTTAGGGTTGTAGTTTGTCCTAGCGCCCTTGGCCCCATACGCGTCTTTGCCTTTGCTCGCTCTCTCCTTCTTGGCATCGATTGCAGCCTGGTAACCGCGCGTCAAGAACTTGCTGTGCTGATCGACCAATAGGAATAGCTCATTGCTGGTCTTGTTACTGTTGCCCGTGTACAGGAAGTGTTCCAGGGGGACTGGGCGCTTGGCTGTACTGATGACGTAGATCTTTTTGCGCTTCGTCCGTCTGTGTGAACAAGACAGCCCATAGAATAATAAGGAAACTTTTCATCTTACATTCACTTCATACAAATAATCATTAACAGGGCGCCGTAACCCTATTCATAATGCATTAGCGGCCATTTTGGATGCCTGCAAAATCAAAAATATGGCTAATCGAATGACATTTTGCAATTGTGTGAACGTGTACCAACATTCTATACAAATACACCGTACAATTTATTTTTGGCGTAGAAGTTGCTCCTCTATTGGCGTCTATTGGCGCAATGAAGAACACGTAACCGAACCTTGAGCTCTTATTGGTTCAATTAAGAGCACGTGAAAATAAATTTGAGCCCTAATTGTTTAAATATAGAGCACGTGACAATAGCCTTTAGCTTTTATTGGTTAAATGAAGAACCAACATTTTGGGCAGGGAGAAGTTGCTTCTCTAAACTCCTTTTCAAATCCCCTTTCTTTGATCCAATCAAACTTTCTATTCATTCTCTCTTGATTCTTGTAAAGCTTGATTTACACGTGCCGATTTGTCGGGTAGGTTTAGTGCAAGGTAATTTAGTGTCGGCCCGACTAGACTAGAAATCTCAACTAGCCAAAATACTTTGGCGTCGAGCCCGTAACTTCTAAAGGCCTAAGCAGGGCTCTGACAAATCGCAGGTTGTAAATGCCATAGTCTGAGATGAGTAAAACAAACCGGTGCGTGGTAATCTTCCTTCAGCGGACACTTTCTCGTTATCTTCAACTACTCTCGTATGTGAACAGTTCTTCTGACGGACAGTTGACTGTATTGGAAACTCAAGGCATGTGCGATAGGGCCTTATGTACAAGAAAGGAAATTTAAAACACCCTTACCAGAACCGGGAAATCACCCTGACATCTGTGAAGACCACTTATGAACATTTCTCTCGTATATGCACATTTCTACTAACACAGTTGACTTATTGTTAACGGAGGCTCAAGGCTTGTGCGTCAGGTCTTCCTGCAAGATCTCGCAAAATGGCTTAACGTCTTACCCGATCCAATCGGCGAACTCCAGGGTGTTCGGTACGGTGGCTGACAGCAGGATAATGCTCACGTGATCAGGCAACATGATGAGTACCTCCTCCCACACCACGCCCCTCTAGAACATGACAGCAAGTCAAGGTCGCGAACATAAATGCAGCCGCAGTACGATTAGTATAAGGAACATTGATTTTTCTTTTACTGATGTTTCACTGACCTCTGCGTCATTTATGTAATGCACCTCGTCAAATATGACCCACTCGACGTCACGGATAACATCGGAGCCATTGTACAGCATGGACCTGAACAGGTATGAAAAGGAATTAGTACAATTAGATTTAAAGCCTGTAAATCAGATTTGCGTGACACGTGGGTTATGAAACCCTATGCAAAGATCAACTCAGTAGTAAATAAAATTCGCTTGAGTCACGGTCAATTTTAATCCGTCCTACATCTAAAATCTATTTTTAAAGGATTAACTAATTAAAGGAAGGCGAAGTTTAAAAAATGATGAGGGCTTTATATATTTAAACCCACCAAAAAACATTGTCGTCGCAAGTCGGGTCCCAAGGCTTTAACAAGGAAGATCGCCAGCTTCGTAAGGTGTTGGGTTTAAGAGTGAGTTTAGCGTTATTTCGGAGAGCTAAACAATATTTAAATTAAATGAAATAACCCAAACAGACATTCAGTTTCATTAAATACAAAATTGTCATAAGCTCATCTCACATTAAGCGGATGGAATAGGATTGGGATTACTTCAAGTTTTCGGTAAAGACTTAATGTAAATTCAAATATCGAAAATGTACAGTGCAAGCCAAAAAAATTTAAAATTAGGTCAAAGCAAATAAGTTAATCCTGTTTTCTTCACAATTGGCTGAACCAATGTATAAGTTTGCTGATTTTGATTTAAATCCAGAGCAACCCTAGTTAAATCAGGCAGGAAAAAAATGCTTGAAAGAAGGCTTTTCAAAATACGTTGCTAGTGCAATTATAAATGGCAACTGGAGGTGCAATTTAAGGCTGCCAGCTGCTTATTGTATTTTAATTTCCACAGTTTCAGTATCTTTAATAACCCTAAACATTTCAGTAATCATGTGTAAAATATCTTTATTGGAAACCGTTAAAATTGATTTTGACTTTTCTAAAAACACTGCTTCTCTGATTCTATTGTCAAACTTAAACAAAATCACGGCGTTACAGAGAACATCGATTTAATTTAAAAAAAAATATCCTGGAATCATGGAAATTATCTTAGTACATGAACTCTGGTCGCGGACTTCTCGAAGTTCTAAATGGTTAAAATCATTTCCAATAATAAAGATGATAAATCAACAAATTGCAGGACATCCGCATTTTCATGTATTTTATGGCAAGAAAAAAAGGCATTTTTTGTTAGAACTGCCATTTATCATTCGCCATCCGCATACAAGCAATATCTCCTAGAAAAATCAAGTGACATATTGTGGAAATCGTGAACGTAGAACAGTATCGTAGAACAGCTGTAGTCTTAATCAGGCATGACACTTTCGGTACAAGCGTTGCTATAGTTACCGTAGGATCTCTGTGGTCATGATTAGACATGACGCTTCCGGTACTAGCGTTGCTATAGTTACCGTAGGATCTCTGTGGTCATGATTAGACATGACGCTTCCGGTACTAGCGTTGCTATAGTTACCGTAGGATCTCTGTGGTCATGATTAGACATGACGCTTCCGGTTTGATCTGCACGTCACCGGTCAGCAGCCCTACGTCAAGTCCCGGATGGTCCACACTCAGAGTCTTCTTGAAGTCTCGAAACTTCTGATTGGATAATGCCTTGATGGGCGACGTGTAAATTGTCCTGAGTAGTATAGAGTGAACCAAATCAGTCATGTTTTACACACACTGCGATATGAACTACGTTTAAAACAAAGCCTTCATGGGCGACGTGTGAATTGTCCTGAGTAGTATAGAGTGAACCAAATCAGTCATGTTTTACACACACTGCGATATGAACTACGTTTAAAACAAAGCCTTCATGGGCGACGTGAAGATGGTGCTGAGTAGTATAGAGTGAACCGAATTAGCCCTGTTTTACTCTCGGGGATTGGGAGAGATATGTATCAACTAGATTGACTAATTAAATTCAAAATGACCTTATCGAGGACGTACAGACAGTTCTAAGTAGTACTCGAGGTGGAGTGGCCTCGGAAGAGATTGGGGGAAGGAATATAACTGCAACGAATGCAATGACGAAAAGAATGCGAAAGAAACTGTAAATTTCAAGGGATGGACGACATTAAGAGAATTAATATGACATGCGCAGCTTTATATCTGAATGATGCATCAAATAACTACCCACTCGGGGTTTGAGGTAGCGTTTAAGTACGGTATTACCGTATTAGCCACTTTTAGCTCAATACTTTGCAACAAAGGCAACAAGGATTTACGACCGCTCGTTTCTTTTAATCGCGACATGTAAAACTTTAAAAACAAAACCAAGACATCCCTTTGTAAAGCGATGATTTAAAAAATGGTCTTTCTAAACACTTCGACTTCTAAACACACGTCTGTGACGTCCATTTCTTGGACGCAAGGATGTTGAAGTTTATTTTTTTTCTGAGATGACCGCGGGGTAATACAGTAGCAAGATAACGATAAAGTAATTATTTGTTAATTTTCATTAAGCTCTATCCAGAAAGTAATGACATTACCTGGTCCTGTGCTGGTGCGCCAGCGCGATAGCATATTCCGCGACAGCGGTCTTCCCAGCTGATGTATGCGCAGCCACGAAAACGCTGTCGTGCGCTTCTAGTCTGAGGATAGCCTGCTTCTGAAACGTGTCTGGCTCGAAATCCCACTAGGAAAGACACATAGTGTGAATATCCCACTAGGAAAGAAACATAGTGTGAATATCCCACTAGGAAAGACACATAGTGTGAATATCCCACTAGGAAAGACACATAGTGTGAAAATTTCACTAGGAAAGACACATAGTGTGAAAATTTCACTAGGAAAGACAGTGTGAATATCCCACTAGGAAAGACACATAGTGTGAAAATTTCACTAGGAAAGACACATAGTGTGAATATCCTACTAGGAAAGACACATAGTGTGAAAATTTCACTAGGAAAGACAGTGTGGATATCCCACTAGGAAAAAAGCATAGTGTGAATATCTCACTAGGAAAGACAGTGTGAATATCCCACTAGGAAAGACACAGTGTGAAAATCCCACTAGGAAAGACACATAGTGTGAATATCCCACTAGAAAAGACACAGTGTAAATATCCCACTAGCAAAGACACATAGTGTGAATATCCAACTAGGGAAGACACAGTGTAAATATCCAACTAGGAAAGACGCTCTTGTAAGTGGACAACCCTTTCAACTAGCTAAATTTTGCTATCTGTACCTTCATTTACTGTATGTTTTTTTATTAGTTACGGAGACTAATCTGAATTCAAATCCTTTGCCTGGTTTTGGAAACAGTTAGCTCTTTGTCACTGGACACTCTTTCCTAAGCGGAAAGCTCAAGTACGGGTACATTTCGAAACTGAGTATTTATTGTACTCATAAAGCGTACACTCTCTCGTAAGCAGACGCGTACATCTTCCGTTGTTTTCTCCTCTCTCGTCCATACGATTTAACTCGCCTAAAAATCAGTTAAATATGAGGCCTTGTTGTATTATTTACTCGCAGTTTTGGCTAAATTTCACATACCGGATAGAATAAGACATGACAGCATGATGTGTTACGAACCTTGTGCGCCATGTCGGGTACTTTCTTATGGAAGTCCTTCACAGGAGTACTAATATCGACCATGTAAGCCCACTGTTGTTTGAGTGGTGAAGAAGGCTGGGTGCTCGGCTCTTGCGTAGGTTCATCTTCCTATAACGAACATCACAAGTTTTTCTTGCCAATAAATAACTAATATTGGTCTTTATTTTTCAATATTCTGCTGTTCCTCGCCGACGATCACCAACAGCTGAATCACCTTCTCGCTCACGTCATTCCAATCATTGACAAACACTGAAATGGTTTCCAATCATGCCGCCTCCCCGCTAGGCACTGACCAACCAAAAAGCACGAAATGTAATTCAATTAGTTTAAATGACGGAAGCTAGAAGGTTTGGCAGTTGGAAATTATTGAAAAGAGTTCGCAGAACATTGAAAATTGCAGTAACATGGATTTACCTTTTTAAGAATCTTCTCCAGACTGTCACTTTTCTTCAAGATAGCTAAAAGACACAGGAGGCCCGATGTAAGTAGACATTCTTAATTGAATGCAACAAAACATTTTAATCTTAAATCTATTGGGAGTAACCCGACACCACATACCAGAGTCTTCCTCTCTATCAGCCTCCTCGTCAGTATGTGAATTCTACAAAGCACAGCAATAAAAAAATGTGATCTCTGTTGACAAGGTTAGGGCATTTTCATCAAACGGGTAAACAGAGGCCCCACTGAAAATCTGAAGTTTATGGCTTTCATAAAAAATAATCTCACTAAGTAATGAGCATTCTTTTTGAAGGAATAACATGCTTTTGGACTTAATTCTCATTACCTTATTGATGGAGAACATACCTACTGTAGTAAAGAGAATAGATAAGAGTGCTTCTTTTTCCTGTTTGCAATGATGTTTTATTACATGAACGAACGGAATGATAAAGAACTACAATGAGTTCTGACCGGGCTAGTCCCAGTCCTTCCACAGGGACTCCAAACAATGCTCTATCTCCCCCCAAGTATTTAGTGTTCCTGCATGGTGGGGATGATAAATACTGATATATAACATAACAATATAACAATGTGTCCTTTTGACTAATGTTTGTGTTCATTGTTCAAGTAGTCCTTTCTTGTTGTAGTCCTGTAGCCTCCTCAGGGCTAAGGGTATCTTCTTCTCGAGTGGGGGGTTGGATGGTGGTTTGGCTGGGCTTACTGGTTCGGATGCTTCCGCTGATCCTGGCTCGGTTTCTGGTAGTCTGGTTGGTGGTCTGCCTGTTGTCCCAGTTCCTGGCCCAGTGTCTCTCGTGAGCGGGGGGCTAGGTCGTGTGGGTGTTTCGACGGAAATTCCAGTGGGGCTTGTTGTTGCTGTGCCTTTTGGGAGTTTGGTTAGGCTTTCTTTCGGTCTTGCTTGGGTTGCTCGGCTGATGAATTTGAGGTCATCGTTGAGTATCCGTGGTGGCTGTGGTGCTTGGACAGGGATGTATTTCCGTAGGAATTTCCGGTTACGGAGAGTTATCCTTCCGGAGCCGTCGACACGCACAACGTATTGGTCAAATTGCCGTACCTCAATGACAATGCCTGTCTTGTCCCATCGTGTTGGATTGGGGCCTGTCTGGTTCTGGATCCTCACGTGGTGTCCTATGGCAAGAGGGGGAAGTCTCTTTGTATGTTGTGACCATCTCTCTGCTGCCCTCATGTGTCTGTTCCTTAAAGCTTCTTCTCTGAGGGCAAGGGTGTCCCGCCAAGTGGGGTGTGGGATATAGTGCCCTGGGAGGATCGGGATTGAATCCTTGATTGGTCTGCCGAATATGCATTGTGCTGGTGACAGCTTGGTGCTTGGGTCTGGGGTGTTGCGGTATTGAAGTATCGCTTGTTGGAAGGCATTGGTGTTGAGTTCACCATGTGGGCCGGTGTTGTTGGTGATGAGCCGCTTGACGGTTTTCACTCCTATTTCAGCTCTACTGTTGGAGTGGGGAAACGCTACTGAGGATAGGCGGTGGTGGACTCCCCACTCCTTGAGGAACTGCTGTGTAGGATTGGCGACAAATTCTGGTCCACCGTCACTTGCGCACTCATCAGGGATGCCAAAGGTGCAGAAGGTGCGCCTCAGACATTCTACTAGGCCGGCGGAGCCATCACGAGCCTTTTCGACGATTGGCCAGTTAGAGTATCTGTCCACTGCTACCAGGTAAGTGCTGCCTTTGTAGTGGAAGAAGTCAGCACAGATGCATTGGAATGGGTAGGCTGGCAGTATTGGTGGGTAGGGTGGGGCGCTTGGCTGTGAAGGTGTTATGCGGTTACAGTAGGAGCATCGTTCCCGTAAGGCGACAATGGCAGGTGTGATTCCTGGCCAAAAGACTGATGACTCGGCGCGGGCAGTCATGGATGTCACGCCTTGGTGTGCAGAGTGGAGTGCTTTAAGTATCACCTCTCGTAGGGTTGGGGGAATGACGATGCGATCCTTGTAAAGGATGACTCCATCGATGGTGTGGAGGTCGTGCCGGAATCTGTGGTATTCTTGGAGTGCTGGGGCGAGGTCGTGCTGCGCTTCTGGGAAGCCGGACTCAATGATGGCGGTCAGGGAGTGGAGATTTGGGTCGCTGGTGGTTTCTAGTTTCACCGTCTCCCAGGTAACGGCCATGGTGTTGAGGGTGGATGTGGCTGAGGATACCAGCTCTTTGTCGATCTCGTAGGAGCAGGATTCTTCTGGTGGCTCCCTAGTGCGAAGGCTTGCGAGGGCAGCATTGGCTGGGTGAGGGCTGTTGGAGGCATCGATGGTAGCTATGTCGTCAGGCAGCGTCATCATTTCAGGGGTTGTTGAGCCCGTTGGGTGGCGTGAGATGGCATCCGCAGCTTTGTGTCTTGCTCCAGGGATGTGGACCATGCGGAACTTGTAACGGAGGGTCTTCTCTTTGAGGTTCCTGAGCCGGCTGTTGGGAATTTCATCAAGGGACCGATCACCAAATACCTTCAATAGGGGTTTGTGATCAACGGCGACAATTAGGTTGCTACAGCCTAGGACGAAGAAGCGAGCCTTGTCCAGAGCATCGGCCACAGCCAAAGCCTCACCTTCGATTGGGGCGTAGCGTGATTCTGCTGCGTGAGTGAAGCGACTGCCTACTAATGTCACTTTCCATCCACTGCGACAACAGAATGGGGCCGTGGAGGGGCATTTGCAGTGTTTTTGAAGTAGCCAAAAGCCGATGCCAGTTTTGGACCAGTCAGTTGCTAGACATGTAGGCTTTGATTTGTCAAAGATGCGGACGCCGTCCTCGATTTCTCTGATGATTATAGACTTGGATTCTTCGAATAGCTGGTCAAGCTCTTTGGTCCAGGTGAACTGGGTGCCAGGCTTGAGTGATGCTCGGAATGGCAGCATGCGTTCGGTTGCAGCGAAGGCATATGATACCTGATTGATCAGTCCGAACCACGACCGCATGTCGGTGACGTTAACTGGTGTGGGGAATTTTCGGATAGCATCCAGGTATTTCTGGCAAGGGCGTACGCTGTTACGTGTAATTTCAAACCCGGCAAACTCGACAGTGTCAGCTGCGAAGACAAACTTGTCTGGATTGAGTGTGATGCCATGTCGACCACAGAGGTCAAGCCAATTGACTGCCTGGTGGAAGCTGCTGTTGATGTCGTCCGCCCATAGGAGAGTGTCGTCGATACACTTTGTCTTGTTTGGCACGTGGGAGACAATCTCATCGAACCGTCGGGAGTACCCATCACCGGAGGCGATGTATCCCTGGGGAGCTGTCTTATAGCGGTATCTTCCCCAGGGGGTTATGAATGTGGTGAGGTGGCGGTCATCCTGGTGTAGTGGCACACTGTGGTATCCATTCCAGCAGTCAAAGACTGTTTTCTTCGTGTTGTAGGGTATTGAGCGTGCCTGGTGGAATGGGCTCTGGGTGTGATGGGTCTCGCGTGTGGCATGGAGGTTGAGTGATTGGAAGTCAACGGTCCGGCGGGGCTTTCCATTTTTCTTAGCACAGACTACCATGCGGTGACACCATGTGACTGGTTCGCCGACTGGGACAGGCTCAAGAACGCCGAGTGCCACGTCTTGGTCTAGGCCGGCCTTCACCTCCTCCTGCCAGTGGAGGGGTACCGGTATGGGGGTGTGATGGGCGACGGGTTCGGCTTCGGGGTCGACCATGAGTCTCATTGGTATGCCATCCATTAGGGGAAGTTGTTGGTGTTCGCAGGTGTTGAATGTGCTGGACTTATAATAATCGAGGAGCCATTCCTGTAGGTTTGCTCTGTTGTCTTCTGTTGCAGGGAATGGTGGCTCCGTTGGCTTAGGTGGGGGCATCTGGCGTCGTGGGCAGGTGCATGAGTTGTCGGGTGTGTCCATTGTGTTCCCCTTGTTGGACGAGATGGCGGCGCTGTCGCTGGTTGGGTGATATAGGCTTTCCCCAACCGTAGGAAAGCTCTCTGAGATAATCCCGAGGTCTTTGCATGCTTCCCGACTTAGGAACAGGCGGTCAGATTCATTGGTGACGTAGACGATCTGCCTTGTTTTGGCTTCCAATCCAGGCTGGTTATTGCCTGTCAGGCGTAGGATTACGGCTCCAAGTATTGGGATGCCAGTGCCGTTGGCTGCATGCATGCGTGTAGTTACTGGTATGAGATCTGCTTCATTTAGCCCGAAGCGGCGGATGACACTCAAGCTGGCGAGGCAACTTTGGCACCCGGTGTCTGCCATGGCGGGTAGTTGGGCTGATTTTGGCTTGTTAGTCACTGGGTGAAAACCGAGGGCGGTGTAGTCGTCTGGCTGTATGGTGGCGGTAAGCGAGATGTAGGGTTGTGGCTGTGATGCACTACGAATCCAGCGATTGCTAAGGTTGTCGTAGAGGTGATGGTCCAGGGAGATGCCGTGGATGGCATGATCATCGCTGGAGCTGTTCACACTGCAGAGGGCATCGAAGACTGCGTTTTCTGTGTGTTTTCCTGCATCGGTCACGTGGTGGGGGCTTTGACCAAGTGGTTTGTCTTTGTTTTGGCACATGATTGCGACATGGTTCGCACGACCACATAACTGGCAGGTGGTTCCATATGCGGGACATTCCTGTTTCCTGATCTTGGGTGGGGCCTTGACACCGTGGCCCTGTTTGCCACAGTAATTGCAGGTTCCCCGTACCATGTTGGTCTGAGGATTTACGATTTTTGTGTTCGCTTTGCTTCATGTTGCGATATTGGCTTCGAATGGCCTCGGCGCCTTGTGTTTGTAGTAGTCGCCCCGCTGACCGTTTCCCCGACTCCTTTGCCTCAATGAATTTTAGGACATCCTCGAGTGACATTTCTTGATCTTTTTCACCAAGGAGGTCGAGCTGGATTTCCTCATCGGCCAGACCGCGGGTGACAACGTCACGGAGTATGTTCTCTGTGTAGTTGACCTCTGTGTTGCAGCCGGGGCAGGTGATGAGAAATTTGCAAATGCTTGCCTGGCCACGTAGTCGTGCGCAGAAACTTCGGATGGGCTCATCTCTGTCCTGTCGCATGTTGTGAAGTTGTACTCTGGCCACCATGGCATTCTCCTCACGCACAGCCAGTTTCTTTATGGCCTCTAGGACTTCTGCTGTACTTTTGTTTGTTAGGGACCCCCCTGCGTTTCGTGTGAGGTCTTTGCGAAGATGTTCATCACAGCACTCCAGAAGCTGGATAGTCTTGTCTTTTCCTGTTATCTTTGTGGCTTCGACGTAGTCTTGCCATCTAGTCATGAAATAAGACCATTCCTCACTCGTTCCGGCGCTCGAAACTGTGGGCCGTCGGACCTTCTCCACTTTTGCTGTTTGATTGGGGGTGCTTGGGGTTTGGTTGGTTATGTGGGTTCCATTGGAATGAACTGAGATTAAAACTGCTGCTAGTTCATCTTTGACATCTTCAGTTTCATATTGACAGCCTGGGAAGGGGCATTTGAATTTTGGCATGGTTTCTTGGCTTTTAAAAGGCTTGTTTGGTTTGTAGTTGGAGCTTCAGTGAAATCCAAGATGGCGGCCGTATTTTCGTGTTGACGTTTTGCTGTTGTTGTGGGCTGTTTCTGCTTCTTTTCTGCTTGGTTATCCTGTATCTGAGTTCCTCAATGTCTTTGGGAGGTAGGTAGTTCTTTATCATAGATAAGAGTGCTTCTTTTTCCTGTTTGCAATGATGTTTTATTACATGAACGAACGGAATGATAAAGAACTACAATGAGTTCTGACCGGGCTAGTCCCAGTCCTTCCACAGGGACTCCAAACAATGCTCTAGAGAATATCGTTTTTGAGCCCGCTGCTGGTTAGAATTTGTTTACCTCATCTGAAGTGCCTTGGTCTTCATCATCACTGAATTCAAGATCCTCCAGATCGGTTCCTGCCAAAATCTCCGCCATGTTTAGCACCTCGGGTGGCTCATGGGTTTCTAATTCACAGAAAAAAAAAGAAAGAAAAGATAGAAGGATAGCCACGTTCAGCAATTCAGGTGGCTTCAATTTTTTCATTCGCCCACGGACCCCTTCCCCCTCCCCTTTAGCGCCGCTACACAGGCTAGATTTAGAGAAAAGGGTTCTTAAAAATCGGGATGCCTTTTGACAAATCAGGCTGTTAAACACAAGGTTCCGCTATAAAAGGGAAAGCTCCACCCATCCCCGGGCTCAAATTTGCAATCAATATCAGAACACTGCCACGCTAGCAGTCACAAATTATAAGCCTCCTGTATAATTGCTTATCTCTGAGCCTCAGTCGGTTGGAATAAAACTATTTTTGTACTGATAAATTAGTGACTTGCTGTCCACTCACGTTTTCGTGCTGTTCGTAATCTAACGCATCTGCATAAATTATTCTTGCGCTGTGATGAAAATGCTCGTATTTTAGAGCATGCACAGCTTGGTATAGCATCATTTTACTATAAATAGGAACATTTTCGGTGGACAAGTCTAGCAACGATATTTAATTTGGTTTGGAATATGAAATTTGAATTTAGCGCTCAGAGCAATTGTCCTGACATGTTGCGCATTGACGGCTGATTGATAACTGATTGTCTTTTAGCCCGGCGGTGGGAGGAGCTTTCCCTTTTATAGCGGAACCCCGTGTTTAAGGTTTTTAATTGGTTCTTTTTTGAAAAAAACACCGAATAATAGCAGTCACTATAGCAATAACAATCACAGCTGACACAACATATTAGCCCACATGTTGAATTTTGGTAGTACAGTATACACTGCACCAAACATTTATAAAGAAAGATCAATATCTGCTACATTACCCACAGGCTTACAAAATTAGAACATTTGACAATGCAGGCATCTCCCAGAGATATTTTGGGGACAGAAGTGTAAAATAGAAAAACTGTTGTACATCATGACAGGGAACTATTTAAGTAAACACACATCTGAATAACGACTGACAACAGGAAGCTAAACATTTTTTCTTCTTTGTAACACAAGTTTTGCTAATCCTAGCCTAATAAAAGCCGACATATCTAATTAATCACCCGGTCTTACACAAGAAAAAAGGGTCTTAATCCTAATACTGTACCTTCCTTTTCTTCCTCTTCACAAAATCTGACAGAGTAGCTAAACCCGGGCGGGGTATCAAGCAAATCTAATGGAGAGATTTTGTGTTAGAAAGAATAATTTAAAAAACACACACAAAATGTATTTCAATAGTCACTTTACCTTTTTCAAAATCCACTTCCCCATCAAAAACAATCTTGGGCTGCTTGTGGTTTTCACTATCCATACCACCTGTGAAAATTTATGTACAGTTCAGTTTGGTTCTTGGGGTTTTTGGAGGTTTCCTGTTGTGTTTGGGTTTCCTGTAGTTGATGATGAGATGTGACCTGAAATCGGCTCACCTCAGACTCTTTTGCCTCACAGCAACCACAGGAATCCTTAACAGAACACCATGGCCTAGTCTGTGTACATTTGTCTCCTAATAACTGGAAACTCAAACGGATATCTGAATAGATGGGGGTTCTGTGTAATTTGAACATAAAACTGAGGCTTTAACAAGCCCTCCTTGGAGGGTAAGACAATAATTTAATAAATACCGTAAATGATCAAATAAACGCCAGGGGCATTAAATTTCGATGGTCTGAGGGGAATGTTCAATAGATAGAAGGCATTCTTCATATAGGAGTTGTTTATTAGATCATTCACCGCATCTAAAGAATGAGGCGTATCAATACAAAGAGACGAAAAAATGTGGTGGGGTATTCCAAAGTCTAGCGGAAAAATGTCTTGCCTGGAAGAAAAGGGTAGTTCACAGAGGAGCCTTTGACAGAATCCGCGACAGGTCCTGGTGTTCTTTGCAGGGATAGAGAATTCCTGGCAGTACTCCCAGTACCAGCCACTGGGACCTGAAGTGAAACAGGGGAACAAGTGAGAATTGGTATCCTTGTGGATTTTACTTAGAGCTAGTCCTCATATAAAAATGTCTTTTGGTCATTTGATATTGGTAGCATTCTCGCATTGGCTTCATCCATGTAACCGTGTTAGTTTAGGTGGATCCTTGATTTCAAAGAAGGGGAAGGGGTGGGGCAGCACCATCGAGGGGGAGGGGGCACCAAATGGGCGAGCGTCTGGTGGGAAGCTTGATACATTCCTATTAAAATGTCAAAATATGTGACACTGCCACCACCCTCCCCTCCCCCCCTTCATCTGATACTCTATTAAACCACACAGTTATCCAAACAGTCATGATAAGCTCTTATTAAGACATTACTATCTTAATTTTTTTTTTTACTTTCTTGGCCATCCTGTATAGTAGCCACTTGGCTTTATCCCACAGGTAGCCACTTGGCTTTATCCCACAGGTAGCCACTTGGCTTTATCCCACAGGTAGCCACTTGGCTTTATACAACAGGTAGCCACTTGGCTTTATCCCACAGGTAGCCACTTTTTATAATAAAAAAAGGTACAGGACCTCCACACACCTCATTATAACCAAGAAGCTCCCCAGTGGTAGGGTTTCTCTCCACTCTCAGAGCAGTCTGGACAGGACAAACCTCGGCCAAAAACAGTGATGAAGTATCCCTTGTTCTTGGCCAAAATCTAGATAAAAGCATTTGATAAATGTATTCAATATTGTCTTGATCACTTTTTGCATATTATATTATAATACATTGTGCCAGAAATTATGGAGATTTAGCCTACGAGTATCATCTAAATTTTCTAGGTGTGTAAAAATGTAAAGAATGTCTGTGAGCATAAGAAAGACAATATTTATTACATATTTACAGATTAGATAATACCCTGGTATTCAACAAAACCCTGAAAATTGATCTTGTCTTTGGGAAAATTACATTGTCTAGGTGAAATGATACTGAAAAATAAAAAAAAACATTCTTGGTTTGTTTGGATCTCACTCTGTGATAAAATTTTTTTGTTTTGTTTTTTGTTCAAGAAGAGAATGAAATTCCTCTGGAAGAATGATCTTGCATACGATCTTAAAGATCTTAAAGATTGAATTTTTTTTTGTTGAAACAACCTGATATTATTTAAAATATTCTAATAATGAAGCATTCTTTATAATCCCGATAAGCTAGGAACACTGTTTTGCTGAGGTGATCACTAGACTGGACTCAACATTCCCCTACCTCTGTGTGTGGTGGAAGTCATGGATGGGAAGTTTCTCAGGGCTTGTTAGATACTGTTCAAGCTCAGTCTTCAGGTCTTCTGGGAACAATGGTGGCAACCCACTTGGCAGCTTTTTCAAAGAAAAAATAATAGGGGGAATATCATATATGGTAAACTGATATCCAGTATCAATGTTTTGGTAAACATACAAAGTGGCACATCTATATAGCTACACAAAGGCCTAGACAAGTGGTAAATCACTGGAATGTTGAGTAATCTGCAATCTCACTGAATACATGGGTTTCCATGCGTCAAAAGCCTTTTACTTTTTTTATTGAGTTATAGTTTGATGGCTTCTAACTTAGATTTCTCACGTCAATATATTGACCAATCAGGGGGTACAAAATTTGTTCCTTTTTATCTCAAAACTTGATTGACATAAGTCAGAAGCAGTTTTAGAATTTTAGAAATCATTGAAAGAGTTCTAATATTTAAAATCACATAAGTAAGTTAGCTGTTTAATGGTTGGCATTGCAAAAGAGGTATACACATCATTTTAGTGAAAAGCAAAGTATATTTTTTAATTTTTATACTCCCACCATATAGTAGAGTATGCTTAATGATTGGCCATATAATAAAGATATCTCAATATTCTTAAATAATATAGTATCTGTAGGGGTTTAGCAACTTCTTTTACAAATGGAGGGAGGGCAGAGTTGGAATTCTAGGTAGGTGTGCACACGCCCAGATTATCTGCCGAGTGGGGGGATGCACCGTCTGATAGCATATTGAATGACTAAAATATTTGATGACCCTTCAAAAAGCAGCCAGGGGGGGTGCACATGCACCCGCACCCTACGTACCCACCCCCCCTGTGTATGCGCCTGTAGCACAACTGTCAACCAAACTTGGACAGAAATCTTGTTAAATCGGATGAAATACAGTAACTATGTGGAAAAACCCAATAGAGCCAATGCAGGTGAATACAGAGAATTTATAAACATTTTCACAAATTTTAGGCTTCCAATGATGTCCAAAATCTTGTGATACCCGTCTAAAGCGGTTGAGTTGGCAGCTATGCTGTAGAGTGGGGGTCCAAGTATACACACCGTGGTTAAGTGTTTGAGTTTGTCTCTTTCCTCATCTTGTTCTTCAACATGAGGGACTACCTCTACTTTACCAGTACATCCAACCTCGAGTAAGTCAAAAGTGCCACTCTTTGCGATACACTCATCTGTGGAATTGATAAAAGGCGAAAGTTGCTTACAGATGATCCATCATCAATACAATAGGTCATTCATAAAAGAGAACAATCTAAGGCTCACCATTTTTCTGCTCATCCACGGCTTCCATATCAGAAAAGTAGATGTGATACTTCTACTACCTTACAAAAACACATCCATCTTGGGGAATTTCGCTCCGCGTGAAGTGAAATTCTTCTTCACTTCTCTTCTTTTTTAAAACTCCGTTTACTTCGCCATCTTGACCGTGACGACAAGGAGAGGTCTGAAAACTAGTCACGAAGGACCGGAAGTAAACCTGAAAAGACATGGCATCCCTGTGGAGTTTACCTAGATCCAGTCCCCCTCGGAATATGGTCTTATGTTTGTTTTACATTCACTTTCAGACGCGGTCGTTGGAAGCGATCTTGAGTACTTATTCAAAATTGCGTCTTCTCTACATCCTCGTAGCCTTCCTAGCCACCCAACACCGTTATTCCACTAATTATTATGGCTGACAAAACAGATGTTGATCAAGCGTTCGATTTGGGATTTTTGGAAGACTCGATCGGTGAAATCGACGAGATCGATGCGGTTTCTTCTCGTGTGATTTCCTTCGAAGAAGACACAGAAATTCCAACAAAATACTTAGTGAGAAAGATATTTTCCCCTCATTTAGAGCCCCCGTACCATTATCACCCAGCTGGCGAAAAGACACATCGTCGAAAAAAGGTGAGCCGATATTTATTGTTACCTAAGTCTGCTTGTTACATTTTTTTAGAATCCTCAATTGAATCAAAACAATGATTTTTCGGTTATATTGAACTTCATTGAATACCTGTTTTGCTTATGAATGCAATAAAAGGGATGCGATTAAGGATGCATTTGTATTTTAAAATAGCCCTCGGGGTATCATTTTTCACCATCTGTCTCAAAGAACAGAATTCTTGTAAAATAGAGACTTCTAAAGGATAAAAAAAGCAGTGATTTCCCTTAACAGATGTTGCGGGTTTATCGCAAAACGCGATAAAAATCTATAAGGATTACCACGGAAAATGTGATGTTTTTTTAATGGATTTTGAATTCTAACTTGGCGGTTAATTAAGTTCCAGACAAAAATAGTGATTGTATTTCGATATTGACATGCTTGAATATTTATTTTGTTTTGCATGCAAAGAAATACCAAAGAAAATTCCTTATTTATTATTATTTATTAATACAGTCCTTCAGCATTCCTACTCCTTTGAGGATATATTGTTTCAAAATTGGAGGGCCTTTTTGCCCTATATTCAAATCAAAACCCAGCCTTTTGCTAAGGCAAAAAGGGGTAAGCCCCTTTCATTACACTGTGTTCACTTCAGATATAGTCACCCCAAATAAGGTTAGTATTTCATGCACAGTACTAATCCTACATGAAGAACTGAACTTAAGGGAGTAGTGGCCCAAAGTAGGTATGAAAAATGACATTTTTATCTTGGCTTTTTGTCAGGTTAAGAGCACATGGGGGCAAGATGCTAGTGACGGTAGATCCAGTTTTGCTAAACAGGATGACATCCTTGCACTTCTCACATTTGCATCAACAGATGTCAGTGAAATAAGTGCAAAAGCAGTCCATAAAATTACACAAGCTGTATCGAAACTCAGTGGTGATAATAAGGCTGAGGCGATTAGAAAGAATGGTCTAGAGGTTATTCTAAAGATGCATTCACTGGAACAATATGAAGCTTTGGGGAAAGCATTTACTGATGGGAAAATAGATGATCTTTCAGGACTGAAGTTGTCCGAAATTCAAGGTGAGAACTTTTATAGGATTATTGGTGGATGGTGGGTATATACTGTATTTTGCTTGTAGCTAGGGGGTGGGGTGCAGGTGTCGTGCATAATACCTTCCTCCCCCTCCCCCTGCTGTTAAAATGAATAAATATCAGATCAGTATTGGTTGACCCCCCTTTAACATGCCCTCTCCCTTTACCAACCCCCTAGGGACAGACCACTTGGTATTTCACAGGGGAAGGGGATAATTTTTTTGCTCAATATCTTTTTTCTGGTCTATTTTGCAGCTCAGTTTTTTCCCCCAAAGAGTATGGCGATTTTTTTATGCTAGTCTTTGCATGCTTGTTTTCTAAAGGGGTTGAGCCTTGCTCTATTTTTTTTTGGGGGGGGAGGGGATAACAGACGGGAAACAGGACCTCCCCCCCTCCCTGCTACTTTAAATCTGTTATACTACCAGTCAAGTTAAGCTACAGCTGACCCAAGACAGTACGCCTTGAAGTTTCCAACAGTGAGCTGTGGCATCTTATCAGTCTAGCGATGGTGCTGTGACAGCCTGTTATTGATAACAGTCCCACTTGTGCATCACATCAAGAGGGTGCCCTAGGACATCATTGAGTCTATTTGGGCATAATCTTGTGCTTATATAGATGTTTGCATGTTGGAATTGCATGATTACTCCATACAATGGAGTAATTCCATTTTTAGCCTATATTTTACAGGCTTCCTGAGATGCCATAAGAATGAACATGTTAACTTATTAAGATTATATAAATTATTTTCTTTTTCTCAGCCATCATGATAGTGGACCCACCCCACTGCTATATTGAATTGTCATGTGACCATCCAGATGGTGCAAAGCTTCAGCGTGAGATGTCCAGCCTTCTTGTCCCTTACTGCTCAAAGTTCCCTTTCCTCACCATCCGCGAACCTCTACAAAAAGTCAACGGTTCCAGCCCCACAAACTCGCCTGCCAGCAAACAACGGCGACTGGCAGACAGCCACGACCAGCAGACAGTGCCAGCCATTGGAATCATGCTAATGTTTGCACAAACAGCAAAACGAAATGCTGATAAAGCCTTAAAGGCGATGAGGGCTCATCCCACATTGAAGCAAGCGAAATTGCCCAAAGAAATAACTGAAGAAGATGAGGTTCACTTCAAGCTCTCAAGTGAGTCAAATGGGCTTCTTCTCTCATTAAAACAAAGCTCTCCATTTGCTGGCGTCCGCATCACTGTCATTGTTAACAAAAACCTTGAACAGGTAGAGCGGTTTTACTCACTTATTACTGGTAAAACTCCATTGGCTTATAATAAGATAGAAGAAGGGCTGAGCTGTCGGACTTATCCACTCTCTAGGAAGCTAGAGCTTCAGTTGGTCTCACATCCCCAAGTGAAGTCACATCAGGTGCAGCACATTGCACTGTGCTTTGCTGTAGAAGACATGAACCAAATGTGCTCCGAGATCCCTGGAGGAGTGCGTAATATCGGAGAGGGTCACTGGCATGTGACTGACCCTGACGGAAACTCTGTTATCTTATACAGTCTTCTACAGTAGATCTTAGACACTTTCTTATAAAAGGGTTCTTACATAAAACATTGTGTATGTGGGGCATACATGGCTACCATCTGAAGGTAGCGAGGCTCCACCTGTTTGAGCCGACGACAAAAAGGTTGGAGGGTGCCAACTCTTATTTCTAGGTGTACCTTAACATAGATAGATCGGCCAAACCATGTGTTTGTTGCCCCATAAGTCCGTGCAGCCCTATCCACCAAGACAGATAAAGTTATAATAAAGTTGAATAGCTAGTTTATGATAAAAACTGTCTTTATTTGACACGAATTTTATAACAAGGAGGATTCCATTGTGTTCTTTTGTGCGCGGAAGAATTTCTTTGCCACGCTGGTTGGTATGAGAAACGAGTTCTTTGAGACCAAATCAACACGAAGGTGCAAAACCCCTTAACGCTCCTGGAACACCTCCGTCAGGTGTTACGATGCAAAGAACTTAAGACAATGTGGATAGTCAAGCGCGTACCAAAGTGATGAAACCACCCCCCCCCCCCCTCCGCCAAAAAATGCAGTAGGTAATTCCCCACTGAAGGATCGTTAAAGACTATTCTATTTTGCCTCCACTTCATAACACTTTACAACAAACACAGTTCAGGAGAACTCCTGTTTATTTTGGATATGTAGCCAGCGCCCAGCTAGCAGTAATCACTGCTGAATAAACATTACAATGCAAAACAATCTGACCAGCAGTAAACACTGCTAAATGTCCAATACAATTACAATCTGAAAAGGTGCAATATTATAATCACCTAACTTATATTTACAAGAAGTTAATACTGAGCCGGACACGTAAACCAGAGATAAAAACCCTGTTGAAAAAACTCTGGACCGTGTTCCCAGAACCAATGCTCAGCATTGCGTGCTCTCGGGGCTTTTAAGAGCCGAAGAAAAGGTTAAAAAAATACATTAAAAAAAATAGCAAAAGTCAATATGGCTTAAACAGAGGAGCTGGCTAGAGAGACACTAGCACGATACTATGTCTCACCTTATATACTCCTACCCATACTGCACTTCTTCACATTCCTACGTGTTATTCACATGCCGTCAAAATAAACATTTCTGCCTCTATCATTACATTTCATCGACAGAAATGTATTATTTTTTTCCATATGCTACCTTTGACTGCGCAACCCCCTCCCCACCCCACTATCAGCAAATCCTGGGTTCCCGCCTGGTTTGGTAGTAGTTTGTATTAAAAGCTGAGGGAGAGAGCTATTTCTCAGTGTGAACACATTGTGAACACAAATTATGTTGTATACTACTCAAAACATGCCAATGTATTATCGTAAGTAAAGCTTTTGAAAAACTGCATAAGTTACAATTCGGCAAACTGTAATCTAGTCGCTTGTATTCCGTGTATTGGTTGGCAAGAGTTGTGAAGCTAAGCTCGTCCCAGATCTCCCTTTTCTTTGCGGTTCAACGACGAGCACAGGAGACCCGGTAAGAAGTGGGGGAGGATTATTTGGGCTTTAATAACGCATACATCGGGAATCGCATCCGGTTTTCTGGGTATCAGGTAACTAGTAAATCAAAAGGTGTATTTTACAAATTTTCTTATCTGATGGGAGTAAGAAGCCTTTCGTGACATTTCATTGCGTGACACTGGTGACAGTTCACCACCACGCCTCCTGCCGCCGTAGCCCAGACCTCTCACTCGACTGATTCTCCTTCAGGAAGCCCATCAACATGTGAGCCCGCGATGCGTACACCGCTGTTCCCTTGCCCAAGTCCGCCATCACATACTCGGTGAGCTCTCGCGTCATCTGGTTTATATACGTCAACGTTGTGCAATTGGGTTCACCAGGGACCCCCTTGATCAGCCATCCGCTGCATAGATTCTCCACTCTATTGTGCTCCGGGACGGGGGGTGCAGCCGAGTGCGTGACTGACCGGTAAGCGATAATGTAGTGGTCTTTGGAGTCGGAGGGGGCACGACGAGAAACTAGCACAACCATGTCGTTAGGTTTTCTCGAAGAGCTCTCGGAGGATGAGTCGGACGACTTCGGCTTTTCCTTTTTCTCGAGGACCTTAGGCGGGTCATCGGAACTAGTGGCAGCACCCAAAGGATTTTCCAGGAAAAAATAGTAAATATCATCGTCTTGATCGACTACCTCGATAATTTTCGAGTCTGCGAAGAAGGGATCCCACTCTTTTCGGTGCTCTTCGTTGCACATTAAGCCGTAGACTTTACACGCAGGACAGTCTACGACGAATTCTGATTTAACGCACAGGAACCCCGAGATCTCCCGCTTGTAAAGGGTCACGCCTTGGACGCTGTTCACCAGTTCCCACCCGGTATGCTCATAGAGTCTCGTCAGCGCTTCAATGTTGTTATAATTCAGCATTTGGCTATTTGTAGGACTCCACGGAATGGAAATAACTGGACCGATGGACTGTCGGATTGCTCGCCTCTGCGCACGAATCTCTCTCCTCGCGACCGCCTCGGCTGCACGTCTCTTCTCGTCTTCCGTTTCCGGTATGGCGACCGGAAGTGTTTTAGCACTTCCGTTAGAATCCGGAGCAACAAATGTGAAGAAAGCGCTGTTGATATGCCTCGTTTCTCCGCCGACTGCGTAAGCCTCCACCCTGCATCCAACTTCCATACTATTTTCAAACGTGTTATTGACGATAGCTCTGATGACGACCCTGTCGCCGACGCGCGAAGGCCCACGGAACTTCACCTCATCCACGCTTCGTAACTGCGCATGCGTCCGGCCTAGTCTTGTCGCGGCAATAGAACACAGGGTTACCATCCATGCAAGAATCTGCCCTCCAAATGTGCTCTGGTGATGATTAGCATGTGGAGGAAGCACGAGTTCCACACTCTGTATCAACGTCTCTCGCACTTTGACCCCGCTCTGTACCTTGGCAGGGGACGCATTATTCGATAGTTGTTTCTCGGTCATCTCTTTCAAGTCCGTCCCGTGTCGAATACGCATTCTCCGCCTCTCGCTAGCCAGCGCGTATTGTAACCTCTCCTCTTCCGTGACTGGGTCGATTGGACTCAACTGGACCTTATTATGCTTCGCATCGAAAGCCACAAACGTGAAAAATCCCCTGCTAACTTCCCCCTTTTCGCCAGTAATCAAATCCTCGACGCTGACAACCACGCCGACCTCCATACTGGTATTAAACGCTCTGTTCACTTTTGCCCTGAGGTTGACTACTTGGCCGATAGTGATGTCTTGATCGAAGTGAAGATCGTCCATCGATGCTGTCACACAAGCATTGCCAGCGTGTTTCTCGGCTGCGAGGCAAGCCGTCGCGTCCATCCATTTGAGAAGTTGACCTCCGCTCAGTTTGTTGTCCTTTTGGTTCGTGTGAAGAGGTTGAACTATTTGATTCATCTCGATACTTTGGTCGCTTTGTAAAGCCATCATTTTTAAATTCAACAAGTGGCAAATATAAAAGAGTTACTTATCCAATATTCGTGAAACCTTAATTAAAGGCTATATCTTTCTTCGCAAGTCCACCAGCTCACTCAAAATAACGAAGGATTATTCGCGATTGTTGTTGTTCTAGCTCTATTCCGAAGCTTATTTTCTTCTTTCCGCCATGCTGTGTTTATATTTGTCAGGCGAGAGACGAGTGATTTAAAACGGCTTTTTAAAACTCGTTAATCATTAATTGTATGCTAACGCAAACACTAAGCGAAACGAAGAACGAAATTCGACTAATCTAAAGAAATAAGTGACAGCGTGTGATATGCAAATAGAGCCTGGAGCATTCGATAGACTGCATATTTTAAAGCAAGCTTTGTCAACAAAATATCTCGTGTTTTCGCGTATGAGTTGACCACACCACAGGTACCCCATCCTCCCGGGAGAAATTCTTGCAGTGTGTAACAAGCACTTCTCTGTGTTTCCAGAAAAGGTAATAACTACAGATTCAGAGAAACCAGCGGAAACTCGCGCGGTCTAGAACTTAGTTCATTCTTTCTTTCTTTTTTTCTTTTTTTTCTGTTTTATCCTAAAACACACGGTATGACGCATGCATCAGACAGACGTAATAGATAGAAGATTGGGAAAAATTAAAATTAAATTTTTACGGTTTCAGGGGTGTCATAAATGTTTTCCTCATACTTAACAAATCGCAAACAGACAACTGAAATAAAAAATTGCATATCTGAGAAATCCACCATTACTTGCGGAGTTCCACAGCGCTCGATCCTTGGACCGCTATTGTTTCTGATTTACATGAATGACATGCAGTACTCCTCAGATAAACTAAATTTCTTTCTTTTTGCTGATGACACGAATATCCTGTATGCCGATAAAAGTGGCAAATCAATAGAAACTACTGTAAATAATGAGCTGTTTAAAGTCTACAATTGGCTTACGGCAGATAAATTAACGCTAACTATAAAGAAATCAAATTTCGTCATTTTTCATCCATACCAAAAAACTCTAGCTTGTCATCCTAAAATTCTAATTTATGATAATGATAGAAAAAAACTCCACCCAATATTCTAAACCTTTTCACGGATACCAAAAGCGTCCATTCTTACAATACACGATCATCAACCTCAAATAAATTCTACATTCAAAAATCTAGACTTGAAATCCAGCGAAATTCTTTTTCAAGAGTAGGCGCAAGGGTGTGAAATGAGCTGCCACAGTCATTGAAAGAGTCCTCCAAAAAAACAGTTTAAAACAAAACTGCGTTCAGCCCTTGTTGATATCCTTATTAAATATGATGACTATATTGATGTCTGCCAAATCAACACAGCTTTTTAAAAATCACAATTTATTGGTATCATAAACTCACATACTTATCTGCTTATGTTTGCTTTGTTTTCCCCTTTTTTTATCATCAGATAAATAATGCTGTTAATGCTCTTTTTTTCTCTAAGACCAGAAGTGTTTATTCAAATTTTCAAATTTCCATAATATACTAGTTCTCACTTAACTTTGCTTATACAATTATATTTAATATTTATGTAAATAAGTAAGTGACTGATCCGTCTCGAATAGCTCGTCTATTTGCGGATCAGTCACACCTACTACAAATAACAATTTGATACAATAAAAAAAGTCTAAGTCTAAGATAATTATTTCCTTCATCTTCGCATTTATGATTTTCTACCTATTTAGCTCCAGTAACCGACTGTCATATGAGTATATATATTTTTTACAATAATCAATGCCAAATTATACAGTAAAAACCCGCAAGTACTAGAAATTGGAGATTAAGGACCAAAAACGTGTTCAGTCTTTTAATTATCACAAAACAGCAAACATTTTGCATATTACATATCCGCAAATAGCAGTACTATTCTTGTTCTTTGACAGAATTTAAAATGCGCGTTAAAATTGAAAAAAAATCTGCATTAGCAAAACCACAAATATTATACTGGTGTATGCAGCCAGCTAATCAGCCAATGAGATCGCGCGTACCACCGTAGCTATAAAATAATACTACATATTATCTATATGCACCAGTGCGGTTGATGAAGTCGTGCCCTTAGCTCCCTAACCACGCCCTGTCCATGGGGTTCACCCCCCAAGCTAATCCACGGCAGTACCCTGGTGTTCTCATTAAAGACGAACTGTGCACTCTGTTGCCGTCCTAGGACTAGGTACTCCACCCCGACTTGTAAATCGGGGCAACTGCACCCCCCTCGTCTATTGTATTCCAAGATTTGCCCTTTGCGCACGCGCGCAACGCCTTCCTTAAAGACTGACGTCACTTTAAGGAAGTACAGAAGCCACGTCCTTTTACGGCTTTTCTCGTCAATACGATGTTCCTCGTCCGCAAATACGACTTCACCTTTGAACACTATCGAGCAAAAAACAGCATTGGTAAAGTGTTATAAATTTAAATTTGGATCTTTGCATCATATCGTATGTAAGAACATATTTTTCATCCTCTTTTTTTTCATCGATTTTAATCACCAGGCAGGGGTTGGTCTTTAGCGGAATAATAAAATAATCGTGTTGTGATTTGAATTGAACGCAACGATTTGATTTGATTTGACGCAAACAATTCTGGCCCTGCCCTACATTTACTGCCCCCTCTTCCCCATACCCAGCCTTCTCTCCCCCTCCCCTCCCCATACCCAGCCTTCTCTCCCCCTCCCCCTATCCAGCCTTCTCTCCCCCTCCCCATACCCAGCTCTCTTTCCCCCCTCCCTATACTCCCCCCTCCCCCTACCCAGTCTTCTCTCCCCCCTCCCCATACCCAGCCATCTCTCCCCCCTCCCCATACCCAGCCTTCTCTCCCCCTCCCCTATCCAGCCTTCTCTCCCCCCTTCCCCATACTCAGCCTTCTCTCCCCCTCCCCCTATCCAGCCTTCTCTCCCCCTCCCCCTATCCAGCCTTCTCTCCCCCCTCCCCATACCCAGCCTTCTCTCCCCCCTCCCCATACTTCTCTCCCCCTCCCTCTATCCAGCCTTCTCTCCCCCCCTCCCCATACCCAGCCTTCTTTCCCCCTCCCCCTATCCAGCCTTCTCTCCCCCCCTCCCCATACCTAGCCTTCTCTCCCCCCCTCCCCATACCCAGCCTTCTTTCCCCCTCCCCCTATCCAGCCTTCTCTCCCCCCCTCCCCATACCTAGCCTTCTCTCCCCCTCCCCCTATCCAGCCTTCTCTCCCCCCCTCCCCATACCCAGCCTTCTTTCCCCCTCTCCCTATCCAGCCTTCTCTCCCCCCTCCCCATACCCAGCCTTTTCTCCCCCCTCCCTATACCCAGCCTTCTCTCCCCCCTCCCTATACTCCCCCTCCCCCTATCCAGCCTTCTCTCCCCCCTCCCCATACCCAGCCTTCTCTCCCCCCTCCCCCTATCCAGCCTTCTCTCCCCCCCTCCCCATACCCAGCCTTCTCTCCCCTCTCCCTATACCCAGCCTTCTCCCCCCCCTTCCCCTACCCAGCCTTCTCTCCCCCCCCTCCCCATACCCAGCCTTCTCTCTCTCTTCTCCTACCCAGCCTTCTCCCCCCCCGGCTTCACCTACCCAGCCTTCTCTCCCCCCTTTTCCTACCCAGCCTTCTCTCCCCCCTCCCCATACCCAGCCTTCTATCCCCCCTTCCCCCTACCCAGCCTTCTCCCCCCCCCCCCCCGCCTTTCCCTACCCAGCCTTCTCAATCTTTCTCATTGGGTCATGTAAAAGCTATCAATAGATTTTACCACATTGGATTGTGCACCACAGACGGAGAACGAGAATACAATAAAACAATAAAACTAGCTAATCCTGTTAGGCCTTAAGAGCTAATTTCTAAGCTTCTCTTCCCATTCCTCTCTTAACTTCTTTGCTACACAAATATCGCTGTTTACCGAAGTCGTGGAAGTGACAAGCCTCCTTAAGTAGCTTATCTGCCGACAGTGAACCCAAGCTGCAAGGTGAGCAACCAGCTGGAGAAAAACATTCAATAATAATAATTATAATAATAATAGTAATCATCGTCGTCGTCGTCATCGTCGTCATCGTCATCATCGTCATCATCATCATAATGACAGGTTTGTCTTTTACTGTGTTCTCACCCTCAAGGCAGTTGCACTGAGCACCCTGACACACGTCTAACAGCATTTCGCTCCTTGCGTGAGGAGAGTAGAACCTTGTACAGGAATCACCTGTTGATTGGGGGAAATGCCTGGACAGCAGACACAAACAACGACAATAACAAGTACCAATGTAGCTACAACATCACCACACTATTACACCTTCACCATATACATCATATACATGATTACAAATCTACCATTACACATCCACAATTACAAATACAGCATTACACATCCACCATTACACATCGATCATTACACATCTACCATTACACATCCTCAATTACACATCCACCATTACACATCCATCATTACACATCCACCATTACACATCCATCATTACACATCCACCATTACACATCTATCATTACACATCTACCACTACACACCCACCATTACACATTCACCATTACACATTCACCATTACACATCCACCATTACACATCCACATTACTAATGCACCATACACATCCAACATTACACATCTACCATTTCACATCTATCTACCATTACACATCCACCATTACACATCCACCATTAAATATCCACCATTACACATCCACCATCACACATCTACCATTTCACATCTATCTACCATTACACATCCACCATTACACATCCACCATTACACATCCACCATTACACATCCACCTTCACACATCTACCATTACCCATTCATCTACCATTACACATCCATCTACCATTACACATCCACCATTACACATCCACCATTACACATCCACCATTACACATCCACCATTACACATCCACCATCACACATCCACCATTACACATCCACCATCACACATCTACCATCACACATCCACCATTACACATCCTACATCACACATCCACCATTACACATCCATAATTACACATCCACTATTACAAGTCTACCATTACACATTTACCATTACGCATCCATCATCACATATCCAGGCCCGTACCCAGGATTTTTCTCTGGGGGGGGGAGAAGTTGCGAAATCCGAAAAAGTGGACCTAATTTTTTTCCGGGGGGGGGGGGGGGGGAAGGGACTGAATAAGTTCTCTGATAAAAATCTGACCACCCCCGAAAGAACAAACAGGGAATTTTTTATGCCTTTGCAGTATCTCCACGGGACGTTTATTGTCGGATTTGTCTGCGTACCAGAGTGATCTAGATCATGCTTTATAGTTTTTTCTAAATTAGCACGTCCAATGGGAACAGAAAGTGGACCTTCGGCCGTTGTGGTGGGGGGTGGGGGGGTTCGCACCCCCTGCTTCCCCCCCATCCTTCTGGGTACGGGCCTGCATATCTACCATTACACACATTCACCATTACACATCCGCCATTACACATCCACCATTACACACATTCACCATTACATATCCGCCATTACATATCCGCCATTACACATCCTCCATTACACATCCGCCATTACACATCCACCATTGCACATCCACCATTACATATCCATCATTACACATCCACCATTACACACATTCACCATTACATATCCGCCATTACATATCCGCCATTACACATCCTCCATTACACATCCACCATTGCACATCCACCATTACATATCCATCATTACACATCCACCATTACACACATTCACCATTACACATCCACCATTACACATCCACCATTACACATCCGCCATTACACATCCACCATTACACATCCTCCATTACACATCCACCATTACATATCCGCCATTACACATCCTCCATTGCACATCCTCCATTACACATCCGCCATTACACATCCACCATTACACATCCATCATCACACATCCATCATCACACATCCACCATTACACATCCGCCATTACACATCCTCCATTGCACATCCTCCATTACACATCCACCATTACACATCCGCCATTACACATCCATCATCACACATCCTCTATTGCACATCCTCCATTACACATCCGCCATTACACATCCACCATTACACATCCATCATCACACATCCACCATTACACATCCACCATTACACATCCACCATTACACATCCGCCATTACACATCCTCTATTGCACATCCTCCATTACACATCCACCATTACACATCCGCCATTACACATCCATCATCACACATCCACCATTACACATCCGCCATTACACATCCTCCATTGCACATCCATCATCACACATCCACCATTACACATCCGCCATTGCACATCCTCCATTGCACATCCTCCATTACACATCCGCCATTACACATCCTCCATTACACATCCATCATCACACATCCACCATTACACATCCTCCATTACACATCCACCATTACACATCCACCATTACACATCCACCATTACACATCCATCATCACACATCCACCATTACACATCCGCCATTACACATCCTCCATTGCACATCCTCCATTACACATCCGCCATTACACATCCTCCATTACACATCCGCCATTACATATCCTCCATTACACATCCACCATTACACATCCACCATTACACATCCACCATTACACATCCATCATCACACATCCACCATTACACATCCACCATTACACATCCGCCATTACACATCCACCATTACACATCCTCCATTACACATCCACCATTGCACATCCACCATTACACATCTATCATTACACATCTACCATTACACATCCACCATTACACATCCATTATTACACATCCTCCATTACACATCCGCCATTACACATCCACCATTACACATCCACCATCACACATCTACCATTACACATCTATCATTACACATCCACCATTACACATCCACCATCACACATCTACCATTACACATCCACCATTACACATCCACCATCACACATCTACCATTACACATCTATCATTACACATCCACCATCACACATCTACCATTACACATCTACCATTACACATCCACCATTACACATCCATTATTACACATCCTCCATTACACATCCACCATTGCACATCCACCATTACACATCTATCATTACACATCCACCATTGCACATCCTCCATTACACATCCGCCATTACATATCCGCCATTACACATCCACCATTACACATCCACCATTACACATCCTCCATTACACATCCGCCATTACATATCCGCCATTACACATCCTCCATTACACATCCACCATTACACATCCGCCATTACACATCCGCCATTACACATCCACCATTACACACATTCACCATTACACATCCGCCATTACATATCCGCCATTACACATCCTCCATTACACATCCACCATTGCACATCCAACATTACAGATCCGCCATTACACATCCACCATTACACATCCACCATTACATTACACATCCGCCATTACATATCCGCCATTACACATCCTCCATTACACATCCACCATTGCACATCCAACATTACATATCCGCCATTACACATCCACCATTACACATCCACCATTACATATCCACCATTACACATCCATCATTACACATCTATCATTACACATCTACCATTACACATCCACCATTACACATTCACCATTACACATCCACCATTACACATCCACCATCACACATCCACCATTACACATCCACCATTGCACATCCACCATTACACATCCACCATTGCACATCCACCATTACACATCCGCCATTACACATCCACCATTGCACATCCACCATTACACATCCACCATTGCACATCCACCATTACACATCCACCATTGCACATCCACCATTACACATCCACCATTACACATCCTACATCACACATCCACCATTACACATCCTACATTACACATCCTCCATTGCACATCCACCATTGCACATCCACCATTACACATCTATCATTACACATCCACCATTGCACATCCTCCATTACACATCCGCCATTACATATCCGCCATTACACATCCACCATTACACATCCTCCATTACACATCCGCCATTACATATCCGCCATTACACATCCTCCATTACACATCCACCATTACACATCCGCCATTACACATCCGCCATTACACATCCACCATTACACACATTCACCATTACACATCCGCCATTACATATCCGCCATTACACATCCTCCATTACACATCCACCATTGCACATCCAACATTACATATCCGCCATTACACATCCATCATTACACATCTATCATTACACATCTACCATTACACATCCACCATTACACATTCACCATTACACATCCACCATTACACATCCACCATCACACATCCACCATTACACATCCACCATTGCACATCCACCATTACACATCCACCATTGCACATCCACCATTACACATCCACCATTGCACATCCACCATTACACATCCACCATTGCACATCCACCATTACACATCCACCATTGCACATCCACCATTACACATCCACCATTGCACATCCACCATTACACATCCACCATTGCACATCCACCATTACACATCCACCATTACACATCCATTATTACACATCCTCCATTACACATCCATCATTTCACATCCGCCATTACACATCCACCATTGCACATCCACCATTACACATCCACCATTACACATCCGCCATTACACATCCACCATTACACATCCATCATTACACATCCACCATTACACATCCACCATTACACATCCACCATTACACACCTCAAGCATCACCCAACACCAGCACCATCATAACACATTCACTATTACACATCCGTCACCACCATAACACATCCGTCACCACCATTACACATCCGTCACCACCATTACACATCCGTCACCACCATTACACATCCGTCACCACCATTACACATCCGTCACCACCATTACACATCCGTCACCACCATTACACATCCGTCACCACCATTACACATCCGTCACCACCATTACACATCCGTCACCACCATTACACATCCGTCACCACCATTACACATCCGTCACCACCATTACACATCCGTCACCACCATTACACATCCGTCACCACCATAACACATCCGTCACCACCATAACACATCCGTCACCACCATTACACATCCGTCACCACCATTACACATCCGTCACCACCATAACACATCCGTCACCACCATTACACATCCGTCACCACCATTACACATCCGTCACCACCATTACACATCCGTCACCACCATTACACATCCGTCACCACCATTACACATCCGTCACCACCATTACACATCTGTCACCACCATTACACATCCGTCACCACCATTACACATCCGTCACCACCATTACACATCCGTCACCACCATAACACATCCGTCACCACCATTACACATCCGTCACCACCATTACACATCCGTCACCACCATTACACATCCGTCACCACCATTACACATCCGTCACCACCATAACACATCCGTCACCACCATAACACATCCGTCACCACCATTACACATCCGTCACCACCATAACACATCCGTCACCACCATAACACATCCGTCACCACCATTACACATCCGTCACCACCATTACACATCCGTCACCACCATTACACATCCGTCACCACCATTACACATCCGTCACCACCATCATCGTCATTATGGTCGTCGTCGTCGTAGTCGTCGTCGTCGCTTACTCGGCTCGTAGTAGTCGTAGACGGTCACAGGAACGGGTTGTACTGTGCCGACGGCAAACTTTCGGTTTACTTGGAACTTCACGCAGAATTCTCTTTTATTCGGAATCTGGTGAGGAACAAAAACCTTGATCCAAGACCCTACAAGGATAGAGGGGCAGGAATGTAGCAGCCAGTTTTGCTGGGAGAGTTGTACCCAACACGGAAGTGTTTATGAAAAACGATTTACCGAAGGTCGACTAGCCACCTGTATGTCGTTGTTCACAAGTGATAAATAAATGGTCCTTGCCAAAAAGCACACCATATCGACTCCTAAACCTCATAATGACCTTTTATTTATTGATTTTCTGAAAATTGTCCGATTGAAATGGATGCTGTACATGACTTTTCATTTTGCGGGAGCATAACATTACGGCGTGATCGGCCTTCGTGCATTACCTGATTTATGTAAAGCACGACTGATCTATCGGAAAACTCGAAGCGGTCCACTGTCGGTCTTACATTTTTCTGAAGCTGCAATATTGAACATTATAATAAAGATAAGCAAGACATTATAGAAATATTTATAACTGAATGATTGAGAAGCCCATTTTTTACTAACGAATGAATAAGAGAGAAAACCCGCGCATAATCGCACCCCGCTAAGTTCCTTCCTTCTTGCGTCTCCTTCGCGCTTATCGCACAAAGTGAGCATTTTACTTTTCTGCTTCCTTCGCCATCTCCCCTTACTAAGTTTGTTAAAATATTATAGTAGTACCTCAATCAAAGACTTCTCGTCTGGTTTAAACCCAGTAAAAATGCCAATATCCATTATCGCCATCCCAGATCTCTTCTCTCTACGAAACCTAAGAAGCATAATATGAAAAGAAGGCATATAATGTTTTTCCACGTTATTCCCTAGGAATCAGTAAACGTGTCTTTGGTTCCCCCATATTTAAGATCTATGTTTTTTAGAAGTTGTAGCATATACTTATGTGAACAGTTTTCTTGACGAATTATTTCAACCAAGACAGATCTAAATGTTAACGGTTACATGCAGAAGGGGCAGCGGACGTGGCAGAAAGGAAATTGATGGTTTTATGCCTCCAAGTAGCCTGCATAGCATGCAGAAGGGGCGACGTAGACGAGGCGCGAGCGAGAGAGAGGGAAGGACGAAAGAGGGGGAAGGACGAAGGAGGGGGAAGGACGAAGGAGGGGGAAGGACGAAGGAGAGGGAAGGACGAAAGAGGGGGAAGGACGAAAGAGGGGGAAGGACGAAGGAGAGGGAAGGACGAAAGAGGGGGAAGGACGAAGGAGGGGGAAGGACGAAGGAGGGGGAAGGACGAAGGAGGGGGAAGGACGAAAGAGAGGGAAGGACGAAAGAGGGGGAAGGACGAAGGAGGGGGAAGGACGAAAGAGGGGGAAGGACGAAAGAGGGGAAGGACGAAAGAGGGGGAAGGACGAAAGAGAGGGAAGGACGAAGGAGGGGGAAGGACGAAAGAGGGGGAAGGACGAAGGAGAGGGAAGGACGAAAGAGGGGGAAGGACGAAGGAGGGGGAAGGACGAAGGAGAGGGAAGGACGAAAGAGGGGGAAGGACGAAGGAGGGGGAAGGACGAAAGAGGGGGAAGGATGAAGGAGGGGGAAGGACGAAGGAGAGGGAAGGACGAAAGAGGGGGAAGGACGAAGGAGGGGGAAGGACGAAGGAGGGGGAAGGACGAAGGAGAGGGAAGGACGAAAGAGTGGGAAGGACGAAGGAGGGGGAAGGACGAAAGAGGGGGAAGGACGAAAGAGGGGGAAGGACGAAAGAGGGGGAAGGACGAAAGAGGGGGAAGGACGAAAGAGAGGGAAGGACGAAAGAGAGGGAAGGACGAAGGAGGGGGAAGGACGAAAGAGGGGGAAGGACGAAGGAGAGGGAAGGACGAAAGAGGGGGAAGGACGAAAGAGGGGGAAGGACGAAGGAGGGGGAAGGACGAAGGAGGGGGAAGGACGAAGGAGGGGGAAGGACGAAGGAGAGGGAAGGACGAAAGAGGGGGAAGGACGAAAGAGGGGGAAGGACGAAAGAGGGGGAAGGACGAAAGAGGGGGAAGGACGAAAGAGGGGGAAGGACGAAAGAGAGGGAAGGACGAAAGAGGGGGAAGGACGAAGGAGGGGGAAGGACGAAGGAGGGGGAAGGACGAAGGAGAGGGAAGGACGAAAGAGGGGGAAGGACGAAGGAGGGGGAAGGACGAAAGAGGGGGAAGGACGAAAGAGGGGGAAGGACGAAAGAGAGGGAAGGACGAAAGAGGGGGAAGGACGAAAGAGGGGGGAGGACGAAAGAGAGGGAAGGACGAAGGAGGGGGAAGGACGAAAGAGGGGGAAGGACGAAGGAGAGGGAAGGACGAAAGAGGGGGAAGGACGAAGGAGGGGGAAGGACGAAAGAGAGGGAAGGACGAAAGAGGGGGAAGGACGAAGGAGGGGGAAGGACGAAGGAGAGGGAAGGACGAAAGAGGGGGAAGGACGAAAGAGGGGGAAGGACGAAGGAGGGGGAAGGACGAAGGAGGGGGAAGGACGAAAGAGATGGATGGACGAAGGAGGGGGAAGGACGAAGGAGAGGGAAGGACGAAAGAGGGGAAAGGACGAAGGAGGGGGAAGGACGAAGGAGGGGGAAGGACGAAGGAGAGGGAAGGACGAAAGAGGGGGAAGGACGAAGGAGGGGGAAGGACGAAAGAGGGGGAAGGACGAAAGAGGGGGAAGGACGAAAGAGGGGAAAGGACGAAAGAGGGGGAAGGACGAAAGAGAGGGAAGGACGAAAGAGGGGGAAGGACGAAGGAGGGGGAAGGACGAAGGAGGGGGAAGGACGAAAGAGGGGGAAGGACGAAAGAGGGGGAAGGACGAAAGAGGGGGAAGGACAAAAGAGGGGGAAGGACGAAAGAGTGGGGAAGGACGAAAGAGAGGGAAGGACGAAAGAGGGGGAAGGACGAAGGAGGGGGAAGGACGACAGAGGGGGAAGGACGAACGAGGGGGAAGGACGAAGGAGGGAGAAGGACGAAAGAGGGGGAAGGACGAAAGAGGGGGAAGGACGAAAGAGAGGGAAGGACGATAGAGGGGGAAGGACGAAGGAGGGGGAAGGACGACAGAGGGGGAAGGACGAACGAGGGGGAAGGACGAAGGAGGGAGAAGGACGAAAGAGGGGGAAGGACGAAAGAGAGGGAAGGACGAAAGAGGGGGAAGGACGAAGGAGGGGGAAGGACGAAGGAGGGGGTTGCAACAGAGCCCCTGCCTTTTTCGGTTAATACGTTCACTCAGTGACCTTTTTATGGTAATGAGGTAAATCGCGATCAAATTGCCATTGGCCGAAAATCCTTGCGCGCGTGGTCAAGGTGTAAATCATCATACAACCAGCGACAGAAATAACACGGCTTCGGCTGCAAGCGCTCCTACGCCGCTCTCCAAATGATTCTTCCCAGGCGTGCACGATAAATCCCTTTTTTCCCCAGTCCATCGAGTTGGCTACTCAGGCTTGCATGTACAGTCCCCCTCCCTCTCCACTTCCCTGCTTTGCTAAAATACGGTAGAGTACCTTGTGCAAACCTTGATATAGATCGATTCAGGTGGGTCTTGTTGGGTCTTTTGCTGCTTTCCTGTCTTTTCTGTCTTCTTTGACTTCTTCTCTCCCTTTCTCTTCTTCGTTTTCCGGACCCTCTGTTTACTTTTCCTCCCGCACCTTTTACCCTTTCTCTTATTGTTACGACATTTCTTTTTCCTGTTTTTCTTCTTTCTTATTCCATTTCTCAGTTCTCTTTTTTCTCTGTTTAGAGACCGTCCTATTATATTTATACCATTCAATGTTTTATTTTTCGCTTGGATTTCTGTCGTCGTGATGCGAAGGTCAAACAAGCAGGTCTCGTTCTTTGGAGAAGGTACGTTATAAAGGATCTCTAACTATAAAAACAATAAAATGTGAGTGCCGGAAAAATCAATTGTGTTTATATGCTACTTCAGGTGCTATTCTTTGCAACACTTAAATAATCACCATCACCCTGAATACTTCAAATGATCATATGATGATGATAACAAACACTCCAATGTCATCATCATCATAATCATCACTATGTTGCCCTTAATTAAATACCATCCTCGGTATAAAATACAATAATTATCACCATCACCATTATTATCACTGTCACAAACCAGGATAGACATCAATATTTTGATTATCTTCTTGATTGTCCTCACCATTCTACCAACGAAATCACCAGCTTTATCCGCTATCATCAGCATCATTATCATCACCAACACCACACTCAGCCATCATCATCACTACCCCCATAAGCTACCATAATTACCACCACCACCACCATTATCAGCCACCGTCATCATCATTGTAATCATCACTATCATTGTCATCACTACATCATCATTACCACCATCATCAGCTTTTATCCTCATCACCAGCATCGTTCCATCATAATCATCATTATCAGCTGCTATCATCGCCATCATTATCAGCAGCATCAACATATCACGATGATGACCAGATACCTGAATTTGTCCTACTCCTGTCCCTACACCGTCAATGAACAGAACATGTCCGAGAAATGAAGTAACCTGTCCAAATGAAATACACCGTCAATGAACAGAACATGTCCGAGAAATAGAGTAACCTGTTAAAACGAAATACACCATCAATGAAGAGAACATGTCCGAGAAATGGAGTAACTTGTCCAAATGAAATACACCGTCAATGAACAGAACATGTCCGAGAAATAGAGTAACCTTTTAAAACGAAATACACCGTCAATGAACAGAACATGTCCGAGAAATGGAGTAACCTGTCCAAACGAAATACATCGTCAATGAACAGAACATGTCCGAGAAATGGAGTAATCTATCCAAATGAAATACACCTCAATCAACATTACATGGTTGAGAAACGGAGTAACCTATCCAAACGAAATACACCGTCAATGAACAGAACATGTCCGAGAAATGGAGAAACCTATTCAAACGAAATACACCTCAATCAACATTACATGGTTGAGAAATGAAGTAACCTATCCAATCAAAATACTCCGTCAATGAACAGAACATGTCCGAGAAATGGAGTAACCTGTCCAAAATACACGACAATACGATATTAACGTCCGAAATAACACGTCAATGAAAAAACATGTCCGAGCAATGGAGTAACCTATTCAAACGAAATACACGTCATTGAAAAAAAACATATCCGAGAAATGAAGTAACCTGTCCAAACGAAATACACGTCAATGAACACCTGCATCAACATATTATAAACGTTCAAAGGCAGTGAGAGGCAAAGTATTGTTATGAGGATACGACGTGGAATTAAATGTCAAGAAAGGATATGAGGGGAACAACAAAGTCAAGAGATATAATAGCATGTCGTAAGGTAAGGTATGGAATGTTATATCGGCCAATGAGATCCGAGTGATGTCGTCACGTCTGAGGCTATTTTGAGAAGGCTGGCCCTGTTGGGAATTCAAAGAGATCGTTGCTTCCAGCATTTCATCTCGGTGTTTTTTTAGTTCTTAAAATGTTGTGACGTCACACGCTCGGAGCCTATCATCACTCACATCCAGTTTTCTATGCGCCAAAGCATTTTCCTTGGTTACGTGATATGTTTTCTTCCAATAAGCGCTTTTATCTGAAGTGATTGACACTTGTAAGTTCATAAACCCGCCTGCGGTCTTCTCGCTGTATTTGGCCAGCGCCTGAAGAGCCACACAGGTATCCTGAAAAAGAGAAGCTCTCGATATGCTGTTATGTCTACATGCTGTTATATATGTCGATATGTTGTTATGTCGATATTGTCGATATGCTGTTATATCGATATTGTCGATATGCTGTTATGTCGATATTGTCGATATGTTGTTATGTCGATATTGTCGATATGCTGTTATATCGATATTGTCGATATGCTGTTATGTCGATATGTTGTTTTGTCGTTAGGCTGTTATGTCGTTTTGTTGTTATGTCATCATGTTGTTATGTCTTTAAGTTGTTATATCGATATGTTGTTATGTAGATGTGTTGTTATGTCGATATGTTGTTATGATGTTATGTTGTTATGTCGATATAATGTTACATCAAAATATTTTTGTGTCGATTTTTTGATATGCTGTTATGTCGTGTGTCGATATGCTGTTATGTCGTTATGCTGTTATGTCGACATGCTGTTATGTCGTTATGCTGTAATGTCGTGTGTCGATATGTTGTTATGCCGTTATGCTGCTATGTTGTGTGTCGATATGTTGTTATGCTGTTATGTCGTGTGTCGATTTGTTGTTATGTCGTTATGCTGGGGGGAGGGGGAAGATGACCTTGAGGGGAGCGGTGGATGCCTTCGGGGTAGGGGGTGGATGCCCTTGGGGGGAGGGGGTGGATGCCCTTGGGGGGAGGGGGTGGATGCCTTCGGGGTAGGGGGTGGATGCCCTTGGGGGGAGAGGGTGGATGCCCTTGGGGGAGGGGGTGGATGCCCTTGGGGGAGGGGGTGGATGCCCTTGGGGAAGGGGGTAGATGACCTTGAGGGGAGCGGTGGATGCCTTCGGGGTAGGGGGTGGATGCCCTTGGGGGGAGGGGGTGGATGCCCTTGGGGGGAGGGGTGGATGCCTTCGGCGGAGGAGGTGGATGCCCTTGAGAGGAGGGGGTGGATGCCCTTGGGGTAGGGGTTGGATGCCCTTGGGGGAGGGGGTGGATGCCCTTGGGGAAGGGGGTGGATGCCCTTGGGGGGGAGAGGGTGGATGCCCTGGGGGGGAGGGGTGGATGCCCTTGGGGGGAGAGGGTGGATGCCCTTGGGGGGAGGGGTGGATGCCTCACTTCAGGGACGATGTTAAACTAACAATAAAACTATTTGACACTTTGATATCTCCGATTCTTCTCTATGGTAGTGAGGTATGGGGTACAGAAAAAGATAAAGGTGAAAAAGAACTTATGGAAATAGTACACGTCAAATTCTGCAAGTGGCTCCTCGGAGTCTCTAAATTTTGTTCAAATAACGCGGTTAGGGCTGAACTTGGTAGATTTCCATTAACAACGAAAGCAATATGCAGAAGCGTCAATTTTTGGCTAAACATAAATCATCCCGAGGAACCAAAGCTAGTTAACCAGATATACGAAGACATAAAAATAAGTGATAACCCAGAATTTTGGCACCAGAAATTGAAACGAATTTTTCAACAAATAGGTGTCGGCGATATATGGCAACAATTAAATTAAATACATTTTATATATAATCAAACAAAGATTGGAAGACATTGAATTTCAAAAGTGGATATCAAACGTGGATAATGATAATAGAAATAATCAAGGACAAAGTAATAAATTAAGAACGTATAGGAAATTTAAATCAAAATACATAATTGAAGATTATCTGAGCCAGGTTGTCAATCACAGCCATCGAATATCTTTAACCAAATTGAGACTAAGCAATCATCGCTTAGCTATTGAAACTGGCCGATGTTCGAGTCCCTATAAGGTACCGGATGAACGAATTTGCGAAATTTGTAAAAATAGACAAGTAGAAAATGAAGATCATTTCCTTCTTCACTGCCCTTTGTATAAAAAGAAGCGGGAAGAATTGACTAAAACCATGGAAGAAATAGAAAATGTAAAATTCACTAGAATGTCGGATGAAAGTGTTTTTCATTTTCTTATTAATTATTCTGGTAGTAACGTCACAGTGCAAAGAAAAATCGCTAAGTTCATAAATGAATGCTTCGCCCTCGCTGCCAAACTTGAAATACCGTACAATTATTTGTCTTTTTTATCTCTAATATTATTTGGACGTCAATCAATATACAAGGACGTTGTATACGATTCCAAATAAAATGTCTGCCTGCCTGCCTGCCTGTCTGCATTCAGGGGAGGGGTGGGTGCCCATGGGGGGAGGGGTGTGTGCCCATGGGGGGAGGGGGCTGGATGCACACCTGAGTCGAAGAGAACCCTCCCTGAGCGTTACGTTGTAAAGTCAGCCAGCTAGCCACAGGGCCTCCGAGTTTTATCCTGCCGAGATGAAGCTGAGCCAGCAGTGCGTAAGCAGCGGTTTCCACATCAAGAGCATGCTTGCCTGTCTCCCAGTATCTTGTGTTGTTTCCTAGAATAGTTATCTGCGCTAAAGTTTAGAGTTTTTGAGCCGCCATTTTGTCATCCTTGCAAAATAACTATTGTGAGAAAGTTTTTTTGGCCAAGATATTGCGATATTTTGAGATGAATTTGGCAAAGGACGTTTAATTAATAAATTATTTTCGAAGTGTTTTATTGAATAAAACAAATGTTTCTCTTCAACTCGTATTTATATTAGTTTTGTTGTCTACTTAGTTCTTCACACTGTTGGTAAAAGAGATTTGTAAAGGATAAGTCATCTCTCATGCGTTTTTTGTATGACAACCCTAGGCCCTGGTAACCTCACCTCTCGTTTGTCCGTTGTGTGACACACTTCATCTCTCGTTTGTCCGTTGTGTGACACACTTCATCTCTCGTTTGCCTGACACTACTTGTAACCTCGCCTCTCGTTTGTCCGTTGTGTGACACACTTCATCTCTCGTTTGTCTGACACTACTTGTAACCTCGCCTCTCGTTTGTCCGTTGTGTGACACACTTCATCTCTCGTTTGCCTGACACTACTTGTAACCTCGCCTCTCGTTTGTCCGTTGTGTGACACACTTCATCTCTCGTTTGCCTGACACTACTTGTAGCCTCGCCTCTCGTTTGTTCGTTGCGTTACACCCCTTAGTAACCTCACCTCACATTTGGTCCTTGCGTGACATCCAATACGATGCAATAAACTTTATTTTTCGAGGGTATACATAATAACCGTTAGGTTTTCTAACTTAACCCTCACTAATACTACTACAAAATACAATGGTAGGAAAATACACATGGGATAAATTACAAAAAAAAAACAGTAGTAACTGACATCCCTAGTAACCTCACCTCTCGCTTGGTCTTTGCGTGACACCCCTAGTAACCTCACCTCATGTCTGGTCGTTGCGTGACACCCCTAGTAACCTCACCTCATGTCTGGTCGTTGCGTGACATCCCTAGTAACCTCACCTCTTGTTCGGTCTTTGAGTGACACCCCTAGTAACCTCACCTCTCGCTTGGTCTTTGCGTGACACCCCTAGTAACCTCACCTCATGTCTGGTCGTTGCGTGACACCCCTAGTAACCTCACCTCTTTTTCGGTCTTAGAGTGACACCCCTAGTAACCTCCACCTCTTGTCTGGTCGTTGCGTGACACCCCTAGTAACCTCACCTCTTTTTCGGTCTTAGAGTGACACCCCTAGTAACCTCCACCTCTTGTCTGGTCGTTGCGTGACACCCCTATTAACCTCACCTCTCGTTTGATTGTTGTGTGACATCCCTAGTAATCTCGTATTGGCTTGTGTTGCTTTTGGACTGCGCGCCATTGCGAGAGCGTACGTCGCCAGAGCGAGAATTTGCGGCTTCTGAAGGTTGTTGATTTCTTGTTCTAAGAAGTGGACTGCTTTTGCGACCTTTGTGGCCTGATCCTAAAGCAAGAATGTTTTAAACATGTTTACACTGGTCTGGAGTTTCAGCCACAAATGGACCTGGGTTATTTTAAGGTTAATCAAACCACTCGCCATCCCCGCAAAAATACCATTCATTTCCATTGGCTAATTCAAGCACTGAACCTAGATATTTTTAGTCAAGTATTATGAACAGACGCGCGGGGTTCTCAGGGTGAACCCTTACCACCAACCCATCGCATAGGTTGCTAAAGGTGGGTCATTTCCTATTGGAGGATCCCCCCTCCCTTCGCGCCTATATTATTCGTTAGAATAGTTCGCTGTATCTTCAAATACGACCTCCATCTTCTTACACTCACGAGCGTTATCACTACTCACCAGTGCAGTGCCTGGACACTCGCATTCAAGGAGTGCCGTCACCACATACGCCGTCATAGCAATGCTTCCATGGATACCACCCTGGAAAACAAGTCCCAATTTATTTACTTTGCCCTCCTTATATGCCTTGGCCTTAGATTCCTCGTGTGAGCTTAGCGGATAAACACGAAAACCGTATACATATGTAGGATATTTAAGACTACCCTATTACATGATATATTTCGAGTGACATTAAGTGCTGCAAAAGTAAAGGTAAATTTCGTGAGTGAGTAGGAGTTGTTCAGTATCAGCCACTGAGGCATGTGGTCTCGTGAGATTCACAAGACCTTAGAGATGTCCGATAAAGTGGTGGTGGACGTCTTGTATGTTTTTGCCTGGAAAATTTAGCTATCACTTTTAAAAATCTTGTTACTATCCTTTTTCCATATACCAATGGCTGCGGAAAAATTGATATAATGATGGTTTTCAAATTGACAATGTATTTCCATATCATTTCCGATTCTGAGTCTGGTAAAATGTCAGTCGTCTGGTGATTACCATAAGCGACACGTGCACGACATCCATTACTTCCGGGAAAGCTCCATCCTCGCGTTGATTTGCAAGCAACCACGTGATAGAGTCACGAATCAAATCGTTGTCAATAGCAACGCCATCAAAGCGCTTAGCCGTGCAGAATACTTTGATAACAAATGCGGTCAACCTGTTGATTAACATGCACGGGTATTGGCGTGCTGAAAATCTTTACAAGAGTCCCATAAAAACTCGAGGAGATTCGATACAGATTCCCGAATGCCCAACCATCCTGTCAATCACAACTCGTATCTTTTGCTACAGGGATCGGATCATCAAACTATTTGGCAATGCCATGTAGCTAGGGATGAACTTTATACAAATGTAACATTTGTTTACATTGCTGTTTCAAAATGAAACGACGAAATATACGACCACAAAATTAATCGGCGAAATTTTACATGGCGCCTAAAAAAGCAAAAAAATTCAATTTCTTCATTTTAAAAGTATTAAATAGTCCCAGAAATGGCCCCTAAAACTTACAATCAACAAAACCGATTGCTTTCATTTTTGCTAGGCTATTAAAAATAAGAGGTAGCTAAATAACAATGGTAAAAAAAATCCTTGCCCGCGTATGATTTTTTTTTCAGGGGCGAATTTCAAAGTAGGTAAATAACAGAGTGACTGAAAATAAAAATACGCCAATATCTCAGAATTCCTCTTATAGATTTAAATAAAACTTCCTCTAAGTGTCGACCAAGGTCTGATGTACAATATCCTATAGCTTATTTGTTAACAATTTCCATTTAGCGAACAGCACTTCGCGAATAGTGAATTTAACGGGTCAACCGTTCCGTTGCCGTAAAAACAGCAATGTAAGCAAATGTTACATTTGTATAAAGTTCATCCCTAGCTACATGGCATGACCAAATAGTTTGATGATCCGATCCCTGTAGCAGAAGATACGAATTGTGATTGACAAGATGGTTGGAGATTCGGGAAACTGTATCGAATCTCCTGTGTGCAAAATTATATCGTGTGCATAAGTTATAATGAACTTAAGTTATAATGTACTTAAGTTATAATGTGCGTGAGTTATAATGTGCGTAAATTATAATGTGCGTAAGTTATAATGTGCGTAAGTTATAATGTGCGTATGTTATAATGTGCGTAAGTTATAATATGCGTAAGTTATAATGTGCGTAAGTTATAATATGCGTGAGTTATAATGTGCGTAAATTATAATGTGCGTAAGTTATAATGTGCGTAAGTTAAAATGTGCGTAAGTTATAATATGCGTGAGTTATAATGTGCGTAAATTATAATATGCGTAAGTTATAATATGCGTAAGTTATAATGTGCGTATGTTATAATGTGCGTAAGTTATAATGTGCGTAAGTTATAATATGCGTAAGTTATAATATGCGTAAGTTATAATGTGCGTATGTTATAATATGCGTAAGTTATAATGTGCGTAAGTTATAATATGCGTAAGTTACAATATGCGTAAGTTATAATATGCGTAAGTTATAATGTGCGTAAGTTATAATATGCGTAAGTTGTAATGTGCGTATGTTATAATGTGCGTAAGTTATGTGTTTAAATTATAATGTGAGTAAGTTATAAGGTGCGTAAGTTTGCTCACCAAGTGCTACCAGGCCTGCTCTCGCCAAATGCACTGAATGACTTGTCTTTTCTCCGAAATCCGAGTTGCTGCTGGTACCCTAGTGAAAACGTCGACATTTATTGATCGGTTCCTAAAGTTTTGGTTCATTCATTCATTATCAGGCAAACTGCTCCAGTGTTACTGAATAAAACACCTAGAAAACCCATCATTTTCTAAATTTTAATAGCACGGCATTTTGTCAACCGTATTGAGCACATAATTTGAGTATATACCTAATTCAAAAAATGCTGTCAATGCGGCGAATGGCAATAAGACTGAAAAGAGCAGATGGGCACCAATCATTTTCAAACACAAAAGTTGAACTTAAATAAATAATAAAAAAAGAATAAATGAACTCCAGCGATGCCACAGACAGACATTAATAAGGCTTTTTAATGGATTATCGAATGATTGATCCATATTTTCCTACATTCGATTGAAATTTAATGATTGCCATAATACCTTTCGGTCGTATAACTGTCATTTGGCAATAGCCATTTGCAAGAGTAAGTACGCAGCTGCTTTGTCTCCTTCTATCTTTGTTTTACAAAGGAGTTCTTTTGTCTCTATTCTTCTAGTTCTTTGTGTCGAGGTGCGGATATTGTTAATTTGCCCAATCAAATTGCCGCTTGTAAGAGCTGCGTACTGACCCATTTGCAATGACAACTTTTTTGATAGAGCACCATCTCCCTCCACTCCCGAATTCAGGAAAATAATACTGTTCTCTCGCAGGGAAATTAATAAACGAGAATAAAGCAGATAGAAGTAATTAGAAACTCAGTATAACTGTCTGCGATGCCTTTTACACAGCCTTAGTCAGCCACACCTATTTCATTGTTTTCATCCTACACTAGAAGGCAAACTATAAGAAATTTCGAAATAAACTTTTAAAAACAATGTTTTATACTTCATTTACCAAATTCAATCGAAAATATCGCAATAGTTTTTCGGGATAAGACGATGGAAATGGATGCTTTTCTTACACTTTGTATTTTGCAAGGATGTCAAAATGGAAACTGATAGAGACGCATGTATTGGAAACCTTACCCTGTTGAATCAGGCGGTAAGCTTTGGCCTCAATTTCTGCTGTCACTTGTTTAGAGCTGGAGAGGAACTCCAAGATGTAGACATTTGGAGCAAGAGTGATCATGTTTTGTTCTCCACAGCCAATGGGTATGCGTAGTAAATGCTCTACTCCACCTGTCATCAGGTTATATACAGCTGAGCCAATCAGGTTCCCTGTAATAGAGAGACAAAAGGGTGAACCAATCAGGTTCCCTGTAATAGAGAGACAAGCGGCTGAACCAATCATATTTCCTGTAATAGAGAAACAAGCCGCTCAAGCCAATCGGATTCTCTGTGATAGAGAGACAAGCGGCTGAACCAATTAGATTCACTATAATAGAGACACGCGGTTCTAGCCAATCGGATTCTATGTGATAGAGAGACAAGCGGCTGAACCAATAAGATTCCCTATAATAGACAGACAAGCGGCTGAACCAATCAGATTTCCTGTAATAGAGATACAAGCGGCTAAACCAATCAGATTCCCTGTAAAGGGACAAGCTACAATACGAGTGGTTCGCCATATTCCGACTACGCCCATAGTTTTTGTTATCTCGTGTATTTGCGTTACCTGTAAAATAGAGAGAGGCAAAGATCGACCCAGGTACTGCTCCTTTGGGCACCGCCAGTTCCACGTTGCTGATTTGCTTGCCGTCATGAGTCACATCTAGCAAGTGTAGAAGTATTTAAAAGGCCTCTACTCCGCCATCTTACACTCTCCCGCTCAACACAGAGTCTCGCACATATCAGCCATCCCCCCCAATGGTGGGGGGGGGGGGGTGAAAGCAGAAAATGCTTCACTCTTAGGGGGCGGGGGAAATGTTAACCGGGAGGAAATCGTTTAAATCTACAGAGAGGTTAAACAAATTTTATGTATTCACTTTAAATGATAACGTGTTATTTTAATCCCTTTGTGTGTGTGTGGGGGGGGGGCTGCCGGCTCTGATTTCAATCTGACAATTCGAGCATATAAAATAATTCCAAGTGGTAACAATGACAAAGGGGTGACTAGTCGACATCATGGGTTATATCCCATTCGTTGCTGAATACGGCCAATAAGATACCAACCGAGTGACATGGGCGGACTTGAGCCATTCACTGCATCCACTTCGTCTCTCAGGACACCTATTAAGGTTAAAATGTATATAGCTCGTTTATACACCTATGAAAAAATCGCTAGTTGCCCTGACCCGAGAGAGTCACCCTACATTATTTGTTGCCCACATGATAAGCATATTTTGTTTCATCTAATAAGATATTCTCTTAAGATGCAAAATATACTACTCTCTCTGTACAAACAGCTCCTACCTTGTGGATCGATGACTAGAGAGTAGACAACTCGACGCTCAACTCCCTCAGGCTGTAAGGAAACAGATTGTAAGCAAAAGATACATCTTGTATAGTCGTCAGTCCGCCCGTCTGTCTGTTAGTAAGATACGCTCACCACTACAAGCAAATCCTTCTCAACGGCATCCATTGTCCAGTCGTCTCCATGGGAACCAGCCAAGCGCGCCTTGGCCACGATACGTATCGGGATACGGCCGAGTCGGACTGGGACCACAACAAAGGAGACGGAAATGGCGTCGTTACCAGCGATTCTCAAGGTGATTGGCTGAGAGCTCGCCCCAGGACCAGATGAAGAGCAATATGTGGGATCACCTGTCAAGTGAACCTCGACCTGTAATGGTAATGAAAGAAAGGCTTGATTCACACGTAATAAAAATCGACATTGAATGATGATAAAACTAAGGCTTGATTCACACGTAATAAAAATCGACATTGAATGATGATAAAACTAAGGCTTGGTTCACACGTAATAAAAATCGACATTGAATGATGATAAAACTAAGGCTTGATTCACACGTAATAAAAATCGACATTGAATGATGATAAAACTAAGGCTTGATTCACACGTAATAAAAATCGACATTGAATGATGATAAAACTAAGGCTTGATTCATGCGTAGAGGACCAGCCTTCCCTCCTCTAAAATGGGATTGTAGAGTAAACCGTGGCCCACGAAAAACGCATGACACTACCCCTTTAACTGATAGCGTCCGCCTCTCCTCAAAGGGTGGGTTATTGAGCAAACCGTGGCCAACGAAAAACTCAAAACACTAGCCCTTTCATTGATAGCTCTCGCCTCTCCTCAAAGGGTGGATTGTTCAGCAAACCTTGGCCCATGGAAAACTCATGATATACCACCCGTTTAGTTGATAGCTTCCGTTTCTACTCTAATGGCGGGCTGTTTAGTAAACCGTTGCCCATTCATGAAATAGCTTTCAAGGCGTTTTAGCCTAGTAAAGGCTGGTTCACTCTGGGACGCAAGCTCAAGTACAATTAGTAAGCGCAATACAAGTGAGAATCTGTCAAACCTAGGCTTAGGTGCATGGATATCAAGCAGCTGCTTTCTCTTGCGCTTGCTTTAGCCTAATTGCATGTGTTTGCCCGGTGTTTTCGCTATGCGACGATTCGTGGCCGCCATCTTTTTTTTGTTCTAGCCGGCCACAAGTAAACGCATACCGAAAAATAACGCCTATATGCAGGCTAGCGTTTGCTTTTTCTTGCACTTATTTTCAAGCGAAACTCGGGAAAAAAACGTGCGCTGCGCTTGGTACCTCTGATTCTTGTTCGCCGTAGTTGAACACTGCGGCTTTTACAGAGATCTGTTCGCCACGTTGAGCCGAGTAAGGCAAAAGTAAGGCGATAAAAAAATTCTTGAATGTCGTCACACGTGATAATTCCGTCACGCCAAATCCCGTTTCGTTACTGACGGCCAATGCCTGTACCGCCCAGGTCGTTATGGTATCTGGTAGCGTGTAACGCAACGCTAACTTTCCATCAAGTCTATTGAGAGACATGAGACAGAAACGACATCAAATAACCGAGAGCGTGACAAGTGAACGGCAAGAGTGTGACGGAAGTAAGGTATGAGCATGACGGAAGTAAGGTGAGAGCGTTATGGAAGTAAAACGAGATATTGACTGAAGATAAACAAGTGCGTGACGGAATTTAGACGAGAGCACGACGGTAGCAAAGACTTGAAAACGGAAGTATAATAGAAACCGCGTATCGACAAAAATGGGACATTCATTCACATTTTGTAACAATACAATACTAAAATCTAGAATGTTGCAATCCCTCTAATAAAAAAAATTGCCTTTTGCCTACAGATGGGTTGGGTTGGGGTAAGCTTGTCGTGGCTATGATTCTTCCAATTACATCAAGAATATGAGTAAGAGAACCCATTATGATTTTCTATGTTATCTCCTATCTTTCCCCTAATAGCGGGTTGTTAAATAGACTCTTACCCTGTCTGGTATTCGTCGAAGATCCAGGTTTCAGGAAAGTATTTCCTAATCTGTCCTTGATTTTCGATGTCTTCTTCGACACGAGCATTTTTTTCTTTTGTCTGCCTTTCGCGGTAAACTTCAATTTCTAAACAAAATATGATTGAACCCAAAGAGACAACCTTATTCGCAGGCCCTCTTTTTCAAATAAAAAATTGTGCACAGAGAACAGCTCCTAAATGTGGGGAATAAATCAACAGAATTTGGAGTGGCATGTTTTACACCTGTCTCTCATACTCTTGTGCTCCGACGACAAACAACCTAGTTATTCTACAGTTTGTCTGTAGTTTTTTCTAGTCAGACAAGGTCCTAAATTTGTCATAAAGGGCAGATCTTATACATCATTTTTTTTTATAGGACAGAGAGGGTGTACGAAATGTTTTTGTATTTTCCCCAAGAGCGTATCGAGAAGCAAGGCATCCCCACTCCCCTTAGCCCGCTAATAATCCACTGATTGAACACTATAGAGATCGGTGGTTGTTAGTGTGTGTATGTGTGGAAGCGTGAGGGAGGGGGTGTGTATATGTCACCTTCTTCCCCAGTTTCCTCTCGGCAGCATTTCAAGAAATCCTTGCGGCACTGTACGCTGACATTTCCCAGAAAGAACCGCGCCCGCAGCTCACATCTAGCACGTGACGGCATCCGCCCACTAGCACAGCAAGTCGACTCCTTGGACGACCTCTTGGTACGCCTCTGGTACGCATGCTCGGTGGAACAATCACGCTCTAAGCCAAAGGGATCTTTCGATTTATTGTAAAGGATGCATTGTTTTTTGTTTATAAGCATACACCAATTTTTATGCACTCAAAACGCACTAATTTGATAAATGGCTGTCACGAAAAACAGCTATTATTGAAGCATTAGGAAAATACATATCCTGGCCTGTGGTCAGCTCATCATATTTACATCTCAACCTGCTTTAAGTAGGCAGTTTTTGTTTGTTTGTTTTTGCTAAGCCGCTTTCTGGTTTTCATCAACGGGTCCCTTGATGTTCAGTGATGAAATTCATTTTGATGTATTAGTTAGTCGCGAATCACAGACGTAGCCAAGCAAATATTAACGTGATATAACACCTGATGACATCCTTCCTTCCTAACATGACCTCCTCACACACCTCCCCCTCCCCGCAATAACTCCTTCCATTTTTCTGTATCATCTGTCATTTTCCGTCCTTGATGCTTTAGTAGCCACAAGACCAATCACCCAAACGATAAAAACAATGCCCCTATTATGTGATCACTCAAGCAAAGTCTTGTCCCGTAAGGAATCGTCATACTTATTCTCCGAACTTTATCCCCCCCTCCCTACCCCCACCTTGCTTTGGCCAACCGCGACGTTCTGGTTCGCTAAGGAAACTTTAACCTGACACAACACTGTGATCAATCTGTTTGTGCGTCACTCAAACAAGGTCTCGTCCAGCAATTGACTTGGACTCGACTTCATGTCTAAAAACTTTGGCTTCATATAATATCTTACCGTGGCCAAATTTAAGTGCAAGATTGTTGTTACTGATAATGGACAAGCCGGCATTCTAGAAAAATAAAGAAGACAAAAAATGTTTACTTTCTAAGTAATCCAATAATGTTAATGATCTTCTCTAAATCCCTGCAGCCTTATGTTTAGGCGTCGTTTACGTCGCTTTTAAAGTTTTGCTTCTGAAATCGTTTACCTTTTCTAGACCGCCATTGTGTCACCAGAATCGGAGGCCGGAAAGAAAAGATAAACGTCGAAACATGCCTAGCTAATTTCTTCCCATATTCCCCCACCTTATCCCTTAAATTCGATCATTACTTCAGCTATATTTCTTTATTATGGCTATGGCTATGGCTATGGCTATGGCTATGGCTATGGCTATGGCTATGGCTATGGCTATGGCTATGGCACTATTACACTTACTATTATTATCATCATCATCATCATCATCATCATTGTTGTTGTTAACTAGGATGTAGATGGTGGATAAATAAGATGTAGATGGTGGATAACTAGGATGTAGATGGTGGATAACTAGGATGTAGATGGTGGATAACTAGGATGTAGACGGTGTATAACTAGAATGAAGATGGTGGATAACTAGGATGTAGATGGTGGATAACTAGTATGTAGATGGTGGATAACTAGGATGAAGATGGTGGATAACTAGGATGAAGATGGTGGATAACTAGGATGAAGATGGTGGATAACTAGGATGTAGATGGTGGATAACTAGGATGAAGATGGTGGATAACTAGGATGTAGATGGTGGATAACTAGGATGTAGATGGTGGATAACTAGAATGTAGATGGTGGATTCTATCACCGTACTTACATTAAACACGTGACTTGAGTCTTTCCCAGGCCCCACGCCGCATCCCAGATCTAAGTCTCTGACAGCTTGAAAAACCTATCAATCAATCAGTCAGTCAGTCAGTCTTTTATTTAGCCCTGAGGTATTGTACAAGGAATTTTAGAGTGGTCAACAATAAACACATGCTATAAAAGCGTTGGAATTTAACTGTTAAAAAAAACTATTGTTTTTTTTGTTTCGCCTATCGTGCTGTTGGTTTGAGGAGCGTGAAGAAAAATAAGAATATGGATTCCCTGTATCAATGTGTACCAACCTGTTTTGCTGTGAGTCTACTATTCTTACGCAGCAAATAGACGCTCTCGTCTACCCCCAGCAAGGCAACTCTAGACCCAGCCTCCGCGTGCAACTTCACCTCCACGGTTGAGCCTGGCAGATGGCCCTTAGCTGGCGTAGGGACCTGGAGCCAAACCTATAAAGGCAAAACTGGTGCGATCAAGACCATAAAGAAAAAAACATTTTTTAACATCTTTGATAAAGGTAAAGACCTGTCAGATGATATAATAACATCATATAGAGGGGCAATGTGGCCTACCACATTTGACAGATAAATGAAAAATAATGTTTTAGCGTTAACAATTGAATAGAAAGCTACCTTGTATCTTTTAAAACGGCGCAATGTGGTTTTCTTGTGATAAGCATGTCGATTTTAAATCTTAATTAGAAATCTTAAAGAATTTTTTCAATCAACCACTTCCTTGTCATTGTTCACTCATTAAGAACAATACTTGATTGGAATATGTCATCAGTTACTTGCTTGCTTGTGCTGGAGCACGAGATCGTGGCGTGAGGTAGTAATTAGTATCTAGTTACGATATCGAGCAGATAATAAAGAAACCCAATGCGATTGCGTACTAACGTTCTACCCGGTGAGTTGCCAGTTGAAACGGTAAACAGGAGGATTTTGGAGGCGGGGTCTTTAAAAATCTTTGTTATCAAAACATGGGAACCCTTTTGCTCTTTCGGGATTGCCATAGAGAATTTTGGCGGAGGAGTACCTCAGCAAACACGAATTCCTCCACAAAAATGGGCTAATTCTATACTTATTATACTACTCTCGTGTCTCCCCTATTGCGGATTTTTGAGTTAATCCTGACCTATGGAAATCTTGTGACGTTTATCATGTCTAAGAAAATCTTCTCACTTACCTTGATTGGAAACCCATTCTCGACTTGCTTAACTTACTTGGAAAACCATTCTCGAATTGCTCACCTTTTTGAAAACCATTATCCACTTGCTTACATAATTTGGATTTTGAAAACCCATTCTCGACCTGCTTACATTATCTGGAAACGCTTCCTCGACGTGCTTGCCTTATTTGGAAACCCATTTTCGGCTTGCTTACATTCTTTGGATTTTGGATACTCATTCTAGACTTGCTTACCACATTTGAAAACCTAGTCTCGACTTGCTTACCTTATTTGGATTTTGGAAACGCATTCTCGACTTGCTTACCTTTTTTGGAAACCCATTCTCGAATTGCTTACCTTATTTGGAAACCCATTCTCGACATGCTTACCTTTTTTGGAAACCCATTCTCGACTTGCTCACCTTATTTGGAAACGCATTCTCGACTTGCTTACCTTTTTTGGAAACCCATTCTCGAATTGCTTACCTTATTTTGATTTTGGAAACGCATTCTTGACTTGCTTACCTTATTTGGAAACCCATTCTCGAATTGCTTGCCTTATTTGGATTTTGGAAACCCATTCTCGACTTGGTTACCTTATTTGGAAACCCATTCTCGAATTGCTTACCTTATTTGGATTTTGGAAACCTATTCTCGACTTGCTTACCTTATTTGGAAACCCATTCTCGAATTGCTTGCCTTATTTGGATTTTGGAAACCCATTCTCGACTTGCTTACCTTATTTGGAAACCCATTCTCGAATTGCTTACCTTATTTGGATTTTGGAAACCTATTCTCGACTTGCTCACCTTATTTGGAAACCCATTCTCGACTTGCTTACCTTATTTGGAAACACATTCTCAACATGCTTACCTTATTTGGATTTTGGAAACCCATTCTCGACTTGCTTACCTTATTTGGAAACCCATTCCCGACTTGCTTACCTTATTTGGACACCCATTCTCGACTTGCTCACCTTATTTGGATTTTGGAAACCCAATCTTGACTTGCTTACCTTATTTGGAAATCCATTCTCGACATGCTTACCTTATTTGGAAACACATTCTCGACATGCTTACCTTATTCGGATTTTGAAAACACATTCTCGCCTTGCTTACCTTATTTGGAAACCCATTCCCGACTAGCTTGCCTTATTTGGATTTTGGAAACCCATTCTCGACTTGCTTACCTTATTTGGAAACCCATTCTCGACTTGCTTACCTTATTTGGAAACACATTCTCGACATGCTTACCTTATTTGGATTTTGGAAACGCATTCTCGACTTGCTTACCTTATTTGGAAACCCATTCTCGGCTTGCTTACCTTATTTGGACACCGATTCTCGACTTGCTTGCCTTATTTGGAAACCAATTCTCGACATGCTTACCTTATTTGAATTTTGGAAACGCATTCTCGACTTGCTTACCTTATTTGGAAACCAATTCTCGACTTCCATAAGGGCACTATCTGCAACAACCTCATTCGTATGCGTGACGTAGTACGCGAGAACCCGCGCCCGCGGGACCATTGCGAGTGTAACGGGGAAGGCCAACGTACTGGCGATGTTGACTCCACTTGACGATGAGATGGATCGATGAAGAATTATTCTACCTCGTGAGAGAACCTAAAAACACACATTTACACGGTCGATGAAGGCTCTATCCCGCGAGAAAACATAGAGTACACACAGTCACAGGCAATTTTGCGGGCACTTCGTCTCTCTGTGTGTGGCATACTCTCTGTGTGAGGCGTACTCCTGTCTTCTTGCGATCAAACAATGGGCGACGTGATCGCCAAGGAATTGGGCCTAGTGAGGTGGCGTGATATTGATAAGTGAGCATTTTCTTTGTTCTCTGTGAAAAAAAGAAGAGAATTCTCCCCTTACCATGAAACTTATACTTGTAATATTTCGGTTTTGGAATACGTCCCACCTCGCAGTCTGGCCTACAGACACCTACAGGAGATGATAGAATAGATACCAAGAACGTTATGCCTGGCCTACAGACACCTCAGGCTAATTAAGGCTCGACTATGGGCTTATGCACGGATATCCAGGCCTTTTTTCGAAAATACAAGACTGCGATAACCTACAACAACCAAATTTGGCAAGTTGAATAACCATAGGAGAAAAACATGATCTGCACAGTCTGTTGCCATGGAAGCAGTAAATGTGCATATATTTGCAATATAATTATCTGAAAACTTTAAACGAAAATGTGGCAAACGTATGCCGTGTAAATTGGTGTTCTAAACACATATACTTAATCATAGTCAAAAGCCCCAATATAAATAGCCTTTGCATCGGGTCGATCGACCATGTAACCATGACAACGGCTACCGTGGTAACATAAAAAAAATCTATATTTCACCAAAATTAATAGCTGGACCAGACGCAAAGGCTATTTCATATCTGTGCAATGTCAATAAACAAATATATGCCTTAAGCTTTCCAAATTGTTTTGCCTAAATGTTTCCTATTATTACTTGAATGATTCTAGCTAATTCATTTTTTTTGCAATTATTGAAATATTATATAAAATGTATGCAATTAAACGCGTTTCCATGGCAACCACAATCTTCCACTATGCCAAGCTTTATTGCCATACCATGTATACTTCGCGAGATATTAAAATATTCAAGAAAATCATTTTGTTCCGCGTATAAGCCCAAGTCTTAATTAGCCGGAGACCTACAGGAAATGACAGAATAGATGTCAAGAGCGTTATTATGTCTGGCCTACGGACACCCACAGGAGATGATAGAATAGATATTAAGAGCGTTCAAGATAAGGTGAACTTTCTATAACGTGATCAGGATATGAAAATTGTACAAATAAACTATTTTACTGTAGTTTTAATATTCTTCTCTCGTCGTCGACCTTTAACATCCTTCTGGTTCCGTCTCTTAGCAAGCCGTTGACCAAAAAAAATCCGTTAGTCAGAATATAGTGAGCCGAAGTACATACCTTTGGTACCTTAGGGCGAATGTGTAAGTAGCTATTTGACTGTGAGAAGTAGGATTCAGCAGAGATGATGATCACAGCGTTGTCATCGGGGTCTATCGTATCCCTAACAGCAGTTCGTATCTGTAATAAGAATAAAAGCCTTATCATATGAAACTTTTGCGACCTCAAAATTACAAGTTGAAAAAATTAAAAGTTTTTGCTCAAACCACACATTCCAACTCACTTAAATTTTGCGATGACTAAACTACAAAATGGGCTAAATCATTTCTAAATGCTCGAAACGACAACGATTCTTATACATTAACCCTATTCAGACTGGGCTTTTTTAGCTGTCTTTGACTGGGCTTTTAGCCCCCCCCCCCTCTGTATTTCATGAACCGCTTAGGTTATGACCATAAAACTTACAGGCAGTGATCACCAGCATGAAAATAATCGTCACGCCCTAGTTTGGGTGTGGTCGAATCAATATGACGTCACAATGACGTCATAAATATGATGTCTAGATATTCTTTCAAATATTGCCTAAATTATCAGATATCGGGTTGAAATCATTTTGCATCATTCAGATATGTCAAAATCCACTTTTTTACGGGTTTACAAGCAAAAAAGCCATAAAAACATATATAATCAATTTTTTTGTAAGAATTTCCGCCATCTTGGGTCCGCCATCTTAGATCCGCCATCTTGGATTCTTATAATTTTTGCAAAAGAAAAAAAAATATTAAACTATTACAGAAAAAAAGTATTTGCATGCATGTATTTTTGCCCATAGCAGTGAAAAATGCATAATATTGGCTCTTAATATGTCATCTAGTAAATCTAGTGAAATTTATAACAACAGCAAAATTTACCCATCCCTCCCCCGCGCCCCAAATATCAGAAGTAAAAAAAATTCTAGCACTGTTGTGAAACTTGTCACCTAAACAAACTTATGAAAAGAGCGTTTAAATCTGAGAAACAGGATCAAAAATATGAAAAATTCTCTACTTTTTAGTTTTTGGGAAACCCTGTGAAAAAACGGATGTCAATGGCGAAGATAGATTTTAGAAAAAGTCACCAAGTTTGAGTTATAGCAATTTCCCCGAAGGGGGAGAGAGCCAAAAGAGCTTGAAGTAACAAGGTATTTTTTCCTGGTGAAATGATACTAGTCAGTCTAAAGTCAGCCCCTAACAACCAGCCTCTCACTCTAATGAAGAATTATTGAGTACTACTGCGAGCTAGAAGGAGCCTCGTAAGAGAAAATGGTCCGCTAAGTGGGTAAACGACCCCCCGTTTAAAATCCTGGCTACGGGAAACATGTTACACATGATAGGAAACTAATTTCGGAAGCGTTTAAGTATTATGATGAATGTTTTTTGGAAGTTAATTAGCTTCGCTGACGTCTCGAGTCTCTTTTCCTAGTTTAAAATCACGAGGTACACGATACAAAGGGCTTGCTGAAGTTACAAGAGTGAATTATAACACACAGAATCTGACTAATGAATAAGGTTTCTGCCATGCAATCATAAAAAAAACGACAGTTTACTAAGAAAATCGTTCTAGTTTTCAACATCTCTTTTTTGTGTCCCTTCAACTGCGTACGTCCCGTGCAGTTGCAGGGATTCGTGTTTTACAACGATTTAAAGGCCAACAATTCAAAAAACTAGGTCCAGGCCCTAACGTTATAGAACATCACAGGTTTCCTGCGCGATCGCCCCCACACTGTTTTAGACCATTTACAAAAACGATTGACAGGATTGATAAATTAGATTGCTTGTTATGCCATCTTCATTAAGAACAGCTTTCCATACCTTGACGGTGATCGTCTTCACGTTCCTTGGGATGTCCAGTGTGAACTCGGCTTTTCCCGCATTATTGGTCTGCTGGCGCAGGATCTTCTCCAGCTTACCGCTGACCTTGGTCAGTATGTTCACGTTTGTGTTGTTGTGCTTCTTCCCCATGGCCGAAACGTCCACAGGGATACCACGCGCAGGTTGTTTGTTCGGATAATGGATAGCAATCTGGGTGCAATAAGTTTAAACGTAATAGAACACTAGCGTAGGAAGATGTCTCATTTAGGGGACCCTGAACCACCAACCCTTAAAAATTACCTACAGTTACCTACAAACTTTCTGGTGAAATAATAATGCTAGTTAAGTAATAAAATCCATTGATTTTTTCTCACAACAGATAATAACACATTAACACAAGCAAACTTGGTAATCCAGTATTGGCCATCAAGAAAATGAGCTTTGAAATCAGGTGAGGTGAATGGGTTAGTACTGCCCGCAAATCAGACACTTTCTTCAAAATATCGGATTTCTATTGAGTACCATTGTTTTGTGAGAAATTATGACAAAGAGCATGAAAAAAAAATGTAAAATTCGTTTGTTTACTTCATCCTAGACGAAACAAGAAAATATTTTTAACGTGGTATAGATCAAAGTGGCCCTTGGGGTTGAGGGAGAGGTGAAGGAAAGCAATTGATTGGGACACGAGGGAGAGGGGTAACGTGCGGGAATGCGTGAAGTATCGAGTGGCGTGTGTGAACGTGACAAAAGTCTGACGTGACAAGGACGTGACTCGAATGCGGTCACATAGGCATGTGGAATGCGTGACATACCTTAACAACAAACGGTAGTCCTGGCTTGAAGAACAAAGCGGTGTCTGCTATTGTCACGTGAAAAGGCGTCGAGACAAAGTAAACACTGTTGTCGACCGCTGACTCGCGCATGCCCGTAGCTTCCTCGATAACGTCACACTCAATTTGTAGGCGCCGGCCATCCGGGAACCACGGTCTTGAAGGATGCTTTTTGATGAAACCGCTGTCCACGTCTAGTGTAGATTTGCCGTCAATAAGCTAATAGCAAAAGGATTTTATTCAATCCTAGTAAGCCTAGGCTCACCGGGTTAACTGTTGGTTGGCAATGGGAAAAACCGCGCGCTTTATCACGGTCCATCTGTGGGCACAGGGAACCCAGTAGCAGCGCCAAAAGTACAGGGGAGATATCAATAAATGACTGTCGTTTTTTTTCTAAATAGTCTGGGGCTAGCGTGCCCCAGGTGCTATCACCGTTATTACTTTTTCTGTGGTCGAGTAGAACCTGATAGACGGGCTTCCTCCCCCAGTGACAAAGAGTCGAACATTAAGACTGCCTTCGGCGGCTTTCTAAATAGTCTGGGGCTAGCTCGCCCCAGGTGCTATCACCGTTCTTACTTTTTCTGTGGTCGAGTAGAACCTGATAGACGGGCTTCCTCCCCCAGTGACAGAGAGTCGAACAGTAACACTGCCTTGGGCGGCTTTACCATAAGTGTACCTAGACAAAGAAGTGTTGCGTTGAAAATCGTATGGTTGATTGGCTACACCGCATACTGGCTGCCGTGTCATCACATGATCTCCGTGCAACAAATAGACCCTGCTGGAATAGCTGGTGATTCGCCACAAGACTTTACAGAACCTCTTCACGTGATGAGCTAACAGTGACAGCATGGTTGGCCATTTTAGTAAACAATGCTAAAACTCTATCTTAAAAATTAGTTAAATTGGCGAATTCGGGATTTTCGAAAAGGAACAGGCATTACTTTGCTTGAAAAAGAAAGGAGGGGGAGGGGGGAGGGGTTCTACTGAAATCACGGCACCGTTGGATCCACCAGTGCACCATTTATATTTTTACAGGATCAATGTTATTCTAAATGTATAGCTGGTCTGTCAAAATCAATCTATAAGTGCAAACACAGGGGGACCATCCTCCTTTTTTCTTATGGAGAGTCGTCAAATACTGTCAGTTTTAAATATGATACATAAGACTGTGCACGACACTATCCCCTCCCCCCTCCTCCTCTTTGCCGCCAGAATGGGGGTCATTTTCTTATGAAGGGTCGTCCAAATATTATTCTCTTTCCATATGATACCTATAACCGTGCACAACCCCCCCCTCCCCCCCTCCTCTCTTGACTGCCAAGAGGGGGGTCATATTTTCTTATAAAGGACCATCAAATGTAATCATTTTCCAGATGAAACCTTTGACCGTGCACTCCTCCTAAGCCGATCCTAGGTACGCGCCTGCATCGGGACCACAATACAAGCGCCTGCATCGGGACCACAATACAAGCGCCTGTATCGGGACCACAATACAAGCGGAACACTTACTTAGAGTACAACTTACTTCGATATCACTGCGATCTTGATAGAACGTGTCTTTGGGAGAATGTAGTCAGGTCCGATAATCCGGACAGAGAAGCGAGGTAAAACTACGAGAAAAAGCGAATCGATTAATTGATGAATATGTTTCGTTTGGGTTTACTAACGAATATATGTAATAACCGATAGAAAACCAAGAATAATATCAGCAGTACATAAAGGCGATAGATGTGAGAGTGGAGGACATTAAAACCAATATCACAGGAGGACCTCGTCCTCCATACGTGAAATTCGATGTTTGTTCTTGTTTGCCAGAAAGTCAATTTTAGAGCCCTCTAAAATGGGTAATCTCGATTCTCGATTCTATCTTCCATGATTTTAGTACTTAAAGCACTAAAATATTTTCTCAGGGTTACTCTTTAAGCTCATTGGTTGAAGGGCTATATTTCATAAGTTCAAATGCTGGAATTGAAGAATCTCTCACCCAAAACCCCTCCCTGTTTAACAAACCGTCCCTTACCGTATTGTTTCACTTCAAAATGGACCGTAGTGTTAGTTTTATTCTGAAAAGGAGCACAACATAAGATTATATGATACATCTGGTCATAGTTGGTAACTATGATCTGGTGAACACTATGATCATTGGTGATTGGCCGACCAACGGATTGCTTAGTACGTCATGTAATACCCCATGAACTGGCCACTATATCTCTTACCCTAACACAACCCTAGCCCTAACTCTACATAAAGTACTGGGGTATAAGTTGACGTACTGACCAACTGATCGTTCAATCTAACGGGCATCACCACGTGACCTTACCCCGTATCCATGGTGATAGGCTATTATTGACCAGTTTCCCAGCATCGCACGCGGGCCGAGTGAAAGAGCTTTGGAAATTATTCCTTAAGGAATCAAAATCAGTAACATCATTAGTTCATATTTGGGATTTGAACATACTGGCATTGGAGGGCAAGGGCAAAAGGAAATAACATAAAGGGTCAAATCAACAATCTTTCGACAACTATTGTTTTTCTAGCTCGCTCGGTCAGTTCCTTATTAGGACATCGCCAACCATATTTGGAAGTCCGCTTTAAAGATGTACGTCGTCTTGCAGGAATTTTGAATTACTACAATTTCTCCGACCGCTATTTATAAAAAGGCCCAGGCCCTACTGTTTTAAAACATCACAGGTGTCCCGCGTGATCGTCGCGGCCTGTTAAGGATGATTTAGAAAAACGACAGTCTCTTGGTTAAAATATTGCATAAGGTCACAAAAAGGGCGATGATATTGATAATTTGCGCTGTTCAGGTTCATAAAATATAATAGCTTAGACGACAAAATATAGCCTTACCATGCTCAGAAGACAGCTTTTGCCAATTTTGAGTCCGAATGCCTTGGGGATTCTGTTATAAACAAAATAATAAGCCGAAACATGAATTGGGAAACCCAAAACCAAAGTTATTGAGATAGTTTGGTGAATTTGCCATTTGTGGGGAGTTAAAGAACATGTTCGCCCAAATGAAAGAAAAAAATTGTACCAATGCAGATTTGGTGAGGCACATTTTCCGCCGAATGAGTAAAGAACCAAAAAGATAAACGTTTGTTAGTTTGTTATTAGCACTTAGGCGCGCCCGCAGTTGGCGTGCGGTTTATTCTAATAAAGTGTGTTATTCATGTGTTCGTGTGTTCATCCATGCTTCTCTGTGTGTTATTCATGTGTTCGTGTGTTCATCCATGCTTCACTGTGTGTTATCCATGTGTTCGTGTGTTTATCCATGCTTCTCTGTTTGTTATCCATGTGTTCGTGTGTTTATCCATGCTTCGCTCTGGGCTCTTGACAGAAAGGGTTCCCATATTTGTGTCAGTTGCATTGCTGAACAAGTTTCTAAAATATTATTTACCTTAACAATAATGTCAACCTGAAAGGTAAAACAAAATAAAAGTATTAGCTAAATGTCTAACTAACGATTTTCTCTTTTTCATTCAGACGCAGCGGCGTTTATTATTTTTTCGTGCTGCATCGTTCTTATTTAATTAAATGAATGTGAATGTGTTATAGAAATTCCTTACAGCAAAATGTTTGACGCAGGAGGGCTCTGGTGGCTGTTTTATACACATTAACATAATTACACTTTCTCCTGAAAGGGTTTTTAGCCTTTGTCACCTAGCAAAATATTGTGTAAGATACCATCTATTTTCATCGCCTGATTTGAGATCTGTGAGATGGCTGTTAATATATCCGATGCAACTTTCATAAATTCATAAATTAAGTTTACTTATAGATGGTTATGTTGAGATTTTATTGCAGTATTTTTCCTCCAAAATTGATGAGAGAAAACAATTGCAAAATGATAACTGACTAGGCATGTTGTTATTCGGGATGAGAAGACAAGCTGAAGCATGACATCACCACAAGAGGTAGCGTCAAATTTTAAGACTGACCTTGACTTTTAATGATTGGAGGTCAAAGTCTAATGGTATTACACGCATCTTCACTAAAACAGAAAAAGTATTATTTTATTAACTCGCAGACTTGCTTTTTTTAAGGAACGTCAGAACAATGCAGCCACACCCTTCAACCTACATCAGGCCCGTACCCAGGATTTTTTTTGGAGGGGTGCATAATCCGAAAATGTGGACCTATTTTTTCCGTTGGAGCAGGGAGGGGGGGGCGAACTCTGATAATAATCTAACCACCTCCGAAAGAACAAAAAATGATTTTTTTTATGCCTTTACAGTGTCTCCACGTGACGTTTTTTGTCGGATTTGGCTACATACCAGAGCTACATACTAGCTTAGGATTTATAGATTTGTATACAAATAGCACGTCTATTGAAAACAGATAGTGGACTTTCGGCTTACTTTCGGCTTACTCCCTTTGGGAGTACCTGTACATGGTACCTGTTTGTGATGAGGGCGTGTAGATGGGCATGTCTACTTGGACACTGTTATCATATGGATCCTCGGATAAAGGACCGTGGTACCTATTTGTGAGGGAATGTAGATGGGTATGCCTATTTGATCTTATATCCCTAATTGATGAGGAACCCTGGAACCAGTTTGTGAGGGTGTGTAGATTGTCTGTTTGGATCAAGGGCCCTGGTACCTGTTTGGGAGGGCGTGTATATGGGCTTATCTATTTGGACCAGCAGCATCATGCTCCTGTAGCTGATAAGGACCCTGGTTTCCCGGATGAAGGGCACCTGTGGATCCCTGCACATGACCACAAGGTACGCGTAGAGGTCCCCATCACGTGACAGTGACGTCACTTCCGTAGCATTCACCTGAAGAATTATCACATTGCCGTGAGAGCAAGACATCTTTTTAAGAAATATTACCTTGAGCAATGATGCACATGTGAATAAAATTTATTCTTTGTCTGATTTCTCTGTGCGCTCAAGGCTGTAACTAATGAAGGCTTCCGTCTTCACCTGTCTGCTTCTGCCATTTTTCCAAATATTTAATGAAAAAATAAATCCCCCAAACGAGTGTCCTTTTATTCGACAGTCATAGCTATAAAAATGGGATGCACGGCTAAAAACGAGCCCCGGCATGCGGAAATTATCCTGTTACTGCGAGAACTTTCGAATTTAAGAGGGGAAACATCAGGGACCCTCATGCAACTATCATGCATTTTGCACCCAGTAGTAACCCCCCCCCCCCCCCCCTCAGTAACTATTTTGTGAGTGCCCGAGGAGCTAAACGTCTAGTTCCCTTCCCTTTACCTTGACTGATAGAAATCCATTTTCATCTAGAAGAGAAACAACAAAGTGGTTAACAATGTACCAATAAAAATTTAAAAACAGTGTTGCTGGGGATGATGATAAAAATGATAGTGATGAAAATGATGATGATGTTTATAATGATGATGATGATGATGACGACGGCGGCGACGACGACGACGATGGGGATGATGATGACGATAATGCTGATAATGCTGATCACATGGAACCTACCAACCTGGTCTAAAAGTCCCTTGGGCATGCGCAAATTCAGTGCTTTTATCCGGATAATCAGTCAAAAACAGCGTGACATTTACAGGTCTCGTAACGCCAGACACCTTGACAGAAATATTTTCTGTAACGCCTACATGAAGCATTTCCGGGGCGAAAATAAAATAGTTGGGTCTTAGCCTAAAAAAGGAGGAGATTAAATGAGATAGTAAACAATAAATTATTAGAATGATATACATGTAATTTTAAAAGACTCATCAGGTAGGATCACTTTTTACTACTTTATTTTTGAAATTAATGCTTATGTGGTTAACGTAGTAGCTGTTTGATTACGTTTTTGGCTTGAAGTTATTTTAAGAAAATAATCGTGTTTTCTTAGACAACTTTTGTTCACTTGCATTAGGAATATTCTTGGTTCGATTATAGAACGTTCGATACGTCACTGATGATGCGCATTGCGCGTTTGTAGTGTTTTTGTTCTAGGTTATTCTCAAAACATTCCACACACATTGGGTAATTCTAGCGAGTAACTTATTTAATTTCATTTATAATATTAATAACGTTATCAGACTTTAAACGTAAGCAACAGAGAATTATTTATCTCGTAGAATCATTTTACGTGATACAGAATATCGGATCTTGTTGACGGTATAAACATCCATGAGCAAAAAGAAGAGTTTTTAGATTACCTTTGTGAATTTGTACAGTCGGCCAGTGTAGTTAGTACAAGCGTTAACACAAATCTCGTCACGAAAGCCATACCATGAACTCTAAATGCTTTCAACCAGCATGATTTTTAACAATGATTTTATTTTCTTCAGCAGTAGCGGAAGTCCTAGTAAACTGATGAAACCTGAGACTGTTAAAGCCCATGACATCTTAACGTTTGCAATCGAAGAAGGAACGGACTCTGGAATTGGACGGAGTATAGCACGAGGGCGCACAGGGTTGGAATATTTATTGACATGGTTTTGATGGGATGAAACGGGAACAGTGATTCCAGGGATTGTAGTTTATTCTTGGAACGGTGACGGTATTTATGGTAAACAACCTACCCAGAAAATATTGGCGGACAATAACGACTTGGAATTAGGCCATTCCTCCCCTCTCGTTAGGACCTGTATTAAGACAAGGAGGTTAACTCCTGGCTGTCTTCTGTGAGACTGTGTACCCGTCGTGGCCCAGATGGCTACGTTCAGTGGCGGTCCCCTCCCGAAAATATACCGTATTTACTCGAATAAGCGCCTTCCTCGAATAAGCGCCCCCTCCCCTCCCCAGGTTTTATGTAATTGAGTAAAATGACTATCATAATATAGGTCTTTGAAAGCACTGGAGCTCACTGGAGCTCAGGGACAAAAGAGTATTCAATGGATGAATGTTTATTGAAAAGGTTACCTTAATTTTATGTCTCGGAAATATCATTTTAGGTTGAATGGATGCCATGTCGAGTCTTATTTTTCGAGATTCAAGCCAAAGTCCCCGCAAGCGATAAGAGAATGACTGGAGTATAGAGCTAAAGTACTCTTCTTGTTACGTCACAAGTCACGCACAAGTCACGCATTCACTCTGGGAGTAAGCTTCGCGATTCACCAGTACCTAAACTTTTTGTTCTAGAGAAAAGACATTTCAATATTTTTTTCTATTTTTTTTTCGCAAACTGCAAGAAGAGATGTTGATGTTTCTTATTTCGACAGTTATTTGAACTGGGATTCGATCTTTAAGGCTTGACTATGGGCTTAAACGCGGATATCCAAGCATTTTTTGAAAATACAAGACTGCGGTAACCTACAACAACCAAATTTGGCATGGTGAATAACCATAGGAGATCTGCACAGTCTGTTGCCATGGAAGCAACAAATGTGCATATATTTGCATATTATTAGCTAAAAACTTTAAACGAAAATGGGGAAAACTTATGCAGTGTAATTTGATGCCATACTACCCCCCCCCCCCCCCTTCCTTTGATTTTCCCAATGCAGCTTTATTTGAAATACTTCTATGAGTTTTCTCTTCAAATGTCCCTCATATACCCCAAAATATAGCAGATTGAAGTTTTCTAGCCCATAAGCCCATATTAAACAAAAAATCATTGGGGGGGGGGGGCTTTCCCGATATCCAGTAAGGCTTTGGCGGTTATTGATTATAAATTAGAAAAAAAGGCCGCCCCTGTAATGCAAAATACTTATTCTAGTATCACGAAACGATTGAATACTCCGACTTTAAAAAGGGACGTGATCTAAAAAAAACACACATAGTTTGTGAGATAACCACTTGAATAGTCGGCGGGTTTGTGGGGCCGATGTGGTTGCCAAGCAAATGACGTCAGGTTTGTGCTGTTCTTCTCACTTGATATTGGTAACAGAAGAGTGCTTTTACAACTCGGATGTCTTCGGCTCTGGTAAGTACGAGATTTCGCAGAAGTTATGGCTAGCAATATCTTGGTTAGGGCTGGCGAGCTTCGGCAAAATATTGTGCGGAATAAGAGCAAAGAGCCAACCCGTAAACGAAACCTCGAGCATGTGATAACTCGACAGGGTTTGCATGGGCTAGAGCTGATTGTCTTTATGTGCGAGCACATTCCAATTATTTAGTCGCAATGCGAACGATCATAGTTGTGAAAACGTCCGGCGCTTATTGAATTTTTGACTGTAAGACGGGGCGCTTATTCGGGGGAGGCGCTTATTTAAAGGGCAAATTTAGAACAAAAGGCCGAAGTGTTTTTAATCATTTAGTATCAATTTTATACTACATCAGTTTCTTTTCTCTATATCACGGCCCCTGAATGGTCTTTGGCGAGCACTTGCGAGCACCCCGTTTCTTATGCGAGCATTTTTATTTTTTTAATAAATCGAGCAGCGAGCAGCGAGTACATCGAAAAATACAATGCGAGCACGGCGGGAAAAATGGGCGACCATGCGAGCATTAGCCGAAAACTGCGAGCACATAGAAATTCCAGGGACCATTTGGGGGCACTGTGTATCGTTATTACAACTTGAAGCAGCTTCTTTTCAATTCTTATCCATTAAATACTCTCTTTCTTGAACTTTCTTTGGAGCTCCTGTGCTTTCTTAGAATGACATTATGATAGTCATTTTACTTAGTTACCTGAAACCCGGGGAGGGGAGGGGGACGCTTATTCGGGGGATGCGCTTATTAATAGTTTCGATCCAAAGAGGGCGCATATTCGGGGGAGGGGCTTATTCGAAAAGTGATTTTCAACTTCACACTTTCGTCTCTGAATATTATTTTGAGCCTGCCTACTTTAAGGTCATCTCCGACGCCCCCAGGGAACGAAACAATTTCGCTGAATCATGAGACAGGAGACGTGTCGCCCCAAGGTTTAGAAAATGTATTCGGTTCCGGTTTGATTTCTACACATAAGATTTTCATTTTCGTTGGGTTCACAAAGCCGTACGTAACCCATGCATTGTCATCACGGTAGCCAATTGTTAAATAAATCAAGTCAAAGCTCGTTTTTATTATCTGCAGAAGTTTAAAACGTATCTGTTTTTGTATAGATTGGTGGCCTACCCAACATGCTTGTATTTTATTGTGTGAGGTGGCGAATTGACTAATAGAAGTGGCGAGTTGACTAATAGAGGTGGCGAGGTGACTAATAGAGGTGGCGAGTTTGTTGGTGGCGAGTTCACTGTAATTAGCACGGTCGCGGCATAAGTTCCCACATGGATCGAAACTCTGCTTTAACGCACCCATCATTTGAGTCGTCCTGCAGTTTATTGATGTTTATTGTTTATTGTTTATTGTTTATTGTTTATTGCTTGGGAGTCCTTAAAAGCACAAAACACTTGTTATAGTTACCAAAGTGCACGACGGGTAGTAAACTTGTGCTCGCGTTTTAGCTCGACCCTGAAACCGATGTGTGTCACTACATCATTTAAACTTCAATTATTCCGTAAAAGAACTTTTGCCATCTGCAAATCTCTGCTATTCTAAGACATTCGAGCACTTCTAGGTGCTTGCGGAAGGACGATTTAATGCGAAGCAATAAAATTTTCGTGGTCGCGTGGGATTCCTGTGGAGGTGCCTCAATTGGTCGGTTGTATGTTTTGGCGGGAATTTCGAACGCGCGTTGCGCAGCAAAATTAGCGACAATAATTCCAACTTTCTTCGATTCAAACAGATTGTCAAGAAGCTCATTGTATACATAAAGATAAAAGGGATAAGAAAGAAGGCACTTTTAAGCTAGTAGAAAAGTCAAGCCGAGAGTTTACCATTGTCAAGTTTTGTCTACTTTTTGCTCACGATTGTAAAGCCCCATCTGCACGAGAAATTTTTAGTTGACAAATTTAGCTGGTCGTGTAGCTATGTCAGCAATTTTTATGGGACAACCTTTTTTAATCGTGTACATGGCATTCTTATGTCTGCATTGTTATGTGGCAACTATAGTTGTCCACAAGCTTAGAGGTTTGCTTTTTCTCAGCAATTTAAAATTGTCAAACTTTCTCATGTAGGTGCCAACGAACAACAAATTTGTTGTACAAAAACAACATACAATTATTTGCTGGCCTTTTACACGGCCATTTATGGTAATCAATAGTAAATTGCCAAATTTCTTTTGCATGCGCAAGCATGCGAGCATTGGCCTGATACTACAAGGACTACTTAGAAAGTGCACGAGCATGCGAGCATTGGTCTGATACTACAAGGACTACTAAGAAAGTGCACAAGCATGCGAGCATTGGCCTGATACTACAAGGACTACTAAGAAAGTACACAAGCATGCGAGCATTGGCCTGATACTACAAGGACTACTAAGAAAGTGCACAAGCATGCGAGCATTGGTCTGATACTACAAGGACTACTAAGAAAGTGCGCAAGCATGCGAGCATTGGTCTGATACTACAAGGACTACTAAGAAAGTGCACAAGCATGCGAGCATTGGCCTGATACTACAAGGACTACTAAGAAAGTGCGCAAGCATGCGAGTATTGGTCTGATACTACAAGGACTACTAAGAAAGTGCGCAAGCATGCGAGCATTGGTCTGATACTACAAGGACTACTAAGAAAGTGCACAAGCATGCGAGCATTGGTCTGATACTATAAGGACTACTAAGAAAGTGCGCAAGCATGCGAGCATTGGTCTGATACTACAAGGACTACTAAGAAAGTGCGCAAGCATGCGAGCATTGGCCTGATACTACAAGGACTACTAAGAAAGTGCGCAAGCATGCGAGCATTGGCCTGATACTACAAGGACTACTAAGAAAGTGCGCAAGCATGCGAGCATTGGTCTGATACTACAAGGACTACTAAGAAAGTGCGCAAGCATGCGAGTATTGGCCTGATACTACAAGGACTACTAAGAAAGTGCGCAAGCATGCGAGAATTGACCTGATACTACAAGGACTACTAAGAAAGTGCGCAAGCATGCGAGCATTGGTCTGATACTACAAGGACTACTAAGAAAGTGCGCAAGCATGCGAGAATTGACCTGATACTACAAGGACTACTAAGAAAGTGCGCAAGCATGCGAGCATTGGCCTGATACTACAAGGACTACTAAGAAAGTGCGCAAGCATGCGAGCATTGGTCTGATACTACAAGGACTACTAAGAAAGTGCGCAAGCATGCGAGCATTGGCCTGATACTACAAGGACTACTAAGAAAGTGCGCAAGCATGCGAGCATTGGTCTGATACTACAAGGACTACTAAGAAAGTGCGCAAGCATGCGAGCATTGGTCTGATACTACAAGGACTACTAAGAAAGTGCGCAAGCATGCGAGAATTGACCTGATACTACAAGGACTACTAAGAAAGTGCACAAGCATGCGAGCATTGGTCTGATACTACAAGGACTACTAAGAAAGTGCGCAAGCATGCGAGCATTGGTCTGATACTACAAGGACTACTAAGAAAGTGCGCAAGCATGCGAGCATTGGCCTGATACTACAAGGACTACTATGAAAGTGCACAAGCATGCGAGCATTGGTCTGATACTATAAGGACTACTAAGAAAGTGCGCAAGCATGCGAGCATTGGTCTGATACTACAAGGACTACTAAGAAAGTGCGCAAGCATGCGAGCATTGGCCTGATACTACAAGAACTACTAAGAAAGTGCGCAAGCATGCGAGCATTGGCCTGATACTACAAGGACTACTAAGAATGTGCGCAAGCATGCGAGCATTGGTCTGATACTACAAGGACTACTAAGAAAGTGCGCAAGCATGCGAGTATTGGCCTGATACTACGAGGAGCTATGATTATAATGGGATTATTAGGGAGTGGGCTAACTTGAAATAAGTGACGATATAGTTAAAACTGTCATGCCATCTTTGTTTTTCACGAGTGAAGCCTGAAATTAGTTATAGATTTTACCACAGGAAACCCATTTTGTTGTGTTTTACTACTGTTAAATCTGGTGTGCCGCGTTTAAAATATAGATAATAGGATATTTTTACGGATCTCAATATGTTACAATGTTAACAGATTATGGATATTTTTTAACACATCAAAATACATTAAAGTGTGTACGTTTAAAGGCGTAAGATTAAATATTACAATGTAGTGAGAGGTTGAATAGTGATAAAGTGTTTCACGAAAATATGTTTAAAGCAATGTCGGTAGCAAACCTCCTTTAGAGTGGTGTTTTTTAGGGCAGTGTCGAGGAAATTTAATTGTTTTTAGGCTTTTTGGTATAATTCAGGGGAAAAAAGAAAAAAAATCTACATTCTTAATGCTAAACCATAATATGGAAAATTATTTGTACTAAATTTAAATTGTTTATATGAAAACGATTCCGTTCTTTTGAATTGCGCAACCAAGCTCATTAACCTGTAGGGAACAACACGAGAAAAGTCAGTTAGTGCTAACTGCTAACCGGAAAACACCACTTGGAAACGAACTTTCAGGAAATTAGATGAATTGAATTTGACAATTATAACAATTTTTTGAATAAAAAAATGCAAACACAGTCTTACCTTTTTTCTAGTCTTTTTAAAGAGTTTTTAGTGGAAATCAGATGTGAATTAATTGCAAAACAACCGACATTCAAATTATTCTCTTTATGGAATATGAGTATTTTTTGTAATTAACGACGCGAAACAACACCAGGAAGTATGACGGTTGTATGAATGATGCGCTTTTTACGGTTATTAGTAGGTGAAGAACACAAATGAGTTGAGAATGGATAAAGATAGCAAGCATCAAGAATGCTGCTAAGCTAAACAGCGGTACAACGGTTTTTTATCAGCATAACTGGTAGGTTTGACAAAATAATGAACTTATACGGAAACGGAAAATATATTTTTTTTGGCAAAAAAAAAACGCTTGGGCTTTTTGGGCTAATATCATAAAATTCGTTTAACCTTGACTTTTGAGCTTGTTAAGGTGTTGACCTTTGCAATCCGCAATAAAATAGACTGTGGGTGGAGTTAAAAATAATCATAAAAACGCTATGCAGCCATTGCTTTAACGCTACAGTTTCTTATTAATGTCTATTGATGAGGGGAATTTTTTTTTTTATTTGCAACTTTGCTATTTGATCGAGGGAAAATGTTTGCCAGGGGGGTGTTATTCTATGTTTCCGTGTGAGCATAGAAAACGCCATAAATCACATTAAATAGAACACCTAAAGCTCATACCCATCAACCATTTAACTACTTGAATTAGCGAGCTTTATCAGTATATCACTCCCTTGGGAGAACAAAACTAAATGGCATTATTCATATATTAAATCGTAAAGTGATAATTAAGAACACTGCGACTGTGTGTCGATTCCCAGCAAATACGTGATGCGTGAATTTGCGCTTTGTCATCGTGGCTTCGCAATATGCTGTAATGTAATACTAAACTGTGCCTTGCTAATGTCGTAAAGGGTCAGCGACAACCAATTGTTTTATTAAAATAGCCATTGAAAATGGACTAAAAATAAATGGCTCTCGACAACATTTTTGTGGGGTGGGCGACTTCCCCCCTAATACCTCACTTATCCACAGACTTCCCCCCTAATACCTCACTTATCCACAGACTTTCCCCCTAATACCTCACTTATCCACAGACTTTCCCCCTAATACCTCACTTATCCACAGACTCCCCCCCTAATACCTCACTTATCCACAGACTTCCCCCCTAATACCTCACTTATCCACAGACTTCGTCACTGCTTTCAGTAAATTAGCATCATGCAAATTTGAATCACCCATGCTCATAATCTATTCGCGGGGATCATTTAACCTTTATCACTCATTGCGTTTATAACAATATTTTTACCACCTTGAAATATGGACCCTTAGTACCTGCCTGAAATCGGCCCCCGCCTGCCACGGAGACTCTAGTCTAGGGTGTACTTTTTCTGGAAGCCTCCAGCCTCCTCCACGCCACGCTTTCCCTCCCCACACCCCCCTCCCTATCTAAGGTAAAATTGAATGGTACAATTAAAAACAATTCATTTATTATAAACCTGCAAGTGAATCTATACTGTATAGTAGACCACTAAGAATACAAGAAACGAACCATCTGATTCACATGTATTTCACTAGCCAATAAGGGAAAAGAATGTTTCAGAGTGCTCACAATAAGAATACAAGGGAAGTCTTCTTGTCAATCAAAAATGTTTTTCTCGCGTGCTTGCACTTGAATATCACGTGACTTTTTGGGTGAAAAACTCGCGCGCGCTCCGGGATTTGCCGCCAAACAATAAAAAGCAACTTATTCAGCGCTTACGAATCAGCCTGAAAGTTTGCTTATTTTCATTGAGCGATTTTATTTTTTTTTCGTTGCTTTTCGAGTGTCTTAAGCAGTCATTTTTGTGTTTTTTTTTTCTTGCTTGAAGTCGCCACTCAAAAAGTCACTGACTTTTAAGTGCAAGTCGCCTTTATCGGTAACCTTTGTCTTAAAACATTGTCTATTGTCTTTTTATTTTTTTTCTATTTTAGACATCCTCACTCTCTACATGTTACCATGGGTGTCATACATGAATGGCATACCTCACGACTGAAACCGCTGTACTGGGTCCTTATCACAGAAGGGTTCATTATCTTCTTCTTCAACTCTCTCTCACTCGTCACCTTCGCCGCCAACCCAAACCTGCGCAGGCGCAGTGCGTACTTCCTAATCAGTGTCGCCATAGCCGACGCCATGGTGGGGTTTGCAGCTATCTTTTGCTATGGTTTCATCTTAATGGATGAATACGCAGCCGGCTGGCGATTCACTGGGGAGTTCCTCTGGATTGCCTCCTCGTCTGCGTCTATCAATGGCCTGGTTTTGATCGCTGTTGAGCGGCTACACGCCACATTTCGACCATTGCATCATCGGCGGGTGCTTCAACGCTTCTATCACTGCGGAGTCTGTGTCCAGTGGATCGTAGCGATACCTCTAGGAATATGTTTCGCCGCCACCGCAAATGCAATATTAGTTATCTGGTTACGAAATTTCGTAGCGTTTCTAAGCCTAGGGATTTTATGCATCTCGTATTTGATCATCTTCGTCAATGTCAGCCGACAGCGCTTGCACCACGGTTCGCCAAACTCAACGAGGCGCGATCGTGTGCTCGCGAAGACTCTCTTTATTGTGACGGCTCTCTCGCTGGTCACGTGGTTACCAGACTTATTGTTTCATCTTGTTCCCGGATATACTGAGCATCTACTTGTTCACGAGGTTTTGATGGGTGTGAGGCTGCTGAATTCTATAGTCAATCCCATAGTTTATGTGCTTCGTATGCCTGACTTTAGGAAAACTTTGGCTAAGATTGTATATCATCCATTGTGGCCGTGTAAAAAAGATGAAGTCGTGGCAATCAGTACCGCCGGTGATCATGCGATGGCACAGGTAAACCGCGTGTTTAATTGACAAAGGCGATTGAATCATGCGGAGATCACGTGAACAATATTGCCATGGTGACTGCAGCTAGAATGGTAGCACGTCCTTAACAAAAGAAGCTATTAATATCACATGCAGATCACGTGAACAATATTGCCATGGTGACGGCAGCACGAACTTAATCACATGTAGATCACGTGGACAATATTTGACTATGGTGATTTACACCTGGAATGTACGATCAATATCACGTGCCTAGATCACGTGAACAATTTTACCATGGTAATGGTGAGCGTGCATCACAAGGTACACAATAACATCCTGCACGGGTGAAATAAGCAACGATACCATGGTGATTAACGGCTTGAAGGCAACGATACCATGGTGATTAACGGCTTGAAGGCAACGATACGAGTAATTCGTGATCAGTATGAATCGGTATCACGCGCTGGTCACGTGTCGCAGGTAGACCAAGTCCAGAAATATCGAGGTTAGGTATCACGCCATGCCGAGCAGATCACGGGAACAATGTAAACTATAAGATGCGTAACGTGCATCTAATTATCAAGGGAGCGTCGGGGTCACGTGGCGATCACGTGGCAATCACGTGAACATCGTTAGACTGAAGCACGGCTTATAAAAAGTATTTACAAATGTAATATATTTACATTAAATGGCAGTAAAAGGCCAGATAGATTTATCATTAGCTATATTCTTTGAGTGCTATATTCCTTGAGTGCTATATTCTTTGTTCTGGCCCCGTGTCGCAGGCATTATATTTTGTATTTCTAATATCCTGGTTATTAAGGAATGGTATATATTGGCTCGTGTGTTTCTTGTTCGAATTATGGAGGATCTGAGAAAACGAATGCATATCAACGTACGCAATATTGATCGTTTTCTTTTTTATGCTTTTTGTTTCGCACTCCAAAAAAAGGCCCACCCTCTATTTTTGTTGTTGTTGTTGTAAACTTTGCCTCTCAGTAGATTTTTCCATTTTCCAAAAAGTGAAATTGAGGATTTTTATTCATTTCAAAAGACGGCAATAAGAAACTTTGCCTCTCAGTAGATTTTTCCATTTTCCAAAAAGTGAAATTGAGGATTTTTATTCATTTCAAAAGACGGCAATATGAAACTTTGCCTCTCAGTAGATTTTTCCATTTTCCAAAAAGTGAAATTGAGGATTTTTATTCATTTCAAAAGACGGCAATATGAAACTTTGCCTCTCAGTAGATTTTTCCATTTTCCAAAAAGTGAAATTGAGGATTTTTATTCATTTCAAAAGACGGCAATATGAAACTTTGCCTCTCAGTAGATTTTTTTGTAAAATGCATAGGAACTTGGCCAATACTCACGATGTGTCAGGCAAAAACTTTCTACCTTTCTACCTTTCTACCTTTACCTAGGTTAAAGATTTCTCAAATGGAGTCATCTACGGGCTGCTTTCCTTTTTTTTTTCACAGTTCATTTTCCAAAAAGTGAAATTGAGGATTTTTATTCATTTCAAAATACGGCAATATGAAACTTTGCCTCTCAGTAGATTTTTTTTGTAAAATCCATAGGAACTTGGCCAATACTCACGATGTCAGGCAAAAACTTTCTAGCAAAACTAAGGAATACCTGAATTTAGGATGTTCTTTTCAATTATGCGATTTGCATGTTTCATTCTCTGTTTTATACCCAATTCGTGACCACAAACTTGAGTATTACCAGTGTCCATAAAGCCGCATTTTCTTACTTCTGGTCAAATACGTAACAATCTCCGATGATTTTTACTGGAAAACACGAAGAATATTTCAAAATTGTAAAAGCAGTATGTCTATTGGAAGTTTCTTTGAGAATGTGACTGATAAGAGCGGATGGCCTGTTAAATTGCGCGGATTCTATCAGTTTCTTTTGACACTTGGCGGATTACAATGCTGGTTTGAAAATAAACAGCTACGTAGAAAACGAGTCTACTACAAAGATTTAAAGATTAGAAAGATGTCTGAGCTAAGCAGTTGAAGCGCTCCTCTTTGGATGTGATCACATCTATGATGATTGAATTCTATATCTCTTTCCGGGGTTTATAACCTTTAGTACCAGCGAAACCTGCAGGGATTTCTGGAGAATAACGCACGAAATAAAGCAAAAATTATGAGCAAACTTGGCGTGATTTTAAATAACGGGTGAATTTTTAAGTCTTATCTAAATTTCTGGTCACTATAAAATATCGGTTTAATTATTTTATTTCTTGACAGAGTACCACAAATTTGATGCACTTGTCAATAATTGAAATTTCGAAGAAGACCTGCAAATACAAGCTAATAGACAGGTAGTGAATAAACACAACCTACTTACTGTATATTAGTTGCACTTCGGAGGCGCACAACGCGACTGCAACCAAACTTCTATTTCACTCTTCTCTTTGTCGCCAATGCCAATAATCTTAATGTTCACAAAGGAAGTTTAACAACTCCTAAATCGAGATCCATTTGATATGGATACAGATTAAGGAAGGAAGTAATAATTAGACTGTGATACAATATGATGCGCAAACTTTTCTTTCCGTGAAGATAACCGCTAAGTGACGGCCATATAGGAACTGCAACCACACCCCTACCCATCTACCCCCCGCACACATCTCGCGACGCCTTTCCAGGTACATGTTATTTACGTTTCACGACCGGATATTCTTTACTCGTTTTCCTAATACTAGATGTACCCTTTTATTGATCATTCGCTATACCCACTCGCCCCCTTGGCGGCGAAAAAGCAGTGTGCTCTCTCTCATTTGTTGAATTTGAGTCCCAAACTCAACAATAAATCCTGGGTACGCAAGTAACTCCTAACCAGTATGTCAGTATAGGCTCGATTCGCAGCTAAAATATAAATGTTTCAGCCTTCTACTACCTAATTTTACGTACGTGTCGTGAATATGGTAATTCGGTTTATGTAGCGAGGAAGTCGATCGTGTACGTGGGAAGTTATCACGGCATTTTTGTCACTTATCCCTCCGTTTTGACGACGTGTATCGTTTAAAAACCTGTTTTGTTTACTAAGCAGGAAGTTTCATTCGGTCTTTCTTTTGGATTATCTATCACTTAACCATTGCATAATTACGGGGTATATAAATATATCAAGCTGGAAGAGTATTTCCAAGAAAGGGTACATTAAGTTTTTTCGATTGTGAAAATCAAACTCTTTGAAGTTGAAGATTCTAAAAATCGTATTGGCAGATCTGCTCAAATAGTTTTTAAAACACCAGCAGAAATTACATAGAGTATAGTGCTACCTTAACCTACTCATTCTTGCGTGGCATCGTCATTTATGGAGGAAAACTCAACGAGTCCCTTTTATAAGTACCGGGCCGTCTACTATTGCGAAGGGAGTGTAGTAACAATGGCTAACATCTTGGCATTGATCGTCTTTCTGAGAAAGTCATTTCGCGTCAAAAAGTCAACATACTTTATTCTAAGCATGACCGTAGCCGATCTTCAGGTTGGCGTTGCGTGTATTTTGATTTTCGCAAATAATATGCAACACTCGGCGCAGATCTGGATTAACTTCGCCTTGCTAGCGTCTCTATTCTCGTTGGTTGGTATTGCAGTCGAGAGGACGTACGCGGTGTTTTTCCCGTTCAAGCATCGCTTGTCCAAAACGAGCTCCTATCTCTTATGGATCACGCTTGTCGAGACTCTGGCGTTTTGCCGAGGGATATACCCGCTCTACCTCTTCTTTAATGGCAAAACAGTAAAGTACTATACAATGTATATGATATGCTCGGATGTATCCGGGTACACGGTGTCCTTGGCAATCATCGTTACCTGCTACATCTCTATTTGGATCAAGATGAGATTCGGGAAGACTTTTGATAACGAGCAAGCCTCGAGGAAAAGCGCTTCGCTCGCCAAGACGCTGAGCATTGTGACTATCACCTCGGTAGCGTGTTTTCTAATTCCAATGGTAATCTATATTAATCTAGAACCCTACAAATACTGGCATTATAATATTTTGGCAGATGTTCTACTTCTAAGCAACTCGTTCTGGAATGTTCTGGTATATTCTATCCGCATGCCAGAGTTCAGAAAAGAGCTGCGGGGAATCTTGAGAGGCTTCGCATTCTGTATACCTTACAGAGTAGAGGTCTGCCCCTATCATCCCAGACAACAAATCCAACCATGCCCTCCTGTCATTGGCGGCTCATTGTCACGTGACGAGCATGCTGTTGACAGTCCGATGTCACGTGAAACTGTCCATCACATATCACGTGACCAATCTTGCGTTATCCATAGCAATGTTGAAAATGACCAATGCTTCGACCGCGTGTCGTAAAGACCACGTGAGCATCCTTGTGTCCCAATGGGAACCAACTGCATTGTGTGTCATTGTTAAAAGTAGTTGGAGAACACGTCACGTGATAGTATCTGCGCCTCAACTAAGTATCCATGTTCCAACACACAACCAGCCTTGTGTTACCATAGCAGCCTATTGTATTAGTGTTAGCTGACGAACACGTGTCACGTGATCATATATCCCCTCCACTAGTTTATCTTCCACATCAACAATTATTCACAGATATCACGTGACCAGCCTTGACGAATGATGGAGCACTTTGAGCGCTTTTCACTGTCCACAAGCCGATTTGTCCACATCCAGTTCGTCTGCAGGTAGCGTCCTTTCGTCCACATTTCGTTTTGTTTTAAACTAACAATTGATGCAGCATGAGAAGTTTTTTTTTTTTACGAAACAACCATTCCATGAGATTAGAGTTTTGTTAAAACAATATTTGGACGACAACTACTCGCTAACGGAAGAAAGGACTCTATTTGTTGGACGAACTGGGTGTAGATGAACCAGCTTGTGGACGTAAAAACCTGATACCATTCAGAACATTTCGTCAATTGACAAGAAAAAGGACTTTGTGAGTGTGTTTCTTTGGGACAAACTGGATTTATAATCTAAAACAGGGTCATCTTAAAGATAAAAAACATTTGTTCAATACGCCAAAGACGATCAAATCCGCAAATCCGGATTATGAAGTTGTGATCGGGATCGGGTCCTTTCAAAAGCAAGTAAAAATTAAACAGAGCATGCACTGGCCCTGGTACTGGACAGTTCGTTATTTTCTACCAGTAATTCGACGATTTCTACCCTAGTCCCCCACATTTAGAAGACGAAAGTGTCTTGCAAATATTTCGGAATGTGACTTGAACGAGCAGGGGACGGTTATTTTCCTCTTTTCTTTTTTCTCTTCCTGCTAGATACAGTAGAAGTAGAAACACGGCTCCATTATCCGAGCTCTGAAGAAAATCGGTATCTGTAAGGTGCACAAGTTAGGTGACATTTTCACGGTTGGGGCGCACTAGATGATGGGAAATCCTTCAGCCACATTGGTTGGGGAGTGGGAAGGGTCGCGTGTAACGCATACTTCAGGCCCTGTCACGCATAAGTTTTCTTAGAAATTCATAGATCCGACGCGGGCACAAATATCCAATCAAAAAGCAGCAAATAGAAGCCAGCGAAGTGCAACCCAAATGTCCAAAAAAGTCCCACAAATAACACAACATTTTGGATGAGGTCTGTGAATCCTGCTCGGGTTTATCTAAAATACAGATGTTTTTAATAGGGGTTGTTCTGCGACTTGGGAAATAAAACACGGTCACCTAACATGATGGAAACTTGTCTGGTTGCCCAAGCTTGGTGAAAATCTTGTAGAGAAGCACAGAAATACTCCAGTAACCACAAGCTTGGTTGTTGAATGGAAACTGAAGAAAACTCCTTGATTGTAGATTGTATATAGTCTTTAATAACAAACGATGATACGATTCTAGAATATAAATCGATACGTGAACGAATGATTGGCTAATACATGCGATCGGCTAATAATATAACGCGATAAACTTACGAGTAAGAGTCAGTATGTCTCTGTATCTCGGAGCATAACGAATAACCGTAATTCAAGATGGCCGACCGGGGAGTCCTGTCAGCGGTCTCCTTGAGCCGGTCAGCGGTAGTCCTTTCATCCCCCCAGTCCGAGGACCAATGTCACAATGATGGTGGGGCATAGGGGTGAGGACTCAGTGGGTCGATGTTCCTGTCTCAGGTTCATACTGTTTGGGCCGTCGTATGGTGCGACGGGGGCGTTCCACTGCGTTGGGTGGGGATGGCAGAATCATCGCTTCAGGTGTGGAGGGTCCTTGCTTCCCAGGTTCTTCAGGCGAGACATGTAATGCTGAAGCAGCTGTGGCGAGATAGGGGCGAGGGGGCGGAGGGGTCGCGCGTGCTCTCTGAGGGACTGCGTTGTGTGTGAGATCCGCGTTCGGAGTGCGTCCTCTTTCGCCGCCCATGCCTGGCGCCAGAGGGGTGGTATGTGGGGGTTGGGGAACTTTTCCAGGCGGTTGACAGAGCGAATGTGTCCCTCTGAGGGCGCCCAAAAATGATTTGGGTCGGAGATAAACTGCAGTCCGGGTCGGGTGTGTTCAGCAGCTGTAGGATGGCTCTCAGGAAGCGGTCCTGGTCAAGGCTTCCCGTGGGACCAGTGTTGGATAGCAGCAGACGCTTTGCGGTTTTAACTGCCACCTCGGCCCTGCCGTTGGACTGTGGGAAGCTGACGTTAAAAAAACAAGACAGACGTTGTTTGACATTCCAGATTCGTAGGAAGTCCCCCTTAACCTTGGCGGTAAACTCGGCACCTTGAGAGCTCCTCTGGTACGCCGAACATGGCAAAGAAGGTGCGGAGATGGCGAATTAATCCTGTACTTCCTGCAAGGTTGGTCTTGGCTGGGGAATTTAAGACTTCTACCCAGCCGGAGAGGCGGTCTCCAACGATGAGGTAATGGCAACCTATGTAGTCGATGAATTCGGCGAACACTGCTTCGAACGGGGTTGATGGAGGCGCAGTGGGAAGAGGGGGCGTTTTGGCCTGTGACGGCGCGTTCCTGTTACAGTCGTGGCATTTCTCCCTAGTGACACGGATGTCATTCGACATGCCAGGCCAGCAGTATACGATGGACCGGGCCCGCTGTTCCATCGTTGAGGTTCCTTGGTGAGCGGCGTGCAGGCTCTGGAGTACCGGCTGACGTAGGGATGGGGGGATCACCACTCGATCTTGGTACATGAGGACGCACTCCTCCTTGTAGATGGATTCGTAGATGGGTCCAAAGTTTGCCAGGGTGGGGTCGTCTCTATTAAGTTGGGTTCCTTGCTAGATAGAGTTGAGAAGATTGCCCATGCAAGCGTCTGCGGCTGCGCGAGGAAGGGCCTGCGCGAGGAAGGTCCAGGAGATGGCACCTAGCTCTTGGGCAGTATCCCGTATGATGGTCATTAGCGCAATCTCTGCGGCGTCATGGGGACCCCCTGATGGTGGGGTGGCCTTCTCTTCCGTGTGTGACTGGGATTGGTGTCTAGACGTGGCATCTGCTGCGTAGTTGCTTTTTCCAGGCAGGTGGTGCATCTTGAGGCGGAAGAGTCGCGATTCCGAGATCAGCGTACCAGCGGTTTGTGGTCGGTGATGATCACAAGGTTGCCACACCCTTGTGTAAAGTAGCGGGTCTGTTCCAGGCCCCAAGCAACGGCGAGGGCCTTTCCCTCGATGGCAGCGTAGCGTTGCTCGGCGGGCGCTAGCGAGGGTGATTCCCCATCCCCCGGGACAGCAGTCGGGCATGCCGGAGGAGCAACTGCAGTGCTGCTGTAGTAGGAAGTATCCGATACCTCGCTTGGACCAGTCGGGGTGTAGGCAGGTGCGCTTCTGTATGTCAAAAATCTCCACTCCATCGCGGATGGCTTTGACAAAGGGTGCCATCAGATCGCGTAGTTGCGCATAATTGGACACTTGGTTCTCCAGGCAGAACCAACTTCTGATGTCTGTTGTGCTAGTTGGAGAGGGGAATTCTCAGATAGCGTCGAGGTATTTGGGTAGTGGCTCGATGGTGTTGTCTGAGACGTGGAATCCCGCAAAGTTCACGCTCCTCCCGGCGAACTGAAATTTGTCGGGATTGAGGACTATCCCAGCCTGTCCGACGCGAGTGAGGAATTCGATTCTCCTCCACCAGTGTTGTTCCAGGTCGTGGTAGTAGTGCACTGTATCGTCAACGCATCGTTCTTTGCGCTCGAATTCAGCTAGGATGGCTTCGAACCTCCGATTGTATCCGTCCCCTGAGGAGAGGAAGCCTTGGGGTGCCCATGTGAAGTGCCAGCGGCCAAATGGAGTTATAAAGGTGGTCAGGTGGCGGTCTGACGAGCGTAAGGGTACGCTGTGGTATCCGTTGCATGCATCGGTCACGGTCTTCCACGTGTCATTGGGAATGCGGCGCCCGAGTTGAAACGGTGATTCCATCGCATACGTCTCGCGTTGGCAGTACTTGTTGAGAGGTCCACTGTGCTCCACGTGACTTGTTCGCCATAAGGGACTCGCTACACCACGCCAAGGGCTTCATCACGGAGTAAGTATTCGTTCACGCGTTTCTGCCAATGGAGTAGTATGTTGGCCGGTGTGTGGCAGGCAGTAAGTTTGGCGGTGGGGTCCACGTGGACCTATAGAGATATAGGCGGGCCCTCCATGCAAGGGAGTGCTCGATGAGGGCAGGTATTAAATGTGGAGAAGGCGTATCTGTCCAAGAGCCAGGCTTTCATCTTGGTGTTGTTCGCTGGTATGCAGGGAACGGCAGCTCTTAAGGGCGTGGTGGGGTTGTCTCGCGCTGGGGCACGAACATGTGACGTCATGTTCAGAGGCAGGTTCGGTACACCCTTCGTTGACGATGCGAGCGGCATTGGGGGTTGGCGAGTTGTAGTTGGGGTGGATTTCGTTTTGTGGGGCGGGTCGTCTCTCGTTGTGGGCCTCTGTGACGTCATCAGGGCGTGGGAGACAGTGCGGCAGGAGATCTGGGTTCAGAAGCGAGTGGTAGAACAGGTACATACCTCGTACCGAGCTGCTCACGTATGGAGAAAGACGTCGTGGGTTGTCCACTTTGGGATGTTGCGCTCAGTTTGGCGAAGAACGCCCCTTCTATGGATATGGGCGAGTTATTAGCCGCCGTTAGGCTAAGGCTAATGGGTTAGAGCTCTTCTCTCGAGAAGCCACATGCTAGGAAGTTCGCCAGAAGCCAAATGTGCTCCGGTGTTGCTATGGCGTGCACGGCGGCGTGTATGTCGGGGGTGGTGTCGACGGTTTCCTTCCGATGTCTGTCCTTTCGCGCAAGCGAGATTGTGATTGGTAGCCTGGGGTGAACCCTGAAACGGGCTCGCTACCACTCTCCCTTGGAGAAGATGTGGTGGTCTAGACGTACGGGCCGCTTGGCCGTGGTGGCGTGTGTGGTGGGGCAGGTATCTTGTTTCGTCTAACCATGGAGGGATAATATCTGAGCGATCGGCTCTGCTTGAGTGGCATGGACCGTCGGGGCCTGGGGCGAGCGTTGTTCAGGCTGTCGCTGTGTGCGTCTTGATCGCCAGTTCATCCTATGTCGATGCACAGCTGGTGCGGTTTTTTGTTCCATCCGCGAGCTCCTCCGGTAAATAGCTTGAATGTTTTTTGACATCCGGGGCATGTTGCTTCCTTCGCCTTATCCGCTTAAGGGGGTCTTGGGGCAGGGTGCGGTGGGGTTGTTCTCTGTCTCTGGAAGGATGAGACGGCGGATAATGAGGAGGAGGAGGGTAGGGCGTTGCGTGCCATTTCCTTACTTGATTTATCGGCTTTTCCAGGATACCGTCAATGCCCAGGACTTCCCTTCGCGTTCTAGGCGCAGGTTTCAGCTTTGCCCCTTACTTTCGCTGTGAGGGACCTGAATGACTCGTCACGCTCTTGTCGCATCTGGAGGAGGTCAGTACGGAGCACACAGGTAGCAATGGGGATAATGGCGAGGGATCGCATGGCTTTCATCAGTTGGCTTAGTGACTCGTTTGCAGCATTGGGGTTAGCCTTGAGGAGGCTGTCTCCCAGCTCGGTGCCAGCGCAGTGGAAGAGCTGTGACGGGGCTGAGTTGTTGTCTATCCTAGAGCCTGATCGGAATACTTCCCATCTTCGTGTGAAGATGTTCCACTCTTCGATCGTTACGCCAAAGTCGATTTTCGGCCGGTCTAATTTTGGCCCTTTGGGAGCTGTGTTGGCGGGTATGTGCCCGGTTTGAGCTTCATTTCTGTGGACCAGGTTGTGGTTTGCCAATAGGGCAATCGCCACAGCCTCAGACGCGTCGTTGGTCTTGAGCTCATAGTCGGGTTAAGTGCATTCGATGACAACAATGGCGGTGACTCAATCGTGTCATGAAGAAAACTCCTCGATTGTAGATTGTATATGGTCTTTAATAACAAACGATGATACGATTCTAGAATAAAAATCGATACGTGAACGTATGAGTGGCTAATACATGCGATCGGCTAATAATATAACCTGATAAACTTACGAGTAAGAGTCAGTATGTCTCTGTATCTCACCGAGGAGTCCTGTCTGCGGTCTCCTTGAGCCGGTCAGCGGTAGCCCCTTCAGAAAGGTAAGTACTTTAAGTACGCATCCTGAAGTGTATCATACACAGCTATCAACACGATACACAGCTATCTACACCATACACAGCTATCCACGCCATACACAGCTATCCACATCTATTCACACTATACACAGCCATACACAGCTATCCACACCATACACAGCTATCCACACCATACACAGCTATCCACACCATCCACAACCATCCACACCATGCACGGCCATACTCAGCTATCCACACCATCCACAGCTATCCACACCATACACAGCTATCCACACCATACACAGCTATCCACGCCATACACACCATACACAGCTATCTACACCATACACAGCCATCCACAGCTATCCACACCATCCACAGCCATCCACACCATCCACAGCTATCCACACCATACACAGCTATCCACACCATACACAGCTATCCACACCATACACACCATACACAGCTATCTACACCATACACAGCCATCCACAGCTATCCACACCATCCACAGCCATCCACATTATCCACAGCTATCCACGCCATACACAGCTATCCACAGCTATCCACACCATCCACAGCTATCCACACCATCCACAGCTATCCACACTATACACGGCCATACACAACTATCCACACCATCCACAACCATCCACACCATGCACGGCCATACTCAGCTATCCAAACCATCCACAGCTATCCACACCATACACAGCTATCCACACCATACACACCTATCCACACCATACACAGCTATCTACACCATACACAGCTATCCACGCCATACACAGCTATCCACACCATACACAGCCATCCACAGCTATCCACAGCATCCACACCATCCACAGCTATCCACACCATCCACAGCTATCCACACCATCCACAGCTATCCACGCCATACACAGCTATCCACACCATACACAGCTATCTACACCATCCACAGCTATCCACACCATCCACAGCTATCTACACCATCCACAGCTATGCACACCATCCACAACAATCTACACCATCCACAATTATCTACACCGTACACACCTATCCACACCATCCACAGCTATCCACACCATCCATAGCTATCCACACCTATCTACACCATCCACAACTATCCACACCATACATAACTATCTACACCATACACAGCTATCCACATTATACACAGCAATCCAAAGCTTTAATCGAACTGATAGGGATGCTCGTCGTATTTTTCATCTCTGAAAATTCACTGATCTCAAAATGGCCTCGGTCAGCACCTATTCAGAACCTCGGTCACAATTTAACTATACGGACCTTCAAGCCGGTAAATAACCAGCTTTTAGGGATTCCCCAAACCAGTAGATAGCTTTGATTTGCTCCTTTATCTTGGGATATCCGAGTTTCGCGTCGCGCGCAAGATTCAATGCCAATCTAAGACATTTTTCGGTAATATTAAAAACAAATTCTTATTTAATCTAACTGAGTTCGGGAATACTAAAACAATTATTCCCCTCAGGCTAAGTTTAAACTTCGTATTATGAGTGAGCCGTATTAAATGCAAATGCATGCAAATGAATCGAATCGATTGTTTCATCTTCATGCATTTGCATTTAATACGGCTCATGGATAATACGACGTTTGAACTTAGCCTCAGGGTCGATGAACAGCGGCAGGATATATCCACCATTAGTTTCCCCCAAACCAGTGGATAGCGATTTTTGCGCGCTCTGATTGGCTCTTGTATCTCGGAATTTTCGTGGATATTCATCTTCCCTTTGGGGAATAATTGTTCAATATTCATCTCCCCTTTTGGGAATGATTGTTCGATATTTCTAACCTTTCTCAAAACTACTCCTGGACCCAGTTTAATAATATTGTTGCAGGGCGAGAATATTTATTATATAAATTTCGTAAGGCTTTTCCGTGCAAGATTTTTTTTAGATAGTTTGTTGTTTACAGTAGTTGTCCGGTCAATATTTAGAGAAACCTTTTTCAATTAGTGGTAGGTCAAACCAATGAATGGCGTCAATGACTGACCTAAAAAAAACAATGTAAAAAAGCACCCAGGATAATGCAGTGTCAGCTTGCTCGATTATTTTCGCCACCAACCTTGCCCTCGTCCCGAATGGTGAACAAAATGGCCCTGCAGATTGGTATCCGTTTAAGAGATGTGCAGGGACGAGAAGGACCATTTTATGTTTCATGGGGAGTGTGAATATTTTGGGGGCGCGATAGTTTGTTTTCACTGGGATCTAGGTGGCTGTGTCGTTTTTTTTTTCCCGACATCTTTTTCACATTTCAACTCCACAGTCTGAGTAGCCTGAATTTCAGGCGCCTTATCCCTGAAATTCAGACTACTGTCTGAGTCGATATGAGGGAAATTTTCGATGAGCCGTTAGCATCAATCAGTTGTTTTCAAAACCTTTTCTTTCCACAAAAAATCAGGAACCGGTAGCACTGTTTAAAAATCATATCTCTTTCCTTAAACAAGGTTTATCCCGACCAAGGAAATCCCGACCTTCCCCTCAAACTGTGTTGAAAAAAATTACGAACCACCCCCAAAACGTAGCAGCCCACGACGTGGCAACAAAATATGTGAACTGAAATATGTAACAAAATAGGGATAAGAATGGTGTCATCTGGAAATTTTTTTATTTTCTAGAGCAAGTATTTTTCTATCTGTAACTCAAGAAGACAGTGTATAAGAATCAGTTGTTACAAAAGACGCAGCGCCAGTTGGATGTGTAGTCAGAGAGACTTATTTTCGCGCAGCCTCTATGCTGCCATTGCTGGCACGATGGACACAAAACCATGTTGGATTGTGTTCTCCTATTACACAGGTTGCACAGATTCTTGGATGTTTTGATTCCTGAAAGGAAATACGAAGAATATTTAGTGATAATTCACAAAAATTAAAAGAATATTTATTCAACCTGTAGAGGATAAATGATATCAAGTTGCCAAAAAACGGAAATGACATTTCAGTTTCATTTTAGAATTTGCGATAAAGGCGAGGGAATATTTACAAACACCGTCATTTATGGGCCGGGTGTACTTCTTTTTCAATTACGACCCATCAATATCGACCCGTAATTTGCTGGGAAAGTGTTTTTCGAGCTATCTGCTGGAAAAAGGAACAGATAAATCTTTCCTAGCAACTTTTAAAATTTATATTTTTGGCATCAGAACACATAGAAACGACGGAATATGACGTTCCAGCGGAGGAGAGTGCCGTTTTGTGCTCGTGAATATGAGGATATTAATTGGGGCATCACACACACAAAAAAATTGTGCTTATCACAGCTTACGCAAAAGGCTGATTTCCATATAATCGCAAGGATAAACTAATTTAAGCTAGCTAAAAAAAGCTAAACTGTAAGAAGTGAAATAATTTCAAACAATGGTTTTCGCATTAACCGTAACCGTAAAAAAGTCTATATTTTTCATTGAAAACGCCCCGGGGTAATGACTCGAGAGATTTGTTACACGACCGACCGCCATCTTGTTTTTTTTTTGTTTATAAATAGAATAGAAACGAGGCCAAGCAGAAACCTGGAAATGAGAATATGTCGGATGACGAAGAGGTTTGTCGCAAAAGTTTTACATATGATTATAAATTACGAGCTCCAGTGGCGGATCCAGAATTTTAAAATGGGGGGTGGATAAAGGCAGAAGTCGGCTGATAACTGATCCAGTGTTTTTTGGTAAGTCACATAGATCTAAAGATACTTCAAGCTGAACTGGATTTGTCGCGTCAGCAAAGTCAAGCATGGCGAAGGCACGTGGACAGTACCTCCCGTCCCTTAAACAAAGTGACTTTTCTTAATTTTTCTTATAAAGAGGGGTGGATATCCACCCAATCCACCCCCCTGTATCCGCCCCTGAGCATGACAGCCGGCAAAAACGTCAGGCGAATACAACACTGCCTTTACTTACCCTTACTCTTGCTTACTTTGACTTTTCGCCCTGTTTTAAATGATTTCAAACAAAACAGATTAAAATGTGGGCTGAATCTTTGCAGCAAAAACGGTTGCATCGCTACCACCGCTGAGGGGGGGGGGGGGGGGGGGGGGAACTAGGGCAGTTCAGTGAAATTAGTTTGGCGCCGCCCGCTCGCCCTGCCGCGCATATGGTTTACATGTATCCTCCAAACACCCACGAAATACCCACCTGGGTATATCAAGAATGAGTAAAATCCCCCACGCATACAATCATGAATCCTGCATTCTGATTGCTTCCGCCACTCACTATCTATCGGGCGATAGTGAGTAGCGAAAATGCTGCCGTAATACAGCCCAAGCCCATGAAAATAAATACGTTTTGATTATAAATCGATGTATGTATGCGAGTGTGATATTCCCTTTCGCAAGCCACACATCATGACACATGACAAATTCCCCTGGATCTCTGAGGATGGTCTTGAATGGCTTGTCAAGGCTCGACCCTGGGTCCTCAGCTCCGTATAAACCGGCATATTGATATCATATTGCATTCTGCTAGGAGAGTAAGCTCATGCATACCTAATTTTTCTGATGTTTTCCGTTTCTGTTGCGATCCTATAATAAAGACCAACCACATTGATTAAGTACTCTTTGCCATTATTGCGCATGGGAAATTTTCATATGACTGTCATGAAAGCGAATCATAAACAATTCACTGTCAAATAAAACGCAAAAGAAATTCAACATAAAATCAATCAGGGAGCGAAGTAAATCAAAATTGTGACTCCAAAAAATGAATTTCCTTTCAAAGTAATGACAATTGTTTGCTCTACGCAATATAATTGGCTAATGATTCAGAGTACGTGCTCGCTATCATTGAATTTTAAAGAATTTAAACAAAATTGCCGACAAATGCAAGTTAATTACTGACCTGCGGCAGCACCCGCAGCTCCCAGGAAAGGCTCTACTGTAAAAAAAAAAAAAAAAAAAAAGAAAGAGGCATTTTTAATGTTTGGAGTAATGGGCAAACTCCCCTTGAAAGCGATGGGTACATTCGCATACAAGGCATGATCAATTTTAAATCATTTAGAATATTACAATAAAAAATACAATATTAGTCATTTAATACTTCTATTGCGCTCATTGCATAGAATGATCATGAGCGCGTTATAATTGTATAAAAAAAGATAACAATACAAGGAATGAACAATAATTGAAGAAAATTGCCGATAAATATGAGTTAATTTCCCACCTGCGGCAGCACCCGTGGCATCCATGGCATAATTTGCACACGTGGCATTATTATCCAGGTAAGGCTCTACTTAAAAAGAAAATGATGATATGATGTCTCCTATGATCGAAATCGACAAGGCACTGCGCGGTAAGATGTCAAGAAACTATAATAGCTCTACTTACGTCGAGTTTGCGTTGCATTGGCTGTTGCCTGTTTGCCCTTTGCCTTGTCTTGTGCCATTCGATTTCCAACTATTAGATAAATTTAATTGCTATTTATTTCGAGGAAGCGTTCCCACGGCCTAAATTATGGGGTTATTTGAAGCCCAGGTAGGCTTTGAAAATGAAATGACGCGATTTTCTTAGAGATGTTAATCGAGAATGACACAAACGTGGCCAAATGCTACACACAAGAACAGAAATAGTTCTTTGGGGATAAGGGCATGGTATTTGCGACCACGAACCCTTACAAAAATAGACAACTTTTGAAATAGACATCTTTCGTTCGCCTCGCTCGGAATCTAGATCTTACGTAGATCTACTTATTTATCGGCAAAAATGAGAGTAACTTTATAAAGTTAAGGTCAAGAACGCGTGGTCTCAGAACATCACCATCATGAAAGTGTGAAAAAAAAAAACACTGAAAAACGGCTATTTTCTTGGTGTTGGCGGGTTCCGTCATTCCACGATTTACTAACACCCCACGTGTCATAAGTAACAAAGACACTAAGTGGATTTTCATGAAATCGGGACAACTTCAACATAAAATCCGAATAACGATTCCAGTCAAATTCAAACGCAAAAGGCGTGGACTGCTATTTGTTTAATGCAAATAAAATGTATGTTATTCATACTCACGATCCTCGAACGATTTTCGTGTATTCTTCTCCAGACACTCGTAGGGCAAACTAACACCATTTAGTTGTTTTACGTTCTTGTTTGGCCCCGCCCTCTTCTGCGAGAAGGGTAAGGAAAGGACACTTTCGCCAGAAAAAAAACAGCCCTTCTTTGACCCAGTGGCACCTGCCTTCTTGAGGGCCTCTCTCACGGTTTTTTCCTCCCTTGTATAGTGTGGATAGCTGTGTATAGCTGTGTATGGTGTGTATAGCTGTGGATAGCTGTGTATGGCTGTGGATGGTGTGGATGGTTTTGGATGGTGTGGATAGCTGTGGATGGTGTGGATAGCTGTGTATGGTGTGAATAGCTGTGTATGGCGTGGATAGCTGTGGATGGTGTGGATAACTGTGGATGGTGTGGATAGCTGTGGATGGCTGTGTATGGCGTGGATAGCTGTGTATGGTGTGGATAGCTGTGTATGGCTGTGTATAGCGTGGATAGCTGTGTATGGTGTGGATGGGTGTGTATGGTGTGGATGGGTGTGTATGGTGTAGATAGCTGTGTATGGTGTGGATAGGTGTGTATGGTGTGGATAGCTGTATATGGTGTGGATAGCTGTGTATGGTGTGGATAGCTGTGTATGGTGTGTATGGTTGTGTATAGTGTGGATAGATGTGTATGGTGTGGATAGCTGTGTATGGTGTAGATAGCTGTGTATAGTGTGGATAGCTGTGTATGGTGTGGATAGCTGTGGATGGCTGTGTATGGTGTGGATAGCTGTGTATGGTGTGGATAGCTGTGGATGGTGTGGATAGCTGTGGATGGTGTGGATAGCTGTGTATGGTGTGGATAGCTGTGTATGGTGTAGATAGCTGTGTATGGTGTGGATAGCTGTGTATGGTGTGTATGGTTGTGGATAGTGTGGATAGATGTGGATGGTGTGGATAGCTGTGTATGGTGTGGATAGCTGTGGATGGCTGTGTATGGTGTAGATAGCTGTGTATGGTCTGGATAGCTGTGTATGGTGTGTATGGTTGTGTATAGTGTGGATAGATGTGGATGGTGTGGATAGCTGTGTATGGTGTGGATAGCTGTGGATGGCTGTGTATGGTGTGGATAGCTGTGGATGGTGTGGATAGCTGTGGATGGTGTGGATAGCTGTGGATGGTCTGGATAGCTGTGTATGGTGTGGATAGCTGTGTATGGTGTAGATAGCTGTGTATGGTGTGGATAGCTGTGTATGGTGTGGATAGCTGTGTATAGCGTGGATAGCTGTGTATGGTGTGGATAGCTGTGTATGGCGTGGATAGCTGTGTATGGTGTAGATGGATGTGGATGGTGTGGATAGCTTTGTATGGTGTGGATAGCTGTGGATGGCTGTGTATGGTGTGGATAGCTGTGGATGGTGTGGATAGCTGTGTATAGCGTGGATAGCTGTGGATGGTGTGGATGGTGTGTATTGCGTGGATAGCTGTGTATGGTGTAGATAGCTGTGTATCGTGTGTATAGCTGTGTATGGTGTGTATGGCTGTGTATGGTGTGGATAGCTGTGTATGGTGTGGATAGCTGTGTATGGCGTGGATAGCTGTGTATGGCGTGGATGGCTGTGTATGGCGTGGATAGCTATGGATAGCTGTGTAGCTGTGTATGGTGTAGATAGCTGTGTATGGTGTGGATAGCTGTGTATGGTGTGGATAGCTGTGTATGGTGTGGATAGCTGTGTATGGTGTGGATGGCTGTGTATGGTGTGGATAGCTGTGTATGGCGTGGATGGCTGTGTATGGCGTGGATGGCTGTGTATGGTGTGGATAGCTATGGATAGCTGTGTAGCTGTGTATGGTGTAGATAGCTGTGGATAGCTGTGTATAGCGTGGATGTCTGTGTATGGTGTGGATAGCTATGGATAGCTGTGTAGCTGTGTATGGTGTAGATAGCTGTGTATGGTGTGGATAGCTGTGTATGGTGTGGATAGCTGTGTATAGCGTGGATAGCTGTGTATGGCGTGGATAGCTGTGTATGGCGTGGATGGCTGTGTATGGTGTGGATAGCTGTGTATGGTGTGGATAGCTGTGTATGGTGTGGATAGCTGTGTATGGCGTGGATAGCTGTGTATGGCGTGGATGGCTGTGTATGGTGTGGATAGCTATGGATAGCTGTGTAGCTGTGTATGGTGTAGATAGCTGTGTATGGTGTAGATAGCTGTGTATGGTGTGGATAGCTGTGTATGGTGTGGATAGCTGTGTATGGTGTGGATGGCTGTGTATGGTCTGGATAGCTGTGTATGGTGTGTATGGTTGTGTATAGTGTGGATAGATGTGGATGGTGTGGATCGCTGTGTATGGTGTGGATAGCTGTGGATGGCTGTGTATGGTGTGGATAGCTGTGAATGGTGTGGATAGCTGGGGATGGTGTGGATAGCTGTGGATGGTCTGGATAGCTGTGTATGGTGTGGATAGCTGTGTATGGTGTAGATAGCTGTGTATGGTGTGGATAGCTGTGTATAGCGTGGATAGCTGTGTATGGTGTGGATAGCTGTGTATGGTGTGGATAGCTGTGTATGGTGTAGATGGATATGGATGGTGTGGATAGCTTTGTATGGTGTGGATAGCTGTGGATGGCTGTGTATGGTGTGGATAGCTGTGGATGGTGTGGATAGCTGTGTATAGCGTGGATAGCTGTGTATGGTGTGGATAGCTGTGTATAGCGTGGATAGCTGTGTATGGTGTGGATGGGTGTGTATGGTGTAGATAGCTGTGTATGGTGTGGATGGCTGTGTATGGTGTAGATAGCTGTGGATAGCTGTGTATAGCGTGGATAGCTGTGTATGGCGTGGATAGCTGTGTATGGCGTGGATGGCTGTGTATGGTGTGGATAGCTATGGATAGCTGTGTAGCTGTGTATGGTGTCGATAGCTGTGTATGGTGTGGATAGCTGTGTATGGTGTGGATAGCTGTGTATGGTGTGGATAGCTGTGTATGGAGTGAATGGCTGTGTATGGTGTGGATAGCTATGGATAGCTGTGTAGCTGTGTATGGTGTAGATAGCTGTGGATAGCTGTGTATAGCGTGGATAGCTGTGTATGGCGTGGATGTCTGTGTATGGTGTGGATAGCTATGGATAGCTGTGTAGCTGTGTATGGTGTAGATAGCTGTGTATGGTGTGGATAGCTGTGTATGGTGTGGATAGCTGTGTATAGCGTGGATAGCTGTGTATGGCGTGGATAGCTGTGTATGGCGTGGATGGCTGTGTATGGTGTGGATAGCTGTGTATGGTGTGGATAGCTGTGTATGGTGTGGATAGCTGTGTATGGCGTGGATAGCTGTGGATGGCGTGGATGGCTGTGTATGGTGTGGATAGCTATAGATAGCTGTGTATGGTGTAGATAGCTGTGTATGGTGTAGATAGCTGTGTATGGTGTGGATAGCTGTGTATGGTGTGGATAGCTGTGTATGGTGTGGATAGCTGTGTATGGTGTAGATAGCTGTGGATGGTGTGTATCGTGTGTACGTATGTTGTGGTATACACTATCTTATGATACACTTCAGGATGCGTACTTAAAGTAGTTACCCAGAAACGGCACGAATCCAGCTCAAAATACCAAAACTTCATTGCAGTGATTTAAAGCCGCATTGTCACCAGTTTACTTCCGGAAATCCGGCGGAAACCTCAACCGTCAAAGGACAAAAGAATCTATTAGAATCCAAGATATTAAACAGGCCATCCGCTCTAAATTATCAGTCACATCATCAAAAAATATTTCAAAATATTGAAAGCAGTGTGTTCATTGGAAGTTTCTTTGAGAATGTGATTGATAATTATTCTACTATTATTCCACTATTCTAATTGACGTGAAGAGAAATTAAGAATTTCAAAAAGGAAAATTGAATTCCTACAGCTTGTAGCCAACATGAAGCGTCGGTCAAGTTTGTGACATCGTTCACCCTCCCCACCTACATCCGCCCACAGGTAACCCGTAGAAATTACCCGTCATGCATCACAAACAATGTTTTTACTTCTCGACCAAGTACGCGATATTTGGTGAAGAAATCCGCCATTTTTCACCGTCTGGCTGAAATACACAGGCTGTTTCTACCCTTGTGATATGGATTAATATTGTTTGGACCCCACAGTGGTCAGTGGAAAGGAAATTGGGCCAAAATGACGCGGGGTGAAGTAACATCACTGCTTGATCTATGTATGGACAAATCCTTAAAACTCTTCGACGCTGCGACGTTCAAGACTTCGGGAGTTGTTTTTCTGCCTGAAGATGTGTGCGAGGCATTTATTTCCAAGAGGCTTAAATCAGGAGATTGTACGGATAATTTCCTGAGCTCTTTTTCCAATCCCCAAACAAGTCGTATTGTGAGAGTGAATTTAAAAGGCGCATCGATCACTGACCGAGGGCTGCAGTTGATATCATGTCAACCGATACGCGAACTCAACATATCAAGATGTTTAGAAGTCACACAACATGGAATTAAGCACATTTGTCAATGCAAGAACACCCTAAAATGCTTAAACATTGGACAGTGTATAAGGATTATGGATTTTTGTGACGTGGCGAAGCTGAATAATCTACGCTTTCTGGACCTCAGTAAAACCTTGATCGAGCAATACGACTTTGAGATTGTGTCAGAGGGACTCCAACAATTGCAAGTTTTAAATCTTGCCGAGACTGTGATTACAGATCTGGGTCCCGTGAAAAATATGCGGCATTTGACCAGTCTGGACCTTTCAAACTGTCGGGATATAAAAAGTATCGCCCCGCTTGAAATATTGAACGGGTAAGTTGGTGATTTTAAAAATAATCGTGATGTCAATTTTTAATTCAATATACACCATTTGTTTACATTTTCTATTTACTGTATGCATCAAATGTAAAGAGGCATTTAAAAATTATGGTAGATATATTATGGCTATCATAATATAACTAGTTACAGAATGATATGATACCAACCAAATCTCAATGTCTTCATCCTCAAGAAGTAATGTTCTGAATAATGGATTTTTTTCTAAATTTTGTTGGCTTATCCATGTAATGTGATTGAAAATGCAGTTAGAAAATTTAATCTGGTTTTTAAAGGTATAATTAACAATTATACCATTTCCATTGAGGTGGATAGTGGCGAAATATCTACCGAGGGCTAAATGCTTGAGACAGATATTTTTAAAGCCACTATCCGCTGAAATGGAAATAATATAATTGTTTTAGTATATAAAACGAGCTTTACAGCATATTTTTTTCAGAAAGACTTGAAAATTGGCTTTTACACCCGCCATTTTGCTTGATTTTGGTGCGAGGAAAATATCACATTTTATCCCGAGTTTCTCAACCAATCAAATCGCTTGTTCTTGCGAGGTTCCCGAGTTTTATATACTAACATATTACTTGATAGAGAAAGTGTTTACAGAGTATAACACAAAACTTTCAAATGGTCTGTGATAAGGCCTTTCCTAGGAGTATGCAGGGGCTCTTTTTTTCTATACTTTTTTATTTTCTTCTAATCTCAAAATTAGGCTTTTAGCGTGAAGACGAATGATTCATCCAATCATTGGCACTATATTTTTAGTGCAGTGAAAGGGTTTCCTTTCCTTTGAATACTTTCAATATAATGGCATGACTGGATGTCTGTCTTTTCCCATTTCCCGTTACATACCAAAGAGCATAAACTTAAGCCTTACACATGATTCTAAAGTTGTTATATACTGTAGTCCAGACCAGGCATTCTGTATGATTAGAATGTTGAGTGCAAAGATAGTCCAGGCCTGGACTAGAGGTTTTACAGAAAAAGACTTAAGAGTAGAGTAGATAGATAGATAGAGTAGATAGGGTTTTATTCAATTGCCATGGCAGTATTGCAGACTGAATTAAGGCAAAGGGCCAGCACATATAGCGTTATAATATTACAGAAATCGAAAAGTTACAAAAAGTCACCAAAGCATTTAGTTACAGAAATATGTTTGTAGGTATTCATACTGCCAGATCTTAGTGAGTATCCATGCTCGTTATTAATTAACATACATGCGACATGCGGCTGGTACTACATGCGGCACATGTAGCAGTAGAGAGTCATGTAATAGTTGTTTATGATTGACACACTTAGTGATAGGCTTTTTATGTCAGTTGACTTAGTTTTCCCCATCCTTTGTTTGTTTGTTTGTTTGCAAATGGCATTTAGTGTTTTGTTTGCTGCCTCAAATGCATGATCAGTGACAATTGAAAATGGTTTCCTTATTGGTGGTTGTTTCAATTGCTGGCCAATGGCTGTTCATATTGATTGCATCAAGATGACTTTGAATTCAGTCCTGTCTTTTTTTCCATCTTTACTAAAGCCAATTAGCTTTAAGTATGCGTACAAGTTACAAAATGGATTATGTATACTTACAAACACAACTTTCTTGTGAGGACAATACCATTTCCACATACCTTTTGTGGACAGATATTTTCAATTTCTTTTTTTCTCTTTTTCTTCCTTTTTTTCTTCTTCCATTTTTTTTTTACTTGAAAACCATGCTTCAAAATGTTATTGTGTTTGCAAACAAACACAATAAAAATGCTGTCTCTCTGGTATTCCAGCTATAATACATTACATGGATTTATCACTTTCACTTGTTTTCTTGTCATTTAAAATCCCCATACAGTATTGTATCTGGTTGCCTTTTTTTATTTTTGTGGGGTAGCATGTCAGTATTCAATAATTCAGTTAAACACCTTTGATCACCTGATAGACCATTAGTAGCTCAGCCAATCGAAATGCAGGATTTGTGTTAGACCACTATGTAGTTGTTGACTGTGCATTATTCTTCTCCAGGAATTTACGCCAACTTATCTTATACAACTGTCTTGGTCTGGAGGATTTCAAAAAGTCTATTGACACAATTGTGCAGCTTGACTCTCTACAACATCTTGACCTGTCAAAGGATGGAAGAGACTTTGGCATGGATGTTGAGCCACCTTACATTGATGGGGAAATGCTACACAGCCTATCCCAGCTGCCAAAACTTGTGTTTCTAGATATTTCTGGTGAGATCATTGTATTATTGTATTCCTTTTATTGTTTACATTTCCTGGTTCTCTTTAATAAATAAATGATACCTCTTTTCACAGGTACTACAGTTAGCTCAAAAGTCATCTCTGATGGAAAACATTTTTCAAATCTGAAATTCTTTTTTTTTCTTCTGTAACTATAGCCACTAAATGCAATTCAGCATTGCTTGTCAATTCTTAGATGTGTGCCTATTAACCTTTCATGTTTTGTCTCTAGGAACTGCAGTATTTGAGAAGGAAGACTTGAAGGTGTTTGGTCCACCTCACCCACGCTTACACTTCCTTGGCCTGTGTCTTACAGAAGTATGCTATTATCCCAATATTCCAGCTAATGTGGTGAGTTTGAAATGAGCTGAGGTTTGGTTTTCCTTTATTCTAAGAGGCAGGTTCAAATGGCTCGAATTAGAAAATAACCATTGCTGCATACAGTACAGCTGATCCGCAGCGCTCCTTTCAGTTGGTCCTTATCAGCTATATGCACACTGATCTGTAATTCCCTTGACCCAGTCCTCCATACAGTATAGCTGTATATAATTTGGGGAAGGAATGCCGATCGCTTGATATTCTTCGATGATTTTCGAAATGTGTGAAAACTGCTAGCGAAGACTTAATAACAGCGGGAAGCCATTTATTTGACAAAGACATGTAATAAACACATAAGAATTAGTTTGAGGAGGGAATGCCGATCTCTTGATATTCTTCGAAGATTGTCGAATGTGTGTTAACTGCTAGCGAAAACTTTGAAAAGCGGGAAGCCATTTATTTGACAAAGCAAAGACTTGTACTAAACACGGGAGAATTAGTTTGAGGAGGGAATGCCGATCGCTTGATTTTCTTCGAAGATTTTCGAAATGTGTGAAAACTGCTAGCGTAGACTTAATAACAGCGGGAAGCCATTATTTGACAAAGACATGCAATAAACACAGGAGAATTAGTTTGAGGAAGGAACGCCGATCGATCGCTTGATATTATTCGAAGATTTTCTAAATGTGTGAAAACTGCTAGCGAAGACTTAATAACAGCGTGAAGCCATTTATTTGACAAAGACATGTAATAAACACATGAGAATTAGTTTGAGAAAGGAATGCCGATCGCTTGATATTCTTCGAAGATTTTCGAATGTGTGAAAACTGCTAGGGAAGACTTTTGAAAGCGGGAAGCCATTATTTGACAAAGCAAAGACTTGTACTAAACACGGGAGAATTAGTTTGAGGAGGGAATGCCGATCGCTTGATATTATTCGAAGATTTTCGATTGTGTGAAAACTGCTAGCCAATCCTTTTGAACACTGGGAAGCCATTTATTTGACAAAAACTTGTATTAGACACGGGAGAATTAGTTTGAGGAAGGAATGCCGATCGCTTGATATTCTTCGAAGATTTTCGAATGTGTGAAAACTGTGAGTAGTAGTCGTTTGTGTTCGAATACATGAGTCAGCGACAACATGCTCTACTATAAATGTCTTCTTTTCGGGTTTTGTAGAATATCAAGCGATCGGCATTCCCACCTCAAACTTATTCTCCCGTGTCTAATACAAGTCTTTGTTAAAGAGATGGCTTTCCGATGTTCAAAATTCTTCGCTAGCAGTTTTCACACATTCGAAAATCTTCGAAGGATATCAAGCGATCGGCCTTCCTTCTCCCGTGTTTATTACAAGTATTTGTCAAATAGAATTTCAAAATTCTTCGCTAGCAGTTTTCACACATTCGAAAATGTTCGAAGGATATCAAGCGATCGGCATTCCTTCTCCCGTGTTTATTATAAGTATTTGTCAAATAGAATTTCAAAATTCTTCGCTAGCAGTTTTCACACATTCGAAAATCTTCGAAGGATATCAAGCGATCGGCATTCCTTCTCCCGTGTTTATTACAAGTATTTGTCAAATAGAATTTCAAAATTCTTCGCTAGCAGTTTTCACACATTCGAAAATCTTCGAAGGATATCAAGCGATCGGCATTCCTTCCCCAAATTTATTATCCCGTGTGTAATACCACTATTTGTTAAATAAATGGCTTCCCGCTGTTCAAAAGTATTCGCTAGCAGTTGTCACATTCGACAATCTTCGAAGAATATCAAGCGATCGACATTCCTTCCCTCTTCGAGGCAAGCTTTTCAGAATAAACTAACTAACTTTTTTGCCTGTGTCTACCCTCGTAAATCCACGATCGAATCCTTCTCATGCTTTGGCTTTCATCCGCCATCTTTATCGTCTTTATTTCTCAAACTTGAAAGTGTCTTGTCTTGATCGTCTACAAATAATTGAACTGAAGGCATATCAGACTATAACTGAATTTGTTGTTTCTGATTTTAACGATAACCATAGCTCTCAGCTGACTTTTACACGAACAATTTATTTGAATCGCTTGCAGAACTCCTGTATGTATTTTAAGTCAGTATCAGTACTGTAAGTCTTCGGTTACACGGTACGAGTTCCCGTTTGTCAATCGGTTTGTCCCGGTCTGTTTGCGAACACTGTGTTCGCGAACATCAGCTGTTCGCGAATTTCGCGAACAATTTCGCGAACATATGTCCACATGTTCGAGAGCGGTACTGTATATGCACACTGATCTGTAGTTCCCTTGACCCAGTCCTCCATAGAGTACAGCTGATCCTCAGCGCTCCTTTCAGTTGGTCCTTATCAGCTATATGCACACTGATCTGTAGTTCCCTTGACCCAGTCCTCCATACAGTACAGCTGATCTTCAGTGATCCTTTCAGTTGATCCTTATCAGCTATATGCACACTGATCTGTAGTTCCCTTGACCCAGTCCTCCATACAGTACAGCTGATCCTCAGCTCAGTGCTCCTTTCAGTTGATCCTTATCAGCTATATGCACACTGACCTGTAGTTCCCTTGACCCAGTCCTCCATACAGTACAGCTGATCTTCAGTGATCCTTTCAGTTGATCCCTTTTCATCTGTCTTGTAGGTGACAGGGGAGTCCGGAGAGGACCAGATTATAGCATCCCTCAGACACTACCTCAACAGACCCACCTTTCTTATCAGTGCCATGAGAGAGCTCTTCAATTTGGTCCGGAGTAATCACAACCGGATAGAGACCAAGGAAGTTTGTAATGTAAGCGCTGTTGGCAACCAGGTAGAAATCAAGAAAGTTTGTAATGTAAGTCCTGAGAGCGACCAGATAATGTAGACACCAAGTAAGTTTATAATGTAAATGCTGTTGGCAACCAGATAAAGACCAAGTAAGTTTGTAATGTGAGTGCTGTGGTTTCACATTGCATAGATTTCATCAACTATCATCATCATCCTTTCGCCTCTGGTGAGGTGGCCTGCACAATCTCTCTCCACACCCTGTGGTCTGACCTTGATCCCTGAGGTGTGCAGATACTGCTGAAGGTTCTCTGTGTCCCTGGAAGCTGAATCAGAGAATAATAGCTTCCTGGGCCTTTTTGAACCAGTTCGGGTCCCACAGGTTCAGATGGGTGATTTCTTAGAAATTCTTCAACATAGGACACTTAATTTCGGGTTGAGTAGGACTGTTTGAGCTCCTTGCACCTAGCCTGACTCTCATGCTTTTGTTCTAGCTTCTGCTAAATGCAATGACAAGCCACATGCTCCTTGGTCCTACTGTAGGGCGAACTGATTCTCATGTTGTTTTTGTTATAGCTTGTGTTGAATGCAATGACAAGCAACATGACGGATCACAAGATCCAAATTGCTGGAAGGTGAGACATGAAAATATACAATAACATTAGATATACAGTACAAAAGATTATCAGAGAATTGAGGTGTGCCACCAGTGCTGAAAAACGCAAGACTGGTTCCAGTACCGCGCGGTTAAACCAGCCTTTTTGTTTGGCGGCGTTTTACCGGCGAACTGTCACATTTTGGTGAATGCTACAAAAATTAGACCAAACCTAAGGCTATAATTTTCTTTATGACTCCCCCATTATCAAACAAACCTGTCATTTTTTGTACAGTATGGTTTTAATGCTGTACAGTTAGTCAAAACAACGACTGAAGTCATCCTTTTGGACCTTTACTCGAATGAGTCAACACTGAGTTTTTGTTTGTTTTCGCCAGAACACACGCATGCGCATACGTTATTCAGCACTGTCAGGTGTGCCTGTATTTCTAGGGTGGCCGCTTAATAGAGGTGCCACTGTATACATCACTTGTCTCTTTCCTGAGGGTGGTCGCTTTATAGAGGTACAACTATCCTGAGGGTGGTCGCTTTATAGAGGTACAACTATTGAGGGTGATTGCTTTATAGAGGTACAACTATCCTGAGGGTGGTCGCTTTATAGAGGTACAACTATTTTATTGCAGTGCGTCACTGTACCATCTCTCTAGAGACGATCACTCTGAGAATGATGAGCAGCCGACAGGAGTGACGGCCGAGCAGCGCCGTCAGATCGTCACTGTCACTCTGGATTCCATGGAAAACCACATCGCAGAGGAGCAGGTGTGTACACCCGTGTCAATCAAACCGCCTTGACCAATCAAATAATCAATACTCTTGTTGTTGTTTACAGTCAGGTAGTAAATGGCGCAACAATGCATGTATTGGATTGCTTTATGGTAGTGTAGAGTCTTTGAAGAATCACTAAATGGGCGACCTTGTCCTTAGAAGTCATGTGACCTTTTGGGTGGCAAACTCGCAAGCGTTGCGGCTTTTGGCGGCAAACAACAACAACAACAAGCGAGGGCGCTTTACAAATAAGCCAGAAAGTATCTTTGTTAGAAAGGGCTCATTTTTGTTGAAAAACTTTTATTTTCATCGCTCTCTGGCGTGACGGCCGCGGCCATTTCTATGATTATTGAGTTGGAATTTAAAAATAATGCAAATAGCCTGTTGGTGTATTGCAAACGCGAGCAGTGCCTTCCTTTGACATTCGTTTTTTTTAACTACTGTGATGGTTTTTGTTATTAGCTTCAAAAGAACTGCTGCCTTACACTTTGTAACTTCAGGATACCTGTGGAAGTTGTAAGTTGAATTTTGTGTATCTGCTGTTTTTTTCTCCATTTTCGTTTAGCCCGCTCTCAACGTGTCAACGTGTCATTTTTTCAATGTCATGACCATGGGGATAATATTTTTTACTACGGTACTCTTGGGGGTTTCTTTAGCTGGAATTGTTGGTGAATGCAGGATTGGGGAGAATGAACTGCAACTGCAGGGAGCATACTCCCACCACAACATACTCCAACTGCAGGGAGCATACTCCCAACACAACATACTCCAACTGCAGGGAGCATACTCCCACCACAACATACTCCAACTGCAGGGAGCATACTCCCAACACAACATACTCCAACTGCAGGGAGCATACTCCCACCACAACATACTCCAACTGCAGGGAGCATACTCCCACCACAACATACTCCAACAGCAGGGAGCATACTCCCACCACAACATACTCCAACTGCAGGGAGCATACTCCCACCACAACATACTCCAACTGCAGGGAGCATACTCCCACCACAACATACTCCAACTGCAGGGAGCATACTCCCACCACAACATACTCCAACTGCAGGGAGCATACTCCCACCACAACATACTCCAACTGCAGGGAGCATACTCCCACCACAACATACTCCAACTGCAGGGAGCATACTCCCACCACAACATACTCCAACTGCAGGGAGCATACTCCCACCACAACATACTCCAACTGCAGGGAGCATACTCCCACCACAACATACTCCAACTGCAGGGAGCATACTCCCAACACAACATACTCCAACTGCAGGGAGCATACTCCCACCACAACATACTCCAACTGCAGGGAGCATACTCCCAACACAACATACTCCAACTGCAGGGAGCATACTCCCACCACAACATACTCCAACTGCAGTGAGCATACTCCCACCACAACATACTCCAACTGCAGGGAGCATACTCCCACCACAACATACTCCAACAGCGTGCCTTGATGTATCAACTTCTTACAAAGAATGAACGGCCCCAAATGTGTTTTTTTTTTCACGTAAAATTAGTACAAATTTAGATGCTTTCATGTTGTTGGGAACCGTTACGTCAAAATAATTGTAATATTGGCCATCATTTTATCTAGGTTCAGTGGCCAAACATTAACTACTTTCTTATGTACTGTAACACGTTCCATCGTTTGTTTTGTAAAGGAGTTATTACTTGAAATAATCATATGATGCGTTGCAAAGTAGTTGATTTTCTTTACTAGCCCAATCTGGGCGTGTGCCCTTGCTGTATTCCTGTATTTATAAACACCTTCTTTTTGTGCGTGATAGGAATTCGAGTACAAAAGAGTTGCGCGGGTTCTACTAAAGTCTGCCACACTGCATAGGACGGACTTTATCCAGAGGATCGCTATTGGTCTCTGTAACCTTCTAGTATGCCAGGTAAGGAACCATGCCAGGTAAGGAACCATGCCAGGTAAGGAACCATGCCAGGTAAGGAACCATGCCAGATAAGGAACTATGCTAGGTAAGCAACCATGCCAGGTAAGCAACCATACTAGGTAAGGAACCGTGCCAAGTTAGGAACCATGTCAGGTAAGCAACCATGCCAGGTAATCAACCATGCCAGGTAAGGAACCATGCCAGATAAGGAACCATGCCAGGTAAGCAACCATGCCAGGTAAGCAACCATGCCAGGTAAGGAACCATTGTGTCGCGGGTTCTACTAAAGTCTGCCACACTGCATAGGACGGACTTTATCCAGAGGATCGCTATTGGTCTCTGTAACCTTCTAGTATGCCAGGTAAGGAACCATGCCAGGTAAGGAACCATGCCAGTTAAGCAACCATGCCAGGTAAGCAACCATGCCAGGTAAGCAACCATGCCAGGTAAGGAACCGTGCCAAGTTAGGAACCATGTCAGGTAAGCAACCATACTAGGTAAGGAACCGTGCCAAGTTAGGAACCATGTCAGGTAAGCAACCATGCCAGGTAAGCAACCATGCCAGGTAAGGAACCATACCAGATAAGGAACCATGCCAGGTAAGCAACCATGCCAGGTAAGGAACCATGCCAGGTATAGAACCATGCCAGGTATAGAACCATGCCAGATAAGGAACCATGCCAGGTAAGCAACCATGCCAGGTAAGCAACCATGCCAGGCAAGGAACCATTGTGTCGCGGGTTCTACTAAAGTCTGCCACACTGCATAGGACGGACTTTATCCAGAGGATCGCTATTGGTCTCTGTAACCTTCTAGTATGCCAGGTAAGGAACCATGCCAGATAAGGAACCATGCTAGGTAAGCAACCATGTCAGGTAAGCAACCATGCCAGGTAAGCAACCATGCCAGGTAAGGAACCATACCAGGTAAGGAACCATGCCAGGTAAGCAACCATGTCAGGTAAGCAACCATACCAGATAAGGAACCATGCCAGGTAAGGAACCATACCAGATAAGGAACCATGCCAGGTAAGCAACCATGCCAGGTATAGAACCATGCCAGGTAAGGAACCATGCCAGGTAAGCACAAGTGTATTTATGATCATACTCTCCCGAACAATATTGAGCCTTAAACAGGCAACATGTGATGGGATATTGTCAATTTTGTAATCTCAAATGTGAAATGGCCGAAAATTAGTCTCTAGGAAACTGGAAGTCAGTCCAAGTTAGCCGTGATTTCGCGTTATCCGAGCAGAGATGACTAAATATCAGTCTATAGGGAACTTAGATTTAGGTCGAGTTATCTGGGTTCCACTTTTGTAACCTTGCGTGAATACCAATAACATACTGTTTGTGGGCACAGGTTCATGATGACCAGAAAGTCACAGTTGGGAGAGATTTGGAAGGCGTCAAGGTAAGGTTGAGAGACCGTAGAGTCTGGGATGAAGGTCTTTGGGGCCTGTGGCAACCATAATAAAGGTCCTTCTGTAGTGACCTGGGGCCGGTTCCTGAAAGGCTGATTAACGTAACCTTAGATCAGCGCCAATCCCGGGTTAAAATTCGCTAATCTTAGGCTAACCTACGGATAACTCACCGTTCCCGAAAGCCAAGTAATCCCCCGATTTACTCACCCTGAATAAAGCGAGTGAAAAACTAGTTTGACAAGTAAAATTCACACAGGATACCCAGTAGATCAGGAGAGAGCAACTAAAATTTACCTTTGGTGGTTTTATTTTCGCAAAGAAGCTCCAAAACACCTCTACATCGCCTGTAATTACCCTTATTTCATTGCCAAACATGTCATTTGCAGGATTCAAGTTGATGCTTGACACTAGCGAGACAGATTCATCTCAAGTATAAATTTGTATAACTGTAACTTAACAGTAACTTTTTGTTTTCGATTCAGCATCGCAACGAAGGTCGCATAACAAAGCGAAATGTTAGGATATTTTATCCCTATATTGTTTTGTGTAACATCTTTTTTGTCGGCAATTTCATTTTATGAAATTTTAGTTCTGCTACCAAATTCGGGAGGCCTGTGTTACGCCAACTAAACCGTAGGTTAGCGAGTTAACCCATCTCGCGAGCAGGGTTAGATTTTACCTCCAAACTAACCCAGAGTTAGCGCTTACCAGCTTTTCGGGAACAGAACTAATCCGGGGGTAAAAATTAAATCGTGGGTTAGGGCAAATTTAACCCTAGGTTAGCGCTAATCGGCTTTTCAGGATCCGGCCCCAGAATGGAAGTCAGGGGGGAGGGGTGTGGAGTCTCTAGTGACCAGAAAGGAGGCCAGGGGGGAGGGGTGTGGAGTCTCTAGTGACCAGAAAGGAGGCCAGGGGGGAAGTGGAGTCTGTAGCGACCAGAAGTAAGGTCAGGGGGAGGGGTGTGCCTTTTATAGTGACCAGAAGGAAGGTTAGGGGGAGGGGTGTGGCGTATATAGCGACCAGAAGAAAGGTAAGGGGGAGGGATGTGGCGTATATAGCGACCAGAAGGAAGGTCAGGGGGAGGAGTGTGGAAAAATCACAATTCTGATATCTCGGAAGTACGGTAAGGATAAGAGTCTGCAGAAATTAGCCCAGAGGGGGGCACCCTAGGGTGGTATCACACACCCATGTAACCATAGAACCCGAGTCTGCACTTGGCCGTATAAGCCAAGGGCTACCTATTTAAAAACATACCAATAGTTCTCCCTCTTTGTTTTTTTTTTCTCACCTTGTACTTTGAACTTACATGCTTTTTTATCAGATGGTTTTACAAGTCATGAGACAAAAGCTAGACTCTGAGAGACCGGTGAGTAAACATGCAAACGCATGCAAAAACATCTGCTAACCTCAGATAACATCAACGACAGCTAAAGTCTTGTATTGTTATAACTGTTTAGGGGTAGCGGAGAGAAGGGTATTCACATAACATGATTTCTAATAAATAAAGAAATAAAAATAGGGGAAGCTATTTTCACACTCGTTGCAGCTGGAAACTGAATTGAGATAGCGCAGTTTCAGACGTGGTCGAGTTGAAGGCATGGGAAGCCGCCATACAACTCATGTCTTACCACGGATCACCGCTAAGGAACGCGACGTCGGAACCGGGAATCGAACCCGGAACCCAGTGGTGAGAGTCAGAGTCACTACAGAGCGACGCTCTGCCAACTGCGCCACCGAGGCTTCCCTTATTATTTCTTGATTTGTTTGTTACTTTTCATGTTAATGTTGGATGCAGGAGGTTGGCGGTGTTCTTGAATGTTGCTGGAGTGCTCTTTGGAATGTCACTGGTGAGTGAAAACATGTTTTCCAAACCATTTAACCATCGCTATGAACGGTCTCCAAACAATTTAACCACCGCTATGAACGGTCTTCAAACTATTTAATTAACCATCGCTGTGAACGGTCTCCAAACAATTTAACCACCGCTATGAACGGTCTTCAAACTATTTAACCATCCTATGAACGGTCTCCAAACAATTTAACCATCGCTATGAACGGTCTCCAAACAATTTAACCATAGCTATAAACGGTCTCCAAACCATTTAACCACCGCTATGAACGGTCTCCAAACTATTTAACCATCCTATGAACGGTCTTCAAACTATTTTATTAACCATCGCTATAAACGGTCTCCAAACCATTTAACCACCGCTATGAACGGTCTCCAAACAATTTAACCATCCTATGAACGGTCTTCAAACTATTTAATTAACCATCTCTATAAACGATCTCCAAACCATTTAACCATCGCTATGAACGGTCTCGAAACAATTTAACCACCGCTATAAACGGTCTCCAAACAATTTAACCATCCTATGAACGGTCTCTAAACAATTTAATTAACCATCGCTATAAACGGTCTCGAAACAATTTAACCATCGCTATAAACGGTCTCCAAACCATTTAACCATCGCTATAAACGGTCTCCAAACCATTTAACCATCGCTATGAACGGTCTCCAAACAATTTAACCACCGCTATGAACGGTCTCCAAACAATTTAAGCATCTTATGAACGGTCTCCAAACTATTTAATTAACCATCGCTATAAACGATCTTCAAACCATTTAACCATCGCTATGAACGGTCTCGAAACAATTTAACCGTCGCTATGAACGGTCTCCAAACCATTTAACCATCGCTATAAACGGTCTCCAAACCATTTAACCATCGCTATGAACGGTCTCCAAACAATTTAACCACCGCTATGAACGGTCTCCAAACAATTTAAGCATCTTATGAACGGTCTCCAAACTATTTAATTAACCATCGCTATAAACGATCTTCAAACCATTTAACCATCGCTATGAACGGTCTCGAAACAATTTAACCGTCGCTATGAACGGTCTCCAAACTATTTAACCATCGCTATGAACAATCTCCAAACCATTTAACCATCGCTATGAACGGTCTCTAAACAATTTAATTAACCATCGCTATAAACGGTCTCCAAACCATTTAACCATCGCTATAAACGGTCTCCAAACCATTTAACCATCGCTATGAACGGTCTCCAAACAATTTAACCATCGCTATGGAACGGTCTCCAAACAATTTAACCATCGCTATAAACGATTCCCAAACCATTTAACCTGTCGCCACCAACGATCTTTGTTTATCAATGTTTAGTATTTGAATGGCAAAAACTACCATCGCGAGACATGATCAAATGCGCTTCACACGTGACTGACCATACCCGTCGTCAGTGCGTAGATACGGACTGTTCCAATTAGTTTACAATAATACGTGTGCCACTCTGCATTAAAGCCCTTCAGAGTTTGGTTTTGGAATCGCCAAATAAAAACCCTTTGTCTTCGTTCTGTTTTGTAGTACCTAGTGTAGTTAAGGTGGATCGCGGACATTTTTTTTGACGAAGCTTTTTTATCCCAAGACGACCTCCGATCTCTCTAATTTTGGTAGAGCATGTCGCTAAGATATGGAAGCTTTGAAAGAGACTAAAATATTCTAAAGATCATTTGTACATTTCAAGCTATTAGTGTATTATGGAATAGAAACTGAGGCTTCTTAATCCATAAAAAACACGGTAGATTTTTTTCTTCATCTTCTTGTCGTGTAGCCCGATAGGTAAACTTTTTAGCGCATCGTTTTGAACCACATCCGATAGCTGGCATTTTCTGCCCAAGCAATAAATCAATTTCGCTTGAAAACGCGAGCTCTTCAAAACAAAAATAGATCTTACCCTATTTTACCCTCAAAAGCAACATAAATACTTTAATCTTACCTGTACAATATAACCAGGTCTCTGCTTGAAATAATTCAACCTTGGCATGTGTTTAACCGAAAGAAGCAGTCTACAAAGTAAGATAATTTACACATTTACTGGACGTAAATTTTTAGCGAGTTTTAGACAAACACGGCTGTTAAAAATTTCTTTCTATTCCTTGTTTATTAAGCTCTTGATAATTGTCATCATTCCAATAATCGCCTTGCAAAGGAAGAGCGTCATGAGTTTTCTGGCCCACAGAAAACTCAAGACACTACCCCTTTAATTGATAGCTCCCGTCTCCTCTAATAGTGAATTGTTGAATAAACCGTGGCCCACAGAAAACCCATGACATTACCCCTTTAATTGATAGCTTTCATCTCCTCTAATGGTGGATTGTTGAATAAACCGTGGCCCACAGAAAACCCATCACATTACCCCTTTAATTGATAGCCTTCGTCTTCATATCTTGTTCACAGATGAGACGCCGGAAAATTGTGCGCTGTTCATGGAAAATGGAGGGATGCCGCTTTTTATGGAATGCAAACGGGTGAGACAGTTATTTCATTACCGTTGCCACATAAAAAAAAACGCAGACTATTAAGATATTTAGATTATTACGCTAGCCAGACTGCTGCTTTTGTTGATGTAAAATATTATTTATAAACCCGAACGTCAAAGAAACACTGATCTCCCCCCCCCCTCTCCGCGCTCATGATGTCATTATCATTATAATATAATGATGATAATTATACTAATAATGATGATGTACTATAATAATGATGTGTTCAGCGCTTTTGTCTCAAACAAGCGCGTTTTTATTTATTTTTTTCCCAGAGATTGGGTCACCACCGAGATCTCCTGCGGAACATGTTGGGCCTCATGGTAAGGTGTTGTCTCGTCCTAGTCTCTACGCACGGCAGGCTTGTCACTGCTATATTTTCCCGTTTACCCCTTCGTGGGTCAGCTTTGTAAGCTTTGTGATTTTGGAATGGAATGAGTTGAGCTGTTGATTTTCGTTTTTAGGGTAATGTCTCCGAAGTGGACTACTTGAGACCACAGCTCATGGCCTACGCAGAAGTATTCTAGTGAGTCCACACATTACTAACTTCTCCACCAGTTAGTTAAATATCGTGCAAGTTTTAACAAGGAACAAAGTTTGTTTATTTGCACTCTCTGACATAGGCAGTAATAATGGCAGTAATGGGCCGTTTTCTCTGATGTCATTTGTTCGTGAACGCGAGCCTTCCACAGGTCGGAGAGCACGGTCAATTCCCATAAGTACTGCAGTGTCAACCATAGGACTTTTGGTTACTTTTCTGACTCTTGGCAAACTCGCAAGAGTTCGGCTTTTAGCGGCAAAATAACTTTTAACATTTTTTTAGCGCTTTTGAATCACTTGTCAGAGATGGGTGAGTTTAATCAAAATATTTTTTTGTATGGCTCACTGGCGTAACGGGCGCAGTCATTTCTGTTGAATTCGCCACACAAGTCGCCTGTTGAGGCAAGCTGATGTTGATTATGTAAAGTATACTATGCTTCAGCCCCTAACCACCCGGCGTTACTTCTCTCATCGCTCGCACATTGACCATTTTCAGTGAGTTGTTAGACTCCGTGAATGAACTGGAGGTCAGCTATAACGCCGCGGGTATCCTGTGTCACTTGGCGTCCGACGGCCCTACTGCGTGGACTGCTGAAACAATGAGTTTATCACGTGACCAAGCCATGCGCAAATTGGTATGTTCCTCCTCCTCCCTTACAATTGGACCTGCTTCTATTTGACTCGGCGTGTTTTCGCAGATCGATTGTGTGGAGAAGTGGGACATTGGTGCCACTCGGCAGATGAGTTATAGGTAAGTACCAGTCTAGCCTATGGCGATTTCTTTGGGTGTCCTGTGGTGCATAAGAGATGTATCGTCACAAGCAACCCGTCCAGACCACACGCTTTCTCGAAATTTGTTCAATAATACAGGAAACCCGATCTAAACTCTAGGGAGTAGGCTAGCACGCAAGCTAGCACGTTTTCTCGTTTAAGTGATGCTCCGCGTAATAACTAAGCAACCTAACGGCAAAGGCATGCTGGAATGTCAGAAATGCCTTTGTTAATTCTGGAGAGTTGATAGGCCGAGACGTTTCACTATTACCTTTCTAGAAACTTCTTAAATATTCATAAACTATTTACTATAAAGTGTGCAAGAAATTTATTCAGAAAAACAAAATATTTTATTTATTCAAATAGAACGAAGCTTTGTAAGAGCCCTTTATCCGCCACATAGTTGTTATCCATCTTTACACTTGGTCTGTTGAGCTAGGATGACAAAATGACGGCTGACAAAGAATATTTAAATTTATAAAGCCTAGTACCGAATGGCAAAAACTCAATCTCCCAAGAGTGGACAGAACCAAGAACAAAATAGACTGTGAATAGACTGTGATGTACATGTTACTAATTAATCACTTAGCTAGTAAGTATTCAACACAATGAGAAACTTGGCAAGTTGTCAGGCAAAGAAAAACCTTGTATAACTAAACATGGTTTTGGTGTGAATGCAGCATTAGCAAGTTGTCAGGCAAAGAAAAACCTTGTATAACTAAACATGGTTTTGCTGTTATTGCAGCATAGGACTCTTCTTAGTCGTCTGTAAGTACTTGCTCGAACAAGCTAGACAATAGATAAGGAATTTGGAACGACTGAACTCAAGAACAGCGTCTGAACCGAGCCTAACATATCTCTTTTCCACACAGGTCTTTTGGCCCCATTCTTCGACTCATACCCAAGTACGAAACCCCCGCAATCCAACACTGGGCGACGTGGGCCCTCGCCAACCTGTGCAACGTGGACCGTGAGTACAATAACGTATCTTTTTTAGCGGTAATGGTAACGAATCCCGCATTCTGATTGGCTTATAGAGCGGTCCGGAGATTCCTATATCTTCTTCGGCCTCTGTCATTATTTTCAAGACCTCGGTCACGGTATTTCACGATACGGACCTCCCACCCGGCAAATAACCTCTATTGATGTCGATAAGCGTGGAAGTGTTACCCTGTCTAACTCATGATTCATTCGCTGGGCAACACTTCACGTACGGGTCACGGTAGCCTGCCTGCTTTCCTATTAATCAAGAAAATTTAATGTAGTTTTTTTTCTACCGGGTTTGTACCAGCCATTCATTCATTAGGCCTAAGTTTTGAAAATACGTTGAAGATTTGTTCTCTGCGTTCTTTGCTTTGAAGTTAGAAGCAGGGACTAACTTGCTAGAATAAAAGAAGACAAAAATAAAGGTCAAAATAGCCGTCTAGATACCAAATTTAACCAAAGGTATCGCAATAACTTCCCAAAAATCAGCCGATGCAAATGGATGCTTTTTCGCACCTGGTACTTTGTTACGATGACAAAATGGCGGCTGGCAGTGGCTCTTCAACGACTAAAAATAACAGTCGCATTTTTCTACCGGGCAGGTTCCTGCCAAACAGGGAGATTCCCCTTTCTAGGCCGGATTTAAAGACCAGTCCTATACAGTTTGGCTGTAGAATTTATAATATTGTTTTACTTTACTAGATATTAAGTACTGTCGACTCATTGTGGAGGAAGACGGGCTGCCGCTTCTAGAAGAGCTGTACTCGCGTCCGGAAACAGACCACCGTGTCCGAAACTACTGCAAATTAGTACTTGACCACTGTCAATCCTGCTCGGAGATATCCTGACACATATAGCTCGTGGAAGCTTTGGCATGGGGAGCCTGTGGTGGCTTTATATGACACGGGTGGCCTGTGTTAGCTTTAAATGACACGTGTAGCCTGTGTAAATTAAGAAAATGAAACAGCTTGCCTGGTGTAATTTTATAAGATACGGTTATATTTGGTTGCTATATATGACACGGGTTGCCTGTGTTATGTTAAAATTACACGGGTAGCCTATAGTCTCTTTAGATAGCCTGTGTAAGGCTAAAAACACGATAGCTTTAGATGAAACGACTAGTCTTCGGTATGAAATTGAAATAGCACGGGTAGCCTGTGGTTGTGTTAGTTAGTAGGCGGCGCAGAGGGACGACATAGGCGCATGCGCAAAATTTATTCGCGCGCTGAAAGAAAATGTGGTCGCGCGCGCTGATATCTTGCGTGCGTGCCGCCGTCGTCGCTGTGGCAAATCTTAAGGCCCATTTACACGGCACGATTTTGGCCTACGACTTGTAGTATACGACATCGCTATTATCCGCCATCTTGTTTGTTGCTCTCCCCAGGCCATTGGGAAGCAAACCGCGCGAAAGTCACGCCATTTTAGCAATGGCGTGAGCGAGTCGTGTGCGACAGTCGTGCGCGTGTGAATGGTACCTACGACCTGTTGCAGAGAAGTCGTATACTACAAGTCGTAGGCCAAAATCGTGCATTGTAAATGGGCCTTTAAGGTTGCTATTATCGATATATCAGGTGTACTGCGAATAGTATCACTTGCTGAGTAGTTTAACTTGCTGGCGACAAAAGGCTGGGAACCAAAACCTAGCAATGCAACGATGTGTTGGCCGCAACAATAGGCGATTACGTGACTTTTGGGCGGCAAGCACCTTTTTAGCACTTAAGGCTGATGGTTCTAACTGGGGCGCAAGCACCTTTTTAGCACTTAAGGCTGATGGTTCTAACTGGGGCGCAAGCACCTTTTTAGCACTTAAGGCTGATGGTTCTAACTGGGGCGCAAGCACCTTTTTAGCACTTAAGGCTGATGGTTCTAACTGGGGCGCAAGCACCTTTTTAGCACTTAAGGCTGATGGTTCTAACTGGGGCACAAGCACAAACGGAAGCGCAACACAAGTGAGAATCGCTCAAACACAAGCGCAAGCGCAAAAAATATCAAGCATTTGCGTTTTCTGCGCTTGCTCTTACGCTCGCGTTCATGTGAGAATCGAAAAATTCCGTTGTGTGACGGCTCTCTTGCGTAACGGCTCTCTTGTGTGACGGCTCTTGCGTAGCGGCTCTTTTGTGTGACGGCTCTCTTGTGTAACGGCTCTTTTGTGTGACGGCTCTCTTGTGTAACGGCTCTCTTGTGTGACGGCTCTCTTCTGTAACGGCTCTTTTGTGTGACGGCTCTCTTGTGTAACGGCTCTTTTGTGTGACGGCTCTTTTGTGTGACGGCTCTCTTGTGTAACGGCTCTCTTGTGTGACGGCTCTCTTGCGTAACGGCTCTTGTGTGACGGCTCTCTTGCGTAACGGCTCTCTTGCGTGACGGCTCTCTTGCGTAACGGCTCTCCTGTGTGACGGATCTCTTTCGTAACGGCTCTCTTGCGTGACGGCTGCAGCTACTTCTGTTTGTTTGCATCTATGCGTGAGTTTGCCAGTCAAAAAGTCACGCGTTTTCCAAGGGCAAGTCGTCTATTCTTGCGTTGCTTGTTGAGTGCTGTTGAACTTGTCGTCGAGTTCCTTACAAGGCTCGTTAACTTATCACCCAAACACGTCCCCGAAGCTTTCTGCGTTGATCTTGTTATCTTTATCGGAAAGCTCCAATAGAATGGTATACACCAATGCATTAGTAGAATAAAGAGCTACTAACAATTCTGTAAAGCCACCGAATATAATTATCGTGTATTCCCGAGTTAAGAAAATTAAAATATTCTATTAACATATTGGTACGGCTACCCTTTGTTTTTTTGTTTGTTTTTGTATGAGCAAAAAAGATCGGTACACCACACTTACATGGTTCCCCCCGATGCGACTTTACAAATACACACGCAACTATATACAAACAGTTTTCTTTACGCATCTATAAATACACTCATCCAAACGCGTGCGACTATAAAAAACGCAACTATATACACGCATCCATACACGTGCGACTATAAACACACGCATAGTACCAGTACTGGTCTTACGATCGGGCAAGGACCAGACACGATCGGAGGATCAGATCAGGAAACCCCTGCGACACGGGCAGCCCTAAGTCCATTGTGCTATATTTGTGTGTTCCACGACCAGAGTCTAATCGTGGACGACCTGACACGATCGGACTCCGGTTGAGAGTATTATCACATGTGTCCAATAGTACTCTTAACCACGCAACACACCCGCAACTATATACACGCATCACGTAAGAGACAAATGGCTAGACAGATGCTGGAGTAAATATTCTTTATTCAGCGTGCGTATAACTGCGAGATTATTAAAATGCTTCTCCTACTGTAAGCGGAATATACTAGTAGCTAGTCTTCTCCACACCTCAATCCAAAAAATGCGAAGAAAGAAAAAAAAATCCGTGATGAGGCTACCTGCGCAAACTGATAACCACTCCGCCCCAGTCACCCGCGTACCTGTAACTCCAGACACAGGTAGCCAGAATCTCAAAAAGGCCAGAAAGCCATTTCCTTCCCTTTATTCAGATTGAAACGTGGGGTACTTGACGTAAGCTGCAACTGTAGCTCGTTAATTTAGGTTTTCTCTGTATCATGTTTTTGCAATCTGCAATATTGTTATGTGTGGTCGTTGCATTGAAAGTTGCGGGAAAAGTTGATTCGTGTAACCTGACTTTACTCGGCGCTCTAAATCACCCAGCTTCCAATAAGATGTAAAGTGTATGGAATGCGTCAGTCCTTTCTAGGGGGTGGGGGTGGGGGCGGTTTGGCGGGGGGGAGGATCTGATAATACGGGCAAACCTGGGATGTGGAAGGATAAAGAAAATCTAAAAAATTGGCCAAACTCTGGAGATATAAAACTCTGCTAAACTTCTTATCTACTACCATCCCTGTATTGTATCAAAGTATGTGTACTTGCAAACTCCTATGCTCGATTCTATTGCCAGTCACACGTGCTATAAGGGTACGAATACTGTGCTTGTAAACCTCCTAATTCAATCCACGCGTGCTATAAGGGTATGAATACTTGCAAAGTCCTGAACTCTACCATTCTACCATTAGCGGGTTTACTTTTATGCTAGAAACTGCAGCAAAACTTCTGGCGTTGACTTCAAGCAGTTGACTGCGCATGCCCTTGGACACTCTCATCGTCAAGGGTAAAGACTTGATTGGTTGCCGAGGCAACAACGTCAAGCTGCATAGTGGGCTTCTTCTTCGCAATCCTCCTGCACATGCCAAAAACGCCAATAACGGCAAGAAGGACAACAACCAGGCCTCCGAGTGTACTCAGGCCAGCTCTGGTGGCTGTGGACGTGCTGGAAACTGGGAAGAGATGAAGAAAAAAACAAACAAGACATGAAACAAAATGGTGGCATTTAGGCATACAATAAAAATAATTATGCTGACCAGCCAAACGCAGGCTCAGAACACAGGTAACCTAAAATAGCAACAATATATTATACCAGTGAGCAGGGTAGACTGCGCCGCAGTGGTAATAATACCGTCATTAGTAGAATAACGCTTTACCTTTCTGGTTCCCTTCCCCTCCTTGTCTGTTACTGGCCTTCAGTGTAAGGTACAAATCCTCCGCCTCCTCGTCCTCAGCATTCACCTCCCTACGCCGTCTCCCATAGCAACCCTGCTGGCACCGGGAGTCGTATGACAGACGGTGACACACGATGAGGCGGCAGTGCAGGTACACCACCTGGTCCGGGTGCTGATGGACGAAGCGGAACGAGTTGATAGTGAACCGCTGGGTGGAGTTCTGCTTGTACACGTATGACATGGTGTTGTCCCTAGCACACCTACAAGCAAACAAAAACACAATCTAAAGGCTTGTCTACACGGGCAAATACACGTGGAGACATACAATAGATGCTCGTCTACACGGGCAAATACACGTGGAATCATACATTAGATGCTAAAGGCTCGTCTACACGAGATAATTTTACGTGGCAAATGTGCTTGGCTGGAGGCTCGGAAACGTGACCAACTGTCTCTCTTACCCCCTTTCTATAAGCGTGTAATAAGGCCATGAATATGCTTCCTTTGTCAGGGTTGCGCGGCACGAATCGGCGAGCACGCTCAGGTTCCCTGTGGTGGATTTGACGCTGTACTGAATGTGCAGGGGCTCATCTATCATCACCGGAACTGGGTAGTCTGCGAGTCCGTGAGCTCTTTGGTACCGACCCGAGTAGAACAGGTCCATGGTAAAGGTGAAGTTGCCATAGGAACCTGAAGAGCCAATAGAATGATCAAATAATATACCATATACAGGTATCTTGTTTTAAAACCCGTCGCTTTTTTCCAACCATAGCAGCTCGACTGTTTCATTATTCGGACATTACATACCACATCATATTTTCCTTCTATTATTGCCCTAAGGATTGTTTAAGTCGAGAATTTCCACGTTAGCCCATAGGGTTTTGTTTTAACAACGGTCTTTTTTCTCGCCACTTCCTTTAAAAAAAGGACTAGTCCTTACGTTTAAGATTATCACTGGCTTTCCGCGCTTTCCCTCAGCTATTACTATATAATACAGACCTTTACAACCAAAAAATGTGTCCATTTTATGTAGTAAAGTGTCCGATAAATTAAGGTTGTCCGGTTGTATGGAGTTTGCATTGTGGTTGATATAGATAGCCTTACCGTGCCAAACGGGAACAGCCTTCCTGATGGTATAACTCAAGCTGACGTCACCATGACGAGAGTATTTGCAATAAAATGCCAAAGACGGAGGCGAGTAGCGAGTGATGGAGCTATTAGAGCTAATACCAATAGGCGTCAGCGGAGAATACACCTGGGACAAAGATCGTAACGAGTCACAAATAGCAAGTCATAGGTAACGAATCATGGGTAACGGGTCATAAATAGCGAGTCATGAGTGACAAGTATCGGGTAACGAGTCATGCGTAAACGGGTCATAAATAGAAAGTTATGGGCAAAGGGTCATGAGTAATGAGTCTATCGGGTAACGAGTCATTTATAGCGAGTCATGGGTAACGGGTCATGAGTGTATCGGGTAACGAGTCATAAATAGCGAAACACGAGTGACGAGTGACAAATATCGGGCTACGAGTCTTGAGTCATGGGTAACGAGCCATAAGTAACCCGTCATAAGTTGCGAAGAAAGAGTCACGGGTACGATTCATGGGCAACGAGTCGTGAGTAATGGGTAACGTGTTATGGGTAACGAGTCATGAGTAACGAGTGTCAACTATCAGGTAGCGAGTGATGGGTAATGAGTAGCGAGTTATGAGTAGCGAGCCATGGGTAACGAGTCATGAGTGACAAGTATCGGATAACGAGTCATGGGTAGCGAGTCATGATAAGCGAGTAGCAGGTTTTTTAAAAGTAACGAGTAATAAAGAGATTGGACGATTAAACTTAGAGTAGCAAATTGTGAATAAATCTAAAATCAAGGACAAGAATATGCCTGTCAAAGCACGTAAAACATTTTTTCTTGCAACTTGTCTCGAAACAACGTCCTACATAAATTTGCATTTAGTCGCTTGCGCGTTTTGTTTTTTTCGTCTTTTACGGGCCTGCTTTTTATTAGACTAATAAATCGCTCTACCTTATTCCAGTATGTTATGTGATCCATGGTCTGGTTGTGTTCCGTTCCACATTCGCCAAACCCTGTGCTGAAGTAGATATAGGGACCTGCATCTTGCCCCTTGCAGCTCGCATCCAGTAACTGGAGGGAGCTGGCCGTAACTCCTGGGTGTTTAGCCTTTCCCAACCATATCTCCATGCGGCCATCGCTACATTTTACATGAGTCTCGTTTGCTATTAAAGAAAGAAAGATGTAAGGAGGCATACACATTTAGGTCTTTAGTGGAATCCATTATTACAGAAGGCCGATCACGTCGCCTTTTAAGCTCCCTAACGATACCGATCGCCATCTCCATCGGCTACTTTTGTTGACTAATATTGTTGACTAAGTATTAGACCTCAATCCTGGTTAGTTTGAAGTTTCCTTGTAAAATGATCGTTGTGTTTTCATATGTGAACGTAACAGGGATTGGTTGTTTGACATTCTTTACCGTGCACTTCAAATAACTTCGAATAAGTAGTATGATTAAAGATTTGTAAAGCGCTATAAAAGTATTGATATTACAGAGGCTTCAAGGCTCCTGCCTCAGTGTCTAGTGACAACCCTCAAAAAACCTCATCGTATTCACTACTACTAGAAATTCCTTACCGGCAAACTCTACAGGGGTTAATATGGGTATTTAATTATGCCTTTATACTTTTACTATAAACTTGTTTAAGCCTAAAGATTTATATTCAAAACACGCAAAATATTTTAGTCAAAACAGACAGGGTGTCCTTACAATGTAAGAAATAATCTAGAACTCCTTCAAATTAACCCTGAAAACTACCCTTTATAGCGAGATATCAAAGCAGGTGCTCATAAAGCTGGGTTTAAACTGTATATAAAACCTTGAAAACTGTAAATCTCTTATCCTCTTCAGCATTGCCAACTTCACGAGGGCGCCCCTTACATTGCGATGAGAGCGCCCCTTACATTCGCAACTTCACGAGAGTGCCCCTTACATTGCGATTCACATCTGTTTCCTGTGTAACCTGAAGCGCATGTGCAGTTGAAGCCATTCGGCTGATCGTGACAGATGCCGCCATTTTGGCAGGGCGAGCTGGAGCAGGGCGAATCTGCAAAGTCAGTGACAACAAAATGAGCAGGAAAATTGGTCGTACGCATCAGGCCTCAAGAGGTAAACGAAATAATAAATAATAATTATATATTTTTATCTTTGTACAATAAAATAATAAATATATATTTTTATCTTTGTACAATGGACCCCCTATATGTGATCTTTTCGAACCGACAAACCGCCCTCATTTAGTTGAATGCAGTGGAAGATTAACTTCTTTTAAACCCATTTAAGCGAAGTGAAGCAAACACATTATCTTAATTCAATTCCCTTGGGTAAAGTTATTTGCGGACCCCTATTTGTGAGTAAACTGATTTTCAGGCATTAAAAAAACCGATGGCCTAATAATAAAAACTACTGGAGGAGGCTTATTAACGCGCAAGAATTCTTAAAAGAAGCACTTAATAGTCATGGCATCAAAGAGTTTAACGTACTTATCCCGTTGCCACAGAGCCTGAAGCAATTGTAGTTGTCGAAATACTGAAACTTGTACACGTAGAAGCCGCTACAGTTTCTAACTGTCAAATGATAGTTGTACCGGTAACAGTAGCCAAAATAACTGATATGGACCGTTCTACCAACAGCGCCTTCTTGGACGCTTGGATGGCTACCATTCATCCAGACCGATGCGGACGCCCCACAATGGTACCCGGGAACACAAGAGTTCGCCATCCCTGTCCCAGCATAGCCAGTAAAGCGGTACCAGCTATTCCAGTTGATGGAATATTGGTCACAGTTCCCCAATGTTTTGCTGTAATAACGGGACCTGTCCCATGTGCTCAGCTGTTTGTGATACATACACTCTGAGAAGAGAAAAAAAATGATTAGATGGAGGGCACCTCAGGAAAGAAAAAAGAATTTCCGATGAAATAAACTCGTAAAACTTTTGAAACACGAAAAGCCACAATCCCTCCTCTTCTCTTTTTCGTTCGTCTTACATACCATAAGGTTCGTCTTACATACCGTAAGGTTCGTCTCACATACCGTAAGGTTCGTCTTACATACCGTAAGGTTCGTCTCACATACCGTAAGGCTGGTATTCTATGAGGTCGATGACAAACTGCAGACTAGTGTTGCACAAGCCGTCCTCCAAGACAAGTAGGACTGGATACGAGTTGCCAGCAGGACCGTTCCCGTTATAAGTGAGAGAACAATTTCTCTAGAAATAAATAACAACCTCGTCACAAGGCTCGTAGTAAGTGTTGTTGTGGTGTTGGTGTTATGTACTATATGTGCTATATGGTATGATATGTGCTATATGGAATGATATGTACTATATGGTATAATATGTACTATATGGTATGATATGTACTATATGGTATAATATGTACTATATGGTATAATATGTGCTTTATGGCATGATATGTGCTATATGGTATGATATGTGCTATATGGTATGATATGTCCTATATGGTATGATATGTGCTATATGGTATGATAGGTGCTATATGGTATGATATGTGCTATATGGTATGATATGTGCTATATGGTATGATATGTACTATATGGTATGATAGGTGCTATATGGTATGATAGGTGCTATATGGTATGATATGTGCTATATGGTATGATATGTGCTATATGGTATGATATATGCTATATGGTATGATAGGTGCTATATTGCATGATATGTGCTATATGGTATGATATGTGCTATATGGTATGATAGGTGCTATATGGTATGATATGTGCTATATGGTATGATATGTGCTATATGGTATGATATGTGCTATATGGTATGATATGTAATATAGGGTATGATAGGTGCTATATGGTATGATATGTGCTATATGGTATGATATGTGCTATATGGTATGATATGTACTATATGGTATAATATGTACTATGTGGTATGATATGTACTATATGGTATAATATGTCCTATATGGTATAATATGTGCTTTATGGCATGATATGTGCTAAATGGTATGATATGTGCTATATGGTGCTATATGGTGCTATAAGGTATGATATGTACTATATGGTATAATATGTACTATAGGGTATAATATGTACTATGTGTTATGATATGTACTATATGGTATAATAAGTACTATATGGTATAATATGTGCTTTATGGCATGATATGTGCTATATGGAATGATATGTGCTATATGGTATAATATGTACTTTATGGTATGATATGTACTATATGGTATGATATGTACTATATGGTATGGTATGTGCTATATGGTATGATATGTGCTATATATGGTATAATATGTACTATATGGTATGATATGTGCTATATGGTATGATATGTACTATATGGTATGATAGGTGCTATATGGTATGATAGGTACTATATGGTATGATAGGTGCTATATGATATGATATGTGCTATATGGAATGATATGTGCTATATGGTATATGTACTATATGGTATAATATGTACTATATGGTATGATATGTGCTATATTGAATGATATGTACTATACGGTATGATATGTGTTATATGGTATGATATGTGCTATATGGTATGATATGTGCTATATGGAATGATATGTGCTATATTGAATGATATGTGCTATATGGTATGATAGATGCTATATGGAATGATATGTGCTATATGGTATGATATGTGCCATACGGTATGATAGGTGCTATATGGTATGATAGGTGCTATATAGTATGATATGTGCTATATGGTATGATATGTGCTATATGGTATGATATGTAATATAGGGTATGATAAAAATAAATGGGCTATTAAAAGTAAAATTTGTAAGGAAAGCAACAAAACTTGCCACCAACATCCATGGTAACCATACTAAGTGGGGAATTTGAGACCATTAAATCAGCTAAACACAACATGTGTACAATCCTAGTCGTATAATAAGGCTGATACTAATAGCGTGGTGCACAGAATCAATAAGACTAATCGATTTTCCCTTCCTAGATATATGCCCTAACTCGACCGTGGATAACGACTGACAGCTTCATTCAGCTCTCCGAACGGGAAGGATGGAGGACTGACAAGTTATATAAGTACCTCATTTAGCCCTCCGAATGGGAAGGATAAAGAACTGACAGGTTATATAAGTACCTCATTTAGCTCTCCGAATGGGAAGGATGAAGAACTGACAGGTTATATACGTACCTCATTCAGCTCTCCGAATGGGAAGGATGGAGGACTGACAGGTTATATACGTACCTTATTCAGCTCTCCGAATGGGAAGGATGGAGGACTGACAGGTTATATACGTACCTCATTCAGCTTTCCGAATGGGAAGGATGAAGAACTGACAGGTTATATAAGTACCTCATTTAGCTCTCCGAATGGGAAGGATGAAGAACTGACATGTTATATACGTACCTCATTTAGCTCTCCGAATGTGAAGGATGGAGGACTGACAGGTTATATACGTACCTCATTCAGCTCTCCGAATGGGAAGGATGGAAAACTGACAGGTTATATACGTACCTCATTCAGCTCTCCGAATGTGAAGGATGGAGGACTGACTGGTTATATACGTACCTCATTCAGCTCTCCGAATGGGAAGGATGGACGACTGACAGCTTATATACGTACCTCATTCAGCTCTCCGAATGGGAAGGATGGACGACTGACAGCTTATATACGTACCTCATTCAGCTCTCCGAATGTGGAGGATGGAGGACTGACAGGTTATATACGTACCTCATTCAGCTCTCCGAATGGAAAGGATGATGAACTGACAGGTTATATACGTACCTCATTCAGCTCTCCGAATGGGAAGAATGGACGACTAACAGCTTATATACGTACCTCATTCAGCTCTCCGAATGAGAAGGATGGAGAACTGACAGGTTATATACGTACCTCATTCAGCTCTCCGAATGGGAAGGATGGAGGACTGACAGGTTATATACGTACCTCATTCAGCTCACTGAATGGGAAGGATGGAGAACTGACAGGTTATATACGTACCTCATTAAGCTTTCCGAATGGGAAGGATGGATAACTGACAGGTTATATACGTACCTCATTCAGCTCTCCGAATGGGAAGGATGGAGGACTGACAGGTTATATACGTACCTCATTCAGCCCTTCGAACGGGAAGGATGGAGGACTGACAGGTTATATACGTACCTCATTCAGCTCTCCGAATGGGAAGGATGGAGGACTGACAGGTTATATACGTACCTCATTCAGCTCTCCGAATGGGAAGGATGGACGACTGACAGCTTATATACGTACCTCATTCAGCTCTCCGAATGTGGAGGATGGAGGACTGACAGGTTATATACGTACCTCATTCAGCTCTCCGAATGGAAAGGATGATGAACTGACAGGTTATATACGTACCTCATTCAGCTCTCCGAATGGGAAGAATGGACGACTAACAGCTTATATACGTACCTCATTCAGCTCTCCGAATGAGAAGGATGGAGAACTGACAGGTTATATACGTACCTCATTCAGCTCTCCGAATGGGAAGGATGGAGGACTGACAGGTTATATACGTACCTCATTCAGCTCACTGAATGGGAAGGATGGAGAACTGACAGGTTATATACGTACCTCATTAAGCTTTCCGAATGGGAAGGATGGATAACTGACAGGTTATATACGTACCTCATTCAGCTCTCCGAATGGGAAGGATGGAGGACTGACAGGTTATATACGTACCTCATTCAGCCCTTCGAACGGGAAGGATGGAGGACTGACAGGTTATATACGTACCTCATTCAGCTCTCCGAATGGGAAGGATGGAGGACTGACAGGTTATATACGTACCTCATTCAGCTCTCCGAATGGGAAGGATGGAGGATCAGTCGCCCACCTACACGTCACATTGTCGCCATCGGGATCGCTCACAGGGATTTCGATAAGTTCACGTGTCCTAGATGTGACATTGATGCTCAGCGGAATAGAGGAGAATGGGGATTGGTTGATGCGTCCGGTGTCCGGCCTGGTGGACAGGGACACGTTGGCGTACAGTATCCATGGAGACGAGGAGTAAGTGCTTCCGTGTAGGTGAATCCAGCAACAACTTGCAAAGCTAGAAATGTAAACAGATAGATACAGTATAACCCTGTTAATAAGGAAACCTTCGTGACCTACAATACTATCCTTGTACTGTACAACCATGTTAATAAGGACCCCTTTTGAACCTTCAATACTATCCTTGTACAGTACAACCCTGTTAATAAGGACACCTTCGTGACCTACAATACTATCCTTGTACAGTACAACCCTGTTAATAAGGACACCTTCGTGACCTACAATACTATCCTTGTACAGTACAACCCTGTTAATAAGGACACCTTCGTGACCTACAATACTATCCTTGTACAGTACAACCCTTTTAATAAGGACACCTTTGTGACCTACAATGCTATCCTTGTGCAGTACAACCTTGTTAATAAGGACAACTTCGTGACCTAAATTACTATCCTTGTACAGTACAACCCTGTTAATAAGGACACCTTCGTTACCAAGAATACTATACTTGTACTGTACAACCCTGTTAATAATTACACCTTCGTGACCTACAATACTATCCTTGTACATTACAAACTTGTTAATAAGGACAAAAATAAGGACGGTAAACCCCCACTCTAAGGTCACATTTTTAGTGGGGGTTTACAGTATGTATTATTGACTGGCACTTTACCTAGGGGGTAAGTAAGGTGAATACGAATACCCCCTCAGCCCATTTTTATCTTAGGATAAAATAAAAATTGGCTTTATGCGACCAACATCGAGCGCCGTGCTTGTTTGCTGAAGTGTATAATTGACACATTGATATGGATTTTTCCGGCCACGTTTGAGTGACATTTTATTATTGAATAATTAAAAAATCGATCAAGGTAATATTATTACACATTAATTCCGTCACTTCGGCAAATGTGGAGTAGAGAAACCGCCACAGGACACATGGCAATGTGGCCACCCCACCCAGGCGCCGGGGGGGCTCGCAAATGAAGTGCGACTTGAAAGTGTTGTCCGATGCTCACGAGGGAACATAATTGAAGTAACACAAAGTCTAATCCATCAGAAATTCAAAGTCTGATTGACTGAAACCAGAAAGCGACCTGACTTGCCAAGAGTTCGCAGAATACTAAAAATCACATTGAACATAGCACTCTCACCTCGCAAATGAAGTGCGACTTGAAAGTGTTGTCCGATGCTCACGAGGGAACATAATTGAAGTAACACAAAGTCTAATCCATCAGAAATTCAAAGTCTGATTGACTGAAACCAGAAAGCGACCTGACTTGCCAAGAGTTCGCAGAATACTAAAAATCACATTGAACATAGCACGCTCACCTTATTTCCCAGTTACGCGCCCACCAATATTGGTCAGGAAAAGTGTGTGTGAAATTGTTGCCAATCTCTGACCAGTCCTCACTTGCACTATAATCGAGACATCGATAATATTGACTGTCGTACATATATGAAGTTCCATAGAAGTCGTTCCTTTTTTGAAATGTATGGCCGCTTTTATAATACACGGTGTTGGCTCTAACGTTGTACGAGTTGCAGTACGTATCAGACCTACGCCATGCGGTCCGGTAGTAAAAATTCACCTGCAAAAATGGGCATGCAACAAATATCAAAATAGTATATAAACTAATGACTTTCCTGGTCTCTAGCCAAAGGGGGTTGACTCTGGAACGACACAAAAAGACCCATTCCTGAATAAAATACCAAAGCATACAAAAAGTCAATTCCCTGATATCGAAGGCAAGAAGGGGGCAGGCGTGGGGGGTGGGGATGGGGGTTCAGGAAAAACTAGGGGGGGGGGGGAGATTTTTACTCAAGACACCTTAAAATTTCAGAGCCTCGTTTTATTGTAATTATTTTTTTTCGGTGCCCCCCCCCCCCCCCCCCCCTTATAGAACCCCAAATTTTTCTTTATTTTCCCTTAGAGGACCATTTTCTTCGGAGCCCTTCCTTTTGGTGGTTAAAAATTTTCGGAGCCCCCTCAATATCTTCCCTCCCTCCCCCCCCCCCCCCCCCCTCGGTGTATTTAATGAACACTCTCTTACACCTATTTTCAAATGTATGCGGAATCCCGGGTTTCCAATGTTCTGTCATTCGACATTCCACACGCCAAGGCTAGTACTTCGTGGATGTCATAAGCATTCTCATATTACAGACGATCTTTTAATCAATTTCCACAAATCAAACTACACGAAGAATATTGCTAAGCTTTCTCAAATGATTCGTTTCTGGTAGCGTTTTCTGGTATCGTCCTTATTAGGACTCGTCAGCATGGCATAGCCGGTTTGCCTCAGTTAAACTTCATCGGCAAAAAAACTGCAGGGCGACTTCGACTCGAACGAAGTGCTTTAAACCACAGCTTAGATCCATGTGGGATCTAGAGCTGCGACCGGGCTAGCGTGATGCCAATTGTGCGGATCACGCATGCGACCTTTCCCTTAGAGGACCTTTTTTGGAGCCCCCCCTTTTGGTAGTTAAAAATTTTCGGAGCCCCCTCAATATCTTCCTATTTTCGAATGTATACTGAATCCCGGGTTTCCAATGTTCTGTCATTCGACAAGGGTAGTACTTCGTGGATGTCATAAGCATTCTCATATTACAGACGATCTTCTAATCGATTTCCTAAACTCATACTACACGAAGTATATTGCTAAGCTTTCTCGAATGATTCGTTTCTGGTAGCGTTTTCTGGTATCGTATGCGAATGATTTCCCAACAAAGAGTACTCTGCAAGTGTCTTTACCAGATGAATCTTGTAAGTATTGATGGGAAATTTACTCTCCAGCAGATCTTTGCCAAAAGCTTTCATGGTTTGAGCGGCTGGATCAATCATGTAAAAAGAGAGTTTAGCAATATACTTCATGTAAAGTGATGTTGGAAGTTCGATTAGGAGATCGTCTCTTATATGAGAATGCTTATGACATCCACGAAGTTCTAGCCTTGTCGAATGACTATGTCGAATGACGGAATTGGAAACCCGGGATTCCGCATACATTTGAAAATAGGTGTAAACGAAACAGGACTTCTAGTACTAATAATATAATGTGGGTAAACGAGTCCCCGCTTAGGGATCTTGTAAAAATTGCAAAAAATCAGAGAGAAAAAAACTAGATAGAGGTGATGCTCCATCCACAGACATCTTCAGGGGCTCATAAGTAGATACAATCACCTGTATAATATGTGTCACGGCTTTCCCCAGGATCAGGCTATTTTAGGTCAATTTGATATTTTTGAGTTGGCCCTTGAACCCCCCACCCCCTTCCGAAGTTCATATCAATATTTGAGTATTAATCTCTCTCGGTCAACCTTTTGGAGGCCTGGGTCTAATGGATTTTCAAGATTAGTGAGATAATGATTTGACCAAGCGATCAAGTTTTTCTTGACAACTTCTTGCCGCCAGTCTCAAATTGATAGGAATCAGAATTTTTTACCTTATGTTTTCTGTAGATCAGGGAGCGGGAAAACTTTAGCTCTTCTAAATATGGGCAATCAATGCCAATATAGGGCAATACATACGAAGGGCACTATCCGTGAGGAATATGTTTAATATGTCTCAGATTTTTTGATTTTTTAGCGGAGCTACCACGCGGCGCGAAGGCGTGAGCGGAGCCCCATACCTAAGAAAAAGTTGTAGACAAAACAAATATAATAACAAATATTGGTAACCCATCGACGCGAGTTTTCGTGACGCGATGTCCGTCCGTCCGTCCCTTAAAAGCATCGTATGACAACCAAACTTGGCAGGTGTCATGTTTGTGTCAAGGGGGGTGCAAAACTTTTGTCACGTGATTTGTGACGTCATCGATGACGCCACAAGAAGCAAAAATATGCGGACGTCATCAAAATAAAACAATATTTATATTTCACGAAGGAAACATCATATGGCAACCAAACACGGTAGGTGTCATGAAGGTGTCAAGGGGGATGCAACGATATGGTCACGTGTTGTGTGACGTCATCGATTCATTTGAAGCAAAAATCGTGATTGAAAGCAAAAACATTCATATCTCTTGAAAGAAACATTGTTTAACAACCAAACTCGGGAGTTGTCATGTTGGTGTCAAGGGGGGTGCTCCATGGTAACGATGAGATGGAAACGTGACGTCATCGATGACGTCAATAAAATTAAACTTCTCTGACGCCGAAACATCGTATGACAACTAAACTTGTTATGTGTCATGTGGATGTGGGGGAAAGGGGTATAACAAGTTGTCTCGTCGTGATCTGTGAAATCGTTGACGTTGTCAAAAACAGAAATATAATGATATTTAATATTTCTTAATTATTAAGCTAAAATAAGCAAATATTTGGTCGTTTGTAGGCAATGCCTAAATCTATATATGAATTTTACAAGATCCTTTTAGTGCTTATATAGAAGAGATCGGTCAGAGAGAGAAAGGTCCAGAGATTCAAAGAGGGAAGTTACAAGAAAAAAGTACAAGATGTAAGAGAGACCACGAACCCATAACCATGTGAGTTAGCGTGAGAAGAAGGCTAGATAAACAAGAGTTGCATCACAACCGTCTAAGTTCTGAAAACAAAAAACCTGACAACTCCATTATGTGCAATTATCAAAGGAATCCGAAACCTGTTGTTAAATTTTCAGTACATCCATGATCCGGTACGTTTTAGTGTAAGAATCCGACAATCAGTTCTATTTTGTCTCTAAATCCGCAATGCGCGTGCCATGTTAGGCCCGGATCCGTCCCTACCCCCCACCCCCCTCTTCAATGTTCGTTAAACTTGGAGCTGATCAAGGTTATTCCAATCATTAATTTTGATTCCCTTTTCGTGTATTTTGTAAGACCTTATTTTCAGCATTTTAGATGTTATAACGTTATTTTTGTTGTTGAGAAATTGGTTCCGAAAGTGAATATTTATTTTTTTCGTATATTTCGAAGGTTTTAATTAAACTGCATCAAATTATTAGTCATGTTACGAGGTTTTGGGTGGTTCTTTTATGGTATTGGGGGTAGCCGGGGATCGTACACGCTGAGCAAGGGTTGACCGTCTTCTTTGTTCTTTATTGCACCGCTTGAGTGTTTACAAATGGTAAAGCTACCACTGGCTAGCGGATGATTGGCTGTACGAAGGCAAGTACTTTCGGAAGGTAGTGAAGGAACATCTCTTTCCCGGAAAGTCGACGAAGCCAACTTTAGAGAATCCTGACTAAACCAACCTAGAGCACTGCCGTGTAGTGTCCTCGCAACAGTTACGTGCAATCCTAGAGCTAGTTACTATGCTGCTCAATTTATACTAATCTCATAAATAAACTGGTCAAACTGGTTTTAAGGATGATGTAAGAAAAGAAGATCGGGTGTTGACTTTGGGAAGAAAATCAACGATGAAATAATAAATGACTTAGAATAATTTCCTTCGATAGAAATAGCAAGAGCAGTATAAAAGGAATAGTTTGACTATAGTAATATGCAAAATTAAGTAATGTAACAGCGGTAAGATTAAGGATAAAAGTAATCGTTAAACTGTTATTTTAGCCTGGCAAATATAAAACCTGTTTTGCTAAACAGTAACTACGCATGCTTAGTCAAACAATGAAGAGATCCACGTAAAGCAAATAAGTGAAATGTCGAATGGAAAGTGAAAGTAAATATCTGACGTGTCGGAAACGACTTTTGCATAGATTAACAATTCCTTCATAACAGTCATCTTGCTTAATTATCAAAATGTTAAAACGCAGCTGCCCGTGCAATGATGACTGTCTAGCCAGAACATAATTAACAAAGCAGATAGACCACACTTAAGCCAAACAAGTTCTGAAAACAAAAAACCTGACAACTCCATTATGTGCAATTAACAAAGGAATCCGAAACCTGTTGTTAAATTTTCAGTACATCCATGATCAGGTACGTTTTAGTGTAAGAATCCGACAATCAGTTCTATTTTGTCTTTAAATCCGCAATGCGCGTGCCATGTTAGGCCCGGATCCGTCCCTACCCCCCACCCCCCTCTTCAATGTTCGTTAAACTTGGAGCTGATCAAGGTTATTCCAATCATTAATTTTGATTCCCTTTTCGTGTATTTTGTAAGACCTTATTTTCAGCATTTTAGATGTTATAACGTTATTTTTGTTGTTGAGAAATTGGTTCCGAAAGTGAATATTTATTTTTTTCGTATATTTCGAAGGTTTTAATTAAACTGCATCAAATTATTAGTCATGTTACGAGGTTTTGGGTGGTTCTTTTATGGTATTGGGGGTAGCCGGGGATCGTACACGCTGAGCAAGGGTTGACCGTCTTCTTTGTTCTTTTTTGCACCGCTTGAGTGTTTACAAATGGTAGAGCTACCACTGGCTAGCGGATGATTGGCTGTACGAAGGCAAGTACTTTCGGAAGGTAGTGAAGGAACATCTCTTTCCCGGAAAGTCGACGAAGCCAACTTTAGAGAGTCCTGACTAAACCAACCTAGAGCACTGCCGTGTAGTGTCCTCGCAACAGTTACGTGCAATCCTAGAGCTAGTTACTATGCTGCTCAATTTATACTAATCTCATAAATAAACTGGTCAAACTGGTTTTAAGGATGATGTAAGAAAAGAAGATCGGGTGTTGACTTTGGGAAGAAAATCAACGATGAAATAATAAATGACTTAGAATAAATTCCTTCGATAGAAATAGCAAGAGCAGTATAAAAGGAATAGTTTGACTATAGTAATATACAAAATTAAGTAATGTAACAGCGGTAAGATTAAGGATAAAAGTAATCGTTAAACTGTTATTTTAGCCTGGCAAATATAAAACCTGTTTTGCTAAACAGTAACTACGCATGCTTAGTCAAACAATGAAGAGATCCACGTAAAGCAAATAAGTGAAATGTCGAATGGAAAGTGAAAGTAAATATCTGACGTGTCGGAAACGACTTTTGCATAGATTAACAATTCCTTCACAACAGTCATCTTGCTTAATTATCAAAATGTTTAAACGCAGCTGCCCGTGCAATGATGACTGTCTAGCCAGAACATAATTAACAAAGCAGATAGATCACACTTAAGCCAAACAAAAAAACCTTTAGAAATTCCGTTGATCCAACTTGCATAACGTGTGGTTTACTAGGCTATGAAATAATTATAATTTTTATAAAAACAGATTGTAGCTTTGACTTTAGATGCGGATTTTTATTTATTTTATGGGTGTAATATTAGAGATTTATCACGTGTGAAGTGGGGAGAATTGAGTTTATCTTCATTATATTTTTTAACAACGCTTGTGTGATTGACGTCATGTCTGGTAATTCGTGGAAATATTGCAAAAGTGTCTTGATTCTTTTTGAATACTCAATCTAATATTTTGTTTGATTATGATGGCTTTTGGATGTCTGCCTTTTTGGAGTAACGCAAATGCCGCCAAAAGAAAATTATCATACACTCTTTTTTTTATAAGAACCTTTTTTATAAGAACGTCCAGCATGAGATAGCAGATTTTGTGGTGCAGAAAATGACACGGAATGGTCACAACAAACACTCGGGCTGTTTTATACCCGGTTTACACACGAAAAGTGCTTTCAAGTCAGGAAAACTTGGGATTCTTTCACGTGTTAAAGGCAGGCTATCTACACTGCCGACAGTAAATCCCTAGTCTTTTCGGAAAGAACGTTAGGCCGGAGGTCCAGTCTTACCACAAATCATTAATCTGTTAATTGGGATGTGACACAACCGCTGGGGACGCTGCCCGTGGTGCCATTTCAGCAGTTTACACACTAACACTCGTATGATCGCAAAACAGCATTGAGCACCCATTATCTAGACACTGACAAGAAAATTATTCACAAGCGCATGTGATCGTGTCTCGTAATGTTACTTAGGCCTGTTTAAATACTAAACATTTCATTTTCGTTGTTACAAAGTTAGGGACCAACATACCGCATGGGAGGAGGTCTCATTCGCGGTCCAACTGATGATGCCTCCTCGGAAATGTGATCCCGATGCGAACGGCAGAAAAACGTAGATAACCGCACAAGCGGCAAGCACGTATGTCCACCCCGCCATCTTCGTGATATGCCTTCGCTCGGGGAATGTGCTATGGTTGATGAAATAATAAACAACGCCTATTCCACGAAATCAGCAGGAGACTGCCATTTGAAACAAAAGAGTAAACAATATTGGAAACGAGTTCGCGTGGGCCGAAAGGGAATCTGGGAAGCTGAATATTGAGATATATAATTTAGGAAGAGTTCATCAACCATAGACTATTTTATCATTTATTACTGGAATGGAGCCGAAAGATTCCCCAGAGCTCGTCACATTGTCGGCTATGAAATATTGCTTTTCCTGTTGAGTCCAGGGCCCTGAATCGGTATAATTTGTTGTTCTCCCTACACAGAACAAAGAATGTCTCCGCTTCAGTACACCCGACCTTTATGATAAATGTAAATCAGCCTCCAGTAAAATAAATGAATTTGTTAAGGTTGGGTAACATTTTGCATCGATCCAATTGTGCAAGTGCAGGTTCTGTGACGAAGAAAAACGTTTTATACAATTGAGGAATAAGTGATCTATCACAAACAGCCCTTTTGAAACGGCTGTACATGTAATCCTAGTGGTAAAAACACTAAGCAAACAAATAACTAGTTCAAAAAACCTTTCGAGTTGGGAGGGAAAATAGATGTGACCTTTTCATGTAGATACACTTTTACTTTCTTGATGATATATATTATATATATTAAATGTGAAGTGGGGAGAATTGAGTTTATCTTAATTAATTCTTTTCCAACATCGCTTGTGTGATTGACATGTTCCGGTATTTCGTGGAAATATTACGAAATAATTTATGCTTCTTGATTCTTTTCAAATCTATAATCTAATCTTTTGTTTGATTATGAGGGCTTATTAATGATTGTCACTTGGAGTAGCGCAAATGCCGCCAACAGAAAATTATCATAGTCAGAAAGACAAAACATAAAAAAAACTGAACTCATACAGTAAAACCCCACTAATAAGGACACCAATCATACAACTGTATTCATACAGTAAAACCCCGTTAATAAGGACACCATTCGGACCCATAAAATTTAGAAATTAAACGAGACTTACCTGTAAGGTGAAGTTGACTTCTCCGCTCCTGCCCAATAGCTCGTAGAATTACAATCAAACTTCACCTTACAGGTAAGGCTAAATTCTACTTCGCCATTGGTAAATAGTCGCTGCGAAATCACGTGTGAGATTTTAAAGCAAATGGTCATGAGCAATTCTCAGTAAGGTTTTTATTATCACATTAAACATCAGAGTCCACTGCATGAACAGGTTAACACCAAAATTATCTGGCTCTTGGGTTATTGGTTTGTCATAGTATTTTCTGAAAGTTCCTACATTAGACCATCCTGCGGCATCCATTATGGTCTTAATGGATATGTTTGCAGTTTTCCCAGCTGACATTGATGCAGAACGTGTACTGTGGGCACTGTACTTATTGATGTTGATACCAGACTTTGCAAGAACTTTCTTAAGCCATCGACCGATAGTGTCAGTGAAAATTGGCTTATGGGGCTTTTGAAAGCTTATAAGGAAACAAGAGTCGTTACCCCTCAACAACTTTGTTCTTTCATCATATTCTTTGATGATTGTAACACATAATCGCTTGTCATTTTCATACGCTTTAAGTTCCAGGCGTCCGAAGTGTTTGGAAAGCCTTGAGGATTTCAAAAGTTCCTATATGTAAAGTATACAATGTTTATCTGTTAAGTCCATTGTGGATATATCCAATGCATGTAGAGTTTGGCAACGCTGGCCCGACAATAAGGCAATTAACATTGTGAGTTCGGTTACACTTGTCTTATATGACGAACGGACAACCGAATCGATTCCTTGGAAATATGGAAGAGTAAGTTGGAAATTAACACTCGATTCTTTTTTTTTTTTTGATAATTAAAATGAATTGATATGGTGGTCCACTTGTCATAAGACATCAAGACCTTATTAGCAATTCATTTCGTTCCTTCCATTTAAATTGTAAGTCGTCATGGTAATAATACAAAAACGTTATAGTGAACGTCGCGTTAAATACGTTGCTAAGCTACGAATGACATAAGAGTATTTTTTACACTTATAATCCCAAATTGAAAATCCCTGTAGACACTAGTTGATACTAGACTATAGAGGTCAATAAACGAACCCTAGGTAACTCTATGATATTAGTAAACTTGCTTTGGCTAAAGAGTATGAGGTCTGAATAAACTTCAAGCTCCGTCTTCTTTTCAAGAGGGGACACACTTAATTAAAAACAAGCCAAGTTGTCAATCAATTCTTCCATCAACTTTTGGCCCGCTAACATTAAACTATAATCAAATTTATCCAGAATGAACAAGTTCCTCTGCTAGCTTCTGCAGGTTTACCGCGTACTTGACGATTATGCTATGAATATTATTAATTGCATTTTGCGCATACCAGTTACAAGACATACACCTTTATCAAAAGACGTTATACTACTCTAAACTGAGAGCTATACCAATTCTTGGGAATATTCCAATATATAAACATACAGAAGTTATACTACTCTGAGTGATATGCCAATTCTTTGGAATATTCCAATATATAAACATACAGAAGTTATACTACTCTGAGTGATATGCCAATTCTTGGGAATATTCCAATATATAAACATACAAAAGTTGTCCTTGCAAGCGGAAAATGTCGATTGTCAAACTCAAGTTCTACGACCGAAAGGTACCATGGGTCTCATTATATTCAATCCAAATAGAGGGGAATATGGATTGCATCGCTAGAGAGTTCATTTATATAACCTTCATGCTTCTAAAAAATTACCCATAAGCAACTAGCGGTCTTGGAACTGCCATTTGCCTTTGCATACTGACATTTTAAATAGGAGTATACTATTTTAAACTTGGTGCTATACCAGTTATAGGGGGTATCCCAATATATAGACAAACGAGACGTATACTACTTTAAACTGAGTGCTATACCAGTTATAGGGGGTATCCCAATATATAGACAAACGAGACGTATACTACTCTAAACTGAGTGCTATACCAGTTATGGGGGTATCCCAATATATAGACAAACGAGACGTATACTACTTTAAACTGAGTGCTATACCAGTTATAGGGGGTATCCCAATATATAAACAAACGAGACGTACACTAATCTAAACCGTGTGCTATACCAGTTATAGGGGGTATCTCATTATATAAACAAACAAAACGTATACTACTCACAACTGAGAGCTATACCAATTCTTGGGAGTATTCAATATATAAAGATACAAGACGTATTCCTCTCTAAACTGAAAGCTATGCGAGTTCTTTGGAGTACTGCAATATATAAACATACAGCACGTATACTACTTAAACTAAATGCTATAACAATTCTAGGTAGTATTCAAATATATAAACATAAGGGACGTATACTACTCTCAGCTGAGTGCTTTGCCATTTCTAAGGATTAGAAATTTCGAAGGACAACTCGTTCTTTTCGATTTTAGTGATGAAAAAAAAAATATGTTGGCGTGCGCGCTTTGACGTCAATGGCGCAGAGACGAGCCGATCAAAACAGAACATGCTTTTCACAGAATGAAGTGAAACGAAAATACAATTAGCTTCCCAATTCTAAGTGTTGGTACTTCAATTATTGTCATTCTCATCCTCGAAACCAACAGGAAAGAAAAATAACTTTTTGGTGAAAGTATTTTTCGTTACTACGCTTCGCATGTAATCGGGAAATGGGATCTTCGTAATAAACTGATAATTTGTCCGACCAAGCTCATATTTTGTCCTATCAAGAAGAGTCAGCAGATCTTCATAGCAGCAGTAATGGCTACACACTTTCACGAATTCCTTAATGAATAAACCAATGTGTTTAGAATACAGATCGGAGTAGACAATTAGGACATCTTTATATTTTGGCTCCAGGTTCAAAGGAGGTATACCCTTGAATTTGTCATGAATGAGACCGCAGCTGGTAATATTATTATGAATAAGTAAAAGTACTTTTGGCTTTCCATTCAAGTGTGGTATCTCACACATAAGTCGGACCAGAGCCTCAACGCTGACTTTCTCCTCTCTTGACAGAAATACGTCTTGTCCATCACTACATGACAATACAGCCAAAATGACTGAATTATGATGTTCTTTTAAATTAGACAAAATACTTTCATTCGTTTGAATCGTATCTATTTCACTTGAAAGTATTTCGTAACCAATAGCCTGAAATAAATAATCAAGGTCATGTTCGTTATGTTTTACTGATGATTCGGCCTTGAAAATCATGGCTAAACCCTTCCGTTTTGATTTCATATTGTATGTTTGTTCGTGACCAGCAGGGACAAACTTCTCAGAGACGTTAAAGAACGGGTCTAAACTGACTCTATTGTGTAGAACACGACGGAAATAATGTTTGGTGGATTCATTCATCCGGGAGCGTATGTTGCCGTCGATATGCAATTCCGTTAAATTGTGTTGGTGTTCAGGTTTATTCAGGGTAAGATTGCTATTGCTAGATAGAAACAGCACTTTAAGACACTCCATCTGCCAGACGTATTCAGGGACTTCACTGATGAAGTTGTTTTCCAAGTTCAAATTGGTTAATGTTGTCAAATGTGTAATTCTCTCCGGTATCGAGGTAAGTCTGTTAGTGTTCAAGTCTAACTTCTCCAGGGACTCCAGACGAAACACTCCCTCAGGGATAGATGTCAATTTGCAGTATATCAGTGAAAGTGATTTAAGACTTTTAAGCTTGGCCCAGTTGTTGGTACAATCAAAGTCACGCATTGTCAGATCACTTCCTCTTAAGGTCAATGATTTTAACTGCTCCATTTCAAAGAGGGACATTGGCACTCCTTTTGAAAAAATAAAATCCAATTCTCGACCACTTTGAGTTGTTCTCCTCTCGAGCTCTTCCTTGGGCCATTCTATGCAAAGCATCAACTCCTTAATAATTTTCTCGTTTTTACTCGAGCTAAAGATTGCAATTCTCATTAAATGAGGCTTGTTACTTGAACAAACGTTCAGTAGATGAAGAATGAAGGCGAAGTCTCCAGTTGCTGGATGTAATTCAGCAAGGCGTATTATGTTTAGATTCTGGTTGAATTGTCCCCCAGGAGCCGCTTGCTGCTGTTTCGTGTCGGGTCTAGAATCTTGTCTGGTTGAGTGTTCTACAGAGACGCGTACCGGGTTAGAATCCTGGATTGGTGATTGGATATGCTTCATTAGCTCCTTCTTAAAATCGAACGGTCGATTGAACTTCGTATATGTCCAAGCGCAGTTAACAAATATAACAGCACAAAAAACAAGTAAAATGTAATATATACACAGTGTAACGGAGAAGTATGAACTGAGGACATTGTAGCACGTGAAGCGAGAGTATTTTTCGTGGATGATATGATCAGTGTTACAATTGATTTGCTCCTTCAATTGTTCGTGAAAACAGGCGTTAACCACAATGAATGCTAAGGTTAAAAGGCACTGAAAAAATGCCCGAATAGCGTATAATAAACGCAGTGTTATTCCCCTTGTTGAATTGAAATCTGCTTTAAATTTTGTTATGCTCTCTGATAACCCCTTGATCTCATCTGGGTCTGGACTCGAGCTGGACTCGACACCATACTGCTCTGAGACACCTACTTCTTTAGTTTGCCGCAAAAATAGTTGTTTAAAATCTATATCTCCTTCTTTTGTAAAAGAAACGAGCTTTATGGCCAAATCTGATACTTCAGTTCCCCATAGTGAGTTTGCTATAGCTAGAGATGTACCAGACACGTTTGAACATTCCGTCAGCAGCTTTAAAAAACACTCAAACATTCCTGACGTGTAAGGCCACTTGAGCCAGAAGTTATGGACAACTAGCAATAATATTGCCTCCCCGAAAACAATAAGAGGGAAGTATGAAGTAAACCAGTGGATAGCTCTCTGGTTGCATTCCGCTTCTACAAAATCATACTGATTTCTGTCTTGAAGATTTGTCAACACCTTTCTCTCTTTACTTGTGGAAGTAGAATTAGGGTTATACAAGGAAGCAGTGCTGTAGCCAACATTCTGGGCACTTTGATTTATTTCCGGGCGACAATCGGCAGGCAGACAGACCAACCTTCCACTGGATGCTTGCATTAACCCGGCCAATACAGCAACTACAAGCATTGCAGCTATAAGATAATCCGTGAGCACGTCCCACCATGGCTTAAGAAGTCGATAGACAGAGTTGCTTGCTTCAAATCGTGCGAGTTGCTCTATGGGAAACATCTTTGTGCTGCTGGTAAATGAAAAAAGAGAAGCCTTGTGTTAACATTAGCCGTTTACCAAATTGTTACCTGGATAACAAGAGGCTTTTCCCTAGCGATTTTCAGTGTTATAACTATTCGCGGTTGTTGCTACTCGAGCTGTCGAGTTTCTTTCGTCCGAGGCAAAAAGTGCTAAAAAAATGGAAAGGAAAGCTCTTCTAGCAGGGTACCAAATAATGAGTGCCGTTTGTCAATTCAGCGTTGGGAACAAGGCAAAGGAGGTTTGGTTTGCAGTCGTTTTGCGTCATAGTGGAGCCAGCGCGGCCGCAGGCCGTGCGCGGAGCTCCACAGGTATAGAAATATGGTATAGCTATGCGACTTGGTTTTGTGGTCATCGCGCGGGTATCCTGTGGTGTCACAATCCATCCATCCATCCAGTCAATCGTGCAACTCCCAGGTCCCCTTGGTCTTACGTTTTTACGTATTTTTTTATTTTTTTTTTACCGCCATCAAAGTCCGTATGTTCACAGCAAAAAAGGCAGATTGAAAATAGTATTTAATGAGAAAATATGCAGATTCAAATGGGCTGAAATCTTCGAGGAACCGTTTTGTCTGAAGTACGAGCCGATAGTAAAATCTACCCTAGTGTTCGTGAATCCGTTGTCCGCAGCAAAAAGGACTACTTAGAGGCTCTACACTACCATTCTAATAACATTCCTTCACGTCTATATATTTAGGGCCTTGGATTTATGTATGTTTTCAGCTATAAAAATAATTCACTTGTGTCGACGAGTTTCTTGCTAGTAGAAAGTCGACAAGTTCACAGTTTACAACAAAAAGCGAACACAAGCGACAAACAGAAAGCGACAAAAAACACTGCCAAGGTGAGTTTTGAACGACGGTTTTTATTGAGAATATCACAGTTATTTTTCTTTTATTGTTGTGCTTTTATAATGCTCGTTTCTTCGTGTGTTTTTTTCCAGAACCAATCGCTCAAGCTAAAACACCGTACCAGTTTGACGTCAAGATGTCATATCAAAGTCATCTATCCCTGTTTTGATTGGCTTAAATACCATCTACTTGAATTCAGATTGGCTTATAATTTTGGCGTGCACTTGAGTGGTTTTCATTCTACTGGCAATCGCCATGAAAATGTTAAATTCGTAAATACACGTTCTATAAATTCAGGCATATATTCCTCACGGTAAGTAAGAATTTAACGACAGATATATGTAGTAGTCTAGTTACTGTTTCAATGTCACTTAGCTTGTTCGATTTATACATTTGTTTATAGAGTTTGCTTTGAGAATTCGTGGTCTAAATCAAACAATTTGGGCATAACACCATCCTTTGATGTTCTTCGTTCTCTCTATACTTTATTGACTGCGTTGAGATATTTAATAAAGGCTGACAAATATCATCCTGTCATTTATTGCTGAAGAAGACCTTTCCTGTCTTTATATTCTGTGTATTTAGGCTTCTCGAAGACACAGCAACTTTTTTAATATTATCATAACTACAAATTACTTATATATACTATATATTTTACTATATATTAACTTTACAGTTACATTTTCTCATCGAAAATAAAAACACAAAATGCAACCCCTATTACCTATATTCTTTTTGCTTAGCTCTCTCCCCCCTCCCTCCCTCTCTCTCTCTCTCTTGACTATTGATATTATTTGCTGTTACCTCTCTGCACCCTAAATAAATTAAAATAGGTAATAGGTTTGAAATTAGACATTTTCAATCAATTTGTTCTCCTCCTTGCATTTAATTTTGGAGTAGCATTAGCATATGTGGATCCATGGTTTCTATAAAAAAAAATGCAGACCACAATCCGACAGGGTGGGTGCACCAATGTCTAATGCATGACGGGAGGTATATTTGTGAATTCTAATTTCCTTGGCGATGGAGTATCACCAGTAATAAGTGATATATTAACCTTCCATATGGCACCTAACTGTATCATTCTTTTTTTGGAATGCTTTTGCATCAATCATTTGTTTCTTTGCAAGAGCAAAGCTGGTCAGAATGTAGCTTTGATACAAGTGTACATTCATGAAACTTCTATCAAGGGAAGGGTTTTTTTTATTAGAGCAAGGTCCGAGGGCGGGGTGGAGGGGGGCTCTCCAGAAAGATAGACGGGGGTGCTCGACCTATCTTTTATGGTATAATATTCTTACCAACTTCTATCTCTTAGAGGAGGATTTTTCCGATTCTGCTACCTTTTAGGGGTTTTCACGCCCGGGGAGGAGGATTTTTCCGATTCTGCTATCTTTTAGGGTGTCTCACTCTAAGTGGTGGCCCAATCGCTTGAAATGTATTTTACAATAAACCACAAGTCAACTGATCAGTTAATACTTTCGACTAATAAATCTGTAAAGAAAACAGTTTTATATCAAACCTACAGGGGAAAATGTTAGGAATATGCTCATTTAAGCTATTATTGTATTATTGTTATATATTTTTTAAAGTAGAGTCACATTTTTTTCAAATAGAGACATTCATTTCTCCCTTTTTCTTCTCACCATTGACTTTTTGGAATATTTCTCTCTCTCTAACCCTAACATAGGTCAATGAACATGGTTTGGTTTGAAATTAGAAATTGGAATTAAGCACTTTCAGTAATAATTTAGGATTTGCCTCCATTGCATTCATTTTCGAGTAGCCAGTATGGGTGGATCCAGGGTTACTAAAACCAACAGGCCAAAGGGTGGGTGCACCAATACGCAATGCATGACAGGAGGTATATTTGTGGAGTTTAGTTTCAACACATTTTTCTGAATAATCAGTTGTGGTACATGAAAACTACAGTAGTGGGTCTATGGGGGGGGGGGGGGGTAGGGTGTTTAAACCTCCCCTTGGGCTTTCTTTTTCATTGTTTTCAGTGTATCTTTTCACCCCAAAATCGTTACGAAGGTAAAATAATGACGAAAATTTTTGGGCCAAATCCCCCCCTTCCCCCCCCCCCCCCTTGGCAAAAAGCTAGATCCGCCCCTGAATTACAGTATGGCATCTAAATCTTTGGAATGCTGTTACATCCTTGATATATTCTTCACAAGGTCAAAGCTTGTTAGAATGGTGTTTTGATAAAAATATACATAGTGGAACTTCTTTTAAGGGAAATAAGAATTGACCATTAGACTCTTGAAAAAACATTCTCGTCAACTAAGACACCTTGAACTTTAACAGCCTTTTTCACATCAAGTTTTAGTATTTTGTTAACTTTCATACTGCATATTTAATATTATTGAATGAGTGCTTGCTTGATCCATTTGGAGGGGCCAATACAATTCATAATTACATGGCAGTAAAATTTGACATCTTTTTAATCTCATTAAAAAAACATTCTAGAGACACCAAGATCCCCTCTAAAACTACCCCTATCAGTCAACACAAAAAGGTGTTAAATGCTGGCTCCGCTCTTAGGCAGTGCCTAAATCTATATATTATCAAAAATATTTGTTATAAAAGGGCTCATTATTTTTTTCAAAGTCCGTTTCAATTATTATTATTTTTTTAGGGGGGGGGGGCGCCCAATTGTGTCTGGTTTGCAGGGAATCAGAATAAAGTGGGGGAAAACGCACCGCTGGCACTCTCATTTACCTGGCGTGGTACGAGGTAACGCGTAGCTACAGAGCTCGCTGGAGGAGCGAAAACAAAGCAAATACAACCAGCTGAGGTGGGAATACGTGGTTTACTCAACACAAACAAAAAAACTAGATATCACTTCGGGTAAAAATTTTCCTAGAGCCAGGGCTCCTTTTTGAGTAAACTAGACCCTGCGCGCAGAGTCTAGTTTACCTAGGATAACAGAAGGATCAATTCATTGGGCCCCTGTGTTGTGACATGTATGACAAAGATCTTAAAAAAGGCGCCTGGTCCAATTCTTTATTCCCATTAGACATTGTCCGAGAGCAGAGCTCCAAAACAAGAAGCAAAACAGATAGGATTAAGTTCGAAACTATTAAAAACACTAAATTTTCAAGCTTCTTTGAGAATTGGGCAGATAAGAAATAGAGAATGGTTTTGAAGCAAAACACTTTTCAGGTTAAGGTTTTAATTATACTTTTCTAAAGGAAGCGTTCTGAGAGACCAGCCAAATGTCGGCAGGAGCCTCTAAAAGCTCCAGTGGTATAGTAGCTTATGCACTAGTCATTCGAAACCCCCTACCCCTATGGTCCTGGGGGAGTGGTCTCAACGTGGGGGGCTAGAGCACTTTTGAACAAGAATCTGTTGTGAGGGGGTGGTCGATTGACAGATTTTGACTTAAACTTGTACCCACCTTGGGGGAGTGGGGACAAACAGAAATATGACCTGAGGCCACTGACTCATGGCTTTCTGTCTAAAAAAGTTTAGTTGAAGGTTAAAACCAAATCACCCACCCTTTTCATTCTCGGGGACCCAGGACGTTGCGGAGATCGGGCACACAAGGAGCGCACGAGAAAGAAAGAGGAGTGAAAGACGCCCTGGGCAACTGCTCTGTAAAAGCTATTTTTGGATAGGCTTTCTAATCCAATTAGTCGCCTTACTAGACCAGGCGCCTTTTGCCAATTAGCACCATCACTTATTGACAGAAACTATAAAACAGTCTCGAAATTTACATATCGAGAGAGAAAAGAAAAACTATACGCTAAACATAAACAGTATTGGGAAGATTCTATTGAAAGGCTAGACAATTCAAGGGTTGTGTCAAGTTTGAGGGATTTGACTTGAACTGTTTATTTAATTAACCTTTGACGTATAAAAAAATTCCGATCGAGAAATCACGTGCATTCGAAATGAGTATGAGCCTCGTCATAGACTAGAAGTACTACGCCTTTTCTGTAGTATATTTCGTGTCACAATGATGCACAAATTCTTTCATTTCTAACAAGGACCTCAAGGCTTCTGAAAATAATTCGGAAGTCGGTGGTCCACTCTTCGATAATCCTATCGATTTTAGGGCATTCTCCGATGTACGCAGAAGGTATATTACCTGCTATTTCATAATGGAGCTTAGCGGGCAAAGACATGATAGGATATTGTGCCCAAGTTTCTCCCTGCTCGTGCAACCCTTCCCAGACTCCAGGCAAAATCTGATCGTGAGGCTTTTACCAAACCGAGTAGGTTGTTGTTATTTAGTAGTTTAGGTGTTTGTGAGGTGTTACTACGCGTGGGGTCTGTCTGCTTTTCTTACTAATAAGGAGCGCTCTGATTGGTCTCATTTTAATTTAATTTTATAATAAGACCACATAGTAAACAACGCAATTTCTTTATGCTATTATATCTTTTAGACAAAAATACTTCGGTGCCAAATAAGAGGCTATATAGAATATCTTGATGTACATCAGGATATATTTCATTGGTAGCAGTCTAGTATCATCATGTACTTATTTTCCTATTCCTCACACACTAAATGCTATCTCTTTGGGGTGTAGAGGGCATAGGCTAGCATAGAGAACAAAGTCACAGCAGGGCTGGAACTGTAATAGAATTCAGGAAAACCAAAATATGTTTGGCTGTAATGTTATCTCTTTTTCTAAAAATTACTTTGACAACCCTCGATGTACTATATCTTAGGTGTAAATTTGCTGTTACACTCAAAAGGAGCCATAATTGTAATAACAGTACTGTATAATTGTTTTCAATTGTTCATGGCAATGTTATATGTTATAAGCGCAAAGTAAACGATGAGATATATTTATGCTATTTGAAGTCAAATTAGAAGGCTATAGAATATCCACATGAATTTAAAATATAACATAAACACTACTAACACACAATCCTCTACCTTGAGGTAATTTCCGGCCGTTTCCAACAGAATGACTTAAGCGCACTTTTTTTTTTCCGGATACTACCGTCCACATGTTTACGTATTCGTAACGGATAAATAACATTTTATTTTTTTCAATTTTCTTCTGGGGAGTGTTTCAAAAATTTCCGAACAAGGCCGGAAATAACGCTGGATACGTGTGGACGAGAGCCGGATTCGTTAAAAAAAAATTGCGTTTTCACAAATTTCCGGATACCTGTGGACGTGGTCTAAAGCTCAATATAGGATATTTCTTCTCGCGGAGTCTGTTTTCTAGCGGGTTCTTTTTACGATAAACTACGAGCAGCATTGTTATTAGTTATGATCTCTTGGTTTACTAAAGCATTCCATGAGTTTTAGCCGAACGCAACCCGGGGAACCGAGACGAGCGTTGTGCTTCGCTTTGTCTTGGCAAAACAATATCAAAGGACACCCTCGGTGAGCTCGTGGAGTGCTTTTAATTAATAAACACAACAAAAGATGTTCTGAACGTATTTCTATAAACAAGCAAAAATGATACTATCTAAGAACAACAGATATTCTTAGTTATAACAGTGACACAGGTTCAACTTTAACGAACATTTTAAACTAACTTTGACTAACATCTAAGGATGCATCCGTTTTAGGCAATGTAATTTTAAAAGCTGACTTTCCATACTAATGTATTGGAAATTAATCATCGATTATAACAATAATAATCATTGCTTTATTATTGTTATTTCATTATAAGCGTGATCATAGTTTGAGATCTATTTTGCATTTAGAACGAAAATGGCTTAAAACATGTACCCTTAAACGCAACTATTATTTTGGAACGTATAAGACAACTAAGTTTTTCAATTCCAACAATACTATTTGGAACAGACCATTTATAAGTGATGGGGTTGGGTCGTTTCTAACATGCACGATTTTTGGGTCAGATATGGCACGAGTATGCTTCATAAATTTTGTACAAGAAACAAAAGAATAGTGCAGTGAAAATCGAAACACAGGCAAAAATGCTGCATCATATTACAACCCAATAAAATGCCATGTTAAGGTAATCAAGACAGCAAATTTAATATTCTGTATTAAAGTGGAATACCGGTACAGCAATTGACAAACGTCAGATCAACACAACTAAACACGTGTTTCTCAGTGGCTCGCTCACCTTGAAATGCAGAGCAGAGGTGAGTACTCAGTGGCGCAGATAGTGGTTATCTTGGCTTGATTATCTATTATACAAATGTCAAGCACAAATTGCTTAATAATTATCTCAGTGTTTGTATTGTTTTGATTGTTTCTTTGCTGAGCTTTGTGGATCGAGGCTTTCGATCCGGTGATTGTTGGTTTGTGTCTAACAAACCAGTGATGTCGGATTGAGTCTTTCAATCCACGAATAAAATTGTAAATTGCCCAAAACAAGGGCATTAATGCTTAATGCATTAGTGCTTAATGAAAAAGCGCAATTGTACTCACTTTGAATGGAAAAACAGATATTTCTTGTTGTCGTGGGAAAACAAAATGGCTGCCTCACTCACGCCACGAGAGCCCTTCAAATCAGGTGATAAATACGACAAATATGATTGGCTACCGAATGATACTACCGAACTTCCCGAATTGCTTGCTTCGATTTGATTAGTTGCCGAATGATACTGCGATTTGTCCCTAGTCATCGGCTACGATTTGATTGGCTGCCGAATGATCTATTGTCTAACAGATTTGAGTTAACAATGAACCCCCTCTCGAACCACCCCAACACCTCCTGGAGATCTTATCTCCAATCTCCACGAGCTAATAAAAGAATGCTATGCAAATTGTCGGCGGCAACTAAACTATGGCTGTTTCGTTCGCTATTATGCAAAAAATATTTCGTCAATCACAAGTCTGTGGGCGGAACGTCTTGCATATCGGTTAGAAAGGAAACTTGGTAGAGAAACCCACAGCGTAAGACACGTCCGTCCGAGAAATTTAGTTGATTTAGCCGAATCATTCACTAAATTTTTTGCGACTGAATCTTATCGGCTGAATGATTCCGCCCCGATGAGATTCAGTCGCAATAAATACCTCGACTCACACAATAATTCTTTTCAAATACCATTACGGGATCGTTCTGTATCTTATAAATAGCATTGGGTGTAGTTAAGATCTTGTAATGATTGCAAGAAGGTAAAAACTTGTGCAAATATAAAAGAACTCACCGAGAGAAGCAGAGGTGACCTGAAAAGGGCGCCAAATGAGCAAACGGTGATCAGATAAGTCTATAGGGGGATTCAACAATTGATACCCTTTGCCTCTTCCTGACGTCACCGGAAATCCTTAATGTTATTTACTGGGATACGCTTTGATGGTCAGGGATACAATCAAAACTAAAGCGTTCGATGGACCGCCCGTTAAGCCATCCAAATATTGAAGAACTTTCACAAGATGTCCCTTATTAGAGTTAGATACGTTTGGGTAATAATCACTGCACAATGGCCGCAGGTTTTACACCCCAAGCACCAACTGGGAGACCGCGGTGATCCTAGATACTAATCCCTCAGAAACTAAACAGATACTAAAAAGTGGGGAGGGGGCATCATAAAAAAAAATAATAAAATAGCTATTTTCATTAATGACAATGTCACGAATCTCTGGAATGCGCTGGTTACATAACCCCAGATTGTAATAGATGTTTATTTACAAAAGTGTGAATTCTCTTGTGATCTTGTTATTTAAAGAAGCGCTAGCAGTGATATATCCACATTCGCAAGAGATACGCAAAACGGTAGGTCGTAAAATTATTTATCTTCTCTCCCATTTTTGCGTCGCCGAAGCCTTTTTTGGTCTATCTTGTTCATTGTTCTTTTAGATTCTTCGGGACTTTATGTATATATTCGTAGGTGTTTTATTTTCCCCTGGACTTTCCGTTTGTATATCTTATAGCGGAGGCCGCGCGCGGAGCCCCATAGGTATAGAAATGGTCCGTCTATAACTAGGCGACTCAGTTTTTGTGGTCAATGACGTCATTGTCACAAGCTGCCGGCTCCACATGCTCAGATCTTTGACATGTGGCGCGCGCGAGCAATTTCGGCGGGAAAGTGTTTACAAAAGAAAACAATTAGGTTTATCCGGTTTGCGAGGCAACTTTGGCGGAAGTACTGAGAACAAATCGCTGGGATAAGAAAACTACTGGACGGATAAGGTTCACACTTACTGAAAAGAAATTATAATATTACCTGGATTTTTTGAGTTTACCTTTTTATATCTTTATTTACCAAAAAAGTTTTTAAATTTGAAAGTCACTCGTCGTGGTTATGTCGTTCGCGGGATGGCTGTGGGGTTTGTTTATGTTGTTGCTACTGTGTCTTTGTTGCTCGGAAAAACCCACAGAAGATGTTAAATCTTGCGAAAAGGGAGGAAAAACGAGAAAAGAAAAGAAGCAATGCTCGGATGCATCGTAACTTCGACGTGTAGGCCGTGAAACATCGAGAGCAGCTAATATACCGGAAGATTCGTGGCTTTGTTTACACCACAGAAATGAAGTCACACGCCAAGACAAACGTTGCTCTTGTCCTTCGTTCTGGGGACACGGTGGTGGTCTCGCTAAAAGTAAAATCCCTACAAGGCTTTATGTGGTTTTTGATGGTGTAGGACGCAGGATCTCCGGTTATAAGCCGGGAACCAACTGGTGCAATTTATGCAGGAGGAAGGCAGACGAAAACTTCCGTGACCACGAATTGTATCACTGGAGTAACGCACGACGGAAGGCAAGTTTACTTTTCGTAAAAAAAGTAATCAACTACCCAACCAAAACCACCAAAACCACAGCACATCATACTTTTGGGTTGCACTGATTATGTAAAATATTGGAGAAATAATATATGCAATTCCATCCACAGAGAGCAGCATGTGATGACAGAAATGTCAAAATGTCAACCAGTCCAAAGAGTTCAATCAGCAAGGTACGTGTATATCAAAACAACATAATATAAACAAGCTGGGGTGTCTCGAAGTCATGCTTTTTGAACAAATAAACGCCTTTGATGCAAGTATATTATACATGGTTGTGTAAATTGTTTTCAATTGTGACATAACAAAAAAAATATGTTATTATAATATGTATTTTGTTGTTTACAGATATTGGAGACTACCCGTTCACCTGTGATTCGCTTGTGCGACTCATTGCAAAATCCCTCCCAAGATCCCCTAACCTCATTAAATAATATGCGAAAGCATATCAAAACTTTACTGTTCCGACTAGAGTGCCTGACAAACTACGGAATATTGATGAGAAACCCCCTAGACCCCCTCTCCTGCCCTGATGACCCCCGTTGGTGAAGCCAGAAAAAATGACAGAGGAGATGTAGTTTTAAATACCGAACAATGGGAGTAAATAATGACTAGCTTATATCAAAATAAAGATAATTATTAAGATTCTTCAATCACCCAAGGGTAGAGTGGGGGGATGAGGGTGGGGATTGGCAGGAGGGCACAAAAAGCAAATGATGCCACACCCCCTCCCCTTTGCATTGATCTGTCATTTCTCCTTTTTGAGTCCATTGAGGAAACAATCTGCTCACCTAACTCAATTAACTCCAAAGCACTCCCATTATCATACAAGGACTTGAAACAATCCTCTTTGTCATGTTATTTAGATCCAAATAACTGTTGAGATAATCAAAACTGCAAAGTAAATAGAAGTGATACTGAAATATTAAGACTAACTTGTGGTTACACCTTCCATGATATCTGTTTACAATCAAATGACCAGCTATGTCCATTCTGCACCACCTCCATCCTAGAGAAAGTTAAGACACTTTCCGATACCTTCAATAAGAGTATTATCAGCCCAACGAAAATGACAGATCTAGCCAGTATATGAGATCAGTCCAATACAACAGACATTGTTGATGAAATTAATACTTCAAGTAAACCTGCAGAATATTACTATTCAGATGAGTGGAATGAGCATGTTGACGAAGTACTGTCTAGTTTTGCAGTACCACAGCCTTCAACTCAGACGAGCCAATCTCAACCTGTAGCACATTCTCAACCACAACCACGGTCTCAACAACAGCCACAAGTAACAAGAGCTACTACATCAACCACAGGAACCCAACCTAATTCTCAAATTAGCATAAATGTCGCAAGTCTCAAACTTGGGTCATCTACATTTTGGTTTCTTCCACCAAACATTTCTCAAGCAACTTTATTTGGTAGGAATGGTTCTAGTGCATGTACATTTGTTTCCCTATTAATGGCCAATGAGTTTACAACTTCTTCTTACCGTGACAGTTATCGATTGGACAGCAATTCCCCCCTAAGTACTCCATGGATCTCTTTACTTGTCACAGCTATTGCAAGGGGGAACCAAACGTACAATACCACGACACAAGGAAATATAGAAGCTGCCTCAGTGTAGAATCTGCCAAAAGCGATTTAGCTCCACTACTTGGTTCCCCGAGTGGATCAGCTATACTAGAGGATAGATTTGACATTTCACTATAATGCACTGACCCTCAAGTACCACAGAGTTCGCTAGCGTTTTACCTCCAGGACTAGATTGAGAGTCTAACTTGGCAGCGTTGGTGATTTGTAATGGATGACTGTCTGTTTTGTAAAACATCCTGGAAAGCTATACATGATGGACCCACTCACAATTCGGAGCCATGATCGGCATGGCTCCAATAGAGAGTCGTGAAGAATTTCTTTCTCAGATCAAGCAGCAAATGTCACATCACTCCCTCACATTTGTTAGATATTGATACCACAACTCGCACGAGTCAGGATTTCTCGTTCTTCGAGGCGAACGGCATTACGAGTTTACGAAAATTCGTACATAATAAAACAAATCCGAGCACAATTATCCACCCTTTGAGTCACATTGATACTCTAAGTCAATAAAGTCGTCTTATTCCGAAGTAATTATTGAGTTCTGAGTAGAAACCTGGCAGTATTTGGCTGGATTATCCACCAGGCGTCCGCCGCCATCTTTGTTGAATCTAAAATTCCAACCTAGCGCATGCGCAGTCGTTTTGCATACGTGAAGCTGCTAGCCAGCCGCGATCTGCCTCGGCACAGGCCTCCAGAGCGCGCAAAACAATATGGCGGATGAGTATTTCTGCCCCTCGCAAAAACACACGAAAACTGACTGCAGAAAGCCAAGAATTGTCGAAAAATAAGTGCTTGGAAAAAATCATTCGTGGGAATGCTAACCACGGATATAAACTTGTCTAATTATGTGCAAAAGACTGTGTAAAAGCATGGTTGAAAGTTTTGAAAAGTCAAGTCTTGTGCTCGAGTCAAGGTCAGCTGAAATGTCAGAGTAAGCCACAAGATAAAGAAAGAAAAAACAAGGTAATTTTATAGACACCTTCTCCGACAAGTGCTCATATGTATTTGTTCTTGCACTGGCAGACGTAGGTAAGTTAGCGAATTGCATTAAAGTACTTAGCGGAACGAAAGTATCTTTCGGGGTTGTTTTGTTTTCAAACTTTGAACACCTTTTTCTTTGTTGAATTTAATTTACTTTAAGTACTTACCTCAGGAAATAAATATTCTAGGCTGTATTTATCAAGTTCGATCTCTAAATCTGCCATTCACCATCTATCATAGGAAAATTATAACTACTATTCATGAATGAATTAAATATAAGTTACCAGAGCTGTCAACTCTGTCACAAGATTTTGAACCTCATCATAAACCTAATGCACCAGTCAATTGACAGCCCGGCCCCCCGACCCCCGGGGCATACCGGGGAAGTAACGCAGTCATGCAGGGGCTTTAACACATGTTTAACACCTATAATCCACCGGGGGGCCGGGGATTTAACAGAAGCCCTCAACAGGCCGGGAAAGGGGGCAGTGAATTCACGCTTTACCGTAAGTTGCGTCTGAAGGTAAGCGGAGTTATTCTTAGGCACCGCGGAGGGGGAGGGGCTGTGAGGAGGGGGAGGTCGCACTGCTTAAAGAAAAAAGTAATCATAAATAGGAAGTCTAAACAAGTCAACTGTCAGCCCCCTACTTTTCAACATGCTCCGCGGTCCCTGTGTACAATTGAAGTATGGCATACTATAGTGGGATGTTATCGAAAAACACCAGGGCCATGAACCGGGGGTTTTAACAGCGTCACAGGCCCCGGTAGCCAGGAAAGTAACAAGCATCAAATATCAGATGTTACTTTCCCCTCTATGTCCCGGGGGTCGGGGTGCCCTGGTTTCAATTGACTGGTGCATAATTTTTGTGAGAATGTTCATACCATCTCTGTATTCATCCACATTGGCTCTCTTGGGTTTTTCTCTCACATATTTGCTGTATTTTATCCGATTTCACAAGATTTCTGTCCAAGTTGGGTGGACAGCTATGAGATACTAGAAATAAAACCAAAATTGATTTTTAATTCATTTCAATAAACGATTGGTCAAATTCTCACAAGGATGAGCAAGGCTTAAATAAATTACTTGGGTAAACTCCAGCTTTCTTTGGAGAAAGAAACAGAGAACTGGTTTCCTTAAACCTTAAAGAAATTGAGAGTTGGTCTCCTAAAACCCTAAGTATTAGTAATTTGTGAAAAAAAACGTATATTTGATAAACACTTGAAATTTAAATCGACTATTCTGGAATTCTGTTTTGATTTTAAAAAAAGATGCACATACATATTAGGACCTTGAGGATCTGTTATTACCTAAAATATGCCTTGTTTTTATACCACCTACAATATTTTCAATAACCCTGGGTACATCAATGTTTTCTTACAAACCTCAAAAAAAACATTTTCTTTTTCTCATGTCACAATATAATGTGGTCCAATAGTAAAATTCAGGTTTCATAGAAAGCCAAGACAGCTTTTTGTAGAGGAGCAATTTGCTCAAAAGCAATGGTTTTTACCCTCTGCAGCTTCTCCTATAAAAGCTCTTTCAACCTCTGGCTTATCAGATCATAGAGCTTTATGAGACAGCAAAGTTCATATGTTCATTTTCTGTAATGGGCATCATTTTAGAAAATTTTAGTTGGGACTATTTTTAGTTTTAGGTTTATGAATCAGGTTTTTGTGGTATAATATTTGTATCCTATTTTTAGTTTTAGGTTTTATGAATTAGGTTTTTGTGGTTTAACCCATTGCCTCCTGGCTATTCTCGAGCTGAATTTACAAAAAACAGACTGAAAACAGATACCTCCCCCCCCTATTCTGAGTTTTATACAGCCCGTCAAAGTCAAACACAGCTGCACCTAGTATGCGGTATCCAAGCTTTCCAACAGTGCTTTGCGGTCCCCACTTTTAATCCCTGGTTGTTGTGCTGAAGCCAGCACAAGTTGATGGTTGCTTGTATTTTTCATCAAAAATACAGCTATGAGCATATTAGGAGAGTGTCTCAGGACATCATGAAGTCTTTTGGGGCATAATTGAGTGCTTTGCTTA